>NC_087358.1:33858395-35058395 GCF_030014295.1 Loxodonta africana | reverse complement strand
TATAGCATAGCTATGAGTCAGAATCGACTTGATGGCAATGGTTTTCATTTTGTTGGTGGTGGTGTTGTTTTTGGTGTATACTTAGATAAAGAATGCCACTAATATTCGTGTATGTCTTGAATTAACAGTAAAGCTAATGGTAAGGAGTAGCTCCCAGATCAGCAAAGTGACAGAATGTCTTTAATTGGATAGGTACCTTGTGGACCAGAGGGATACGACTTCTTATATTGAGAGGAGCTTGGGCAGGGTTTCTGTCTATCCAGTGATCCTACCTCTTAACTGGGGTGAGAGTTATGAAACTGTTCCTAGCAAAGGTCTACCTGGAGACCAGGAATAGTTTTCTAGGTCAACCTGTGGCTCTGTTCTTCTACAACCCATGATCTACAGGTACATATCACAAAGCTACAGCATCTTACGTTGATGAGGGACCTTACGGGTGAGCTGGTTCATTATCATACTGAATGCATGCATCCCCTCCATAGTGTCCTCACTGTGGGTTTACCTGGCCTGTGCTGAGGAGAGCCCTCTGCATCTTTGGACAGCTCTGACTCTCCAGAATCTGTTTCTAAATTTGCCATTGTATTTTCTACCCATTAGTATTCCCTCAAGACCTTCAAGACCTTCAATTCCTCTTCTGCCAAAAACACAGAACTCTGTAACTAGCATTCAGGTACCACTTTGGTAGCATTTTCCTTTCCATTCTTTTCAATTAAGGAGAGAGGACAATATCTAGGATGCATACAGCTGCTCTGCTTGGGCACCTTGCTTGAGGACTCTGTGGCCTACCTTGACAGCGCCATATCCATGTGGGTCTTTATAGAGAATAACTCTTGGCAGGTTTCTGACATGTCGATTGTGCCACTTCTACTCATGGAAGAGGGATTTAATGAAGTCCAAATGATGGTTCCACTTCTCCTCCATTCATTCCACGTACACTTGGTGACTGACAATTATTGCCAGTTCTATGCTCTAGGCCAAGTTCAAGGAATTTTAATGATGATTAAGACACAGCACCTATCCTCAAGGAGCTGACTGCTTAAAACCAAATCTAGATAAGTAAACAAGCAAGCCTAGTACATCACAGTTAGGACCACAGGGGCTCAAAGAAATGGTTCCAACCAAGTCTTGGGTAGTCCTAGAGGAACCGTTATCTGAGAGGGGAACTAAGCAGTTGGCACTGAATGGGCAACAACATAATGCTTCTCTAGCAAAGAGAACAGCTTTTATAAAGGACCAGAGGGAGAGAGAGAGCATGATATATTCCAGAAACTGCATAAAACATAAGGTGGGCTGGAACAAGTATCAATATTCTATGACTCTATTTCTGCATGTATGACATGTATATGATGTTGTAGTTTACACAAAAGATTTTTTTATATTAAATCGAGTACCTGTATTTAACTTATACTTGGATATTAAGGACTGAGATAAAATTCACTCACTTATTCAGACACCTATGTACTGAGACAGAAAAATGAATAAAATGATGCTCTTGACTTTATGGAGTTCACAGTCTGGTGGAGGCAATTTTTTTTTTTTTTTAACTTGTCAGAAGTAGCATTATCAAAATCACTGGTTATTTACTCTGGGGACAAGTTTTAAAACAGTCTTGAGTAATTAGGTTGAGTATATAGTCTCCTGAGTTTTTTTTTTAAAAAAAAAAAACCAAAATAGAAGTCCCCTGCTCTGCAATGTTTTCTCTCCTCTTAATCAAAAATAGCAGCTCCCATCCTTGAATGTTAATTGAAAATCAGAATGCGTTTCGGTCAGCAATTAGGTCAGTGATTGATTGTTCCTTCTATTGACTTCTGGCATTCTCCGCAGAGCTAAAAAGGTAAAGAGTTGAGGTGGATTGGAGGAGAGGATGATGCACACAGTGTGGACATGGGAAGGAATGGGCAAAGAAAAAGCTCTGTGTAGGAAAATTCTGAAAAGGAAGGAATCAATTACTGGTAGATGGTCACCAAAAAGGAAAGGCTCATAGACTAAAATAAGGAAAAAATTTGACAAAGAAGTTTTCCTGGATTCTACTCACACCTCCCCCTGCCTCCATTCAAGGAATATTTCCTGGAAATCTTAATTTAAAGCAAGGCCTTGGCACTCTTCACAGTCTGGGGCTGGATAATTTCTTTTTATGGGGGACTCTCCTATGCATTGTAGGGTATTAAGCAGCATCCCTGGCCTCTGTTCAACAAATGCCAGGAGTACCCTCTAGCTCCCACCCCCAGTATCAACAAACAAAAATAACTGCAAACATTTGAGCCTTGTCCCCTGACAGACAAAATCAACCCCCTTTGAGAACCACTGATTCAAATTAACAGGGGCTCCAAGGAGAGAGAATAGAGTTAAAAGAATTTAGTGAGATATTGAAAGGAAAAGTTATTGCAAAAACTGATGTAATCCTACTATTGTAGATTAGACATGTTCTCCAAAATTCTTAACCTGAATAATCTTTAGAGCCTGTTTCACACAGACGTATACACATACACACACCACACACACAAGTGAAGTGGATTTTTCCTAACCGTCTTTATATTGTTAATTATATTGTTAATTCTGAAAAATAAGTTGTGAGCTCTGTAATGTAAGAATTAAATGCGTTTCCAAATCAGCTTCCTGGGGTTTCAGAATAATTTCATGTTACCATATCAAAGCTGGAGGAAAAAAAAACACGTATCTCATCAAATCGATTCCAGAAGCACCTCATTTTGATAGGAAAGTACTTTGTGATGATTACCTAATAGGCAGCATTTGTCGAAATGCTTTTAATAGACCTTTTTTATCACATGCAGAAGAATTTCAATGCTAGTTCAGTCTCCTGTTTCATTCTGTCATGAATCAATTTGTAGAGACATTTAGAAGTCAATAATCCACTGCAGCTTTGATGACAGGTGATTAATTTCTACATTTTAGAGACATAATAAGATTTAGCAATAAAAAGGCCTTGAAGTAACCTACCAAACAGCTTTAATCTCAGCCTTGGGACTGTTGCTAAATATGAATGCTTGTACACAAATGTGAATGATTTAAGTTAGTAGGTTTTATTGCAGACTCCTTGTGTTTTCATATTAATCTTGCTTTACAATCAGGCTATCTATACAATCAATTTATGTTGGATATTTTTTCCAACACAATGCTTCCAGGGAGGAGGGGGCTAACAAATTATTTACACACAAAGGATTTGTTCTACAAAAGAAGTCATTTCGCATGCTTACTGCTGAGAGGATGACTGATTTTATTGGTGTAGCAAGGAAAAAGAAAAAAGAGAAGTGAAGGTGGCCTTCAAAATATTCAGACAGGGGATAGGTTCTAGAAATAGACGATGATGGATACTGAACAACAGCTAACACTGCCTTGTAAATATTAAGCTGCTCTCTTCTTCATAATGCCTTTCTTTCCTTCTTTATCCTTAAAACTAACAGAGGCTTCAGAATAACTTCATCCTTATCAAAAGATTTCTGTGAATTCAATAGCTAAGAAAAGAAGTGAAGTCACTCTAACCTGAAAAGAAGGCATTCTTTTCTGCTACCATGGAGGGACGGTAAAGACCCGAAGGTGGATGACTATTTAAAAATAAATACACAAAGATGGATGAATTTGATGCTCTGCATAATTTATCATTCCTGACCAACAAATGATGTGTTCTTAGAAAACCCCAAATATTCATAAGGCAGATGTTCGAAGTTCAGCCAATTTGTGCCCATGTTTGTTAAATCTTGGTAGCTTGAGATTTTACTTTGTTCTGACATGTTTTTGATATAAATGGAGGATCTTTGCTGAAAGTCTTTATGGGAGAAATTTTTTTCCTTTCAAACTGAAATGACTAAAGAAGGATTTGATACACATATGAAAAAAGGGAAGGCAGCATGCTAATGACTGAAGACCAGAAACTAATGAATGAAGACCACACAAGTTGTGGGATGACATCAAGGAAATCATACATGAAGAAAGTAAAAGGTCATTAAAAAGACAGGAAATAAAAAAAGACTAAAATGGATATCAGAAGAGACTCTGAAACTTGCTCTTGAATGTATAGTAGCTAAGGCCAATGGAAAAAATGACGAAGTAAAACAGCTGAACAGAAGATGTCAAAGGGTGGCTCAAGAAGACAAAGTAAAATATTGTAATGAAATGTGCAAGACCTGGAGTTAGAAAACCAAAAGGAGAGAACACACTTGGCATTTCTCTAGCTGAAAGAACTGAAGAAAAAATTCAAGCCTAGAGTTGCAATTTTGAAGTAATCTGTGGGCAAAATATTGAACAATGTAGGAAGCATCAAAGAAGATGAAAGGAATTCACAGAGTCACTGTACCAAAAAGAATTGGTCAACATTCAACTATTTCAGGGGGTAGCATATGATCAAGAACCAGTGGTATTGAAGGAAGAAGTTCAAGCTGCACTGAAAGCATTGGTAAAAAAAAAAACAAGGCTCCAGGAATTGATAGAATAACAGTTGAGATGTTTCAACAAGCGAGTGCAATGCTAGAAGCGTTCACTCATCTATGCCAAGATATTTGAATGACAGCTACCTGGCTAACCAACTGGAAGAGATCCATATTTGTGCCCATTCCAAAGAAAGTTGACCCAACATAATGAGGAAATTATCAAACAATATCACTAATATAATACACAAAATTTTGCTGAATAATTCAAAAACAGTTGCAACAATACATCCACAGGGAACGGCCAGAAATTCAAGCCAGATTCAGAAGAGGACCTGGAACAAGGGATATCATTGCTGAAGATCAGATGGATCTTGGCTGAAAGCAGAGAATACCAGACAGAGGTTTACCTATGTTTTATTGACTATGCAAAGCCATTCAACTGTGTGGATCATAACAAATTATGGATAACATTATGAAGAAAGGGAATTCCAGAACACTTACTTGTGCTCATGCAAAATCTGTACATAGAACAACAGGCAGTCGCTCCAACAGAAAAAAAGAATACTGGGTGGTTTAAAGTCACAAAAGGCATATGTCAAGGTTGTATCCTTTCACCATATTTATTCAATCTGTACACTGAGAAAATAATCTGAGAAGCTGGACTATATGAAGAAGAATACAGCATTATAATTGGAGGAAGGCTCATTAACAACCTAGGATATTTAGATGGCAACCTTGCTTGCTGAAAGTGAAGAGAACTTGAAGCACTTATTGATGAAGATCAAAGACTACAGCTTCAGTATGGATTACATCTCAACATAAAGAAAACAAAAATCCTCACAACTGGACCAATAAGCCACATCATGATAAACGGAGCTTGAAGTTGTCAAGGATTTCATTTGACTTGGATCCATAATCAATGCCCATGGAAGCAGCAGTCAAGAAATCAAATGACATATTGCAAATCTGCTGCAAAAGATGTACTGAAAAGACCTCTTTCAAGTGTTAAAAAGCAAAGATGTCACTTTGAGGAATAAGTTGCACCCGAACTAAGCCATTGTATTTTCAATCACCTCATATGCATGTGAAAGCTGGACAATGAATAAGGAAGACTGAAGAAGAATTGATGCCTTGGATTATGGTGTTGGTGAAGGATATTTGAATATACCATGGATTGCCAGAAAAATGAACAAATCTGTCTTGAAAGATGTACAATCAGAGCGCTCCTTGGGAGTGAAGATGGCGGGACTTCATCTCATGTACTTTGGACATGTTATAAGGAGAGACAAATCCCTGGAGAAGGACATCATACCTGGTAAAGTTGAGGGTCAGTGAAAAAGAGGAAGACCCTCAGTGAGATGGATTGACACAGTGGCTACAACAATGAGCTCAAGCATAGCAATGATTGTGAAGATCCCACGAGATCAGGCAATGTCACATTCTGCTATATGTAAGGTCAGCATGAGTCAGAACAAACTCGATGGCACTTAACAACAACAACGGCATGCTTCTGGGTAAGATCCAAAAATAGGACATGGAGACAAATGTAAAGATTTCTCAGGAAACCCCCCTCCCCCACCAAACCAATAATCAAACTTGCCTCCTGTCATGGCATCCTCATCCTCCTTTCCCAAACTTCATGATCAACATTTTTCTTTCTTTATGATTCTTCTTGTGTTGAGGACCAGCCATTTGTTATTATCTTTAATACTTTCTCTTTTTTATCTAACTGTTGGCATATCTCCCATTAAAGTGTCTCTTAAAACAGCTCCTTCTTTATTCCCTGGTTTAGGGTACTAAGCCCTTCCAACTAGGTTATTTCATCAGCCTTTAAGTGAAATTTCCTGTTTCCAGCCTTACTCTGACGCCACCCTTCTCTATACCTAGAACTCTGCACCAGACCAACCTTCCTACAGGACTCTGCCTGTCTGACTTTTTTGTTCATTCACACAATCTAGGAACAAATTTCAGTAGTGGGTAGATGTTGGGCACTGTGACAGAGACTAGGAATTTAAAGATAAAGGAGATATGATCTTTTCTTTTAAAATAGCTTAAAATCTATCCTCATTCTTACTTCTGGTCTTTTGCTCAATCTATTTGTGCCCCTTAAATGTCTTTAATCTTCTCTTTCCCTGTCCAAGTCCTTTCCTTTCTCAAACCTTGACTCTGAATTTTTCTCTGAACTTCTTTTGTAGTAATAATAAATGCTCTCTTTTAATAGTTACTTGTTCTTGAGTTGTTTTTATGTAATCAATATTTCTTCCCATTGTAATACAACTACCTTGAAGACAAAGAACCATCTTATGCCTCTCTTCCTCTCCATAACTTCATGGCTGGCTATGTAATGTTATCAATAAGTTCTTGTTTGAATGGTCAACTAGATAAAGGGCAATCTGGGGTAATAAAATAAGTAGAGATACTATGAAATAAAAGATCTTTTACAAGTAAATCTTGAGCTTAATATAGATTCAAGCTTTTTCAAAAGCTCATCTTATATGAATTCAAAGGGGGCTCTTCTAATAGTTTTAAAGGCAACGTAAGATCACATTTTATTGTTCCAGCCTATGTGAAGTAGATACAAGATGAAGAGGGAAGCGAACACTGTGCAAGGTCTCCACTGTGTACTTTGAAGTACAGAATCTCAGTCAAGCCTTACAATAGTTCTGCAAAGTAAGCATTATCAATCCTACTGTTACAGGTGATGAAACAGACTCAGAGAGGGCAAGTAGCATTCCTAGTATTATACAGCCATCAAGTACCAGATTTATACTTTGAACTCAGTCTAGATGATTCCCCCAGCCAACCTCTTTCTATTAGTCCTCCACATTTCTTCTTTAGCTACTTTGTAAAGCTAAGCCAACACTGAGGGCAGTAGTGGTTCAGTGGTAGAGGTTTGCTTTCCATGAGGAAAACTTGAGTTCGATTCCTGGCCAGTTCTCCACAACGCATTTGTCTGTCAGTGGAGGCTTGCATGTTGCCATGATGCTGAGGCTTCTGACGCTGAACAGGCTCAAGTGGAGCTTTCAGACTAAGATAGGCTAGGAACAAAAATAAAGGCCTAGAGAGCTACTTCTGAAAATAGGTCAATTCGATCCCATTATGCACCGGGTCACTATGAGTCAAGGGCCAACTAGATGGCAGCTAACAACAACAACAAGCCAACACTAACAATGCCTTCCTAAAGATGTGTTAAGAGTGTGAGAAAGGAGACACGGTTTTTCTTTCCTTTCTTGCAGACTTACCACGAATCATTGCCTACAAATACCAAGAATCCCCACCCTTTCTCTGCACCTACCACTCTATGTGCTAAGATCTCGCTCTGGAGACAAAGTTGCCAAAAATGTGTATGAAATCCAGAATTTCCCTCCCTAGTGAGACATTCTCCATACTCAACATTCATAAGTGAGAAAATAGACTTTTTCTCAAGTTGTTTTAACGAGGAGAGGGCACTGGGAACTACGCTGAGGCAACTTCCAGCAAGTGTTCAAAACGAGCCCCGTGCCTAACTTGGAATCATAGAACCATATGACATGCAAGAAAGAACACATGCTATGCTTCCACAGAGCAGCACTCAACTTCTGGCTCTGCCACTTCTGAGCTGTGTAATATTGGAAAGGGCTTTCATCTCTGTGAGCCATGGTTTCCTCAGCTGCTAAATAGGAATAATAACTAGGAGAAGGTTGTCATAAGGATTAATTAAAATAATTACATAAAGAGGAGTCCCTAGGTGATGCAAATGGTTCACGTGCTTGTCTTCTAACTGAAAAGTTGGCAGCTCAAATCCACCCAGAGCTATCTCAGAAAAAGGGCCTGGCAATCTACTTCCAAAAAATCAGCCTTTGAAAACCCTGCGGAGCACTGTTCTACTCTGACACACGTGGGGTGGCCATGAGTCAGAATCTACTCAATGGCAATTGGTTTTATTTTTGTACACAAAGGATCTGGCAAACAGTAAGTTTTTAATAAACACTAGTTTCTATCTCTAGTGGCACAGTGGTTAAGAGCTACAGCTGCTAACCAAGAGGTCGGCAGTTTGAATCCACCAGCCGCACCTTGGAAACCGTATGGGGCAATTCTATTCTGTCCTGTAGGGTTGCTGTGAGTCGGAATCGACTTAACGGCAACTGGTTTGGCTTTTTGGTTTTAGTTTCCATCTCAGTTGACATAAATATTCTCAGCAGAGAATACAGACATAAATTAGAATTTAGGCAAAATCTGATTAAAATATAATTTGGATTATTGCTTTAATAGATGAAAGATCACAGTACGTGTAAATATGATGGAATGTATACGTTATCAAGAATTACAAAGATATAAATTTCTTAATTTGATAGCTATTGAAAGAAAAAAAGATTTATTCTGATTTTTGCCTCCATTCTTCAATTATTTACGTTCTTAGATTTATCATGTATAGATTCAACTTAATTAAAAAGCAAAGAAAAATTATTTAAATCAGCACTAGCCTCAGTTTCCACTCTTTTATAATTATTCCTGATTTTTTTGGGGGGGCGTGTGTGTGTGCATGATTTTAAGTACACACAAACATATATCAAAAACAGAATTCCTTGAGACAAAAAGACAATTGTTTGCTATGTTAACCTCAGAGAGCTATTGCAGCACATAACACCTGTAACAAAACAACAGATGCCTGTTTTCGCACCACTGTCAAATGACCATAAAATACTGAGAAGGGAGGAATCAAATCTTGCAGTGCTCGAAATCTGATATGAGGCCTATAACCAACCCTCTGCAAGATGGGTAGCTTTTACAAGAGGACAAACACACTGTAAGGGAATGAATCAAAGCAAAGGATTAGATAATTGAGGAGGTGACAACACATCAGATATCCGATGGCAGAGTGAGGTATGGAACAGGAGTTGCCTGCCCAGTAACACACAAGAAGAGTTATGGCATTTATGCATTTTCATTTCTACAGGTGGGAACCTCAAATCATTCCATGGGCTAGCTTCTGAGTACCTCTAATCCAAGCCTGCCAAGGAGTGTTTGATCTATTCCTGTATCGTCAGAGATGGACCCAACATATTTTCAACAATATTTCTTTGGTCCTAACAAGATACATTTTAAGTCTAAATAACCTGTAAATTCAAACCTTATTTTCTATGTTTAAGATATATGCCCTTACAGGTTCTGCTGTGCACAGCCATAGGACCAGGAAACATTATTTGACCACCTACTCTGTGCCAGGCTTGGGCAAGACCATTCTCCCACAGTTTCCCATTTAATCCTAAAAGCCATCCTTTGCTGTACATGCTATTATCGTCTTTCAGTAGGTGGGAAGTCAAAAATCAGAGAGGTTAAGCAACATCCTCAAGACAACATATTTCAGAGGACTGCTTATCTTTCTAATCTGGTTGTCCTGACTGCTGCTGCAACGCTGAAGGACTGCAGGGCTGAAACGTGGCTGCCTTCGGCCTGAGCTCAGAGCCCAGGAGCATGTACTTTTTCTCTCTCCTGGAGAACTCTGAGTGAGGATTGCACACACAAGAAGTTAGTTCTTAGCAAAGCCTGTCAGTTTTTAGCAACATATTTTTCCATTTTGTTTCACTTAATGGATATACTGGTTTTCTAGGGTTGCCATAACAAAGCACTGCAGACATGGTGACCTGAAACCAGAGAAATTTATTCTCTCACAGTTCTGGAGGCTAGATGTCCAAAATCAGGGGGTTGGTAGGGTCATGTGCTCTCCGAAGGTTGTAGGGAAGGATCCTTCTTTGCCTCTCTCAGCTTTGGGTGGTTGTTGGCAATTCTTGGTCATCCTTGGTTTATAGACGCATCACTCTAATATCTCCTTCTCTCATCACATGATGTTCTTCCTCTGTGTCTGCATCTCTGTGTCCAAATTTTCTTTTCCTTATAAGGACACTAGTCATATTGGATTTAGAACTCATCTTAACGTGATTACATCTACAAAGACCTTATTTCAAATAAAGTCACATTCATAGGTTCCAAGTGGACATGAATTTTTGAGGGCATACTATTTAACCCCATATAAGAGACTTATCCTTTTTTAAGACAACATGAAATTTAGTTATTTTCCTAATTTACCTTTTGCTCTATTTTACAATTTTTCATTTTCTCAGTCTTTAGCAATTGAAATAACAGCATAAGGTAAAAAGACCTAAGGATAAGTCAGCACCCCAGCAAAGGACAGTTAGCTCTCAAAATACATTCTGATTCCTCCTAACAGATCTCCATTCCAGTTTTAAATTATCCTCTTGACCTTAAAGACGATGCTCTGAGGGAGTAAGACACCTAAAATCACTGCTGTTCATAACTCAGTCGAGTTATGAGTTTAAACTTTCACACGAAATAGTAATAAATCCAGTTCCAAAGACATTTTAGGAAAGCTACAGGAGAATTGTTGCTCTCTTGTCCCAAGGACTTTTCAGTCCTTAGAAAAAAATATAAAATCTAGGGCCTTGAACTTATAGGAGCTTCTGAAATTACCCAGATATCTTAAAAAAGAAAAAAAAAATCTTATAACAAGAAAGGCAGATATGGGGAGGCTCCTCACTGTGATCTTGCCTCAGGTTTAATCTTGAATACAAAGTGGTCCAAACTTTTGATGGAGTTCACTGTAGGAAATCAGGTTGAATAAGAACCAAATTCTGAGGTGAGTAAAATAAAATTAGCACTCCTCCCTGCTCCGACCCTACCAGCGATGGAACCTGAGACTACACGCACAACTCTTGGGGTGCTTTGTTGTCTCACCTGAAAAATGTAGGATCCTCAACTAAGATATTTGGAAACCTCATCCTATGACTTAATTATAGAGTAAACTTAATTAAGCTTATTTATCTTGCCTTGAAAATGACTTTAATATTATATTCTTCTCAACTCATTGCATTGTGAAAGCCAAATAGAAGTTGACTAAAGTTAGAATCAAAATCAAATCAAATCTGTTGCCATTGCATTGATTCTGAGCCACAGCAACCCTAGAGGACAGAGTAGAACTGCTCCATGGGGTTTCCAAGGAGTGCCTGGTGAATTTGAACTGCCCACCTTTTGATTAGCAGCCATATCGCAATCCACAAAAGTCTTTAAGAAGAAGTTGGTCATACTTCTGATAAGAAAACATTCTTCAATAAACCAATTTCAGAACTTTATTTATCAACCAGAGTATGGGTGGAATTCAAAGGTTCTTCTGGGGAAAAACCTTTTTTTTTTTTTTATAGCATACCCTGACAATAATAAGCTCTATCCTTCCACCAAGTACTGGATGTCAGTGGATGGTGGCATTGGATAGACTCACAGCACACTGAAAAATGTGCCAGGTTTGAAACCAGACAGTCAATGAGTGAGCCATCCTTTACTACATCCTCAGGGACTAGAATACCTGGTACATAGCAACCCCTCAGTATATATTTGTTAAAAGAATAAATAAATGGACAAGTGAATGAATCTCTTTCAACCTCTTCATTTTACATATAAGATTCATTGAAGTTAGGGAATTTGCCCTAGATTACTGGTAAGCAGAGACTAAAGCCAGGTTGTCTAGAATTTCTCCTAAGTCACATTGATTTGCTTGCCTGTTTTTCCTTGTTTCATTTGGTTTTGCAATGCTTAAAAATCTTAAGCCTGTATTGAGCGACCCTCAAAATGCCATAGCACAGAGCTCTCCAAATATGCCGAATTGTAGAAATCACCTGGTACAGTCAGTCTCTGCCTGGAGATTCTGATTCAATTTCTGTCATCAGGCAAGGCTGGGAAACGCTGGCCTAGCTGAGCCTCTTGCAATGGGAGGTATCCCCCTTTGCTCCCTACAAGTTCAGCTAGTTCAAGCCTGAGAGAAGAGAGTAAGGAAACACTCTGGTGTTCTCAGGGTGAGTGCAGAAATACAGGGCACTTTGTTTATTGCTGGTAAGTCAAAGGACACTGATGATAGCTGTGCGGGAGGTGATTTTAAGGTCAAGAAGACACCTGGGAGAAACAGCACTCACCTTTGACTCATTAATTAAATTTGTAGAAAGGCAGCTGCCCAAGAGGTCCTGCAGCTGCACATGCTTCACTCCACCGTTTTATGAGAAACAAATGACCTAAAAGCAGACTGATATAGGGTCTTTCTTTTTCCAGAACTAAGTTTTCAGCACCACCGTTAGCAACAGTTCTCAGCCATCGTTATGTTCCATACGTCGACGTTTTTGCTCTATCTACCATCGACCAGAAGAGGTTAAAATGTAAATGTCTGCTGAATGAATGAATGAATGAATGGAGAGCTCTTTCTTCAAACATAGGCATTACTGCATGATGATTTATTTCGATAGTCCCTTTCTGGAGCCTGTATAATTTCCTTTCTGGAATATCAACTACATTATTGCAGATTAAAAGAGAAAATGAAGGAAGAGCTAATGAAAGAATAGGAGAAAATAGAGGATTTTATAATCATGTGTGTAAAAAGCAATATAAAATATGATGAGAAAAAGTAACCCCAGGTAGTAGAATTGCAGTCTGGTAGTTGTATTCATGAAGAGAGAAGGTACAGAGTTGTGCTTAAGTGGGATTCATGTTTTCGGTAATCCTGGATTGCAAATTCCATAATTATTATGTAATTGCTGGAATGCCAGCTCTACAAGGGCAAGTGCAATGTCTGTGTGGTCTACCTACTGTATCTCCAGAGCCTAGCACAAAGCCTGGCATATAAAAAATATAGCAGACACTCAATAAATATTTGATGGATGGATGGCTAGACAGACAATCTTGGATATTTGATGAATGAGCTGAGGCAAACTTAGAAATGTCCTGAGTTTTTTTTTCCATCTCTAGGAGCCAAGATGTCCCCAATCTCTGAAACCATGTTGAGATACAGGAAGTAGGATATACAAGGTAGAAGTTAGCAATCCTCTTCATAAAATCAGCAAGGGATTATACATGGATAGAAAGCCAGTTGCAGAAAAAAGTACCACCTGGAATGCATATTGGGAGTCCCTGGGTGGAGCAAACTGTTAAGCACTCTACTATGAGCCGGAAGGTTGGCAGTTTGAACCCACCTAGAGGTACCTGGGAAGACAGGCTAAGGGATCTGCTTTCAAAAGATCACAGCCTTAAAAATCTTATGGAGCAGTTTTACTCTGAAACTCAGGGGTCACCATGAGTTGGAATTATCTCAACAGCAACTAACAACAGCAAAGAAGGCATATTATCTTTAGCAAAAAAAAAACTAAATAATTGTTAAAGCTTTTTGTTGAAGGGGAAGGGTATCATGAATTTGCCAGCAACAAAGTGTTAGTAAACAAAAATTGATACAAATTATCCATTACTACTTAACATTTCTAAAACGCCATGATATTCTCTTTGTTATCTACAAATTTAGTGAGTATATTTTATTAATATTTTTAAATATACAGCTCTAGTGTAAAAATATTTATGAGTCTTAATAGATTTACTTCTAACATCAGTTCCCACTCACCCTCTTTTACATTTAACAATTAGATTTTCCTATCACAGTGGTATTTTTTTGTCTTTTTTTTTAAACATTCATGATTAGAAAATAAATATATATATATTACTGCATATATTCTGAATCGATATCCATTGAAAAGAAATTTAAAGTTCTGGCCCTTGAAAATATAATGTCCTGAGAAATTCACTTATCTAAATAGTTCACTTCCTGACATAAATAAGCGAGATTGTGCTATTTATAAATGTGATTTAGCTGGATATATACAAATGATAAAGTTTAGCTGATTTTATGTAAGAACAAATACCTTTGTGATGAAGAGAAAAGACTAAGGGAATGTCCAACAAAACCTTTTAAAAGTGTAAATATAAGTCACATCCATTGGGAGTCTGGTAAACATCAAGAGGAAAAGATCAAATTCAGTTAGAGTAACATTCATGGTATTTGGAATTTTTGCTCCACGAAAGAACCAGCAAACATATCCTTTGAGTATGCTAGACATGAAAAAGAGGAAATTAAGAGACCTAAATGTTAAGCCATACATTCAGAAAGTTCAGAGAAAATATAGTTAAGATCACGTAGACCTAGATTTTAAATGGGAAAATAAACTCAGTGTAGAAACTCTGAAAAAACAGTATTTATTTCACTGACCAACAATTGAAATTGATCTTGAAGAGGAAGGGAAAAAAAACTGAATCAGCAAGACTGATATAAAGTCAAGGACTCATGTATATTTGAAGAATTAAGACAGCTCTACAGATGCCCAGATAAAGGGATATACTAAAGCTGGTAGATTTCCTAAATATCAGCAATATTCAATTAGAAATATGTAATTTTTAAAGCCCACTCACAAATTGTATCAAAATATACAAAATATCTAGGAATAAAAGAAACACAAAATACCTAAGCTTTATATGCAAAAACTACAAAATGTTTCTGAGCAAATCAGAGAAATAGAGAAGCACATCTTAATGAGATGATTTAATACAGTGATAACATCAATTCTCTCCTAATCTTCAAATTTAGCATATTTGCATTAAAACCTCCAGTAGGATTTTTTGGCAAAAATGAATCTAACGTTAATCTAGAAGAATAACGTGCCAATATGGGCAGGGAGGGAGTCCCTTTGTAGCACAAATGGCTGAGTGCTCAATAACCAAGGATTGGTGGTTAGAACCCACTCAAAGGCACCTCAGAAAAAAAGGCTCAGTTACCTGCTTTTGAAAAATCACAGCCACAAGAACTCTATGAAGCACAGTTCTACTCTGGCATACATGAGGACACTGTAAGTCGGAATTGATTCAACAGCAACTGATTTGGGTTTTTTGAATAATCAAGAACAAGTTTAGAAAGAAAAAATGCATGGGGATTTACTCTGGCAGATACTAAATATATTGTAAAGCTACAGTAATTAATCAGCTATCACTCTAGTTCAATGACTACCATGGCATATATGACACGACTTGATACATGCCTGGCATAAAGCTCCCATAAACTTAGACTACATTTTCAAGTGTAAGGAGACAATTGACAAACTAGAGTATGCCTAAAGAAGAGGATACTGTAAAATTGATTGCTTCAGTTGTAGAAATTTGCCATAGCTGACTTTTGATGTTCCTTCCCACTTTAAGATTATAAAAACAGTCACCTACTTTTTACCGTCCTAGTTATCTAGTGCTGCTATAACAGAAATACCACAAGGGGATGGCTTCAATAAACAGAAATTTATTCTCTCACAGTCTAGGAGGCTAGAAGTCCGAATTCAGAGCACCAGCTTCAGGGGAAGGCTTTCTCTGTCAGCTCTGGGGAGAGGTACTCTTCATCAATTTTCCCCTGGACTAGGAGATTCTCAGCACAGGGAGCCCAGGGTCCAAAGGATGAACTCTGCTCCCAGTGCTGCTTTCTTGGTGATATGAGGTCCCCCTGTCTCTCTGCTCTCTTCTCTCTTTTATATCTCAAAAAGATTGGCTTAAAACACAATCTAATCTTGTAGATTGAGTACTGCCTCATTAACATAACCACCACTAATCCCACCTCATTAACATCATAGAGATAGGAAAATCATGTCAGATGACAAAATGGTAGATGATCACACAATACTGGGAATCACGGCCTAGCCAAGTTAACAGATATTTAGGGGTGACACAATTCAATCCATGACAACTACTTAACCCTTGGAGCCCTGGTGACACAGTGGTTAAGAGTTAGTTGCTAGCCAAAAGGTTGGCGGTTCGAATCTACCAGCCACTCCTTGGAAACCCTATGCGGCAATTCTACTCTGTCCTATAGGGTCCCTATTAGTCGGAATTGACTCTACAGCAATGAGTTTGGGTTTTTTGGCACCTAATCCTTGATGGCGTAGTGGCTAAGTGCTACGGCTGCTAACCAAAGTGTTGGCAGTTCAAATCCGCCAGGCACTCCTTGGAAACTCTATGGGGCAGTTCTACTCTGTCCTATAGGGTTACTATGAGTCGGAATCAACTCTACAGCACTGGGTTTGGTTTGGTTTTGGTTTAATCCTTAGCTATCAGGTAGAAACTGTCATCATCCCCATTTTACGGATGGGAACACTGAAGTACAGAAGAATAGCGTACTGCCCTAAGGTCACAAAGGCTAGAGGTGGCATCTTTACTGTATATGTACTTTCCAGTCCAACCCCCACTCTCTGAGGAAGGTCTCTGCCTAAGGACACTGTGTAGGGACTGCTTTATACTGGTCCCTGCTCTTCTGTGTAGGTAAGTCTCATCTTCAACTAGACTTTACTCCCAGAGGGCAAGGATTTTGTCTCCTGATTTCCACCATTCCCCACACCCCACCCCTACCTGGGTAAGGAAAGAAAAGGAGAAAGGAAACTAATGCTTACTGAATAGCCACCACAAGTCAGAATCTTATTTAAAGCCTGACACAGCTCTACTCTTTACCCCATTGCCATCAAGTCAATTCTGACTCATAGCAAATTTACAGGACAGGGCAGAACTGCTCCATAGGGTTTCTAAGGCTGTAATCTTTGTGGAAGCAGACTGCCACATCTTTCTCTTGTGGTTCAAGCCACTGGCCTTTCAGTTAGCAGCCAAGTGCTTTAACCACTGCACTGCCAGGTCTCTTTCACAGCTCAGCAAGGCTGGGTTTATAGATGGGCAAACTAGGCTCACAAAGGGCCTAAAGCCACAAAGCTAGTATGGCCTGGACTTCACTCTAGTGTCTTGCCAGCTATGGACTCCAGGCTTTCTATTATTTATTGTTTCATTCATTCAACAAATATCTGAGTGCCTATCATATGCCAGGCACTGCACTGTTCCTCATCATAAAACCATGGAGTGTCAGAACAGCCCAAGGCCACCCCCTCCCAAAAAAAGACTATGAAAACAACATGGAATGCATGTAGAGGGCTATGACCTTGAGTCTCCTTAATTTTTTTTTCAACAGAGCCCTTGCATTTCATCAGAGTGCTTTAGGGGCTCTGTGATGTGTGAGTGGGGGGAGAAACGGGTTCATTGAAGGTTGTGAACATAAAGACCATTTGGAAGCAACATATTGAATTAGATGGAGAAGGTCTGGCAGCAGGAAGACCAGCGTGGTGGTTATCATAATCCAAGCTAAAGGTTTGAGGGAGAACAACGGCAGTGGAGACAGACAGGGAACAAAAGAGGATATAAAATTATCTTGATGATCAATGACATATCAGAGTGGGGATGAGAGTTAACCGGCAGGCATCAGTCATATCCAGCTGGTGGTAAGGAATAAAGAAGAGTAGATTTAGGGAGGAAGATAATGAGTTCAGTTGCTAGGTCTTTATTTTTAGCCAAGAATCTGCATTATATGTTGATATGTTTATTTTATATGTTTTACATATGAGGTTTCCTCATAAAATTTTATTCACACAAGAATTCTGTTACTTAAAAAAGATTGAAAACTTCTGAATTTGAATGAGAATACTTCATAGTTATGCCAATTCTCCTTTTAAAAGGCACAAAGTGATTGCTTATAAAGTTACAGGATTTTCACCCATACCCCTGACCAGTTTCAAACGTGAACATTTTAGCTCTAGAAGTTGTGACACCAGTCTTGTGTTCATAGCACTAGACCACATGTAGCTCAGAACATCATGAATTATTGAATGTCTATACTGGAGAGATATTTAAATGTCTCCTAGTCCGACACTTTGATTGCAAAAGTAGAGAAGCTGAGGCCTAACCATTTGTCCTGGCTCACACAATGAGTATACCGATAATGCTGGGATTAGATTCAATATAAAACCCAAACCAAACTCATTGCCATCTAGTTGATGCTGACTCATAGCGACCCTATAGGACAGCCGCATAAGGTTTTCAAGGAGCAGCTGGTGGATTCGAACTGCTGACCTTTTGGTTAGCAGCCAAAAGCTTAAATCACTGCACCACCGGGACTTCAGATTCAAAATGGTCAATTCTAAACTAGCAAGTGGCCCACTACCATATCCTGTCTCACCACTGGATGTTAAATCTGGTGGTAAAATCAATACCACTTGATGACACTTTAAAAATAAATTGCATTTTACCATTAAGAAAATAGGGTAAACGTATTATCCAATCTTCACAACTGCATGAAATAGGAATAAACTTCCCACTCTACCAATGAGGAAACTGAGGTTTATAGGGAAAATAACTTACCCAAAGCCACATAGGTAGAAAGTGTTAAACTTGAATCCAGATCTTGGAGTTCCAAATTCTTTTCCCTAAGGTCTCCATTTACAAGAGAAATGAAAATAGAGACATACGTATACTCTCAAGGAACTAATGTTAAATTTTGCATAGGCCTGTGGCAAGATGGACAAAAACAAACAAACTCTACAAGGTTTGTGTATCCTATTAAAATCAGAATTTTAAAAACCCTTTACCTAGTACGTTTACCTTGACATCATAAAAAAAAAAAAAAAATTCTTTTTTTTTTTTATGATAGGTTACCTTTAATACTACTCTTGCCCTGATATACATGACCCCTATTCATAGAAAATGAAATGCCGCTATAAGGATTGATTTTTAGATCTCTTTATTCAAAGTAAAAGATAAGCCAAAATAAAATTTTGCTATGTCTAATATTTATGCTTGCAAAGACAGTCTAGCAAGTGTCAACATTGGGTGTATATTAGCATTATGGAAGATCAGCAGGTATTGGGTGAAAAGGCTGTATCAATAAGACAGTCCCATATAACCATAAACACAGCTTCAGAGAAGCATTGTTTTAAAAACATACACAGCCCTTCTTTCGACTGTAGTTATATTTTTAACAGTAGTCTTCCATTAATTTTTCTAAAATGTATAAAAGTAATTATTTTTCAAAGCTAGATCTAAAAAAAAGAACGTCCTTCTTATTCACAAATTGAATTGTCCAATAGGGTAGAAAGAAAAATGGATGGAAACCATGTATGTCAGAATGAATAAGAGCGAAGACTCAGCCACCTGTATTCCATTCCTGACTCTGTCACTTACCGGTTGTGGCCATGTTACTCAACTTCATTATGCCTCAGTTTCTTCATCTGTAAAACAGGATAACAATAATTGCACCTACCTTATAGAGTTGTTATCAGGATTATCTGAATGCTGATAGATCACTTAGAACAATGACTTGCCCGAAGTAAATGTTGGATAATTGTTTGCCAGTGGAACAAGTTGTGTGAATTGAGGCAAGTCACTTAACTCATCTGGGGCCTCCTTGATTACATTCTTCTTAATGTGAAGCAATTGCACAGTCTCTAAACTTTCTCTGGTCTTTAAATTCTGATTAGTCAAATGCCCAAAACTACAGAATACTTTTTTTCTGAATAGCTAGGTAAATTTTGCTTCCAAAATATGTGGATTTAAAGTCACTCTTTTGGGGGATAAATGGAAAGGAAACTGGGCAATAAGACAAAAAAAGCAGAAGACAAAATAAGAGATCAGATGCTGGAAATTAAATCCTGAGAGGCCGCTTTATGGAATAGTGGTGCTCTGGAGTTTGAACTTTGAAGGTAGTGGCACTGGATCAAATTCGAGTTCCTCCTTAGTCTATGTGACCCTTAACAGATACTTTAGCATCTTTGAGCCTCATCACGGCCATCTGTATAATGGTATAACAGCAATCCTTACTTCAGTTACACAGGTAAAGCACGAGGTTTAGCACACAATACGTATATAATAAATGATAGTCTAGTGGCGATGAGAATGATGATTATATCAGTACGGAAAATTAGCAATTTTATAACTACCAATTCCCAGAATCAGTATAAACCATAAAATTATGTTAAATGTGAGATATGAGACTTAGCTGAACTTAATTCCTGATTTTAGTTGTGTGGTTTACCACATTTAAAGCAAAAATAAAGTATTATAATGAAATGTGCAAAGATCTGAAGTTAGAAAACCGAAAAGGAAGAGTATACTTGTCATTTCTCAAGCTGAAGGAACTGAAGGAAAAATTCAAGCTTCGAGTTGCAATTCTGAAGGATTCTATGGGCAAAATATTGAACTACACAGGAAGCATCCAAAGAAAATGGAAGGAATACACAGAGTCACAGTACCAAAAAGAATTGGTCAACATTCAAACATTTCAGAAGGTAGCATATGATCAAGAGCCAATGGTACTGAAGGAAGAAATTCAAGCTGCACTGAGTCAATGGCAAAAAACAAGTCTCCAGGATTGATGGAATACAAATTGAGATGTTTCAACAAACAGATGCAACACTGGACGTGCTCACTCGTCTATGCCAAGAAATTTGGAAGACTATTAGCTGGCCAACTGACTGGAAGAGATTCATATTTGTACCCATTCCAAAGAAAGGAGATTCAACAGAATGCAGAAATTATCAAACAATATCATTAATATCGCATGAAGTAAAATTTGCTGAAGATAATTCAAAACCAGTTGCAGCAGTACATTGACAGAGAACTACTGGAAATTTAAGTTGATTCAGAAGAAGATGGGGAATGAGGGATGCTATCATTGATATCAGGCGGATCATGACTGAAAGCAGAGAATATCAGAAAGATGCTTACCTGTGTTTTACTGACTATGCAAATATATTTGACTGTGTGGATCATAACAAATTATGGATAACATTGCAAAGAATGGGAATTCCAGAACTCTTAATTGTGTTCATGAAGAACTTACACATAGACCAAGAGGAAGTTGTTCAAACAGAGCAAGGGGATACCACGTGGTTTAAAATCAGGAAAGGTGTGCATCAGAGTTGTATCCTTTCACCATACTTGTTCAATCCGTATGCTCAGCAAATAATCTGAGAAGCTGGACTATAAGAAGAAGAACGATGCATCAGGATTGGAGGAAGACTCATTAACAACCTGTGATATGCAGATGCCACAACCTTGATTGCTGAACTTGAAGCACGTACTGACAAAGATCAAAGGCTACAGCCTTCAGTACGGATTACACCTCAACATAAACAAAACAAAAATCCTCACGACTGGACCAATAAGAAACATTATGATAAACAGAGAAAAGATTGAAGTTGTCGAGGATTTCATTTTACTTGGATCCACAATCAACATCCATGGAAGCAGCAGTCAAGAAATCAAAAGACACATTTTATTGGGCAAATCAGCTGCAAGAAATGTCTTTAAAGTGTTAAAAAGCAAAGATGTCACCTTGAGGACTAAGGTGCACCTGACCCAAGCCAAGGTGTCTTCAATCACCTCATATGCATGAGAAAGCTGGACAATGAATAAGGAAGACCAGTGAAGAGTTGATGCCTTTGAATTGTGGTGTTAGTGAAGAATATTGAATATATCTTGGACTGCCAAAAGAATAAACAAATCTGTCTTGGAAGAAGTACAACCAGAATGCTCCTGGGAAGCAAGGATGGCGACACTGCGCCTCACATACTTTGAATGTGTTATCAGGAGGGACCAGTCCCTGGAGAGGGACGCCATGCTTGGTAAATTAGAGAGTCAACAAAAAAAAAGAAGACCCTCAACAAGATGGATTAACACAGTGGCTGCAACCATGGGCTCCAGCATGGCAACAATTGTGGGGATTGCCCAGGACCAGGCAGCATTTCATTCTGTTGTGCATAGGGTCACTATGGGTTGGAACTGACTCGATGGCACCTAACAACAACAACTTTGGACATGTTATCAGGAAAGACCAATTGCTACAAAAAGACATCACTCTGGTAAAATGCAGGGTCAGCAAAAAAGAGGAAAACCCTCAATGTGGTGGATTAACACAATAACCGCAACAATGAGCTCAAGCATACCAATGATTGCAAGGATCCTGCAGAATCAGGCAATGTTACACTCTGCTATACATAAGGTTGCTATGAGTTGGAGCTGACTCAACAGCAACTAAAAACAACAATTAAAGCTTGTTTAGAGTAACTGAGACAGATGCTATTTAAAGGAAGTTTTGTGCAAGTGAAAAAGGAGCTGGTGACCCTAGGTTGATGGTGTGGGGTAAGAGGTAAGCCAGGCTCTCAGAAGGGTCTCTAGGCTGGACTAGAACAGACACTAAGTCCCTTGCTATGTTTAAGTGCTAAGGGCCATCAACTCTTCTTTGTAGTAGAGGAATTGAAAACTGATGCCAGAGCCCACTGCACTTCCTTCAGAGTGTGTTGTATATTCAGTAAAACACATACCTTGTGCTAATTTTTAAAACATGGGTTCAGCCAGTCCCAACAAATCCACAAACAAGTCAATAAATCTAATTGTCTTTTTTAAACACTCTAAATTAAGGGCTAAATAAAGATCAAAATTCTGGTCCAGAATGGACAAAATCAAGGTTAAAGGCATGGTTCAAAATGGTGTCCTAAGTATGTCACCCATTGAATAAGGATCTCTTAACGTAAAAAAAAAAAGATACCTGGAAATTCATGATGACTTGACAGATTTGTCTTTTTTTGCTCATACAGCATTTGCTTCAAACCAGTCATCTCTACCACAGAAAAAGGAATTTTCACAATATTTAATTAGTACTTAATTAAGAGCATCAGCATAATAAGTGACACAGGTTCTGGCCCCAGTGTTTGTACCTGGTTTTGGGTAAACAGTTCTAGTGAGTCTTGGCTGGCTGACAGCTCTCAGCTGTTATTGGCAAGGCAGAGCCCAGGGAAGATACTGAGGCTCCTTGGCAAGGACACACTCGTAAACATTTGAAGCAGTAGGAGAAATCCAATCACACCAAGTAAACCACTGAAGAGAAAACATGGGAGTCTGGATGTGGCAATAAACTCATTTGTATATGCTCCATATTGAGCCTAAGTCATTACTCCAGTCACCAGAAAGAGTTAATCAACTCTCTCCACGCTTAACTGAGGTACCAATTATTCCAAGGGTATGTTTAGGAGTATTGTTCACCTAGGTAGAATCAGCATAACCGCCAAAACCAAATACTCGTTTGATGTAACTAAAATCCTTTTGATGAACTGCAGTTACCAAATCGACTTGTCTCTTGGTAGCAACCTGCCTTATGCGAAGCCACCAAGGTAATTATATGACTACAATACCTTGAAACATCTGGGATTATTAGTTTTACTACCACTAGGCAACTCTTTTAAAAAGGAAAAAAAACTAGGTGAATGAACTTCTTATACTTTCTTACACACAATCATGTGACCTTCGACTAGCCATTTAACCTTTCTGGACCTCAGTTTCTTCACCTATAAAATGAAGGGATTCGTCCGAGTGCTTCCTACAAGCTCTTCTAGCTCTAAAATGATATGATTTGGGGCTGCATAATTGTGTAGCATATTCCTTCTGCAGATTTCAAAATCCCCCAAGAGACTCTCATTAGTATTCTCAATCTTGCTGTAAGGCAGGCAGGTGGCAGGGTTTATTATCCCCATTTTTTTTTTTTTTTTTTGACAATGAGACATTTTGCTGACCCAGCACTCTTGACCAGGTAAGAACTAGAAGTTAGGTCTTCTAATACTAATCAAGAACTGTGTTAAACCACTTTGCTACTAAACTAAACAGAAGGTCTCTGATGAATAAAATATTCTGTGCTCATGGGGGGAAAAACGTAGTTTGATCATCTTGCAGAGATGGCATAGCTTAAACCAACAGTTTCCAAGTTGTTGTCCATAAAATATTCCAGTTGGTTTTCTCAGTTCTCATGGACATAACTCTACGCAGATTTTCTCTTTTTTGATACAAATATCAAAATATGTATCTACTAGAGTGGGAAAGTGTTAAAGAATGTGTACAGGAAAAGTAGGAAGAGTCTCTAAGGTAGAAATATTTTCAATGGAAAGTTTTCATAAACTGTATTAATATGTAGAAATTATAGCTAAAGCTCAGTTATACATATTAATGAAGTAAAGTTATTGCCCAAGGAATAATCCAAATACATTTAGTAATAGTATACATTTGGTCAAGAACTAAGAAGGATCTAAGATTTTACCTATTTGCAAGCTAACGAGTTAACCTGTCATCGTTTCGTGGATGCTGGCAGAAGACATGATACTCCTGGGTCAGAGACAAAGGACTTCATTGCTAACAGTAATAGCAGTGGCCAGACTATCACCATTTTTGCATTGGTTTCTCAAGCCTCAGTTCCAACAGGGCAAGGTCAAGAGGGCTAGGTGGCCCTCTGTAGGTTGCATTACAGGAGAGAAACTCTGAGTTTAGCAATCCTGTATGCTTTATTGTAATGGACAGTAAGCATGCCTGCCCTTTGCTCCAGAGAAAGACACTATCTGTTCCTGCCAAGACTGTTCACCACACGGACATGCCTGAAAAGATAGTGTGGAACAAAATGCCTCTGCCTGTAGACCGCAGAGAAATATAAGAGACCAGTGGAGTGTTATCTCCCAACAATACTTTCCGATTTTATTTCACTATCTGTGTGTCTGGCATTCTGAGAATTCTTAAGTTCTCAGAATAAATAATGTAACAATATTGATGAAGAATTGGACATTTTTCTGAGCCTGCTCCCCTACTGGACATCTCCTTGTTTCCATCTCCATCTTAATAACCAACGAATTCAAAGTGGCACAAATAACTTCTTTGTTTCACACTTCCCTCCTTGACTTTTACCTCATTCCTCTTATTAAAGTGGACCAAAGACCCCAATACATAAAGCCACCCTGAAGTGCATAAAATCCCGCATGAATATAAAGTTGATATTCCAAATTCCTTATTTCTGGGCATCCTGCAAAATCCATAATTCTTTCTTGTTTCATAATCACCTGAAACTTTCGTTATTTCTCTTTAGCTCTGCACATCACATTCTAGTTAAGGACCTATTATAAAGGCCAGATATTTAGGAAACAGAGAAAATCACTAGGATCTACAATCTTAGGAATAAGCTCACCATCAAACATTCGCTCATGAGTAAAACTGTGGTCAGTATTCTCACAAAGTTTCTGTCAGCCCCTAAGGAACTGTGATAAATGGTGGGTGAGCCTGTAAACTGCAGAGTCAAATAGCAGAGGTCAAATCCTGTAAATGCTACCAACTGACTGTGGGACTTTGGCCTAGTTATTACAGCTTTCCTTCTGTGTCTCAATTTTCTCATCTGTAAGATAAGGGCAATAACACCTAAGCTCTTAGAGTTTGGGGGAGGCTTAAATGAATTCATCTGTATAAAGGACTTAAACAGTGCACAGCACGTTACCAGTAGCCATCGAGTGGATTCTGACTCATGGCAACCACGTGTCGGTGAAAGTAGAGCTGCGCTCCATAGGGTTTTCAATCGCTGGTTTTTTGTAAGTCAATCACCAGGTCTTTCTTCCAAGGTGACTCTGGGTGGACTCCAACCTCCAAACTTTCAGTTAGCCACTGAGCTCCTTAACCATTTGCACCACGCAGGGGCTTCACCTGGCACACAAGCATCCCATAAATGTTTGTTGATGAATGAACGTTTCTAGCTAGCATGACAACCAGCTTATCAAGTTGCCAATATTAACAGCAGTATTGCTAAAACACTGAAGTTAAGGGAATCATGTAGGTAATAAAAAGCACATTTTTCAATCTTAGTTTGCTCTTATGAACTAGATGGATGTTAATCTAGTTCACCACCCACTGAAAAAGAAAAGTTTAGCTATTTCAGAATAGTTTGCTGAATTAGACGTATCTCATTCATTATTAAATAAGCATTTTCTCCTGTGCTCAAGATTTAATGTCAAACTGTTACTTTTGTTTCTTAAAAGATTTGAAATCCTGGTTAAGGAGCTGTGACCTTCATGTTTGTGCAGGGAAAGTTTGTTTTTATGTAAATATAAATTGTTCTTTTAAGCGGAAATGGGAAGGTCTTAAAAGTGGTACTATGAAGAGTTTTCATTCCATACAAACAAATATAGAACAAGAAGAGGTAAATAAATGGCAATGACATTTTCAAAATGACATTTTAGAATATTTAAAGGGACCACAAGAACAACAAGTGCATCTTGTGTGCGACTGTCTTTGAAGTTCTAATCTCAGTTCATGCCACTAAATCATCAGGGAAGGTTATTTTTAACTTGTTATGTAAAGGCTTTAGAAGAAAAAAGAAAAAAAACAAAGAGCTCTCTCTACATATGAATCGTCAAACAGAAAGAGGGTTTTGTACATTCTTAGTGTACTAAGGTGATATATGTGTAGTTCAAAGACCGTGAATATATTCCAATTTTCCAAAATAGTATGAAAAGATTTATAGGATAGGAATGATATATTTTCTTAAACATTCTTTGAGATGCTTAGTAAGTAGAATATTTGTGTGTGGCTAAACTACAGTACAGATTTAACCAATTAAAATATTTTCCCTGGACACTAGATATGAACCTGATTGTGAGGTCCCTCGGGAAAGAACACCAGCATCCCTGTAGTCCCAGAGAAAAGCTTTAACACCAGGAGGTAGGAGTGCTCTCCTGGCCCTGTGAAAACTCAACCAACTGGCTCTTTCTGTAAAAGCTTTTTTCCTTTCTCTGTTCCCTTCTCTCCCACCTTGTTTGTGTTTCTTCCTGTCACCCCTGCTAAGTATACATGCAGATCCCTGTGTTCTTACTTTTCTTAATCTAGTCTGCTTCCTCTCAAAAATTAAAATTCTCATCTTTTCTTCCCTTCACTTAAAATAAATAATAAAGCGTATAATGTATAATTTCTCCCATGTGCTGAACTTTGTTGAATCATTGGACAACATTTTTATTCTAAAAAATCCCGTTATTGTGAACAGCATCCATCCCTTTCTTCCAAGAGACCGAATTACTCTTTTAGCACATTGTCTACCTTCCTTTAATTGTATCTTGAATTTTTTTTTTTTTTAATGGGAAACATAGTGTCATCTCTGCAGTTGGGAAGAAAACAGAAAGATCTGAATTTCTCTCCCACTTTCATGTGGGAGAACCATGATCGACTTGTTAAAATTCTTGGATTGCTAATAAAAGTCATAATATACCAAATGGTGGTAATTTGGATGAAACAAGCATATCAATCATTGAGGAATGGGCTCATGGCTCTTTATCTGGGCAGAATCATTAAGTAGAATTTATGATATATAATGTATACTATTAAGCAGCTTCCATTAAACTTGCCTGACGAACTCGTTCTATTCAGAGGGACGTTTCCAGTAGCAAGATGTGTGCAAGAGCTCCACCTATAGTAAAACTTCCACATTTATCTTACCATGCTAAAAACCCAGAACTACACCAAGGCAGAAAATTTGAAGGAAAGAAAAATATTCAAAAAAAGAGCTATTTGGTTTAATTCACAAATGCAAATTACCCAATAAAAGAAGTTTTATAACATGTATTTGAATAAAGAATATAAATATTCTAAGACATGAGTTTTTCCTTATTCAGGGAAAGACGTTCTGGTTTTGCAGATAATTTAAACCACAAGAATAGCTTTTCTTCTAGCTAAAATAGATAATAATTTAAACAAAACCTTGACAAATGTTGCTATTCTTTTAGCATTCCTCTATTTTTGCTTTTTATTAAGCTGTGCTTTTAGTAATCTGCCTTATTGAAAGCTGAAAACAATAGCCCTTTAAAGTACAAATAAACTTCTGTCTGATGTTTAATTCTCTAAAAAGCACGTTGCCCAAATACTTTACTTCAGCACAAACATGAGACAAATGGAGAATGCTAAGGAAGTGGCATCTAATAGTACTGCCATGAAATTTCCTTTAGGAGTTAATATTCACAAAAATTTAGTCTTAAATACTTGTTACTTTGACCTGGAAGCTAATTATGAGGGAGTTGAGCCAAAAACTGAGATGAATAAAAAGAAATTTCATTGGTATTACAGAGATAGTTGCCAGAAACAGCTTACAAATCATGAATCTATGTAGAGATGAAAAGTTGAGTGTAAATTATTATTCAACTGGGTCCTTAAATCAATAGAGAGAAAAAAAAAGAAAGAAATTAATGTGGATCTTTAATTTTCAACTATGAAAAGTCAACATGGTGGCTTGTTCAACCGTGTTTTACTGCAGGCTGTTATGAAAGCTCTTTGCTTTTTCATTTCCAAAAAGAGTATGCTTTTTTTCAAAAAAAAAAAAAAAGATAAGCTAAAATCAATCATTGCAGCAGATCACATAGGAAGCTGCTCAACTCTCTGACCAAGTGTGGTTTAGCAAGAAACAAACCAGGAAAGCATGATGCCCTGGAGGTACCCCTCATTATCTCACACTTGGATCCTCTTGCTTTTCGTGAGCCCATTGTTCATTTTGGTGAGGCTGTATTTTAAGTAGATTCAGCGCCCATCAAGCAAGGTGCCAGAGAGTAACTGATGTCCTCTGTTTGCAGAGCACGAGTAGCCGGGACAGCCGCAGCTCTCCCAGGTTGCACTGCAGTGGTTCTTCATCTCTGCCCTGGGAGCCCACTTCTCAGGATGAGAGGATAATTCACTCTCTATAGCCCATTCAATCTTCAGCCTCTCAGCTGACGCTGCCAACAGAAGTGCCAATTAATGCCAATTACTATGGTGACTTTTCTGATATGGGCACCTACTCATATAGGCCATCAAACAGCCATCATATATTAATGACTGTCAGTCACTAGCAATATGGGCCAAGTTTGAACTAGTGACCTAGAGGAGAAGTGCTCTTTATCTGACTTCCAACGCCCTGAACCATCCAATTCCCCTCCCCCTTCCCTGGTCAGTGTTCTTAATTATAGTTTTGTACCTGAATAATGAATGTGCTACATTTTGACAGTGACAATGGCTGAAACTGTGACAGCAGAACTGTAGCGACTGCCATTTAGTCATCCCTGTCACAGCCTTCAGGCCAGTGAGGCCTAGCTCAGACCTTCAGGGGGCACTACCATTACCTTTGTCATTCAATGGCGTGCATTTTTTATTTGTCTGTACAAAAAAAAAAAAAAAATTTTTTTTTTACTACTCCATAGAAATAAGGAGAGCATTTTTATGCAGATACATGCATCATGGACTTCCATGTACATGCTGCCATTAGGCCTTTCTTATCTGTTCATTATTTCATATACACCTTATGAGATGGAAGCTCCCCATACAATCCCATACACTGCAAATTCATCTTAAAGTGCACCGTTCTGTCTCAGAGAGGAAAAGCAAATGAAATACAACAAACATTCAAAATGATAGAAAGTGCATCTTACCCTTTCTTTCTTTGAATATCATTTTAAATCAATTTGGGATGCAAAGCCCTAAATGACTAGATACGCGCTGTCTGACTGGGGCATTCCTGTCCTTTTGGAGACTCTGAGACTCACCTCACTTAAATCTCAGAATGCACTTCCAGCCTGCAGCAGTCTGGAGTCTGTTTCAAGTTAGTGTTGTTCTTAACTTTAGGAGAAAGAAGCTGCTCTTAACATCCTCACTCTACCTTCCAAGAAGCAAAAATAAAGACCCAGCAATTTCCCCCATCTTCCTCACACATCAAAAGAAGTAACCAAATGGCAGAATGCATTGTGTTCCCAACTCCTTACTCCTCCTCTGAAAGCTGCACCAAAATATAATTTGTGCAAAAATATTATTCTAGATTTTCATTTAACTATTGCATATCCATAACATGTTTTAAAATTTCTGATTCTTTTTTCCAATGTCTAGTTCCAGGACCTCAATTTAGAGATAGAGGCAGAGTAGCCTTCCCTATCCTCCCAGCAAGCTAATGGAAAAATTAAGATTAATCTCAAACTTGAGGGTTTTTTTCACTCTTTTTGAAGTTATTTGTGCTTGAAACACTAGCAACCTCCTCTGGATGCTTCACATGTGTAATTCTTCACATATGTAATTGGCATCCTAAAAAGGAGATATCATGTAACTCTATTTTGTAGACAAGCCAAGGGAATCTGTGAGAGGATAAGGCAAACTGCCCAAGATACCACAGCATATAATTGGCAGAGCTGGAATGGGAACTCAGGTATCATTGGTTCCAAAAAGTATGATTGTTCAACTGTATTCCATGACCTTAATTTTAAGGAGATTTATTTGAGAAGCAGCTTAGAGTTCCTTTTGTTGTTGTCGTTGTGTACTGTCGTCAAGTAGATTCCAGCTCATAGGGACCCTATAGGACAGAGTAGAACTGCCCCACAGGGTTTCCTAGGCTGTAATCTTTACAGAAGCAGATCGCTAGGTCTTTTCTCCCTCAAAGCTACTGGTGGGTTCAAATCGCTGACCTTTCTGTTAACAGCCGAATGCTTAACCACTGTGCCACCAGGCTCCTCTTACATTCCTTAAAACAAAACAAAAAAAATTCAAATTGCTCAAAATTCTGACTACCTAAGAATATTTGAGATTTCAAGGCACTCCGAGTTGCCATAGAGTGAGTGAGGACAGACAGCATTGGATACTGAATAAAAGTGGGAGAAAACACTCTGGTTTCTATTCTTGTTCAAGGATGCTGATGCCATATGTAAAAGAGACTAGGAGGTAAGAAACTCAGGACATGGTTTTTCCTTAAAACTCAAGGAACATGAATCCCAATGGACATCATCTAATAAGAATACTTTAAATAAAATACAACAATATAATTGCTATTATTAGTCAACATTCCACTGAAGTCTACGGCAAGCTTTACATATGTTGTTGTCGTTGTTAGCTGTCATCAGTTAGCCAACTCATGGCAACCCCGTGCACAATAGAATGAAATGCTTCCCAGTCCTGCACCATCCCCATGATCAGCTGCAGATTGGACTGTTGTGATCCATAGGGTTTTCATTGGCTGATTTTTGGAAATAGATCACCAGGCCTTTCTTCCTAGTCCATCTTATTCTGGAAGCTCCACTGAAACTTGTTCAGCATCACAGCAACACACAAGCCTCCACTGAGAGACAGGTGGTGGATGCTCACGAGCTGCATTGGCCGGGAATGCAACGTGGGCTTCCGGCATGGAAGGTGAGAATTCTACCACTGAACCACATACGTTATCTACCGTTTAATCCTCATAATGGGTCCCATTATCCAGTTTTATGGATGAATAAACTGAGGCTCAAAGAAGAAGAATTGACACATTTAAATTGTGGTGTTAGCAAAGAATATTGAATATACCATGGACTGCCAAAAGAAAGAAAAAAAAATCTGTCTTGGAAGAAGTACAACCAGAATGCTCCTTAGAAGCAAGGATGGAGAGACTACGCCTCACATACCCTGGACATGTTATCAGGAGGGATCAGTCCCTGGAAAAGGACATCATGCTTGGTAAAGTAGAGGGTCAGTGAAAAAGAAGAAGACCCTCAATGAGATGGATCGACACAATGGCTGCAACAATGGGCTCAAGCATAACAACAACCGTGAGGGTGGCGCAGGACCGAGCAGTCTTTCGTTCTGTTGTATATAGGGTTGCAATGGGTCAGAACCATCTCAAGGACAACTAACAACAACAACAACAAAGAAGTTCAGCAAATTGCCCAAAGATGCCAAGCTCTAGCTGGGCTCTGAACCCAGGCTTCTTCAGCTCCAAAGCCAGAATCTCTCTTTCACTGCATTGCTCCTCAACATCTTTGGTCAGACAGCTTTTTGTTTTGTAGGGGAAGGGAAGGGACAGAAAACAGTCCCAGCAGGGTGTTTCTAAATAGACAAAGGAATCTGCCCAGTGACTGAAGGGAAAAACAGGTAAAAGAGTGCATGGAAAAATATTTTTGAAAGAAAGCATCAACCTCAGGAGAAAATATCAAGGATATTCTAAAATGACTGTTTATCTTGGAATCTTATTTTAAATGACAGAGACTTCTCCAACTTTGTGAGAAAATTAAAAAAAAAAAAAATATATATATATATGACCAAAGTACACAGTAAATAGACTACAGGAGTTTAAAACAAAAGAAATAAAAACATTCTGTCCCTGTTTTCCTCTGGCCTCTCAGAATAGTAATTATATCAGCTTGCCTGCCATAGAGAAGAAACTCCCACAAAGGCATGACAGCCACTGGTTTTTACAAAATACATGTTGAGCCGTCCCTCCCACCATGCTGGACATGCTCACACACAGTCTTTCCTTTAATGGAACATATTAAGACTCAAGAACATTATATAAATATTACATCCAAATATTATATAAAATATACGTGAAATATTAAAAATAATTCTGGCAGTGAATTTTTCCTTAAGACTAAAACGTCTACCCTTGGCGTGACAGATCTTCAAAGTACACAGCACCATAGCAATATGAGCCATTCTGGACCAAACACAAGGAAATTAGCCTGGATGATATGTAATTTAAGGTCACAGTAAGGAAACAACTAGAATCCAGGGATAATCAATATTACAAGGATTGAAATGCAAAGTCATAAAAGATTAAAGGAAATAATAAAATGTTTGTGACTTCAGGAAATCTGACTTTGAGGAAATGTGTCACACCCTGAGGAATTCACTAATAGAAAATCCACTACTGAAAAGTAGGCGTTATTTGTTGATATAACTGAAACCGAATAGCTTCTGACCCTGGAAGACTTACATGGGACTCAATTTCAACAATTTCTGACAAGGTTGCTACAGAAAAGACTGAAGATATTTTAAAAGAAGGACAAAAATTTGGATGCCCCACTCTGGAAGCCAGACAGGAAAATAAATACATGCAACAAAGAAAAACATAAGAATGGGAATTAGAAATAGGAACATAATGAAAGAACAGGGATATCAAGAATGAGAAAGAAGACCACATGAGGTATCAAACTGGTGATTAAATTAAAGACAAGGATTAAAATGTAAACAAAGAGCCATGTACATGAGATTTTCTACGTTCCCAAGTGAAGGAACAGGCAACACTTCATCTTTTAAGACCTTGGACTTTTAAAGACTTCCTGTACTTCCAAATCTTAGCTGAAAACTTCTTTTTTCTTTTACCTACATTTTTCTTCCTAAACCTGTTACCGTCAAGTTGACTGCGACTCGTAACTACCCTATGGGACAGAATAGAACTGCGTCACAGGGTTTCCAGGGATGTAATCTTTATGGAAGCAGACTGCCACATCTTTCTTCCACAGAGCAGCTGGTGGGTTCGAACCACCGGCCTTTCGGTTAGCAGTCAAGTGCTTAACCACCACGCCACCAGGGCTCCTGTTTTTCTTCCTAGATTTAGCTATATTTTTCTTTCTCTGACTACATTTGGAATGCTACTATTTCAACTTTTAAACAGTTTGTATGCAAGATGTTGTTTTATGTAAAGAAGGGGGAAAATTGACAAATCTAAACCAAACAAGGAAGAATTATAAATATTTTGCTTCACTATTGCAGCTTTCTCCATATGCCTCAGATAAAACATTTCCAATCACACTGCACTAGTGCAGAAAGCTTACCAACAAAATAGATCTTTATTTGTATGTAACACGTGTAAATGTAATTAGCTTTTTAAAAGAAACAATTGAAATATGATGTTTATGGAAAGGAACTGAATTTTTTTTTTTTGCAAATGAAATTTGAGACGGCACTAGCTACTGACAGACTGATGGCTGCGTCAGTTTCCAGAAGCTGGCTAGGCAAAGCAGTATGAAGGTCACTAATCTCATTCTGTTTTATTTCAGCAGGACCTTGAAACAAAGAACACAGGCTTAAATAGACGGTGAGGAGGGATGGGTGACTGAAGTAATGCCATACTCTCAGTTCAGTGTGATTTTTTAAAATAGGAAGATAATATTTTACCAGAATATATATTCTAACTTTTATCAAAAAATAAAATGACTCAGAACAGAGTAAGGAAATAATGTTTGTAGCAGTGACTGATTTCATTTTTTCAACATTCCTAATGTCTTCCCATTTCCCAAAAATATTATAATTTGAAACAAACCAGCTAATGTGTGTGTGTGTGTGTTTTGTTTTTTTTGGTAAGTGGATGACTGGATTGTGTAGAGGGTTTCTTTGGGAAGTTTCTGGACTTTCTCCCTTTATTTCAATAGTCTCTATACAGAGCCCATATATTTTGTTTGTTTGTTTTGTCAGCTTCATTTTCTCACCATCAGTGGAACCACATTAAGACAATCCAAATCCCCACAATACCGGCTGCCATTGAGTCAACTCCGACTCCTAGCAACCCTATAAGACAGAGGAGAACTACCCCCGTGGAGTTTCCAAGGAGCGCCCGGTGGATTCCAACTGCCAGCCTTTGGTTAGCAACCATAGTTCTTAACCACTACCCAGCCAGGGTTTCCGTCCCCACAATAGTCACCCAGAAGTTTTTTTTTTTTTTTTTCTTATAAAATTAACTTGCTTAGAGAAGGGGAAGAATATCATACTTGATATAACAAACAGTTTAAAATATTAGTTTGGCTTTTGTCTTTTTATTAAAATAGCTCTGAGTAAACTCATAAATGGCAGGAGCTTTGTTGAATAGGATGAATAGAATTGCCATGCAGAGGAGAATTATAGTTTGATGAGGCTTCTTTAAAATCCCAGTACAAAATCCTAGATAGTATAGTTCTCCTTTTTAAAAAATTCCTTCTTGCTTTTTTTGAGGTGAAAATTTATGTTAAAAAATACATTCTATGTGTTCACACAGGCACATGCACTCAGACAGAGAGCAAGGACTGATGAGATAAATATAACAAACAGCACAAAAAGAAATTAACCGAAAAAATTAATTAGTCAAAAAAAGCAAAAGAAATCCTAAAATGTTCTACTGAAGAGACACAAATCCAAAAGATCAATCAAGAACAAGGCATAAATACAAGACAGGGGCTCCAAAGCCCCTATTGCTCTTGAGTTCATGTGGGTACTCTGTTACTTGGGTGGTATCAGGGACCTCCTGAATGGTATTCGAGCCAGACCCAAGCTTTCAGAGATAGGGTAGTCAAGTCAGGCTCTAGAAATTTGGTTCTCTGAATGTCCCCTCAGTGTCCCAGGATAAAATAGAGAGTGCATACATTTCTCCATTAGTCTACAGAAACTCTTCCCATTAAACAATATCTTCCTATGCCCTCAGTCAGAGGAAGGCATTACCTGGCTTGACAAACCTGTGTTAAGCTAACTTCTCATTTATCTACAGCATCTAGCCCTTTCTAAAAAGGCTTTTCAAACACTAGTTGAAACCTCCCTCCTGTAAGATTTCTGGTATTCCTGGGGCAGAAGACCAAGCATCACAACTTCCCACTCCTGTTACGAGGCTCAAGACTGGGCGTGCTCCAGGTTGTATTGAGACTACACCTTCATAAGGAGGCGCCTTGCAGTAATTCCTCTCAAACAACTCTGCCTTCTTCATGCTGGGTAGCCAGCAGACCTGAAGGGTTCCTGGCATAACTCCTACCAAAGAAGAGAGAAGTGTAAGCACATCATTGCAGAGTTTTGCCCTTTATGCTGATTCCAGTGAAATCTCACACTTTGCTCAGCTTTGTCTATCTTCTCTCACCCCGACTTACCTCAAGAAGCCGGGATCTTCAGGAGCCCATCATTCTTCACGGCCAGCCCAGAGATTCAGGACAGGCTCAGAAGCAGCAATATGGAGAGCAGCTCAGCAGGATCTACATGTGCAAATTCCTTCTTAATTCTTCTGACTCTTAAGCTCCCAGGATATGACATTTGCCAACCTACTTTAAACAAGGACAAGCCTTTCACTGTCTAACTGTGGAGTGTCAGGTCCCTTGGGCATTCTCCACGAGTCCCCTAAACTTCCCTTGCTCCTGAGATACATTTTCGTATGAACCCCCAGAGCATCCACTCACCACTTTCCTGATCATCTGATCTCAAAAGATAGGCACACACTGTAGACGTCATAGCTTCTAGGGTATATAACACATCACCTCTTCTTATTTCCTTCCAATACTCATTTTGTTATCAGATTCACCCACTGCCATTGAGTTGATTCTGACTCATAGCAACCCTATAGGACAGAGTAGAACTACCCCATGGGGTTTCCAAGGAGTGGCTGGTGGATTCGAACTGCTGGCCTTTTGATTAGCAGCCATAGGTCTTAACCACTGACATTTTTAAGTAGGAATTTAAATCAATTAATCATCAAAAAGGTCCTTACTACAAAAATGTCCCTACTGTGGGAAAGAAATCATTAAAAATGTTTAAAGATCTCTCAGATGTAAACAGTTTCTTACCTCTTTGGGAGCTTACACGCAAACACACGCAAACACATGCACAAATACACACACAGAGAACAGTAACAACGCCAGTGACTAGAAGGTATAATCAATGTCGATAATCTCTTAAACATTTTGTCTTTGGCATATTAACTTCACAACAGAATATTTCACTGGAACTGCATCTTCCTGGCTTAATACATGAGGCATTAACTTACATATCTCATGTTTCAGAATTTCTGATTAAATGTTTTAATTTAAATGGAAAATAATATTGAATGTAATATCTACCCTAAAGTGTCCCTGAAGCTTCAGTTGAAAACGATCATAATAAAAAATGTTCTTGTTTAATCTACAAAATAAGTACATTTGATTTTAATTACTTGGATAATGACCAAGCAAGTACATCAGGCACATCCCTTCCAAGAGATAATGACAGACACAGAGGAGCAAACAACATTCCTGCGAACAGACCATCACATTCCGACTCTGAGGATGACTCCACTAATGAAAATCTGTCTTTGCAAATGACTCATCTTCTGAAGATGTTGGAAATCAGAATGATGCATGTGAAAACGAAATTAATCAACAGGAAGATGGGGACAGCAGTCCATCACAGAAGGGCTGTTTGATAATAATGAAATTGAGGAAACAGTCAGTGGTAGAGAAACAAATGAAAGCACAGGAAATGTCAATGATAATAATGAGTAAGTAGCTAATTCTTGAAATGCAAGAGGAAGAGTTAAGAAACAAAAATAAGCTATCATCCAGGTAAATGACAAAGGCATGAAACTACAATTATTTTTAGCTTTAAGTTTCTAAAGACATGACGATACTTCTCTCTACCGTTATCCATTGCTGTCGAGTCGATTCCAACTCAGAGTGACCCTATAGGACAGAGTAGAACAGTCCCCTAGAGTTCGCAAGGAGTCCTTGGTGGATTTGAACTGCCGACCTTTTTGGTTAGCAGCTGTGGCTCTTAACTACTATGCCACCGCGGTTTCCCAGCAACACTAAGTTGGTAGCAAATTCAATAGAAGGCAGGGTCTATAATTTTCAAAATTTTACATCCATAGTAAAACTGCAAGAGTTTTACTACACTCTCCATTTTGCGTATAAATGAAAATACCAGCAAGGCGAAAGCCCACACATGGAGACTTCTCACTTTTAGGATCAGAGGAGATCCAACAGAGGATGAAGTAGATGAGTTTATGTCATGGACACATAGTGCTTGGTAATGTAGAAATCTGTACATCTAGAAAGGTGACATTGAAATGAAATAAAATTAACCAATGGTGTTTCCAGTAAAACATAGCAGATTTAACACACATGTCAATTTCAACTCTCTCTAAAACATTGCAAAAATGGCAGTGAAATAACGTATTTAAGGTATAAAAACATAAGGTCAAAGACCTTGGGAAAGGAGAAAAACAGACAAAGGACATCCACAAATTTGGATAATAGAAAATTAATGGAGATTATGAGATCCCATTTCACAACCATCACTTTGATAAAAATGAGAAGTCTGATAAAACCAAGTATTAGTGAGAATATGAAGAAATTAGAATTCTCATATTTGGCTGTTAGGGGTACAAATGGATTCAACCACTGTGGATAGCAGTATCTACTAAAGTTGAGGACGCTCATACAAAAAAAAATCCTAGAAATCACATATATGTAAGGAGCCCTGGTGGTGCAATGGTTAGGCACTCAGCTGCTAACTGAAACGTCATTGGTTTGAACCCACAAGCGGCCCCATGGGAGAAAAGACCTAGTGACCTCCTCCATTAAAGATTACAGCCTAGGAAACCCTATGAGGTTGCTATGAGTCAAAATTGACTCACTGGCACACAACGACAACAAATACCCACACATACATATACATATGTACACACACATACATGTATATATGGCCACACACATATATATCATACATATATATATACACATATATGTTGTTGTGATGGTGGTGGTGGTTGTGTGCTGTTGAGTTGACTCTGACTCATAGTGACCCTATATACATATATCTCTCTTAAGAAATGCTCACACATATGAACAAGGAGATATACGCGAAAATGTTCATTGCATAGACTTTTACAAGAGAATACTGAAAGTATAGATGTCAGGAATTAGGAAATAAAACAGAAACTAAAATAGTGCTAATATCTTACAAAATAGATGTGTGAATAGAACAATAAATTAAAGTGTAAGTATATTATCTAGAGAAATTTAATTGATTATATTTTTAAATTTTATGTTAAGAAATATCAATGTAAATTATTTCTAGATAGTTGCCACTAGAAAAACATGTTAAAAGTCCTAAAATACATATCCTTTTGGGATTAGGAATTGGATGGAGAGGGGAAGAATTATTTTACTATATCCATGTATTATGTTAATTAAATTTGTTTAAATTCATCTTTTTGAACTACAGCAGAAGGATCATGTAAAATAACGATTGAAACATTTCAATTGGATTTCACATTTCGGTCATTTGTGAGACTTTTTTAAAACATTTCTGTGAAGTCATAAGAGCATAAACAAGGTAGCAGTGTGGCCTCATGAAAGAGAATTGAAAAAACAGGAACAGCAAGTGTCAGCAATTCTTTAAAGATGTTTGAGTGCAAAACAAAGAGCTGAAACTGGACCTGGAGGATTAGGTGAGGGCTTTTTGTTGAGTGGGAGAGCACTGAGTGTGTGTATAACCTGATGGGAAGAAGTGAACAGAGATGGAGATGTTGAGATGAGGGAGTGGTAGACTAAAGGGTGGGATACTTCCTCCTCCCCAGTTTCTGGGAAAGGCACTAGGTATTTAAGATGAATAAGATCCTCCCTGCTTTTGGGGAACCATGGGCCAAGAGTGGAGACATATGGGACAAGTCTGTTATAGAAATCTATACAAGGTGTTACATGAGGATGGTGGGAGTAAGACAAGAGGAGTCTAAAAATCTTCATAAAGGACATTTGACCAGTGGGGAAAAAAGTGAATGGAAATTCCAGGCAAAGGAAATAGGCAAGTGAAGGGCACAGTGATGTGAAAGAATGTATTTGGGAAATATGTTTAATAGCACAGAGCCCTGGTGGCACAGTGGTTAAGACCCATGGCTGCTAACCAAAAGGTGGATGGTTTGAATCCACCAGTCGCTCCTTGGAAACTCTGTGGGGCGGTTCTACTCTGTCCTGTAGGGTCACTATGAGTCAGATTGGACTCGACTGCAATGGGGGTTTTCGGTTTAATAGTACATAATCTATGTAGACAAATGCTGAAAAAATGGACTGCAAAAATAAATCGGGGCCAGATAGTAAAGGATCTTGTATGCTATGTTAAAGAGTTTGAATTGATCTTGCATTCTGTTATCTTTGAAATATTTTTGAGCAGGGAAACTTTCACATTTCATTTTATTCATCTTTTGTTTCTTTTAATGCTTACATTGATCATGCAATATTTATGTAATAAAATTATTAAAGTAAAAATTAAATTGAAAATATCTATTGGATACCTACTGTTTGCAAGCATTGGTGATAAAATGTAAACAAAATGAAATTTCTACTTTCCAGAAATAAACAACATAAAGAAAAGATAATGGATGGGTGGGTGGGTGGATGGGTGGATGGGTGGATGGGTGGATGGATGGATGGATGGATGGATGGATGGATGGATGGATGGATGGATGGATGGATGGATGGATGGATGGATAGAATAAGGAGAAAGAAAGAGAAAGAGACAGGGCCAGATAACTTGCTGTGTTCAATGAAATGTAAGTGACATGTAACATGTGTCCACATGGACATGTTTAATTGCTAGTGCTTCATTGTTCAGCCTTCTCTTTTCCTTTTGTAGAAATCATCTAACAACATGGAAGAGTCATACCATCAAAGCAGCCTGAAATCCTGGGCCAGTACTTGGAAGAGAGCACATTTTAAGTAAGGAAGAAATTTTTGCAGATTAAGCCACAGATATTTAAGGTTTGTTTGTTATTGCAGCATAACATAGCCTATTGACTGACACACTGAGGAAGCATTCATGTCTCAAAATCGATTCACCCTGTAACATTGGCCTCACACTTGTTAAATGCCCCATTGGTGTTCACCAGGCATGTGGAAAACAAAAATTAGAGACCAGTATTTTTCAACACATCAGCCCTTACTTAATTCATACAGAAGATTACATGTTTTCAGTTATAAGAATTTACAAATATTGCCAGAATTGAGACTGCTGCACAATAATCCAGGGAACACTCATTTTTAAACCACTACAATCACAAAACTTCCCTCTAACCTTATTCTTCATAACACCCCATCACTCTGTGCTCCAGGAAACTAAAGAACTGGATTATCCCCCATATAATTTCCTGCGTCTATTTCTTAACTTACACTATTTCTTTTGCCTGAAATACCTGTATCCCCATCTTCTAATATCCAAATCTATAAGGAATTTTTTCTCATGAAGTGTTTCATTGCTCCTTTCCACAGATACACATATGCGCACACACATAGACACACACATAATACTAAGTAACCCTTCCCTCATGTAAAACAAAGGCTAAGGAACTAAATGGTAGTGAACACCTTGCCACGTGTCTAGCACTGGTTGTAGGCCTTTATATTTGTCCTTGAGCTCTCATACCCCTTAATTCTCTCTCTTCTGTGGTATTTAAAACTCTATACCTTATTATGTTAGATATGTTTGTGTATATTTATCACCTCTGAGAACAAAATCAATGCCATTTTCAATACCAAGTCCAGGATGTGGTATGTAATAGACTCTCAATAAGTACCTTTTAATGAATGAACACATTCAGATATCTTTTGAGTATCTTCAACGTATATATTTAAAATGGGTGTGAAGGGTAAGAAATCTCATTAGAAAGTAATATTACCTTTGCCTCTATTATTATGCCTAATTTCCTGGTTCATGAATGTATTCCAATGCCAGGCTGCAGGATCAATTTGAAACCTCATTCTGTCCGAAAAGAGGCATAGGAAGCTGGGATCCTACTGTTTGCCGAAGGGACCTTCTTTGTGAAGAGATTTAAAGTTTTTATCTTTACACATATCTCATGAACGTGATTACTTAACTACCATAAAGTAAGGCTCACAGTAACCACTGACCAATCAGAAGCCATGGGTAAAATTGTGGAAGGAAGCCCAGAGAAACTGTAAAACAGCTTTAGGCTTCACGGGACACTAATTAATCATTTTGGCTAGAAAGCCCCTCTCCCCATGGAGCATAATGGCTTCCAAGGAAGGTTTGGATGAAACATTTCACCAGATGGATCCAGTACCTACATTAATTCTCTGCCACCCACACCCTTATGTATTCATTTATTTCCCCACAAAAGATTTGATAGTGTGTTGAGGTAGTAGAGTCCATACTAACAATTAACTAAAAAATATGTTGCGTGACAATTCACCTCCAGTTTTTCATAGTTTAGTGTAAACTAAAATGGAGCTTCATAATTAGAATTATGTCATCAAATAAATATCAAGCAAAATAAATATCAAATGAATTAAACTTCATATTTCAGTTGTATTCTTTTTGACTAATGAACTAGGGTCAACAGGATGACCAAAAAAAAAAAACACACCAAACTCATTGCCCTCAAGTTGATTCCAACTCATAGCGAACCCACAGGACAAAGTAGAATTGCCCCATAGAGCTTCCAAGGAGTGGTTGGTAGGTTCGAACTGCCCACATTTTGGTTGGCAGCAGAGCTCTTAACCACTGCACTACCAGGGCTTCAGCAAGATGACCAAACCAAAACCAAGCCTGTTGCTATCCAGTCCACTCCGACTCATAGCGACCCTATAGGACAGAGTAGAACTGCCCCACAGAGTTTCCAAGGAGCGCCTGGTGGATTCTAACTGCCAACCCTCTAGGTTAGCACTTAACCACTACACCACCAGGGTTTTCCAGCAAGATGACAGAGAGGTGCTAATCATGCAAAAAAAAAAAAAGAGAGAGAGAGAATTGGAGCCCTGATGGCTCAATTGCTAAGAGCTACAGCTGCTAACCCAAAGGTCTGGAGTTCGAATCCACCAGCCAACGCATGGAAACAATATGGGCCAGTTCTACTTGGTCTGGTAGGCTTGCTATGAGTCGGAATCCACTCCACAGCAATGGGCTTGTGTTGTTTTTTGTGTTTTCTTTTTTTGGATTTTGCATTGACACACATATTTAGAGAAATAAAATGTCTGCTTAACTTTCAAAATCACACACACACACACACACATACACAAAACCTTTGTGATATAGGTTTCCTTTAGCCATTTTATTTAAATTGTAGGTTATGTAAGAAATGCTGACATTTCCTGAGCACCAGCAAAACAGGCATCATTACCCCGATGGTACAGGTACAGGTAAGGAAGATGAAGCTTAGAAAGCCTCATTATCAGAGACAGTTTTCAAACTCAAGACTCCTAAATCCAAAGCCCAGGCTCCTTCCAGAATTCTGTTCATAATATAGCACAAATACTTTAGCAGAGCTTTTGTTAAAAAGTTATCTGCATATGTAAATACGTAGCACACTAATAGGTTGGACTTGTAACATTGACGCACACGGAAAAAAGGATTTCAAGAACTGAAACTTCTGCTAAGAATAGACTCTGATAAAAGAATGCAGGCACAAAATATTAATTTTTTATCTAAAAATTAATAATGATCAGTTTCATTTGCAAGACTTTATAGCAAAGGTTAAAATAAATGTTGATAAATTAAGACTATTAAGGCAGACTGGTAATAGTCTAAATAGCAATTTAGTGCCATTGGCATCTTACTCTTTAATGAAATGAAAATTTGAATTGATTGTATAAAGAAAGGATCTCTTGTTTATTCCAATCTTAATATTATGGTTGATAATTTCACCAGTAGTGCTGATGAAAACGTACCTGATAGAACAACACCACAGGAAACTAATGATCGTAATGAATCTACTTGTCGGTGAAGTGCAAAGATACGGACTCATAAATCTTTTCAAAATGACTAGAGGCAAACAAATGATCAGGACAAACAAACTATGATTTTACCATTGTTTATCTGTCTTTTACTTTATGTTTATTGTCCTACTTCCTAGGAAAAATGTTCAAAATACATTCTAAATATTTGCCTTGAATTTTCATCTTTCCTCTTTGAACTCCATAGAAGCTCCTGAAGTCTGCATTTCAGCGACCTCTGTTTAATTGTTTTTGTGAGATGGCTATTAAATCTGATCTCTCCTCTTCATCTAAAGACAATCAGTGGTCAACTAATAAGTAATATAGGGGTCCACCTCTGAATACAACCTTTTGCCTGTTTCTTAGGACTTTATAACTTGATTGTAAGTTATTTTCAAAACTGAAAGTATGCGTAGGTGTCATTTCTTTTTAATCTTTTGTTCCAGAAATGTGTCTAAAAATCCAGATATATTTTATTACTTTAAGCTGGGTCTCCATAAATGAAATGAAAACTTCAATAAATTACCCAGAAAGTTTAATCATTCCCATCACCTCTGAAAAAAAATTAGACAAAATAAAATAAAAACATTTTACTCAGCGCTAATTGCAGTTATTTAGGTAACTGCCCTTATTGTAAACCTCCCATTTTTATTGATAGATAGCCCAAATATGACCATTAGCAAAAACTAAATGCATGCATGTTAAGTTTAGATGATGAGGAAGAAGAGGTCACTCATTTGCTCCTAAATGGAAATCAGAATATTCCTGCCTTCTTTGTTGCTTTTATAGAATTTCACATTTCCATAATCTCAGACACTATCATGTTTCTGATAATTACTTATTATGTGATAAAAAAGCATTTCAACTTGTGTAATCTTCTCTAGTTAGTTCAACCCTAGCCACACCGGAACAAACTGGATTTGTTAGGTAGTGATGTAAAATGACAAAATGACAGCAGTCATAAACTCAGATTCAGAGGGGACACACGCTCCTCCCAACATAGTGTAGCTGCTTGCTGTTCCAATTCTGGAGTCATATAAACCTAGGTTTGAACTGAGGCCCTACCAGTTATCAGCTATGTGACATGAATTAAATCACATAACCTCTTTGTGCCTCAGCTTCCTGGTCTGTACAATGGGAATAATAAGACCACCAGACTCAGAGGTGAGCTGTGAAGTTTAAAGGAGATAAAAGATGTTAGTGGCCAGTGCAGTTCCTGGTACATATGAAGCTTCCAATGGCTGTTAGCTGTTGTTGTTCTTAAAGACACAACCATGTGTGAGCACATTTTAAGTATTCCTCACCAGAGTTAAGGCCTGTGAACAGTTCCCTAACCTTAGCCGACATTAAATAAACTATTCAAATGCTGGTGAATTTGAAAGCCCACAAGAAAAGACTCTAAATTACTGACATTTGAAGGATGACTTATTACCATGATGATACCCAAAAGTTCAGGCCAAATTTCCATACCCTTATGCTGACCTGCACTTGGATCCTGACCTGTTTCCACCACGGCTCAGCTGCCCTTTGTCCCTTTCATTTTACCATTGCTTGTTTGGCTACTCCTCCTAGTTCAACCCACCTTTCACTTCTTGTATATAAGAGCGCTTAATAGTTGCCTCCCTGGTGCTCAGTCTCTGGATTGTGGATTCCTGGGAGGCCATTCAGTTATCACAAGATATTTGATATATATAGTCAAAAAATAATGCCCACCTCCTGATATTGTCTTTTGACTATTTATTTGCTTATTTGTTCATTTATAGTCTCTCTCCACATATATATATAGCGGAGATGCTGTTTCAATTAATAGAATGTACTCATCTATCTCTTTGTCCACAATGAGTTGGTCATCAAATTCTATGAATATTCAGTAATGTCTCTAGAGTTCCTACTCACCTTTCCAGTTTCACTGTCTCTGGCCTGGACCAAGCTCCCACCATCTGTCTTGTGGGCCGTGACCGTGAACTTCCAACTGGTTCTCCAGACCCCAGTCTTACTTCAGTCTGGCCTCATCCACACTGTCGCTTAACTAACTCTTTAGTCACTATTGGATTAATGGTATACTAGCCACTTTTTATGCCTCTGGACCTTGTACTAGTACATTATACTGGTTCTAACACATTTAGCATCAAGGTGGGTACCTTTTGAAATGCATGAAGCTCAACAGACAGGAGTTGGAGCCTCATTGTGGTGTTGAGCATTCTATTAGATTATGTTTCCTAGATGTGTCAGTTTTATAAATATTGGCCTTTTTTGTACTTTATTTCTGTGAGAGAAGACTAGCAAACATAATTATGGCTCTCCTGTTGGTAGTTAGAGAGTCCTGATGGGCTTGTTTTGGTTTTTCTGGATCATTTTTGAAAAACCAGAGATTTCCCGTGTAACCTAATGGAAAAGTACCCATAATAAATTATTTATGTAGCTCTCGTTGGTATATTGTCATACCACAGATCAGTGGCATCACAGTGCCACTCACCTCATTGGTGGCTGGTATTACCAGGTCATGTTTCACAAAATCCATACTACCAACTAAAAATTTAAACACAATCCATTAGTGAGCATGCATTCCAATACTGAAAGCACATGCCATCAGGAAAAAAAAATTAAGGAGAAAAAATGTAGTAACAAAAGGGTTAATTCATGATCTCGAGTCTCTGCTTCCTCCTCTCAAAAATGAATCCTAAATCTAGTCACTCACAAGAGTATTGGGAAGATGTAATGAGTTGATTGTAAATATAAAACTCTGCAAATATTAATTACTATAAGGGAAGAATTCTGACCATAGCCAGGAGTGATTTATTTATTCAACAAAAATGTATCAATGCTTATTACATATGTGCAAACTAGTACGCAATAAAACACAGTTCCTGGCCTGAAGGGGCACATAATCAATGTAGTGAAAAACCCTGGAGGTGTCTGTCCAGCCCAGACCCTGGCTCTCCCTCCCCCGAGAGTTCTTCCCATTCACAGAGTAGGCCTGTACAGATTGGGATTACGTGACTCCATTGCCCTGGACACAGTGGACTGGACAAAAATAGGCATCTGAAATAAGAATGGACCACTTGACTCACTTTTTCCAGAGATTTTGAAACTGAGATTCAGAAAAAGCCGGTTAACCTCTGTAGGTGGCCAGAACTTCAACACAGGTAAATCTTGAATTGCCACATGCCTAAGGGGAGACAGGGAAGTTGAGAAGCTGGTCTGCAGAATAGAAAGAATGAAGCTGACTCAGAGAAAGATGCCTGGATTTCTGGTGACTTTTTATTACTTAGGTCAAGTCTTTTTCCTAAGCTTGAGTACATTTCCAGCTCTTAGGTTCCCTGATTCCACCCCAACCAAAACCAAATACGAAACCAATTGCCATCAAGTTAATTCCAACTCGGTGATCCCCCGTGTGCACAATAGAACTGTGCTCCATAGGATTTTCAAGGCTGTGACCTTTTGGAAGCAGACTGCCAGGCCTTTCTTCCAAGGCACCTCCGAGTGGGCTGAAACCTTCCAGTTAGTAGTCGAGTGCTTAACTGTTCGCACAACCCACGGACTCCTTGCACCATCCTGTAAACCTATTGCCATCAAGTCGATTCTGACTCATAGCAACCCTGTACAACAGAGCGGAACTGCCCCACAGGATTACCAAGGAGCCACTGGTGGATTCCAACTGCCGACATTTTGATTAGTAGCTGTAGCTCATTGTAGCTCTTAACCACTGCACCACCAGGGCTCCTCGGTAGACTTAAAATATCTTTTCTCCTAACACTATTCAAAGTAGTTTCTGTTATTGCCAACCAAAAGAACTTCAAAAATACACTATACATATAATTAATACCAGTAGAACTCAATGACTACTATTTAGTGTCATATCTTCTGCATTACCTGATCTGCCCATCAAAAGGGCCTTTGTCCAACATCCATGCACTGCTTATGTCCCACCCTAGTGAAAAGGATTGGTGCCAAGCCCCAGTTCTAGTGTGCTACACAACTCTATTAACTCTTTTGTACCCAGTGGTACATATAGTGACCACTTAATTTTCAGCCTGGGAGGTTTATTGGGAAGTTGCTTTCCCACTAACTGTGTGGGCTGCCTCAAGGCGTAAGCCCTTATCACTGTTTGAAACCAAAGAAACGGGCATGTTCCGCAAACTACTGCTTGTAGAGGGTATTGTATGAGATGATGCTGAATTTTTTTTTTATTAGGTAAAATATGGATTTTGAAAAAAATTTAAGTGGCACACATGTGTACCTCTGGACTTCAGGGGTAGAATTAGGGGTACACACATGTACTACTGTACTCTGAGGGTGGGATTGTGAGAAGGGGCAAGAAAAAAAATCCATACTACCTACCAAAAATTCAGACACATTCAACGATGCAGCACGCGTCCATTAATTAAAACACATGGTAGAAACAAAAAATTCAAAGCAGAAAATACTTGGGTATTGAATTAACAGGACCACACTTGCTTGAACTCCTAGATGCAACACTATCAAAGCAGAGGAACTAGGTGATCAGCTCTGAGGTTTAGTTAGTTGCCCAATATCTTATATTCTTAAAAAAAAAAAAAGCCTTGTAGAGTCAATTCAGAGTTATGGTGGCCCTATGTGTGTCAGAGTAAAATTGTGCTCTACAGGGTTTTCAATGCCTGATTTTTCAGAAGTAGATCACCAGATCGTTCTGAGTCACCTCTGGGTGGACTCGAACCACCTACCTTTTAGTTAGTAGTCAAATGCATTAACCATTGTCACCACCCAGGGACTTCTATAGTATTTAAGAAGTTCGAACACAAGTATTTTGATTCTAAATGCTGTGCTTTTCCCACAATTCTGTGGTGATACAGAGCTCCTGTGAGGAAGTTAGGTGTCTATGGGGACACAAAACTGAGGAATCTGGTCCACTGCCTATAATTGCAAATCCAAACTCTTTGCCATGGCGTTCAAAACCCTTCACAATCTGGTTTCAATCAAGCATTCCCATCGATCTCCCCGCATATCCAATATATCAGACTTTGGACAACCCCTAAGCACACCATCCATTTTTATGCTTTTCTCCATATTACTCGCTGTTGAGTATGGCGTTCAGCCCACTTCTGTACAGCCAGCCAGCCTTCTCAAGCAAATCTAATCACTCTCTATTCTGCTTGACTTAAGGGGCCCTTGTGGCTCAGTGGTTAGTGTTCAGCTGCTATCTGAAAGACCAGCAAATTCAAACCTACCAGTGGCTCCGTGGAAGAAAAGACCTGGGAACCTGTTCGCGTGAAGATTACAGCCTATGAAACCCTACAGGCAGTTCTACTCTGTCTTACGGGGCTGTTATAAGTCAGAATCAACTCAACAACACACAACAAGAACCACCACACTCTGCGTGACTTAACACTATAGTTATCCCTCTAAAATAGAAGTTAACCATAAATCTTCATTCCTCATTAAGTTGTAAGCTTGTGCCAAATTAGTGTTTTTACAGAATCACAGTTAAACACAAGTACCCAGGAAACAGATAAGAGCAGAGCCAGGCTTACAGAGAAGAAAAGTGGGTATGATTTGAGGCATGCCTAAAGATCGTGCTAGCAGCAAAATATCTTCCTACCCAAGTACCATGATGCCTTAAATTACACTATTAGAGATTTTTTTCTTTGGCTATAACATTATTTTTTCTTCTATTAATATGAAAATGTTTAAGTAACCTAAGTATAAATTGATTCTAGATAACATTTTCTCTCTGTCAAGAGGAACTGGGCCATGAAAGAAGCAGGTACATAAGAAATGAGTTATAGGAAAGAGGGGAAAGGTCGGAGAAAAGGGACATCCAGATAGCAGAATATAAACTTGGCAGACCTTAACAATCATGCATTTAATTGATTAGAAGAGCAGCCAAAGACATTACTATCACTGATATCATCAGGATTTTGTTTCCTTCTCTCAAGGAATTTGCTTCTACTGAAGGTTGAAATGCTATTTCAATTGATTTTTAATACATGACAACTTACATTTCCTTTTGCCATCTTGCCACTGCAATTGAGAAGGTAGTGGCTAAAGCATTAATAGACGCGAAAGTCCAATACAACCATTTTGTAAAAATGATTTGATAACGCAGAAGTCAATTCAGGTTTTGGTCTGTTAACATAAGACATGCGAAATAACCGTCCTTAGTTGCCTGTGGTACAAACTGCCTAATGTCGCCTTTTATAGCAGCAACATGAAGCGTAGTGAAGCCTGAGAGACCGAGGGGAGAACATAGAGCAACCCCATTGTTGCTTCAGCGGCTAACCTGCCATGTAATACCAATCATGTTGTTTAACCTGCAAGTAGGTTTCCTCATCTGTAAAATTAGGGTAATAATTCTGCTCCCCTCACATGGCAGAAAATGAGAAATAACTAATTCACATTCATAATAGAAAATGACCATTTTTATGATGAACAAGGGGAAAACACTGCCTTCTTGGTCACAAAATGGTCTTCTGGAAGAAAATTATTTCATAAGCAAACATGCGTAATCATCTTTAAGTTTTTAAACATTTAAGAAGGCATTTTGAAAACAGTTTTTAAAAGCAAACACACTTCATGAACTCAGATATCGAATCAAGTTGTTTCCCATTATCCTTTCTTCTGGAATCCAGGCTGCAGTTCCTGGTTTTAACAGTTGCAAATAACTGTTGTCGTTGTTGTCATTCTGGCTGTTCTCGTTGTTCTTGTCATTGTTAGCTACTATCAACTTGACTCCAACTCACGGCATCCTTATGTACAACAGAACAAAACACTGCCTGGCCCTGCGTCATCCTCACAGTCACCAGCATGTCCAACTTGATTATTGTGACTGGTATGCCAATCTATCTCACTAAAGTTCTCCTTCACCCTTGCTGACTCTCTGTTTCATCAAACACAATGTCCTCCCCCAGCGATTGATCCCTCCTAATGTTGTGTCCAAAGCAAGGCAGTCAGACAACGTTTTGTCGTGATCCATAAGGTTTTCGTGGGCTAATTTTCAGAAGCAGATTCCCAGGCCTTTCTTCCTAGTCTGTGTTAATCTGGAAGTTCCGCTGAGACCTGATCACCACAGTGACCCCACTAGTACTTGAAATACTGGAGGTATAGCTTCCAGCACCACAGCCACACACAAGCCACCAAAGCACAGCAGACAAGTGGAATTAATGTAAAGATCTGATCTTGTTACAGCAATAACAGTACAGTAGTAAAAACACTGGCAAGCAAAACAGGTGCTTTCTTTGAATTATCCCGTTTAACTCATGTGGCTAATTTCATAGATGACAAAACTGAGAATATAACTAGTGTGGCCACAGTCAGTCAGTAGAATGACAAAACTTAAACCCACACCTTTCTCACTCTAAAGTCCCTGTGCATTCAGCTTTGCCACCATGTTTCTGGTATTGGTGGGCCTTCCTTTCTATCCAGTGTTGTTAGGAAGCTCACATCCCAACTAGACTTTATGGCGCAACCTTCAAGATGTAGGTATCCAAGTCCACTATACCACAGCAGTCTGTAGGGCACATCCCGACTTTGATGTATTCCATTCCGAAGCTGGTGATCAGTCACATTATGAGTACTGTCTTCTAGCAAACATAGCTCTTAGTTTTCAAGCACTATTCTCACGCTAAGGAGCCCTGGTAGCGCAGTGGTTAAGCACCGGGCTGCTAACTGAAAGGTCAGCGGTTCGAACCCACTAGTCACTCTGCAGAAGAAAAACCTAGAGATCTGCTTCTTCCACCGTGTTTTACACAAATAACGTGCACTTTCTGCATTTGTTTGCCGGCCGTGCTGTCCCCATGAGAGGCACCCTCACAAGCACCAATATGCCAATCTTCTACATGTTGCTGTAAGAGAAAAAAAAAAAAAAACCTAGGATAGTGGGCTTACAAAAAACGCCTCACAGGGGGAGGGTGCAGTCAGCAAACAAACACAGAAAGTGCGCTTTATTAGCATAAAAATACTGTACTCTGTCAGATGGAGTTGCTATGAGTCAGGATTGACTCAACGGCAATGGGTTTGGTTTGGTGTAGATTCTTACCCTATCTATTACAGGCCTTCGTATTGTAAAAGAATCCGCACTGCTGACTCTGTGGGAACAGAACTTAAAAAGACAAGATTAGAGGTATGAAGATCAAACAGAATTCCATGTGAAATACACTTTAAAGGAAAAATATGCACATATTAACCATCTGTACACAATTACAGCCTTCTATTTTACTATGTTGGCTATTATAATTGACTGGCTACATAGCAACAGTATTTAAATACTCTAACATTCTTAGAACAATTCCGTTTTCCTATTAGACCCGTCTAATTTTTTTTGTTTCTGCCAGCACTCTCCATTTCGGTTAACAACTTTACTCTTTACATAATTCTAAAATATCGAACTGTATGCTAAATAAGTAAAATATTTTAAGATAATGTCCAGAGGGAATAGTATTTCATATTATAACTCAATATGCCCTAAGGTAATTATTCAGATATCAATATGCAAAGTAGCGGTGTGTTGTAGTAGCCTATATTTCTTTTTATTTTGCTCCTTTGTAGTAAGCAATAAATTTAAAGGTGCAAAGAAAAAAAATTAATGAAAAAGTTTGCAGCGATTTTCTAACAGGATTGTTTGCCTAGAGAGAGAGAGAAATTTCACTTGGTCCCTTCCTAATTATTCATGTAAATTAAATTCTGCAAGTGAAGAAAAATTCATAAAAGTCATACTTACTCATCTGAGAGGGAGCTACGGCATACGAATGGAGCCCATAACCTCAGAAGGTGAAATGTAGAAAATATCACAAGCAACTCCCACATTAAGTTAAGTGAACCAAAAAAAAAAGGAGATTCTTGGTGTGAAGGAGACTTCAAGGGTATCCTCCCTAATCGCCTCTGAATAGTCTCAAATATCTGACACAGGAAACAAATCAAAAATTCAGAGAACACGGAATTGTTAATCACTTATATTTGATACCAAACGCAAGCACTACTAGACACATTTAAAATTTTAAAAACCATTTAGATATAACAGCTTAAAAGAAACACAGAATGTCATTTACTTTTTTAAGATGTCAGTATGTGACACATCCTAGAAAAAGTTAATAGCACCTTCTTGTGTATTTTTCTGAAACAAACACTGTATTCTTCTACTAAACCTAATACATGTTTGGTTGAAATTAAACAATTGACTACTACAGACTTGCGTGCTACCTCATGTCCAACAGTCAAAGTGAACCCAAATCATTCAGCAACTGTAAGATTCAATAACTCAAATTATTCAGAAACTCTATGAACGTCACTTGTGTGTAAAATTGTGCTCAACCATACAATAACATTTCCACCTCAGATATAAACAGCGTAATCAGTCTTTTCACCAAAGACTTCATCATTAAATTAAAAGTGTGTCCACCAATCACAGGAATGTCTTAGTTTGTATCTCCTCAGAATAGAGTTGAAAACTGTGAAGGGAAGAGAAACCAGACCTGGTGACTAGTTGAGCGTGGAGGACAAAGATGGAGAAAACGAAGGTAAAGCCAAACTTAACACCAATACAGTGACAGAAATTGGGAGGGATCTGGTGCAACCAGGATGATTACTTATGTATATCACAGGTTGAGCTTGATGTAACCAGTGTATTAGAAGCAGCTAAAATTACTCGATCAGAACTTGAGAACTTTAAAATATCGTCTTAAAGTATACACAGTAAGAAAAAAAAGGAGTGCCAGGAGAGGAGAAATCTGATGTTGAGTTTCATGGTTCATTCATGTATTTGTTGTTAGCTGCCATTGAGTTGGCTCCAACTCATGGGCACCCCACGTACAACAGAGCAAAACATTGTCTGGTCCTGCACATAATTGGTATGCTCGAGTCCATTGCTGCGGCCACTGTGCATTTTGAGTGCTTTACGGTTAAGCATTTGGCTGCTAACCAAAAGATTGGCAGTTCAAATCCACCAGCCGCTTTTTGGAAACCCTATGGGGGCAGTTCTAGTCTGTCCTATAGGGACACTATGAGTCAGAATCAACTCAACAGCAACGGGCTCTTTTTGTTGTTGTTGTTTGTTTTTACAACCTAGAGGGCTCATCTTCCAGCAATATATCAAACAATACTCTGTTGTGATCCATAAGGCTAATTTTCAGAAGTAGATCACCAGGCCTTTCTTCCTAGTCTGTCTTAGTCTGGAAGATCTGCTGAAACCTGTCCACCACAGTTGACCCTGCTGGTATTTGAAATATTGGTGGCATAGCTTCCAACATCATAGCAACACGCAAGCAACCACATTCTGACAAAATGACAGATAGGTGGTGGTGATTCATATGCAGTGAAGATAAAAAAAGAAAAAACACAAGCAGAAGAGGACAAAATGTCATTGTTGAGGAGGTTATGGGAACCTGGAGGGTCAAAGCACTGAGAAATGACACCCAGTTAAGGGAAAAAGCACTGATTCACAAAGTAAAGAGCAGCACATCAGCCTGAGACCAGAAGGACTAGATGGTGCCCGGCAACAACCAATGACTGCCCTGACAGAGAACTCAATAGAGAATCCCTGATGGAGGAGAACAATGGGATGCAGACCTGAAATTCTCGTAAAAAGACCAGACTTAATGGTCTGACTGAGACTAGAAGGACCCCAGAGGTCATGGTCCCCAGACTTTCTGTTAGCCCAAGACTGGAACCATTCCCAAAGCCGACTCTTCAGACAGGGATTAGACTAGACTATAAAATAGAAAATGACACTGGTGAGGAGAAAGCTTCCCGCCTCAAGTAGACACGTGAGACTATGTGGGTAGCTCCTATCTGGAGGCGTGATGAGAAGACAGAGGGGGACAGAAGCTGGCTGAATGGACACAGGGAATACAGGGTGGAGAGAAGGAGTGTACTGTCTCATGAGGGGGAGAGCAACTAGGAGTATATAGCAAGGTGTATAAAAATTTTTGTATGAGAGATTGACTTGTACAATTTCACCTAAAGCAAAATAAAAATTAAAAACAAATTAAAAAAAAAAAAAGTAAAGAGTAGCAAATATCAAGAAGGCTTTCCCTAAGGGGCAAACACTGCATCTGACCAGGAAGACAGCGCCAGTGACTTTAAGAACAAACAGATCACCTGAGCTGTGAGAGAAGAAACCAGACGTCAGGGATTATGGAGGGAGTGTGCAGGGTTGTAAGGGGATCCCATGTAACACTCACTTGAGAAGTTGGTACACCCACAGAAGCTAACTGTGAAGGTATGTACATTGTCATCATGCAGAGCAAACTATAGATAATATTCTTCATAAGCAGGAAAGGAGCATGTCAGCTGACTCACTTCATCTCAACACTTACAGAGCATGAGCTCCATACCAGGCACTCCTCTTGGACCTGGAAATGAACATTTAAATGTTTAATGTCTGTTGGAGAATCCTGATATAAGGCCAATTTTGTTTATTCATCAATATTTAGCATTTATCAAACATCTATGGTACACCAAGCCCAGAAGCAGTCATGAGAGGTTCTAGAGGTTGCATAAAAAGCAGGCAGCTATCAGCAGGGCATAACTTCAGGAGGACAGAAAGACCCTCTTCTCTTTACCTAACCCCATTGAAAGACAACCAATACAGCAACAATAAGCCTTTTATCCCACAATTTTTTTTTTTAATAAAAAGTTCAAAATGCACATTCAACTCAGGGAAGTAGCATACTGACTCAGGATTTCTCCTATGTTCCACGTTATCAGGCTTCCCGGAAAAAAGCTGATGAACATTCTGCTTTTCACTTTGCCCAAGATTGGCAAAAAGATTCAACAATATTTAAAGAATCCGGAACTGTAATTGCTGTGAAATTAACTGTGCTAAATAGTTTCTACATAATATCGCCTTTGATTCCTACAATAATCCTATGAGGTAGATTAGCTCAGATTTTCAAAATATCAGATTCAACACAATAATAAATAGCAGGCAGCTACTAAAACGTATCTATTTTTCTTTGAAGAGGCTTCAGCAATTTCATGGCTCAGAAGGGACCCATAATCTCAGCTTTATGGTTTTAGTGTGCCAACAATTCCTTTTGTACTCTACCAACTTGTTTCCAAAATTCAATTGCTTGACTTAAAAAAAAAACGCTTTTCTTTTCAGTAACAATAAGAGAATTATACTTTTAAAAAAATTTTTTTTTCTTTGTATCCCAAGCTTGTATTATCCCTCACAATGGTAAGGGTGGACACTACCTCTTAAAATTTCTTTATTCATTGAACAAATTGTTTAACAATTATTATTACTCACTTTACTGTCATTTCCTGATCATCTCCTGCATGCCAGGCACTATGCTTGATAAGAAGGAATCGAGAGAGAGAGAGAGAGAGAGAGAGAGAGAGAGGAAGGAAGGGAGGGAAGAAGAGAGAGAGAGAAAGAAACAAAAACAAGAGAAAAAGACCCAGGTTCCTGTTTTTGTTTGTTTGTTTCTTCTTTTTTCCCTCAAGAAATACCTAGTCTGATTAAAGAGCTTGGCTGCTAACCCAAAAGTCAGTAATTTGAAACCACCCATCGTGTTTTGGAAACCCTATGGGGCAAGTCTAGTCTGTCCTCTGGGGTCACTCTGAGTCGGAATTGACTCGATGCAACAGGTTTGGTTTTCAACAGTAGGAAAAATGGTTGTATATGACTAATTATAATACAATGTGAGGGTAGATGTAATATGAATATGTAAGGGACAACAGGAGCCCAAGGAGAAAATAATGGATCATCTGATGGGTAAGGCACAGTACTAGGTATTGGAGGCTTCAAAGATATAAAAGCCTTCCCAAAACTTACAATATAGCAGTAAATATTCAGTAAATATGTACACAAATAATTATTCATGAAGCTTGTAGTTATAAGCACCATTGTTGTTGTTGTTATTAGGTGCCATCCATTCTGTTCCGACTCATAGCAACTCTACGCACAACAGAATGATACACTGCCCGGTCCTGGGCCATCCTTACAATCGTTGTTATGCTTGAGCTCATTGTTGCATCCACTGTGTCAGTCCACCTTGTTGAGGGTCTTCCTCTTTTCCACTGACCCTGCACTCTGCGAAACATGCTGTCCTTCTCCAGGGACTCATCCCTCCTGACAACATGTCCAAAGTATGTAAGACACAGTCTAGCCATCCTTGCTTCTAAGGAGCATCCTGGTTGTGCTTCTTCTAAGACAGATTTGTTCATTCTTTTGGCAGTCCATGGTATATTCAATATTCTTCACCAACACCACAATTCAGAGGCATCAACTCTTCTGCAGTCTTCCTTATTCATTGTCCAGCTTTCACATGCATATGATGCGATTGAAAAATACCATGGCTTGGGTCAGGCGCACCTTAGTCTTCAGGGTGACATCTTTGCTCTTCAACATTTTGAAGAGGTCCTTGGCAGCAGATTCGCCAAATGCACTGCGTCTTTTGATTTCTTGACTGCTGCTTCCATGGCTGTTGATTGTGGATCCATGTAGAATGAAATCCTTGACATCTTCAATCTTTTCTCCGTTTATCATGATGTTGCTCATTGGTCTAGTTGTGAGGATTTTTGTTTTCTTTATGTTGAGGTGTAATCCATACTGAAGGCTGTGGTCTTTGATTTTCATCAGTAAGTGCTTCAGGTCCTCTTCACTTTCAGCAAGCAAGGTTGTGTCATCTGCATAACGCAGATTGTTAATGAGTCTTCCTCCAATCCTGATGCCCCATTCTTCTTCATATAGTCCAGCTTCTCGTATTATTTGTTCAGCGTACAGATTAAATAGGTATGGTGAAAGAATACAACCCTGATGCACACCTTTCCTGACTTTAAACCAATCAGTATCCCCTTGTTCTGTCCGAACAACTGCCTCTTGATCTATGTACAGGTTCCTCATGAGCACAATGAAGTGTTCTGGAATTCCCATTCTTCACGGTGTTATCCATATTTTGTCATGATCCACACAGTCGAATGCCTTTGCAAAGTCAATAAAACCCAGGTAAACATCCTTCCAGTATTCTCTGCTTTCAGCCAGGATCCATTTGACATCAGCAATGATATCCCTGGTTCCACGTCCTCTTCTGAAACTGGCCTGAATTTCTGGCAGTTCCCTGTCGATATACTGCTGCAGCCACTTTTGAATGATCTTCAGCAAAATTTTGCTTGCATGTGATATAAATGATATTGTTCTATAATTTCCACATTCAATTGGATCACCTGTCTTGGGAACAGGCATAAATATGGATCTCTTCCAGTCAGTTGGCCAGGAATCTGTCTTCCATATTTCTTGGCACAGACGAGTGAGCACCTCCAGCACTGCATCTGTTTGTTGAAACATCTCAATTGATATTCCATCAATTCCTGGAGCCTTGTTTTTCGCCAATGCCTTCAGAGCAGCTTGGACTTCTTCCTTCAGTACCATCGGTTCCTGATCATATTCCACCTCTTGAAATGGTTGAATACTGACTAATTCTTTTTGGTATAATGACTCTGTGTATTCCTTCCATCTTCTTTTGATGCTTCCTGCATCGTTTAATATTTTCCCCATGGAATCCTTCACTGTTGCAACTCGAGGTTTGAATTTTTTCTTCAGTCCTTTCAGCTTGAGAAATGCCAAGCGTGTTTTTCCCTTTTGGTTTTCCATCTCCAGCTCTTTGCACATGTCGTTATAATACTTTACTTTGTCTTCTCAAGAAGCCCTTTGAAATCTTCTGTTCAGTTCTTTTACTTCATCAATTCTTCTTTTTGTTTTAGCTGCTCGACGCTCAAGAGCAAGTTTCAGAGTCTTCTCTGACATCCGTCTTGGTCTTTTCTTTCTTTCCTGTCTTCTCAGTGACTTCTTGCTTTCTTCATGGATGATGTCCTTGATGTCATTCCACAACTCCTCTGGTCTTCGGTCGCTAGTGTTCAATGCATCAAATCTGTTCTTCAGATGGTCTCTAAATTCAGGTGAGATATACTCAAGGTCATATTTTGGCTCTCGTGGACTTGCTCTGATTTTCTTCAGTTTCAGCTTGAACTTGCATATGAGCAATTGATGGTCGGTTCCACAGTTGGCCCCTGGCCCTGTTCTGACCGGTAATGTTGAGCTTTTCCATCGTCTCTTTCCACAGATCCAGTCAATTTGATTTCTGTGTGTTCCATCTGGCGAGGTCCATGCGTACAGTCACCGTTTATGTTGGTGAAAGAAGGTATTTGCAATGAAGAAGTAGTTGGTCTTACAAAATTCTATCATTCAATCTCCAGCATTGTTTCTATCACCAAGGCCATATTTTCCAACTACTGATCCTTCTTCTTTGTATCCAACTTTCGCGTTCCAATCACCAGTAATTATCAATGCGTCTTGATTGCGTGTTCGATCAATTTCCCACTGCAGCAGCTGATAAAAATCTTCTATTTCTTCATCTTTGGCCCTAGTGATTGGTGCATAAATTTGAATAATAGTCGTGTTAACTGGTCTTCATTGTAGGCATATGGATATTATCCTATCACTGACAGCGTTGATAGATCTTGAAACGTTCTTTTTGACGAAGAATGCAACACCATTCCTCTTCGAGTTGTCATTCCCAGCAAAGTAGACTACATGATTGTCTGATTCAAAATGGCTGATACCAGTCCATTTCTGCTCACTAATGCCTAGGATATCAATGTTTATGTGTTCCATTTCATTTTTCACGATTTCCAATTTTCCTAGATTCATACTTCATACATTCCAGGTTCCGATTATTAATGGATGTTTGCAGCTGTTTCTTCTCGTTTTGAGTCATGCCACATCAACAAATGAAGATCCCAAAAGCTTTACTCCATCCACATCAAGTTCAACTCTACTTTGAGGAGGCAGTTCTTCCCCAGTCATCTTTTGAGTGCCTTCCAACCTGGGGGGCTCAACTTCCAACACTATATCAGACAATGTTCTGCTGCTATTCCTAAGGTTTTCACTGGCTAATGCTTTTCAGAAGTAGACTGCTGGGTCCTTCTTCCTAGTCTGTCTTAGTCTGGAAGCTTAGCTGAAACCTGTCCTTCATGGGTGACCCTGCTGGTATCTGAATACCAGTGGCATAGCTTCCAGCATCACAGCAACACACAAACCCCCACAGTATGACAAACTGACAGACACATGGGGGAAGTGCCATTAGAGTGATACAAAAATATACGTTCCTAAGATTCACTCTCCCATCTGGCTTTGTTAGCTGTCATCAAGTCGGGTCCTACTTGCAGAGACATTATAGACCTATAACAGAACGAAACATTGCCAGGTCCTGCACCATCTTCACAACTGTTGCTATGTTTGAGCCACTGTGGCACCCACCGTGCCCATCCATCTCATTGAGGGTCTTCCTCCTTTTCACTGACCCTCTACTTTGCCAAGCATGATGTCCTTCTCCAGGGATTGGTCCCTCCTGACAATATGTCCAAAGTGAGACGAAGTCTCACCATCCTCACTTCTAAGAAGCATTCTGGCTGTACTTCCTTCAAGACAGATTTGTTCGTTCTTCTGGCAGTCCATGGTATATTCAATATTCTTCACCATCGCCACAATTCAAATGCTTCAATCCTTCTTCAGTCTTCCGTTTTCACTGTCCAGCTTTTGCATGCATATGAGGCAGTTGAAAATACCATAGTTTGGGTCAGATGCGCCTTAGTCATCAAAGTGACTTCTTTGCTTTTTAGCACTGTAAAGAGATCTTTTGCAGCAGATTTTCGTAAGCAATACGTTGCTTGATTTCTTGACTGCTACTTCCATGGGCGTTGACTGTTGATCCAATAAGAATGAAATCCTTGTCAACTTCAATTTCTTTGCTGTTTGTCATGATGTTGCTTATTTGTTCAGTTGTAAGGAGTTGTTTTTTTTTTTTTTTTTTTATGTTGAGGTGTAATCTAAGAGGGTTAAAAAAAAAAAAAAAACTCTTTATGGAATACTTTCCAAGAGCCAAGTTCCTTGCTGAAACATTCACATACAGGATTTTACAAACCTGTGAGTTGGAAATTGTGGCAGATTCTCAAATGAACCCCAAGTATCCTTGCCTCCTGGCATTCACATACTTGTGTAATTTCCCTCCCACTCAATGTGGGAAGTACCTGAGACTTGCTTCCAGTCAATAGAATAGAGAACTTGTGATGAGATGTCATTTCCTTGGTCTTGGTACATAAGATTGTAATATATGTCTTTCAAGGAGAAACTCTGTCTTGCTGGAAAGAGGTTAATTGACAAGGAAATGAGGGTGGCCTCAAGCCAACAACTAGCTAGGAACTGAGGGAAGCCTTAGGCCAACAACCAGCAAGACCTGAGGCTTTCTGTCTAAAGGCCGAAAGGAATGGAATTGTGCCAAGAGCCATGAAAGCTTGAAAGTAGATCCTTCCCCAGTCAAGGCAGAGGATGAGATCACAGCCCCTGCAGACAACTTAATTGCAGCTTTCAGATGAGAACCTGAGTCAGGGGACCCTGCAAAGCTGTACCTGTCTAGAGTCCACCTCCCTCTGAGCTTCTTATCATATACAATGATATATTTTCCTGTTGTTCAAAATAGTTTCCTGACGATGAAATCATTGTGACCAATACAATTGCACACTTACGAGAATTTAAATATTGCCGGTAAAGCAAGCATGAGAAAAGAAAATTGCCTTTCACCAGTTAGGTAGATTATATTTTACTTTGTAATTACTTATCCCTACCCCCTATTACTAGTGTCTGGGCAGTGCAAAAAGTTAACATGCTTGGCTGCTAACCAAAAAGTTGGAGGTTTGATTATACCCAGATGTGCCTTTAAATAAAGGTCTGGTGATCTACTTCCGACAAATTAGCTCTTGAAAACCCTATGGAGCACAGTTCTACTCTGATATATATGGGGGCCAAAGAACTTGATTAAAAATCTAGGCAAGAATCCAAAGGGGTGTTTGGGAGCCTGTTTTAGTTATCTAGTGCTGCTATAAAAGAAACACCATGAGTGGATGACTTTCACAAACAGAAATTTATTCTCTCATGGTCTAGGAGGCTAGAAATCCAAAGTCAGGGTGACAGCTCCAAGGAGAGGCTTTCTCTCTCCATCAGCTCTGGGGGGACGGTCTTTGTCCTCAATGTTCCCCTGGTCTAGGAGCTTCTCAGTGCAGGGGCTTCAGGCCCAAAGGACGTAATCTCCTCCTGGCTCTGCTTTCTTGTGGTATGAGGTGCCTCTCCTTTCTGCTTGCTTCTCTCTTTTATGTCTCAAAAGAAATTGACTCAAGATACGATCTAATATTGGAGATTGAGTCCTACCTTATTAACATAACTGTCTCTAATCCTGTCTCCTTAACATCATAGAAGTAGGATTTACAACACACAGAAAAATCACATCAGATAACAAAATGGTGAACAATCACACAATACTAGGAATTATGGCCTAGCCGAACTGATACACATTTTGGGGGGACACAATTCAATCTATAGCAGAGCCCCTAGGAAAAAAAATGTGATTTATCCAAGAACAAGGCTCGTCCCATTTCTTTCTTGAGTAAAATATACTATTAGGTCTGTAACTTCATTGGCATGGTGTATCTGAATTTTAGCAAGGCATGTGCAAAGTCCTTCATGATATTCATGTACACAAGATGGCAAAATATGAACTGGAATAAATGTAGATTAAGAACCTCAAGAAATAGTGACTATAGGAATTTGAGATAAAGAGTGATATCTATTAGAAAGAGATTCCAGGAGATTAACTGTATATGGGAAAATGTTACTCAATTAGGGTAATATATAATAATAAAAAATGCAATCACTATTGGGAAAAGTTTAATAATAACAGGAAGATTTATAAAAATTTAGTACATGCCAGGTATGGTACTAAGTACTTTTCATACGTTAGCTTATTTAGTCTTTACAGCAATCTTTTGAAGTAGATAATATTTTCACCTGTTAATGACAAAGAAACTGAGGCTCAAAGAGGTTTAGTAACCTATCCAAAGTAATGAAGCTGATGGGTGAAAGACTGGGGACTAGAAGGTAGGTCTGAGCCTAAGGTTTGCACTCCTAAATGCAATGCTGCACTTGGGGTAATGCTAGGTATTTCTCAAAATAAGACAGAGTTGCACCAAACAGTGTAGAAAGATCAAATAGAGAGAGGTCACTGGGGACAGGGGCATGTAGAGCTGATCTGAATATTAAGGAGCCTCCAGGAGGCAGCAGTAGAAAGCCACGTGTATACCAGGCAGAGTGATGCGTGGCAGGAATGGGAGGCGCTAGGGAGCGGGACTTGTTGATTGTGGAGACAGAGCGAGAAGAGCAGGATGGATTGAATCCTGGTTCATAAAGCAGATTAGAATGATGAAGTGACTTAACTTTCTTCCAGCAAAAACACTGAAAACTGCCTCTCCATGCAACGTCATGCTCAATCCAGTCGGTGCTCTCAGTATTCATGGTAGAAAATCAACAGATTGGCTGGTAGAGATTCTTAAACTGCTGATGGAATAGATATTTCTGCAGCGCTCTCCTTTAATTACTCTTAATAACTTGCTCATTAAAATGTTTGATCTTCCTCCCCAATCCTAAATTATCCCTATTGATCACACAAAACAAAGCTTCATTAGAAGTTTAATTTTTTTCCATTATTTTTATTTCTTTCATATATACCTATGTTGTTGTTTGCTGCTGTTGGGTCGATTCTGACTCATGGCAACCGTGTATTAATGACAGTTTATTTATATAAACTTTTAAACAATAAAGATAGTGCTATTATATGTGGTTGTCAAACATCCCAGTGAACAAAGCATAGTAGTTGCTCCAAGCGATGTAGAGTGGTATCTGCTATTTGAGTAATAGATCTGGATTTGGGGAAGCAATGAAAGTTTATGAGGGCAAATAAGGAAAGGCTCAAAAGCAGCAGAGCTTTTTAAGTTTCTGTGGTAAATACACTCAGATATTAATATAGCCGAATAACCCAAAGGTAGCACCATAAATAGGGAGCTAATATTATAAAGCCTGTATACAGTATAATGTGTGTGCATTTTAAAATGTTTTATCTCAAACAGAGCTAAGAAAATGGTGTTTTAGGTAAATCTATGAAAACAGCTGGTCACCTGCTGAGTCCAAGGAGAGTCTAAAGTTTTCTGTCATTTATAAGCAGCCTCTTACCTTAAATACAAAATCATTGGGTTACACAGTGAATCATTATAAATTCTTTACAAGCTTTTAAACCAATCAGTCAAGCTTAGAATGCAGTGATTTGAAGAATCATAGCTCTGAGGCTTTGGGGCCTCACTGTGCAAGGATAATAAATGTAAATGATTTTGTAACTTGTAGAAACATAGGTTAGTTCGCTCTTGGCCTCCCAAGGAGCAACTGGGTTTGACTAAGGAGGTTTACTGTGATCCTGGGGAAAAAAAAAATCTATTATGTCATTTTCTTTCCTGAATCCTGGGAGAAAGAATAACATAAAACGCAGTTAATCTGTTAAACACACAAAGCCTACTATATAGAAACTGTCACTCAAAAAAAAAAAAAAGCTGGGTTCCTTATGGAATTTGTGGCATACCCAGAGAGAAATGAAGCTTTCTGAACTGGCTTTCGCTACGCAGCGCCACTTACCCAGTTTTTCCCACTCTGAATGAGATACTCTTAACTACAACAATCAGGGAATATTCATTCTGTGTCATTGCCATTCTTAAAAAAAACAAAAAGAATCTTTTTGTGGTTTTCATAAAATTAAGTCCAAAACTTAAAAATAAATCTTATACACAGTTGAAGTGATTTTCCTTTTTTTAAAAAAAAAAATTGGGACTTCAGTTCGTGAAGATAGCAAAAAGGATTTCCTGAGAATGGCAATGACATTCAAAATGAGAATGAGATACATACTAGCATACAGTTAATGGAAGATTAATGATAGACATGTGATGTACAGTTGGGTTCTGATTATGCTTACTGTTTTGCCTCACTGGGGATGTAGTAAAATCTATTAATCCAAAATGGTTAATAAAATGTATCTGTTTAGGTCTGATCTGGATTTGCCATCTTATGTTGTTTTAATTCTGGGATGGTATTTGGGTCCATGCTGTTTTTGTCCTCATGGCGTCCCCTACAAGGTCACATCTTCAGAGTGTCAGAACAGTTACTACTTCTTTGTTGATTTCCTTTCTCAGTGTACAGATTTGAAATGAACGAGTTCCTCATACAGGCTTTGCCAAATTCCTTCTGTTCGTCACCTCTGTTTCCTTAAGCTTACTTGAGTCCTCTATGGATCCATCCACATCTTCTCCATAGGCTTTCCATTGGCTGTGACCATTCAGTAGATGGCCACCTGCTTCCAAGGTGCCTCTGAGGAGTTTGGAATCACCAACCTCTCAATTAGCAGCTGAGTGTTAGCCATTTGTGTCATCCAGGGACAGAAGGGAGATTGAATGTCCTTTTAGCAGGACTCCTAATTGAGTGCAAACTGCAGGGCGAAATTCCCACAATGGAGAGAAATGCAGATAGCATGAAACACCCTATAACACCAGGAAATGCCTTTCTACCATCCCACTCTCTCTCCCAGGCCCAACGATAGTTGTTTAGGGGATGCTCCTGTTATAATCATTTTGTGCCCAATACCTTGTAAGCTAAGTTTACATATACTAAAGGCTAAAAATTATATATTGCTTTATTGTTGTGTGTTTTTGTTTTTATTTAAGTGATGATTTCCACTTTGACACTTTTTTTTTTTTGGAGGTCAAAATTTCCCTGTTTTTATAAACAAATTTTCTTATGATTTTAGATTATGGTATTAAGTCTGCTAAAAAAAAAAAAAAATTCATATACATGAACCAGAGAAATTTTTACCCTTTAATTATTAAAGAATGTTTCTTCACCCTTCCTTTCATCCTTATTGATTTTCTTGTCAATATTGCATTTTCCAGTCGCTGCTGTATCTATTCCAATGTTTCATTATGCAGCTAACATATAATTTTCTCCATTAGTCCGATTTTTATTCCCACATCTTTTTTCTCCTATTAAAAATACTTATATTCCAAACCACACAATTAACATATAAAGATATTACTTCATTGCTGATTTTGCATATAGATTCATCTTACCCCAACTAGACTGAAACTGTCTGGAGAATAAGTATCTCTTTTAAATTCGTATACTCACCACAAGATTGCAACACCTATGAGAGGAATCAATAAATAAAGATCAATTTGTTGATTGATCGATTTAAAAATCATCAAGAATGGACTAAACAATTAGAAGGAAAGGAAAAATGCAACATAAAATGCTGACAAAAATGTAGATATTTTAGAAAGATACATAAGTGGAATTTTTTTAATTTTATTGCATTTTAGGTGAAAGTTAACAGTGGAAATTAGTTTCTCATTCAAAAATTTATACACAAATTGTTTTGTGATATTGGTTGCAATCCCCACAATGTGTCACCATCCTCCATAAGTGGGATTATTATCTGAATTTATTTTTAAAATAAACTTTGCTAGAATATTAAAACGAGGGAGCTTAAAATTTGGATGTCACTTTAGAACTAAGGTGCACCTGACCTAAGCCATGGTTTCTTCAATCTCCTCATATGTGTACAAAAGCTGGGAAATGAATAAGGAAGACCAAAGAAGAATTGATGCCTTTGAATTATGGTGTTGGCAAAGAATATTGATTATATCATGGACTGCCTTGGAAGATGTATAGCCAGAGTTCTCCTTGGAAGGGACAGTGGTGAGGTTTCCTCTCACGTATTTGGAGCATGTTGTCAGGAGGGACCAGTCTCTGGAGAAGATATCATGCTTAGTAAAGTAGACGGTCATCGAAAAAGAGAAAGACCCACAACAAGATGGATTGACACAGTGGCTGCAACAATGGACTCAAACATAGCAACGATTGTGAGCATGGTGGAGGCCCAGGCAGTGTTGTACATAGGGTGGCCATAAGTCAGAACCAACCTGACAGCACCTAACAAAAATTCAGAGAGGTACATTTAAGGCAAAAATTTCTCACAGCAGGCACTGAGAGCTATGAAATCCTACACCAAGAGATGGTACAAAATGAAAACAAATGATGTTCATGAGGAGTTTAGATCATTTAATTCATGCAAGAACCTTAAATTGCTAACATTTATTCAATTCTTATCACATGCCAGACACTATGTTAAGCAGAGTATTATCTCATTTAATCCTCACTGTAACTTAGATCTATTATTATTCCCATTTCATAAATGAGGAAATTGAAGCACAAATAGGTTAAGGAACTTGTCCAACTAAACCAAAATGTATTAAACTTGCGTTCTTTAGAAAGACACGAAGCTGCTGAAACAAAACTACAAAACTGTGTGAGCAATGCAGTGTGACACGTGGTCTGCGAGTACCTAGGAGAGGAACCTTTCCCAGGTGGGGTAACCAAGGGCAACTTCATAGGAAAGTTTGTTGTTGTTGTTGTTGTGTGCCCTCCAGCAACAGATCACTGAGTCTTTTCTCCTGTGGAGCCACTGGTGGGTTAGCAGCACAGCATTTAATCATTGCAACACCAGGGATCTTTAATAGGAAAGGTTAAGAATATGTTAACCAGGCAAAGAAGTAAGAGAAGGATGTTCAAAGAGAAGAACAGCAGAACAAAGGCAAGGAGGTCCAAGAGGGCATGGCACAGCCTGAAAACTGCAAGTAATTGGTGGATCTAGAACATCGAGTGGCATGAAATGGAGCTGAAGCTTACCAGGATCCCATAATGATGGTTGTATGCATGTAGGTATGCATACAAGGGAGTATTTCATCATGAAGACAACCAGTTGCATCAAGTTGACTCCAATTCATGGAGACCCCGTGTGTGTCAGAATAGAACTGTGCCCCATAGGGTTTTCAACGGCTAATTTTTTGGAAGTCAGGTCTGTCTTCTAAAGCACCTCTAGGTGGACTCAAACTTTCAGCTTTGCAGTTACTAGCCATGGATGTTTAACTTTTGCACCACCCAGAGATTCCTCATGAAGACAAGACCTTTGAAAATTTTTGTTCAATGATGTTTACACTGATTTTGAAGCTAAGATAAATGAAACAGAGAATCAAAACTGATATATAGTTATATATCTAAAGTGTTGAGAGAAAAAACCTAAGAGAGGTGTGGGATACAATCAGTCTAGGGAGAGAATTATTGGAGAAGGTAGGTCCTCGACCATCTGAAAAGTGCCATTTTGGACTCCCTGAGGGACGAAGTTATGGGAAACAGGGAACCCAGGTTGAAGGGAGGAGTGTTGAGACATCGTAGGGTTGGAAACCAATGTCACAAAACAATTTGTGTATTAACTGTCTAATGAGAAACTAATTTGCTCTGTAAACTTTCACCTAAAGCACAATTAAAAATAATAATAAAATAAAAGAACATATAAATGTGAAAAAGAAAAGAGGCCATTTTGGGACAATGAATGAATGAGATTTAAGGAAAACATGTATGGTTGGGGTGTGTGAATACATACCATCTTCTCCAATTAATATGTTTATCTTGATTTACTTTTATAACTATTGCGGAATTTAAAAGGTCCGAGGCACAGAACCTAGCATACCAAAAAGAAACCAAACCGACTGCCGTAGAGTCTATTCCAACTCATAGCGGCCCTATAGGCCAGAATAGAACTGCCCAGTAGAGTTTCCAAGGAGCACCCGGGGATTCGAACTGCTGACCTCTTGGTTAGCAGCCACAGCACTTAGCCACTAGGCCACCAGGGTTTCCGAACCTAGCACAGCATGTAGTAAAGCTTCATTTCCATAGAAGAATCAGTATTGCTCATAAAAAAAATTAAAACTTTCTGAAAATTTTTTATGATGGTTACTTAAAAATAATTACTAATAAAAAATATTTTTTAAAAAGCAGAAATGGCTGAAAATTGTGTCAAAAACAAATTCGTAGAAGCGAGGAAATTTAAGAATAAAGTAAAACATTTTGAATTCTAGTTTTACCACTTATACTTCATTTCCCTTGACTTTTTCTCCAACAGGAAATACAAAAAAAAAAAAAGTTTGTATACTGGTGGAATTTATTCACTGGTGTGTGAATAGTTGGGAATTGCATTGTTTACTGGAACTTTTATGCTTTGAAAACATGTTTTCTTAAATGATATAAACTATATAAAATATTAGGAGAATAGTAAAAGTAACACTATCAGGTACTGGAAAGTTTATCAACTCTGCTTTCCCAAATCTAAATATATTTCAAGAGATAATAGGCTCAGGTAAGATTTTAAGAAAAATTCTTGTTGAATATGAGCCAAAAAAAAAAAATTGGTACTCTAATAATGAGATGAGTCTGTAAGAGGATATGGAATGCCTTTTCCTAGAGAGTTCCCCTCCCCCCCCAAAATACTGTTTTATCTATTTTTGAAAATTGGGTAATTGATTTTCTGAAAGTAAGATCACTCAGAAATGATTCTAGTATTCTCTCTCTTGTTGTTTTTATTTTTGTTTCTGTGTGTGTGGCTGGTATGTAGGTGCGCGTAGACATGGGTTAAATGAACTTTAGTATTTTTCAATACTTATGTTATTATAAAAGTTATATACGTACTAAATATCCCAGTAAGGCTTTGTTTCTACAAATTTAGCATTTAATTTCTTGGTTAAGTTTCCAACAGTTATTATGCACAATTATCCAGTTACAAAGTTTATAAGTTAATTTATTAACATTAATCATTGTTCACGTAAAGCTAGAAAATGGGATCTTGAAAAAACTAAGTTTATATATAATATCACAGAGTCACTACTTCAACAGTAACATGAATCAGGTAATAAATAGCTCCCTTTGATCATTGTTTTTAAAGTCTCTTGAACCAGGCTTTGATTAGTTCTATTTAATATTTAACATCTGGTTAGTCAATTTCAATCTGCAGGAAACACGGCTGGAAAAATTCTATGCTGACTAAATACATTTATAATACTACAAAGCTGACATGTAATTGATTTTGGTTCCCATAAAAGGATTATGTTAACTTCCCTTAATCTATATATTTGTATTTTGTGCAGTCTAGCGAATTCACACCAGAGATGCTAAATGTTTATTTCCTATCAATATTTTATGTCAAATTGATAGGATTATATTTTAGTCTAAGTACTACTTTCCAATTTTTCCCCTGAAAAGAAAATAGCATAGTAAAAAAAAATTACTGCACAACTGAAGCACAAATACAGTAGGAGGCTTGGAGGACATCTGCAGTACTTCTCCTGGGCATTGGAAGGCATACTGTGTAGTGAAACACTTTCTACAGGTTATCAGACTCCAGAGAGATTTTTAACTTTTTTAAGTGAAAGCTCCGATACTTTCTTTTTTTTAAGTGATGTCTAATTTAGGAAGTCAGGGATTTAGTCATCACTAAAAAGAGTGGCAATGTTTGCCAAGATTTGTTAAAGTCATTATTTAAGTTCTTTGCCACTTAATATTATTTCACGTTATCACATAAGAAGATACTATGTATGATAAACTTAAAACAAGCATCTGTTTACAAATAGGTGAAGAATTTTATAAGACAGGGCTTTTGCGTTTTAACTTCATGACGATAACTCGTCAGACAGAGAATTTTATGTCTTTAGATAAGTAAAACTCACTTTTAGTCTGTTTGGAGACCAAATAGGCAACGTGTTGAAATTGATGGGTTTTCTTGTAACTTCAGGATTCAGGTTCTCTTTTGTGTGTGGTTGGGTGGTATAATCCCACTGTGATATAAAAACTGTAAAGACAATGTCCAAATTTCAACTATTTCTCTAATTATCCTCTGTTGTTGTTGTTGTTAGGTACGGCCAAGTCAGTTCCTCTACATACGATCTATTGTAGTTGTAATGAGTTAGAAAATCACTGCATTATGAAAGAAGGAATATTTGAAGCAATAACAAAACTTTTTTTTTTTTTTTCCTAAAGCATCACCAAAGTTTCAACCTCTGACGATAAATACGTTAAAGGAAACCAAGGTCTTTCTTCACTAAGGGCTTTTCCAACTCTGTCCAAGTTTTCCTTAAGTCTGCAGTAGACCACGTCCTCTACAGCCTCTTAAATATTCACAGTGCTTGGAACCGTACTGAGCGCATGCTCAATAAATAAATATTGTGCTTAATAAATATTGATGGATAGAGTATAATTATTTTCTAAATGCACACTGTAAGAATTAAAAAGACTTAACCACCTGTCTGTCAGTTTGTCATACTGTGGTGGCTTGCATATTGCTGTGATACTGGGAGCTCTGCCACTGGTATTTCAAATATCAGCAGGGTCATCCATGGTGGACAGGTTTCAGTGGAGCTTCCAGGCTAAGCCAGACAAGGAAGGAAAGGCCTGGTGATCTACTTCCAAAAATTAGCCAGTGGAAACCACATGGATCACAACAGAATATTATCCAAAATAGTGCTAGAAGATGATTCCCTAGTTTGGAAGTCAACAATAGACTCCAGCATGTAAGCGGTGAAGAGGATGGTACGGGACTGGGCAGCATTTTGTTCTCTTGTATATGGGGTTGCCATGAACTGGAACTGACTCAACAGCAGCTAAAAACAAAAAGTATTGTCTAACTTCAATATTTTCTTTCTTCTAATACAATTATATTATGTTGCTGAAGTAAAACTGGTTTTTACCAGATAAGTACATTCCTAAAAATGTGTTTCTCAAAATGTGGTCCACCCATCATCTCACAAAAAGTACTTTGGATATTTGTTTAAAATGCAGATTTCTGGTACTATGTCCCAGACCTAAGGAATCAAAATCTTTGGAAATGAGGCCCATCAGTCTGACAGTTTATGTAGGGTTTTGTAGGCTGTTATAAGGACTTTGACTTTTACTGTGAGTGAAATGGGAAACATTTCGAGCCAATAAATGATATAATCTGGTAAATGTTTCTCATTACGGAGGTAGGGAGGCCTAGGTAGGAGATTATTGCAATGATCCAGGTAAGACATCATGGTGATTTGGATCAGGAGAAAGTGAAGGAACTAAAGAACGGTTAAGTCCTACTCATATTTTGAAGGTAGCACCAAAATATTTGTTCACAGACAAGATGTAGGCCAAAAGAGAGAGAGGGATGGAAGACGACTGTAGAATTTTGATCTGGCACATGGAAAGATTGAGTTTGAGATGCCTATCAGACATCCAAGTAGAGACTGAGAAGACAGTTGGACACACGGGTCTGGAGTTCAGGGAGCCACTAGAAATTATGAGAGCTGTTGGACATGATAGATCTGTGACTCTCACTCTTTTCACAATTAGACTACCATTCCTGGGGCAACGCGTTCAATGTGACCAGAAAGCTTACAACTGGTTAACACCTGGAGATTTGAAAGGATTCCGTATTCACCTTGAACTATAATGACTTTGTCAGTTCAAGTTCTAGTTCAACTGTGCTGGTACTCGGGATCCTCAAGAGAGGAGAGCAAAAAAGAGCAGGCATTTTTACAGTTATACGCTTCCTGACATCTTATGGGATTTTTTGGAAGTGTATAAAACAGCAAACATGTTTGTAGTAACTCCTTTCTATTTTAACAATATTTATTGAGCATTTGTGATAGAGTGGTTGCCAAGGGACTTACAAATTAAATAGAAACCCTATAAATTTTGCAAAAATATAAAATATAATGACTCTCAAGATACCTATAGTCTAAAATAGAAATACACACAAAATAGGAGATGTGTTTCAAAGGCAGTAGTTTTTAACTTTAATGTGCATAAAAGAATCTCTATACCCACCCAGGGATTCTTTTGGTACAGATGTAGTATCTTAGCAAAATTTCATTTGATTCTAATGAAGATGGTCTATGGCTCAAAATAATAAGACTAACTTTCAATGTACCCAATGAAAACTACCCTTATTAATTTGCAGCGTTTAACCCAGACATAAGGTGGGACCTGATCATCCCTGAAGACCTAGATAAGATTGGTTCAAGTTGGTTCAAGTTCCAAAACCAGCTCTAAAACTTTCTTCAAGGTTTCTGTGATTTCTGAGGCAATAACTTCTCAGCCTTATGCTTTATTTTGTTTCTCAGATACCTGCTTCTACACATACTTTTTTCCTTTTCTGCATAGTTTTTAGAAAGACGTAAAACGACCCTCTCCCACTTTTGCACATACAGCCAGCATTCATGAATAGAACAGATTAATGAGTAGATTTTAGTAAGGTTTTGGGCAGGAAGAGTTGAAGAAAATAAGGGCAAAAACAGTTAACAACTTCAAATTCAAATTAGGCATCACATGTCCAGCTCTCATGCCATATAATACAGTGTCTGCCATCTCACCAGCTCTTCTCTCTTCCTTGCTCTGACCCCTGGTTCTTTTTTCTCCCTTTTTTTTCTTTTATTTTGTTTGCTCCTGTAAATCAGACTTGGTTGTTGTTGCTTGGGCTGTTGCTAACCCTTTCGGTGACACCCTTTATCTCCAAACAGCTTTTAAAGGCATTTTCCCAAGCGGAGATGGCTCCCTTCCTAAAAGGAATCCTGATGCCAGCAATTGCAATAATAAAATGTGCGTTAAGGTATATGCCTGGAGCAAACAGTTTAAAAGTGTCTCCCAGTGAAAGACATTCTACCTGGTGGAACGAGCTGGACTGCACTTGCAACGATTGCCTCTTCCTGCTTCCTTGTAATTCATTTACTTTCCCTGGTTACTGATCTTCATCTCCCAGAAGCCTCTTGGCTCTCCCATGTTAACTTGCTGCGTCTATGGGCACAGTCCCAGGACTCACTCCTGGCTGACTCTGTAATCTCACTTCTAGCTCACAAGCAAAATCCAGCACCTGCTCCTTTTCCCTCTTTCTGACCAGATCTGCTGTGGATTCCATCCAAACAAACCTCAACATCACGCTAGGAGTAACAACTGTCGGGACAGAACCATCGCTGGATTCCTGTGCCGTCACCTTAAACTCTGCTTTGTTGAGACTTGTTGGCTAATGTTGTTGTTGTTGTTTGCTTGTTTTCCCTGAGAGCATGCAAAGCAAGCCCTATAACTGCTATGACCCCTGAAAGGGGAATGCTTATGTAAGTGCTAAATGTTTCCAAATGTTTCATATAATCCTCCGAATTATCAAGGCTCCTTCCAAGTCACCTATTTTTCTTTACTCCTCTCAGTTTAGTGGTGACTTTGTGGAGGAAACAAGTCCATGACTACAAAAGACAGGAGACGTGGATTCTAGACCCAACTGCCACTAACAGATATATATTCTTAAGTCAATCCTTTCTCGGAGGCTCAGCTTCTCATCTATAAAACAAAAATTGACTAGAAGTGTTTGTGAAAGATAAGAATACTCAGTCAGCTAGAGGCTCCATGCAAAAATGTATTAGAAAAAGACCATAAATATATCTACCTGTTTGAGATTCACAACATAGTTTCACAAACTAGACTTGTCCTACATTCAAGAAGTCTGATTTTTGTTTCATTTTAACTTTGTTTTATTTTAACACAGAAGAACCTTTGTCCATAAAATACCTATTGGCATCCAATGGAATTAGTGTTCCACAGAACACATGTGGAGAAGTTACCAACTAGATGATCTTCAAATTGACCTTTCTGCTCTGAAATTCTATGATCTCGAGGTCATCTCTTGGACCCCTTCAGCCTTTCAAACTTTGCTAGAATTACTTGGTGTAATAAGTTTAAAACAGAAATGAAGGATATGCAAAATTGATATTTTTATGGAGATGTTGAAATATCAGCTTATTCTCTAGAATGATCTCTTTGTTAAGTCAAAAGAAACAGGGGCTACAATGATTTCTTAGTCTTGAAGAATAAATGACATGTTAGGACCTTTCCATCCTTGAGTTTTGATGACTGTATGGGTGGTTATTACTGTTTGCTTAGAACTTTTCTCAAAGGCTCCCTAAAACAATGTATTTACAGATGATATCCACTCAGCTCCAAACTTGCAGTAGTAAGCAGTACATTTAAAATTTGAGGACCTAAGAGACTAAACAGGAAGTCAGAGGAGCCGTATGCTACGGAACTGCTAAATCAACAAAGGATAATTTGAGAAGCTTGTCAGAGAACTCTGTGCATACGATACCCATTTCAGCCTAATTTATGGGTCCCGTGGCAAGGGAGAAAAGGTCTCCAGACTCCTCTCATTGGTATAGAGAACGCCTCACCCTGATTCAAAAAACAATATAAAGTTATATTGTACATACAAATATAAACACACCAACTACATAATCAAATTCAGTTATACATTGGTAATCTGTACAATGTGCTGATGTGTTATTATTCTTAAAGTGATTAGACAGATCAGAAGAAAGAGGGACTCATTGGAAAGGCTCCGCTGAGGAGCAGAGTCGTCGCAGGGAAAGGATGGGCATACCTTTTTAAAGAGAAATGGCAGACTTAAGTGTGGAAGCTAATGATACATCGGTGAAGAATGACAGGGGTATTTGCCTAATGAAAACAGCATGCCCATCTGTGTTGTACTGATAGCAAGGTTAGCTAGTTGGATGGAAGGAAGTGGCTAATGAGGAGTGTTTACTTGAAACACATGATTACCAGCTAAAGATAATAGTTTGGAGGTTTTGTGGGGATTCGATTCAAAGTTGAAAGGGAGTAACTTAATTCTTTTTTTTAAAGTTGAATTGTGTTGTAAAGGCAGACTATTGGAAGATGCAAGTGCTTCAGCAAATTTTATAAATAATAAATGAATATAAGATTATTGTAGTAGTCCATATAATAACAGTGGCTAAATTAGTGCTTACTATGTGCCAGGGACAGCTCTAAATAGCTTTACATGTATTAATATATTTCTCTCTACAACCTGTTTGTTGCTGTTGTTAGGTGCCCTCGAGTCTATTTCGACTCATAACAACCTTATGTGACAGAGTAGAACTGTCCCATAGGGTTTTCTAAGCTGTAATCTTTGCTTTTTTTTTTTTTTTTAATCTTTGCAGGGGAGCCTGGCGGTGCAGTGGTTAAGAGCTCGGCAGCTAACCAAAAAAGGTCAGCAGTTCAAATCCACCAGCCGCTGTTTGGAAACCCTGTGGGGCAATTCTGCTCTGTCCTACAGACTCACTATGCGTCGGAATTGACTCGAAGGCAAAGGGTTTGGTTTTTGGTTTTAACCTACAGGAGCAGATTACCAGGTCTTTCTCCCTTGAAGCTGTTGGGTATGTTCAAACCGCCAACTTTTCAGTTAGTACCCAAGCGCTTAACTGTTACACCATCAGTGCTCCTTACAACCTGTTAGGTAGGTGCTATGATTGTACCCATTTTACAGATGAGGAAACTGAGCACAGGGTGGGTAAATATGGCCAAGTTTACATAGCATATGAAAGAGCTAGGATTTGCACCCAAGCTCTGGCTGCCAAGTCTGAGCTCTAGGCCACTATAACTTACAGGAGATGCCTAAGGATGTAAAGTGAAAGAAGAGAGAGCTAACAAACTTTACAAAGAAAGGACTGTAAGGATTTAAGGGTTAAGGCAGAGAAAGAAACTGAAGATGACTCCAAAGTTTCCAGTGCAAGGAACAGGAAGGATTGATCGTGTCTTTGATAACTGTTTAAGATTTAAGAGGGTATTAGTGACACAGTAATAGAAAGCAGCTATGATGTATTTGCCAATCAATATATGAACATTATTTCTTTTAATATAAGAAATTTTCTACATTGAGAAAAAAATAGATTAGGAGTTGACTGTGCCTTTTAGTAGTGATATTTAAAGTATTGCAGCTATTTTTCATATGCGATAATACTTTGTATTTATGTGGCACTTTTCTTCTAAGGAGCTCAAAGCATTTTACCACAACACATTACCTTATTCATCCTCATAACATTCCCTTTTAAGAAAGGAAGTGTCAGGTGTAATGACCACAATTTTACAGGTGGGAACACTAAGACAAATGAAGCTAGCGACTTGCCAAGTTCATAGAAACCCTGTAGAAAAACGGAGCGCCGAACTTGTACTTTTAGAAATTCAGGTTCCTTTCTAAGCCCTCCTCAATAATACATCTCAAATTTGTCTTAACTTTTGGCATTACTTTATCTATAAATTAGCATGGTTAGACTCATGATACAATCAAGTATTACTTAAGAAGTGTACATGATAAATGTGGCAATCTCTAATTGAATAAATGTCTAAAAGGGTTTAATCCTTAAAAAAAATATATCAAAACTCTCCTCAATTAAGTATTTGCTATGCTTGGTTTCAACCCTAAAAAAATTGTGATATGTGTATAAATCCTGAAATGTTGAGAAAATGCTGTCTTTTACTTGAAGAAACTTTAGTTTGAAGGCCCAAATTACCAATAAATGATAAGGAAAGATGAGGCAACACACACACAGAGCAGTACTATGGCAAGAAATAGGATGGCCTCTTTACAGAAAACTTATTGTTCCCCCTGGTTAATCGAAGGACAAATAATAACATCCTTAAATCTTAGAAAATTCTAAAAACTCAAAAATCATATTACTACTTACTTCTACATTAACTAAAATTTCTATCTTATTTTTATTTTACCCCATTACAATGCAAAATTAGCTGGTAATCATATACTTAGATCTGAGATTTTAAAAAGAGAGAGAGAAGAAAAAGTGTTGTCTTAGTAAAAGAAAAGAACCAAGAGAATATATTCCTTTTCAGAGTTCCTTAACAAAATCCTTAAGTACAGCAGTGGGTGCTGAACACGGTACGTGGTACAAGTTGAGCTGCATCCAGCCAGCCAAACTAAGATCAAAGGCATAATCATTAACTTACATAATTTAAGGCAGGGATTCATTATACTTTTCCAGCTTTAGCTGCACACACTCTGCCCTTAAAATGTGTAAATTAGCCTTTGAGAAACTCTACCATAAGTTGGCAAGGCCCTCCAAAATGAACTGGATCTGCTTTTTCAATGACAATTATTAAAAAAAAAAAAAAAAAGAGTTGATAAAAAACAAATCATGTACAGCAATGTTCTGAAATTTATACCAAATGAGGCTCACCATATCCCCACAGTCCAAGGATTATTTAGGGAATTCATTTGCATTTTAAGCTTATACCTTTTTCTATAACAAGAATAAGGTCCTGTGAATAAATATGTAACATTTTAATAGTTCTCTATGCAATAATGACTGCCATTGGTAACTACTATTAAAATTCATGGACAATCATCAACCACTTCCTAAATAAAAATAAATGTGAATTTTCTGAATGACTCAAATTCTTATCATACGCTTTGGGTTTCATAAAATGACAAACTCAATAATCTCAAAATTGACAGTGGAAAAAAAAAGTCATTTCCTTAATAACACAAATGACATAATGTGAATTCAGTTGTTCATTCAATAAACATTTATTGGACACTTCCTATGCGTCAAACGTTGTTGAGGGCAATGGGAATAAAATAATTTACAAAAACAAAGTCTTTACTTTCATGGTACTCACATTCCAGAGTCAGAAGACAGAAAACAATTAAATAAATATGTAATAATATGTCTAGTAGTGATAAAAAAAAAATTTTTTTTTCTTTTTTTTTAGTGATAATGGCTGAGAAAACCAAAATGCTAAGGAATCAGAGATTAGTTGAGGATGTAAACGGGTAGTAGACTATTATATCTTTGCATTGCTTAAATTAGGACATATCTGGTTACCTAAGGTAACCTAGGAGCCCTGGTGGTACAGTTGTTAAAATGGTCAGTGGCTAACCGAAAAGTCAATAGTTCAAACTCACCAGTCACTCCAAGAAGAAAGATGTGGCAGTTTTCTTCCATAAAGATTTACTGACTCAGATACCCTATGGGGCAGCTCCACTCTGTCCTATAGGGTCGCTATGTGTCAGAACAGACTCAATGGCAGTGGTTTTGGTTTTGGGTTAAGGTAACCTACGTAATTTTTTTTAAAATTATATTATTCCCTGTCCTATTAAAGAGTTCACGAAAATCCCATAAGGTTGGGAAAACGCATCTCTTTTGCCATTTTGTTAGTCACTAGGATTTTTTCGGAAACCCTGGTGCCATAGTGGTTAAGTGCTACGGCTGTTAACCAAAAGATCGGCAGTTCAAATCTGCCAGGCACTCCTTGGAAAATACAGGGCAGTTCTACTCCGTCCTATAGCCTCACTATGAGTCAGAATCTACTCAACAACAGTGGGTTTGGTTTGTTTGGGTTAGGATTTCTTCTGCGCAAAGATAATCTTAGCTTGATGAGCATTCTGTTTTTTCATCCATTCCACAAATGTTGATTGAAGACCTACTACATACAAAGATACCTGGGTGGCACAAGTGGTTTGCACTCAATTACTAACTGAAAGGTTGGCAGATCAAACTCAGCCAGAGGTGCCCCAGAAGAAAGGCCTGGTAATCTGCTTCTATAAAGATTAGAGCAGTTCTACTCTATAACACATGGGGTGGCATGAGATGGAGTCAACTCGATGGTGATGAAAAAAACTATATACAAGGCCACATGTAGGTGTTTGAATAAGACTCAGATCTTATCCTAAAGGATATTGTGCTTCGATGGGAAAAGGAGAAACAGAACCAAAAATTTGAGCCATACAGGAGTCTTTATGCTACAAAAACTGCAAAGAATTTAATAAGTAATCTTGTCTAAAGGATTCAAGAGAAGCTTCAGAGAGAAAGTGGCATCACAGAGTGAAACCATGAAGGACGAGAAGGATTTAAGGAAAAGAACAGCATCAGCAGAGGTGGATATGATAAAGCCTATGTGGTCCTGTGTGGCTGAAACACAAGAAGTAGCCTGAGTAAGTAGAGGGTAGATTGTGGAAGACTTGAATGAACATGTTTGGACTTTTTCCTATAAGTAATTGTGACCCACTAAAGACTGATGCCACCATGTGTCTGTCAGTTTGTTGTACTACGGTGCCTTGATGTTGCTGTGATACTGGAAGCTTCGCCACCAGTATTTCAAATACCAGCATGGTCACCTTTGGTGGATAGATTTTACTTGAGCTTCCAGACTAAGATAGACTACAAAGAAGGACCTGGAGTCTACTTCTGAAAAAATTGGCCAGTGAAAGCCTAATGAAGAACAGTGGAACATTGTCTGATATAGTGCTGGAAGATGAGCCCCTCAGGTTGGAGGGCACTCAAAAGACTACTAGGGAAGAGCTGCCTCCTCAAAGTAGAGTTGACCTTAACGATGTGGATAGAGCCAAGCTTTTGGGACCTTCATTTGCTGATGTGGCATGACTCAAAATGAGAAGAAAGAGCTGCAAACATCCATTAATAATCGAAATGTGGACCGTACGAAGTATGCATCTAGGAAAATTTGACATCATCAAAAATGAAACAGAATGAATAAACATCAATATCCTAGGCATTAGTGAGCTGAAATGGACTGCCACTGGCCATTTTGAATCAGACAACCACATGGTCTACTATGTCAGGAATGACAAATTGAAGAGAAATATCTCCGAAGAAGTACAGCCAAACGCTCCTCAGAGGCAAGGATGTCAAGACTTCGTCTCATATACTGTGGACATGTTATTAGGAGGGACTAGTCCCTGAAGAAGGACATCATGCTTGGTAAAGTGGAGGGTCAGCAAAAAAGAAAAAGACCCTCAACAAGATGGATTGACACAGTGGCTACAACAATGGGCTCAAGCACAAAAACGATTGTGAGTATGGTTCAGGATGTGGAGAGTTTTGTTCTGTTGTACACAGGGTTGCTATGAGTCAGAACAGACTTGACAGCACCTAACAACCACAACAACAAAGATTTATGAACCAAGGAAAGCAGACACAATCCAATTTGGGTTAGAAAGAAATCTCTGGCAGCAAGGTAGAGGAGGGATAAGAAAGGGAAAACAATGAAGTTACAAAGAGAATGCCAGTTCTTGCATTAGTCTCCTGGGAAGTGAAAACGGTCTAAATTAAGACAGTGGCAATTGAAATTGAAAGAATGGAATGGCTGAGATAGACATTTTTATTTGGCGAGCAGTTGGTGGGAGCATGGAGCAGGGGAGAAGTCTTTTTATACATGTAAACAAAGCTTCCAAAGCAGAAGTGGGAACAAGTAAACACCTCAAATGTTTTCTGGAATCAATTCAAATTTAAACATCCTTTTTTCAAAGTATAAATAGCTTTCTACTTACTAAGTAAGCATACTTTGGGGTCATAATGGGTGTCCAACATGGTAGGCTCTGTTTGAAATGAAACTACAAAGCCAATTAATACCCCCCCCCCAAAAAAAAGTTAATAAACTGCTAAAGTCATTATGCATTACGGAGCTTAATTATGTAGTACAATCTAAAAATGATATTGGGACACTGGAAACTAACATGAGCTCTTGAATAATTGGTAGACTCCATGCTAACAAATCTTAGACTTAATATCTTTGAAGTTTTTGTTCAAGAAAAAGGATAAAGAGTCAAATGACTTAATCAGTCTTTCCACTTGCCAGAAAAACAACTACTCACAGTCAAGAATCATTTCCTGTGTAGTCTGGAATCTTTAGAAAGAATAGTTACTTTTAACTTCCTGTAGAAGAGATTCCAGAAGCTAATGATTTTCAATGTCAGGGAGTTCTTTCACCGAAATTACTTCCATAACATACTCTTTTGTATCATTTAAAATAACTCCACTACCACCTTTTTAACTTTCACATGTTTGTAAAATCTTATAATACACCCTGTAGTCATTACTTGCCTAGCTATATATTTGTCTACTTAAATCTATCCTTACAAATTAATTCTTCCCTTCTCTTAATCATCGCAATTGTTTCTTCTGGCCTAGCTCCAATTTTTCTTCACATTATCGGTTCTAAGTTACCCAAGACTAACATGGTATTCAAGGCTTACACTGTATATCTTGATATCTCCTTTTTATTTATTTATTGTGTTGCCAATGTGTACATGTTTTGCTGTGTACCACTGCGTGTATAAATACTTTGCCAGGTGCAAATATACTTCATACCTTCCCACTTCTCTACTATTACAATGAGTCTAAAGTAATCCAAAATCGACATTAGTAAACAACTTAGTTGAACAAGTCTTTGTGCTTCAATTTTTAGTTTAGCATCATATGTTTCTTACTTAGTCTTAGTAAAAATGGTTTGAACTGGGACATTTTGTTTCCTAAAGTAGGTACCACCTGGTGGAAATGCATCTATTCTCTAAATTATTTTGTATGTTTCTCCTTGTATTATACTGTCTGGCGCAGTGGTTTAGTGCTTGGACACTAACCAAAAGGTCAGTGGTTTGAGCCCACCAGAAGCTTCACAGGAGAAAGATGTAGCAGTCTGCTTCCATAAAAATTACAGCCTTGGAAACCCTGTGGGGCAGTTCTACTCTGTCCTATAGGGTCACAATGAATTGGAATCAACTCGATGGCAATAGGTTTTTGGGTTTAAGATATAGGCCAAGAAAATTTAATTAGAAGAATTTGTATCAGTTTCAACAATAAAAGGGAGCTCTGAAACTTTATAGAAAATTTTCATTCTATGTACATTGTGGAGTTTACTGTGATTTTATTTTTTTATTCTTTTTTTGTTGTACTTTACATGAAGGTTTACAGAACAAACTAGCTTCTCATTAAACAGTTAGTACACATGTGGTTCTATGACATTGGTTAACAAACCCACAACCTTGGGTTCCCTATGACCAGCTTTCCTGTCCCCTCCTGCCTTCTAGTCCTTGCCCCTGGGCTGGTGTGCCCCTTTAGTCTTGTTTTGTTTTATGGGCCTATCTAATCTTTGGCTGAAGGGTGAACCTCAGGAGTGATTTCATTGCTGAGCTAAAAGGGTGTCTGGGAGCCATACGCTCATGATTTCTCCTGTCTCTCTCAGGCAAGTCTGGTCTTTTTTGTGTGTGTGTGAGTTAGAATTTTGTTCTACATTTTTCTTGAGCTCTGTCTAGGGCCCTCTATTGTGATCCCTGTCAGAGCAGTCAGTGGTGGTAGCCAGGCAACATCTAGTTGTACTGGAGTCAGACTGGTGGTTTATTATGATTTTAAAAATAATAACATTTATCCACTTTCAAAAATAATTCCAGTCTATTGATACAGATAGCAATATAACACTTAATAATAAATAGAAAGTAAGCTAATGTTCTATTTCTGGATTCATAGGCTTTAAAATATTGTTCTCTGTGCCAGCAAAACAAATGATCTGAACCTATCATCTCAGTCCCCAACAATACTTCGCACAACATTGTATTGTCCCCTTTGCATCTATAGTGATGTGATGGAGAGGTTTCTTTTTGCCTTTTCTTCTCTCCCTTTTATCTTGGTAATTAAATTCTGAGCTCCTTTCAGGCAAAAATCATGTTTAGTTTCCCTACCACTTAGCAGAGTACCTGGAATATACTAGTTATTCAGTAAATGTTCATTGAATGTATAAAAAATGAATTAGTGAGTGAATCATGATCACTTCTCTGGTGCTGGCAATCTATGCAAAGAGGAAAACAGGATACTAGAACAAATGTTTTTGTTTTGTTTTTAAGTGATCATTTCTTCAGAGAGTACAAATGCCACATTTTCTTTTCTTCAATTTTTTATCATTCCATTTTTTTATAGCTCCTAAAAATCAGACTTATTTCAATGCACATTCCTAAATTTGCTGACCATTTGGTAACATGAAGTTTCAGATACTAGTAAGCCAACTGGTGAAATTTGAATAAGCTCTTTAAATTAGACAATGATAACGTATTAACTGTTAATTTCCCGATTTTTTTATTGTACTGAGATTATATAAGATAATGTTTTGATATTGTATTGTGATTATGTAAGATAACGTCCTTTTTTTTAAGGAACACATACTGAAATATTTAGGGGGAAATGTCACATTATGCCTGCAACTTATTCTCAAATGGTTCAAAAAAAAGTGTGTGGGTGTATATGTGTACATAATATATATATATATATATACACATACATACATATAGACACTGAGAGAAAATAATTAAGCAAATATAATAAAATGGCAACATTTGGGGACTCAAGGTGAAGGCATATGGGAATTCTTTGTAGTAACTTACGCTACTTCTCTATAAGTCTGAAATTACTTCAAAATAAAAAAGTTTTTAAAAAGTGGTAAGTTTTCATTTGATTGGTAATTTCTCTATTATAAAGTATTTTCACATACAACTTTATCTCAGTGAATCCTTCTCACAACATTTTGCTTCATTTTTACCCTAAAAAAGAAACAAATTCAGAGATGTTTAAGTGTCAGAACTGAGACTCAAAGGATTCTAACCTGAAGTTCAGGGTTGTTCGTTCTACATTTCATTCTGCTTCTCCTTAGCGCTTGTGTTCTACCTTCTAGCTCATTGCCTGGTGCCTGGGAGCCTTAAAAGCTTTCAAGTGGCCATCCAAGTCATGAAAATTGGTCTTTATTTGCCTGGAGCAACAGAGGAAGAAGGAGAGTCGGGAATAGGGGAAGGATATGGAATGTGTGGCTGATTATCTCTGTGAACAACTGCCTCCTTTGCCATGAGACCAGAATTGGCTACCGTTACGCAACATTTTGATCGGAGATTCCATAGAAGAATCCTGATCAAAAGGGGGAAACTTCAGAACAGAATTTCAAACTTTCATAGAGCCATGGAGGCTGGATGAACCCCTGAAACTATTGTCCTGAGGTAATCTTTAAACCTTAAACCAAAAATGTCCCCCAAAGTCCTCTTAAAACCAAACAATAGTCTAGCTTAACTAGTAAAAAATGCCTGCCTTGAGCATTATGCTCTTTTAAGAGAACTATCTATATGAGATCAAAGTGACAACAGCAACTGGAAAGATTAGATAGGAACCTTAGGGGGCAGTGAGTTTATGTTAATGAGGGAAGAACAACTCAGAAAAGGAGGGTGAGAATGGATACACAATTTGAAGAATGTAATCAATCTCACTGAATTGTACATTTAGAAACTGTTAAATTGGTGTACGTTTTGCTGTGTATATTCTCAATAACGACAAAATTAAAAAATCATTTAAAAAGTTATTCAAATCAATTACCTCGAGGCTTTTTAAGTGTTTTTGTGTCATTAAGGAAAAGTTTTGTAAACAATTGTTCAAATAAATAAATTTAGCCTTGTTTCTCCATGCCCAAAGGCATCAGACCCATCAAAAGTCTTTCCATTCTACCTGCGCTGTATTGGGTCCATCTACTCTACCACTCTTCCAATCCCCAACTGAGATCACAAATACGTGATGACAGCAAATACACTCAGAGATTCTTCATGAAATCTAATCAAAAGGAAAATTGCAGGAAAAGGTTAAATATGTTGAATTTAGGGTGTGGAACACTTCTGGCTTCTTATTGGTCATGAACTCATCTCAGTGGGAACCTATTGCCTTGGAAGAGGTAGGGCAATCCTAAGAATGGTATCTTTCAGGCCACTTCACACCTTTTAATTAACTATAAATTTTAGTGGCCTGAAAAGGTAATCACAACTCCGCACATGTCTCTCGGGATTCATTTACTCACTGGGAAAATACGCCTGACTAGGTCTGTTACTGGGACTTACTGATCTCCGTATGTCATGCCTTAGTTTCAAAAATTATTTTCATCTCTTTGATTCAAGACTCAACTAGTTCTTGAAGGTTTTAATCACTTCCCAACCTTCCAAATTTTTTTTTTTCTTTTTCCTCAATACACACTGATTTCAATCATCTCAACTATTCTGGCATCTTACACACTTTGAAGACAGAATAATTAGTCTAGATATAGGAGATCTTATTACTAAAGAAAATTATTTTTCTCTCATTTAGGAGCTACTCACCAGCTAAATAGTTAAAGCTCTTTCCTTTTCTCCCCAAGAAGATTGACCCTGAGCTGACAACAAAACCCTAGGTGGGATATTTAAATCTTAAGTGAGTGGTCAGCTAAGTGCCTGTAGAGGCAAAAGGACAGATAGCATATTTGGTATGCTAATAGAACCTATTTACTTCAAGGAAAGTGACAAAAACATCAATCAAATCAGAAGAGGCTATTAGGGATTGTTAACTCCCTTTCAGATGAGCAATGATTTCCATTGGGATTTAAATTAATATTCATGAAAAGGACCAATGACAGAAATTTCACCAAAAGTCACACCATGGCAAGGTTTCTATGCGGTTTATGACAGGATTCACTTGGTTCCCAGTTCACAGGCGTTTTGGATATTTGTGGCACACTCCCCCTATTAAAATGCCAGTGAAGATTGGTATTCTTTTCCAAGTTTAACTCGAAATGCATTTATTTAAAATGATGTCCTTGAGGTATCTCTAGTTCTCAAAAAATTGTATAATGTCTTACCATAAAAATTGTATTGGTATTATTCAGAATGTACTTCAATTAAGAAAAAAAAAAAAAAAACCTGGGTAGGTAAGAAAAACAACATTTAAGAAAGCAGTGTGAAGTTATAATTTAAAAATTATATGCAAATTATGTGAAGATCAACTGTTTTATTGAACAAGGGTTAGTGGCTTTCCGTGTTTGCTGTCACCTGGTGACAGCTCTGAACAAGTTTATTATAAATGCCCCAAAATGAAACCCATTAATAAAGTCCAGTTCAATTCAATTCAACTGAGTAAATATATATTAACCTACTACTATATTGTTAGAACTGGTTTAGGCTATGTTAGGAAAAAAGACACAGCATAGGGACCCTACCTTAAAAAAAAAAAAAATTTTTTTTTTAACTACCTTAAAATTTGAGATGAATAGTCAAGCCAATAAAAAGAGCAATTTTTAAACATTGAACAGCATGCAAAAAATGCAGTTGCCATCAAGCAGATTCCAACTAATGGAAACCCCCTAGAACTGTGCTCCATAAGGTTTTCAATGGCTAGCTTTTTTCAGAAGTAAATCATTAGGCCTTTCTTTCGAGGCACCTCTGGCTGTATTGAAACCTCTAACCTCTTGGTCAACAGCTGAGCATGTTAACCACTTGCACCAACCAAGGACTCTCATAAACACTAAACATTATAAAAGGAAGGACAAAAAAACAAATGTAGGTCTAAATTTCCAAGTTTCTAGATGAAGCCAGACTTGAGATAAGATTTAAATAAACTGTGAGATGTGAGATTTTAAATGTAATTGAAAATCAAGAGGATGTAAGACTTGGTGCATGAGGTAATGGGAAGCCTTGAAATTTATTAATTATAAGATTAACATAATTAAAGTGAAATTTTAGGACTATTAATTCAAGAAAGTATTCCAGTGTGAATGAGGTCAAGGAGATGGACACATTTCCTAGGTAAAAAACTACTGATGAGTTGATGAAAACTTAACTTCATCAGCAGAAGTGGAAACAGAGAATATTCAAATAGGATATTTCTAAGGAGAATTTGGTGACTGGTATTTGTTATTTGAAGGGGAGAGAGGAGTCATGACTTTAAGCCTGGGCGGTTGACACCATTAGCAGAAGTAAGGAATGAGAGAAAGAATTCAGGTGGGAGGATTAGAATTTAGGGAATGTTGATTTTGAGATGATGTTGGGGTATACAGGTAGAGTTCACACTGAAATCTTCAGGTTTGCTTTTCAGAAGTTACTTCTTAACTAATGATAGCATTACATGTATTCTTCCAATTTTAGTTCTCTACCATAAAGTTTTACCTCAAATAAATCCTCATGAAAATTAGTCTTGATAAGATTCATATTCAACTAATTGAGTCTCTCCTAACTGCCAGTCACTGGGGTAGACACTTTCACATACATTATCACATTTAATTCTCACAGCAACTGCACGAAGTTGTTTATCTAGAAATTCTAATTAATTATATTGTAATGAAAATGCAACTGCCAAGTATTAATCAAGTATTCATCGAATTAATTAGATATATATTGTTTGATTTCTAATCCTATACTGCTCCACTGCCCAGATTCCAATTTTCTTTTTCATAGACGTTAACAGCACAAAGTAACAAAAAAGAGTAGTCCAACGTCAAATAATGCACATGAATAAAATGCTTAGTGAAAGCAGGAACAGATAGGGGATGGAAGACCCAAGTCGAATCTAAAATCAACCACAGGTAAATCCCTAAATTTTCTTGAGGCTTAGTTATTTCATCCATCATAGCATTAATGATGCCCATTCAGTCTACTTTACTGGGTTGATGTATGGGTCAAACGGGGTATTGGTTAAAAAAAAAAAAAGCTCTTTACTAAACCCACCCACTCACTATCGTTGAGTCAATTTCAACTTATAGTGCCCCTACAGGAGAGGGTAAACTGCCCCATAGTGTTTCCAAAGCTGTAATCTTTACAGAAGCAGATTGCCACATCTTTCTCCTGCGAATCAGCTGGTGGGTTCCAACTGTTGACTTTTTGGTTAGCAGCCTAGCATTTAACCACTGCACCACCAGGGCTCCTTTTCTTTCTTCAACAGAAGGACGCAAATCAAAAGTTTAGGAAAGGGGAAAGAGTATATTTTTCCTTAAGTCCCATTTTTTCTCCTTCACTTTTAAAGTCTTCCCTCCAGAAGACTTTGTGAATAAAAAAGAGGTGGCAGGAAAAGTGACTCAATTTCCACCATCTGGGAGACCCATCAGGCCTCATCATTTTCCAACATCCATCCTTTTCCCTCTTGTGTGCCTCAGCTGTAACCTCAGATGCATCTCTCTCAACTTGCTATTGTTGTTGTGTGCCGTCATGCTGATTTCCACTCATAGTGACCTATAGGACAGAGTAGAACTGCCCCATAGGGTTTCCCAAGCTGCAACCTTGAAGGGAGCAGATTGCCAAGTCTTTTTTTCTTGTGGAGTCTCTGGTGGGTTCGAACCACGGACCTCTCTGCTAGAAGCACTTAACTATTCTGCCAACAGGGCTCTTTTCAACTTGCTATTAATGATTATTTATATGGTTTTACTCAAGCATTGCTATAATTCCTGACTTTAGCCTCTAATCACTGAAACTTTTCAATGAAATAAGTCCTTTGAAGAGTAGAAGAGTGTAGATTGAGAGAATACCAGGACAATAACTACAAACATGGGTTGAGTTTACCTGTAGACTATACTTCTTTCAAGACAGATCTTTGTAAGAAAAGCTATAAAGTCATTTATAACAAAAACTCCAGAGAACTTGCTAACAATTAATTTTAAATGTATATATAACTACAAGTTAATCCAAGTCTGGCTGCAGTGTGGATTTGATGTTAACGACCAACGAAGCACTAACTAGCAGAAGTTCAGGTATATCGCTGCCTTTGGACCTCATCCTCTTTTTTCCAAGTCTTGCCCTGGCATCTTTATCTGGCAATGTTCACTTCTTCATCTCATGCTAGATAACTCACTTCTTGATGTTGACGTGCTAACATGGGAGAGGTCTCAGACTTTCTGTCTGTAATTGCTCAATTTTTAAAGCACAGGTTTTTTTCTTTTTGAACCACAAAGGGTTGATAATTGTATTTTAGTTGCCACTGTGTCCTAATCCATTTAGTGAATCTCCACAGTGCAAGGACTATAAAAGTTTCACTTCCCCCTATGACTCCTTCAGTACAAGTGCACGTGAATATTCCCTAACATAACTTTGACTCCAATGTTGTTGTGGTAAAAAGGTTTTACAGACTCCTATGGCTTTAGGCGGAGCCCTGGTGGCACAGTGGTTAAGAGCTATGGCTGTTAACCAAAAGGTGAGCAGTTTGAATCTACCAGCTTCTCCTTGGAAACCCTGTGGGGCAGTTCTATTCTGTCCTATAGGGTCACCATAAGTTGGAATCGACTCAGTGGCAATGGGTTTATAGCTTTAGGTATGGTAAGAAATAACTTGTTAGTAGTCCCCTTGTTTTCCTAAATTTTATGTGACCCTTATCACTGTTGCTATAACAAATACCATTTATTGGGCCACCACCTATGATCCGGTGCTAGGAACTTACAAATATTAGATTGCACCATATAAAATTTCTATTTTTGTATATCAAGTATGGGCAATTTCCTGTGATCGATCTAATATTGTTTCATTCAATACCCTCAACAACCATAAAAAGTAGACACAAGCATCTCTATTTTAGAGCTGGGAAAACTGAAACTCAAATTGGTAAAGTATCTAGGCCACAATCACATGCCTGGGGAAGTGGCAGAGCCTAATTTTAAAACAGCTACCAAAGTGCCATTGTCATATTTGTATACATACAGTAGATTCTGATGGCAAGTGGGAGTGTAAAAAAACCTGTGAGAATAACTAAAGGTAAAAAATACACACTAAGCTTCGACATGAAGGTGATAAAGTAGAGACAACAAATAACAACAAACTTCCAGGGCTTGGATAAAAGTAAAAAGCTCTTCTCCCCCTCTACCAAAGAAAGAACAGGAAGAAAAAGGTGTATATTACATCGTCACAAAATTAGCATGAAAATAAAGAAAAATATCCTAGCTATGTACATTTTTAAACATTACAATGGCTTAGTCATAAAATCAGCTGAACTGTCCTCTTTTTTCTTTAAAATCGGTAACAGCAGCGACCCTAAATAAAAATAAAGAGCCAAATGGTAGAAAAAATCATAATGGAGAGACTTTTGAGTATAACTGTTAAGTTAGGAAGGCAGGATGGGAAAAATAGGGAAAATAGATCCTGGGAACCTGGTGGCATTGCTGAGGTGCTATGCTGACTCTGAGCTGCCTATACCCTCTGACTGCCCCTAATAGAGGACTCATAATTGAGCGGTGCCACTTTGGGACAAGGAGAGAAGGAAGGAACTGGGTAATTTAATTCTATGCTATGGGAGAAAACAGAAATCAAAAAGAGGACATCATGCTTAGTAAAGCAGATGGTCAGTGAAAAAGAAGACCCTCAAGGAGATGGACTGACACAGTGGCTGCAATGATTGTGTGGATGGCGGAAAACCAGGCAGTGTTTTGTTCTGTCGTACATAAGGTTCATATGAGTCAGAAGCGACTGGACAGCACCTTATAACAGCAACAACAAGATTAAATACAAGTTTAATATCTTTCTAATGCATAAGTCTGTGAAATACAGGGCCACTCTTCAATGAAAGAGAAATTGGGACATTTGACCCAGACACAGGGATCTCTCTCAAAGCTTATATTAACACTCTGAAGGCAGTTGTCAATATGGGAAGATGACCTGCACTCGCACATATTCCCATCCAATAAGGTCAACCGTCAGTCATTCACTGAGCTTTCTCTGTTTTCATTTTGAAAACCCTATATACCCAGAAACCAAACCCATTGGCATCGATTCTGACTCATAGAACCCTACAGGACAGAGTAGAACTGTCCCATAGGGTTTCCAAGGAGCCCCTGGCGGATTCAAACTGCCTACATTTCATTTAGCAGCTGTAGCTCTTAACCACTATGCCACCAAGGTTTCCTGAAAACCCTATAGATACATCAAAAATATTTTTAAAGGGAAAATTACCCATAACCGTTTTAATCTGAATAAAAATAACAATTTCGATATTTTAAACTTTCCTTCCAGACTTCATGTAATTGTGACCTGGCTTAGTTACCTAGTGCTGCTGTAACACAAATATGACAAGTGGGTGGCTTTAAAGAACAGAAATTCATTTTCTCACAGTTCAGGATGTCAGAAGTCCAAATTCAGGGCACCAGTTCCAGCAGAAGCATCTCTGTATTGACTCCAAGGGAAGACCCTTGTCTCCTCCAGTAACCCTCTGTTTCTGTGATCTTCACCTACCTTCCCCATTTGTGCTCGCTTGTCTCTGTCTACGCTGCTCCCTCCAACAGTGATTAGGTTTAGAACACACCCTCCACAGCTAGGGTTCCATTACCATAACAAAGAAACCCCTATTTCCAAATGGGATTACATCCCAAATAGAGTTAGGATTTCAACACTTATTTTGGGCGGGACACAATTCAACCCATAACATGTCTGCTGAGAACATATAATCTTGTTTTCTACAATTTTTATGTTTATCATTGTACCCTAAACATGTTTACATGTTTGTTATCATCATTTTAAATGCTGGCGCCTGTAGGGCTTTCAAACTACAAACAGGATTGTTCTGAATACTCAACTGATCAATTGAAAGCATGTTTTCATTTTTTTTTTTTTTTAAGCTCCTAATTTTGGTAAATAGATTTGTAGTGGACATCTGTTGTTTTTGCGTGCCCAGCATTCACTCCCTTTTCTACAGGGAACAGAGGTTAAAAAAAAAAAAAAACTTTGATTTCTAAAATTCCAGCCTATCCTTACTTTTTTTTCTTTAATCCCTACTTGAGCCCAATTGGTTCAGGTAGAGCTGACCCCAGACAAGAAGTAGGCAAATGACTGGACTGAATAATTAGTATATTCCATCCCCCTGGACGAAGTGATTTGGTGGAAAGAGGTCACATGAACCTAGTCAGTCCAGTGAGACAAACTTGTGAAAGAACAGTTCTATTCCTGCTGAATTTGAGGTTTGTAGCACACGCTGTTGTTTTCATTGCTGCTGGTGTTTTCATTGTCAAATTTTCTGATGTTTTAGCTACGGTATTGTGGAAATTAGTATTTGTGAACATATATCAATAACTTTTGTCAGAATGAAGTAGGAATTAAAGGAAAAGTAGTGATATACGGGAATTACAATTTACAAGTAACATTAGCACAAAAAAACATTACTAAGAATTCTGTATGGTCTGGTTTGGAAGGAGGTCCATGGGGGATGACACTATGAGTTACCACACTGACACCAACCCTTGTGACACCATTGTCTCTGAGACGTGGTATTCATAATCTCACCAGTAGAATCAAATGCAACGATTATGGTAACCCACTCTGGGACACAGACATTGTCCCTTCTATATCTCCATTGGAAAAGAATTCAAGAATTAATCTTAATTCAAGAATAAAGACATGAGAATAGATGCCAGAAAGTGTTAAGCCTTTTTCCTGTGTATTAAGCAGCATCCAGTAAGACGTTCAAGAATATGTAATTACAACCAGTGGATAAATACCCATTACTGTCAAGTTGATTCTGACTCATAGCAACCCTCTAGGACAGAGTAAGTGTGGATAAATGGGAGAGTAGAAATCAGGCAGTGAGAGATAAATGTGATTCAGAAAATCAAAGTACCAGAAATAGAGGGTAATTTACTCACCCAATTAACACCAGTTTACATACTCAAGTCAGTGATGTTGGTACTTGAAATGGTGCCTACAGTGACTGGGGTCACTCGGTGAACCCCCCTTGCTCCATCCCATTCTAAGGAAAAGCTTTAAAGGGAAAAAATGGCCAGGCCCTCATCTTTTTTAAAGCATCCTGTAGATCAGATCCAAGCACAAATCTCTCTTAAAGAGCTTGGATAAGCACCGCAGGGTGCGAAGTAAAACAGACAGAAAGAATCCCAAGGTGGCTTGTTTAACTAGCTAATTGTTAACTGGTAGGAGGTGGGGGATGGCAGAGAGCGGGAGTGGGCCGCCTTCTGCATGAATGAACGCAGCGCGTGGAATTCATGTTCGTATTTACATTTATAACTTACAGAATTTCTATGTCATTGACCCCCAAGCTGATAAACAAAATTGCAAAGTTCATTTTCATTTCACAGACTTGGCCAATCTCATCAGTCTCCCCACTAGGATTTCATATTAAAAGAAAGAAAAAACAAAAATGAGAAAGCATATGTTTATGGCCAAGAATAAATACAACAATAATAAAGGAAATAAAAAAAGGAAAAGTAACCCTGGCACAGTGACTTAAATTTTTCCACCTTTCTCATATGGATCTTTTCCAAGTTCCACCATTTCAAAGAAAACACCTCATCGAAAAACAGGTAATTGCATGTTGCTTCCATTCTTTAAATGCGGGAGATGAAGGCTTTTCACATTCACATCATCATCTGGGCCCCAGGAAATCTTCCATTCTTTCCAAATTAGTTTTTGTATCATTAAACCAATCAACATTAGGTGCTCAGGATTATTTTCAGGAATAAACCCCGAATCATTACCTGAATCATGTATGCAATAAAGTCAAATAATGACATCATTATATAGCTCATGAGCACTGACCCTAAATGACCAGGACCTAAAAGAAATCAAGGCAGTCCTAATAAGAATCAGGCAGGATGCCTAATGAAAATCAAACACCAGGCCTAATATGAAACAATGTATTTGGCCTCTCCTTCAAATTCACTTTTGATTTGCTTTTCAAGAGAATCCCAATAGGAAGTGAGCTCCCACAGGCTAGAATTCTCAGAGCTAACTGAGATGAGTAACTCCCAGGTGGTTCTCCCAGGTGATTCTCCGGCCATTTGATCTGGGACAAGAACCACTCACTCATACAGGGTTTGTTGAGCACTTACCGTAAGCACAGGATTTGACTTGGTTATTTTTTATTCAACAAATATTTACTGAGCACCTCTCCTAGCATAAGCAGGAGATGGTGCTAGGCTCAGAAACTGAAAAGATAAATAAGTTTACAGACACCACTTAGAGTGTATTTATTATATGCCAGGCACAAATATCCCTTAAAAAAAATTTTTTTTTTTATCCCTTACTCATTAATAATTTAATATCCCAGCAACTCTATGATAAAGTATATGGTTTGCCCAATTTTACAAGTGTGAAAGCAAGGCTCATAAAAATTAAGAGATTTTCCCAAGCTCACACTGCAAGTGAGGGGCAGAGATGAGATCTGATGCCATCTCAAACGATGCATTATATTTGGTTTGAACCATTTGAAATTGCTGATACTAGACTTCTTTTTTTTTTTGTAACCTACAAAATGACAAAGACAGTTTCTGCGAAGACCTTAGGGTATGATAGGGAAGACAGAAACAAACAAAACACCACATTACAGGACGATCTGCAGTATGATGACCATCTAGACCACCACTGAGTGAGCCCAGCCCCTTCCCTCCATTCCTACTCACTGTTCTGCTCTGTACCCAGTTAACCAGGTGTGTCAACTCTGACTCACAGTGACCTATGCATTATCAGTAGAACTGTGCTCATAGGGTTTTTAATGGCTGACTTTTCAGAAGTAGACCTCCAGGCCTTTCTTTCTACTAGAACCTCCAATCTATCTGTTAGCAGCCAAGCACATTAACCATCTGCAGCACCCAGGACTCCTGGCCTTTAGCTAAAGCGTTCACTACTCCCCAACTTCTCTGTCCCCACTAAAATCCAGCCACAGATACAACAAAAGAGAACCTAATATGTTCATTTATGTCGTCCTTTATTGTATTCTTTGACTCGATGGCAATGGGTTTATCATATTCTGACCTAGACCCCAACTATTCTTGTCATAACTCTCCTAGGCTTGCTATGGAAAGCAAAAAAAGAGTTGCCAATATTTCCCCTGCCACAGAAGGAGATGCAATCAGCCTGAATGGAGAGGACATGGTATTCATCAAAGAAGACCCAGGCCAAGCTCACATAGGATGCCAAATAGAATTTTTGCACCATTCTGTTAGATAGATTCATAGGTATGATCCTATGACTATGTTTTATAAAGCACCTCTCGTATCTCAAAGAATTCATATAATTTGAGCATCCGTGTTTTGAAAATACACAAATTATTGAGACTGTCTTCTATTGTATCTTCTATCATATATGTTGGATGAGCTCTAAATTCTCAGAGCACTTCACCTTTCCCCTCTGTATCCCATAAGTCCTGCTAGAAACTCAACACGTATGAACCTTGAAGGAAGATCAGAAAGTTATTTACCTCTGAGTATAACTCACTGCACACATTATGTAAAAATTTATGGAATTCATTGATTAACGTAACATCTACAGGGCATTCGTCATTTGTTCCCAAGACTATCAACCCCTTGAAAGCAAGAACCACATTTTTTAATTCCAAAATTTTCACATGTAAATGGCACACAATAAAAATACAGTTGCTTGGTTGGTTTGTTTAGATCTCAAATAGTGCTCATAACCATCAGGGAGACAAACCAGGTAAGAATTTGTGTCTGTAGCCTTGATGTTTGTAATCAAAAAAGGGCTGAGTTGCAGGAGAAGGTGTTTTATCAGTCAGCCATTAAAAATATTCCACACAGCATTAGGCCAATGCGGAGCCTGAACTGGCCAACATGAAATACCTCATCTCCTTGGACAACATGTCCCGTAAATTATGAAAAGAAAATGGTATTTTATGAGAGCCAGGCAACCTCATTTTCCAGGCAGCACATTTCATTCATATTGCGGTTATTAATAGGTCACTTACAGGATTCATAACTGGTGCCACTGCATGAAGGTACCACACATGGACAATCACGGTGGTGAAAAGTAGTATATCTCAGTTCTTTCCAGAGCAGTAACTTTATCAAAACTATCATAGGCGCCCTCTGAACTCCACTCAAACATTTTCTAGTTGGATTCAAGGTTATGTTCACCAGAGTCCCTTTAAGACTTATTTTTTTCTTAAAAGCTTCAAAATCTCCTTTCCACTTATGAATTTTGCCTACTAAGGTTAGCATTTCCACCATGAACCACTGCATACAGAAGCACCTCGTTGTACGTTTGTGACTCTCAGATTAGCTAGTCTCTTGCATGAGCAACCATATTCAATATTTTTAAGACTAGAAGTGGAAGAACAGACAGGATGTGCTGTCACTATAAAATGAGGGAGGACAGATGATTAAGGATTAAAATCTAAACAATTAGCTCTTATGCAAGGTAGCGCAAGAAACACGGACAGCTTTTCATCTCCTTACAGAAACACAGATACAATGGACCAGACGAGGCCTTCTGTAGTTTTCATTATAAAGTTAATATTTATCTTACGGCATTGAGCTTATCTTACCAACACATCTCATTCAGAAAAGGAAGGATTTCTTGATTTGCCACATTAAAGTAAATATTACTACAAGATATGTGTTAAATTTTTAATAAAAACCACCCTATCTGTGTTCCATCAAAGAGAGCTGCTTCAGCTAAGATACAAACGAAACCAAATAAAAATACATAATTCGCAACACCGGCATCACTGCACGTGCAGACCAGCCTGCCCAAGACAATTGCAGTTTATGACTGAGCATTTCAGAAAGTCAACTAAGTTTATTATAAGTCATCATCTTAGAGTGAAAATGAGAAATTACCTGTAATGCCAACTCACAGGACAGCACTTCAGAACTGCACACTCCTTGTGCCTGACTATGCCCCCCCAAAAATATATGAAAGTGAAATTCAACTTAAAGATTTACAAATATCATCCTTTGCCTTGAGTGGATACACTTCTAGTATGAAAGATTTATTAATATGGTGAGTTTTCTCTGTACAGATGTAAAAATCTAGTTTATTTTCACCCATATCATATTCTATAAGTTAGCAATAAAAATCCTATTACTGAAGAGCAAAAACAACCTGATACGGCAGTCCAGATTCTCCCCCTCATAGAAGGGAGAATGAGAAGTCAGCAAGCTCAGGAAGGATGGCTTTCCACAGCTTTATGAAGTGATTGTCCAGCAGCTGGCAGTTAACTCTCATGGAGTCTCTTTCCCATCCTGCAATAAACTCGGTAGGAGGGAGAGCACAAGACAAAGTAGACACCCATAAAACCAAACCATATCAAAGACCTAAATATAAAATCTGAAATAATAAAGATCATGGTAGAAAAGATAGGGACAATGTTAGCCCTAATACATGGCATAAACAGCATACAAAACATTACTAACAATGCAAAAGAAAAACTAGAAAAGTGGGAGCTCCTAAAAATGAAACACCTATGCTCATCCAAAGACTTCACCAAAAGAGTCAAAAGATTACCTACGGACTGGGAAAAAGTTTTGAGCTATGACATTTCCAATCAGTGCCTGATCTCTAAAATCTACATGATACTGCAAAAACTCAACTACAAAAAGTCTAATAGACCCATTAAAAAATGAGGAAAAGATATGAACAGACACTTCACTGAAGAAGACATTCAGCGAGCTAACAGATACATGAGGAAATGCTCTCGATCATTAGCCATTAGAGAAATGCACATCAAAACTACAATGAGATTCCAGCTTACTCCAACAACGCTGTCATTAATCAAAAAAAACACAAAATAATAAATGTTGGAGAGGCTGTGGAGAGATTGGAACACTTATACACTGCTGGTGGGAACGTCAAACGGTACAACCACTTTGGAAATCTATTTGGTGCTTCCTTAAAAAGCTAGAAATAGAACTACCATACAACCCAGCAATCCTACTCCTCAGAATATATTCTAGAGAAATAAGAGCCTTTATACAAACAAATATATGCAAACCCATGTTCATTGCAGCACTGTTTGCAATAGCAAAAAGATGGAAGCAACCAAGGTGCCCAACAATGGATGAATGGATAAATAGATTATGGTATATTCACACAATGGAACACTACACATCAATAAAGAACAATGATGAATCTGTGAAACATTTCATAACATGGAGGAATCTGGAAGGCATTATGCTGAATGAAATTAGTCAGTTGCAAAAGGACAAATATTGTATAAGACCACTATTATAAGAACTTGAGAAATAGTTTAAACTGAGAAGAAAATATTCTTTTGTGGTTACGAGAGGAGGGAGGGTGTGAGTGTGGGAGAGGGGTATTCACTAATTAGTTGGTAGATAAGAACTACTTTAGTGAAGGGAAAGACAACACACAATACAGGGGAGGTCAGCACAAATGGACTAAACCAAAAGCAAAGAAGTTTCCTGAATAAACTGAATGCTTCGAAGGCCAGTGTAGCAGAGGCAGGGGTTTGGGGACCATGATTTCAGGAGACATCTAAGTCAATTGGCATAATAAAATCTATTAAGAAAACATCCTGCATCCCACTTTGAAGAGTGGCGTCTAGGGTCTTGAATGCTAGCAACCAGCCATCTAAGATACATCAATTGGTCTCAAACTACCTGGGTCAAAGGAGAATGAAGAACACCAAGGACACAAGGCAATTACGAGCCCAGGAGACAGAAACGGCCACATGAACCAGAGACTACATCATCCTGAGACCAGAAGAGCTAGATGGTGCCCAGCTACAACCAATGATTGCCCTGACAGGGAACACAACAGAGAACCCCTGAGGGAGCAGGAGATCAGTGGGATGCAGACCCCAAATTCTCATAAGACCAGACTTAATGGTCTGACTGAGACTGGAGGACCCCGGTGGTCATGGCCACCAGACCTTCTGTTGGCCCAGGACAGAAACCATTCCTGAAGCCAGCTGGTCAGACGTGGATTGGACTGGACAATGGGTTGGAGAGGGATGCTGGTGAGGAGTGAGCTTCTCAGATCAGGTGGATGCTTGAGACTATGTTGGCATCTCCTGCCTGGAGGGGAGATGAGAGGGTAGAGGGGGTTAGAAGCTGGGGAAATGGACACAAAAAGAGAGGGTGGAGGGAGAGAGCGCACTGTCTCATTAGGGGGGGAGTAATTGGGAGTATGTAGCAAGGTGTATATAAGTTTTTGTGTGAGAGACTGACTTGATTTGTAAACTTTCACTTAAAGCACAATAAAAATGATTAAAAAAAAAATTACTTCCCCCTTACATTAATGTCTATCCCCACACTTCAGATTAGCCTGCTTTTGTAAATAACAAAATGAAATTGCAAATCTTACAAAAGATTCAGGATTCCATGAAATCAAAGAAAGTGCTGTCTTAAAACTGATCATACCACACGCAAAGCCAGTAACAATCAGAAAGTTAAACTAGTCAACAACGGAAGAAGAAAAATAAGTATGACGTACTGTAATTATTTCCAAAGAGATCAATTTATATGTCAAAGGATTAAGGGATGCCATTGGAAAAATTAATAACGGTCTTGAACACCTCTATAAAAATTTATACTATCCTATGTAAATGAGCCAAGAGAGCACCCTCCCGAACAGGGAACAGAACTGAACTATCTAGATTCTAGCCCCCAAAAATGAAAACACTCGATTCATTCTTTGGTATATAGTTGCAAATAAAATCTAATTTGGTTAAATGCAAGAGCAAATAATATATTTTTATAATTCTTAATTTTATTTTTCAAGGTTTAGACCCACTCAAGACATTTTTTCTGTGACATTTTGGTCAACCTGTATAAATGGATTCACTTTAAGTAGGCTTTTTTTTGCCAGAACCAATTATCTTCAAGGTAAGGAGGACTTCCTCTCCTGCACTTCTCTATCAAAGAGCTTCTAAAAAGGAAACACATGTCATTAAAAAAAAAAAAAAAAGAAAAAGATTATAACAAGGGTAATCCTGCTATCTGGTGGCAAAACATGTAAACTGATGGGATTACAAGTACCAAAGAATGAGTCTAAATCAATATTACATTTTTACAAAAAAAAACAGATTTTCTAATCTGAGCTAAAAATAAACTACTTAAATTTAATCAAAGAATCATTAACATTAGGGATAAAGAAAAGAAAGGGAAAAAAATAGAATATCATGTCAACTAAAGCCTACTTCGCCTCACTTGTTTCCCTCATTAAGCCTATTTCTTCCACTTGAGAAGAGGTGGGATGGGGTATATCAATAGTGAGGTTAGTATTGTTTTCCATACCAGAACACAGAGTCTTAAACCCTTAAACCAGCACTGCTGTGGCAACTTTTTGTGACCTCTAGCCAAGGCAGCTGGTGGGTTTCATCCCCCACTCAGTCACACAGCCAGATGCCCCAGCGTAGAACACAGTCTACAGAATGGTTCTCAAAGTAGGGTTCTAGAATCAGCAGCATCAGCATTACCTGAGAAATTGTTAGAAATGCACATTCCTGGGTCCCACGCCAGACTTTCTAAATCAAAAACTCTGAGAATGGTGTCCAAAACATTGTGTTTTAACATACCTTCAGGTGATTCTCACACATGCTGTATTTGAGAACCGCTAGTCTACACAATCAATACTGTAACTACCATTATAGAAATTAAGAGTTCTACTTGGGAGGTGCTTCTTTATAGAAAATTTTATATAAAATGCCAGCTGTATTGGCAGATGTGTTTTGTTACCTAAATTTTGAAGCATAGGAACAAAACTTTCCTGACAGTAATAGTTTCAAATTGCTAGTGGGATCCCATTCCCACCTTTATTCAAAAATTTGGTGGTTTTCTGTTTTGTTTTTGTTCTCCACAGTGAGGGTTACTGCCAATACAGAAATGACCAAGAGAGGGGAGCAACTGTCCCAAGAGTTCAGAGACTAGTACAAGAGAAGTCTCTATTGCCTCCTCTTTCTTTCCTATCTCCTCCACCTGTGGTGCTATCTGAGCCTGCTCAATCACTGTTGACTCTTTTGCCCCACTCGTTTGTATAGCCAGATCCCCTAGTGCAGAACACAACCTACACAATGGTTCTCAAAGTATTTAGGCTTCTAACTACAGCTTCCATGTCCCCAGTCTCTTCAGCTCCCAGAACTGCCACCTCTGTCCCTTTTCCCTTCACTTTTTAACTGCTACCCTTCCACAGCTAACACCTCAATCACCTCCAACACCACCCTTCCAGTTCCCACCATTGTCCTCACTAACGCTATGTGGATAAAAATATCAAGTTCCTACTTTTTCTGACCCCAACTATGAGAATAATAATCCATATAAGTTAAAATCCCCCCACTTTTCACTTCTCTACTGCTTCTGTTGACACAGCTACATATGCAGCACTTCCTCCTCTGACCCTCACTACCCAGAGCGAGTAGGTAAAATTCACAAGTTAAAGGACACGGTCCTCCAGACTGCCAAGTAAGCCCAAGACTTAAGACTCCAGCCCCAGGCCCCCTCTCACTTCTAACCTGCTGGCTGTCAAGGCTCCCTCAGGTTTCATAATTCACTGGAACAACTCACAGAACACATGGAAAACACTATACTTACAATTACAGATTTATTACAGCAAAAAGTATACAAATGAAGAGACACATAGGAGAGGTCTGGGATAGTTCCCACCGCAGAGCTTCCACATGCATCAATGTCTTTCACCAACCAGGAAGTCCATGGAGTCTCTGTGTCTAGAGCCTCATTACATAATCATGGTTGGTTGAATCAGCCCACCTATCCTGAGGTCAGCTGATATAAATGCAGTGGTCTTTCTGGACTAGCCAGCCCCACCTCAGTCATCCATTAGCCTAAACTCTTAGGAGTAGTCCGGGGCCTATAGTTAACAAGGCACCTCAATTAGTTAGGAAATTCCGATAGCTTGAGAGTTATCTCTCAGGAACCAAATACAAAGACCAAATTCTTTGTGTAAAGTTAATGTAAATCCCACAACAACTAACATTCAACTTCTGCCCTTCCCCTTTGCTGTCCCTTTAGCTAATGTTCTCAGTCAAATCCTTAGTTTTGTCTTTTTTTTTTTTAATATCTTCTGACACTTGCTCAATTGTGGATTCTATGGACTTGTCAGAACCTGCCTTCACAGCCACTGGATAACTGGCTGATCTTTATATTCTTAATAAGCCTTTCTTGGGTTTTCTGTTAATATCATCCACTAATGTAATCTAGAAATTACTGGCCATCTCTACTAGAAATGCTACATTAACTTTCAGGGAACCCTAACCAAAAGTGACGTGAGAATGCTTAGGATGATACTCTAGCCCTAAAGAATAATTAATAATATTAATAATAACACTTAACATTTACTGAAGTCTCACTATGTTGTAAGTACTATGTTAAGTACACTATCTCCTTTAATCCTCACAACAATCCTGTGATGTGAATATTATCATTATTATTCTTATTTAGCAACTGAGGAAACTGAGGTATATTTGAGACTGATAAATATTACATCTTTACAACTCCATTAAGGTAGTGTGGGAGTTTAGAGCAAAAATAACAGAACTTTTCTATATTTGAACAATGCATAGTTTATTTTAAGTTAGAATGTTTCAAGAATAGTCATGAAAATTTCTAGCATGTCTACTGCTGACTTTCCAGGTTGTAGTTATAGGAGTTACCTTAAAAATTGTGTTTTCAAACTCTAAGACATGGGCACCTAGAGGTTTCTAAAATAGCATGAGGATGGAGAAGCCAGGCAGGTGGGTTTCTATGCTCACCTGCATCACTATTGCTGACTTCTGTGAGCATACACTACATACCAGGCACTGTGTTAAAAAACTTTTAATAAATTATTTCACAACAACCCTATGAGGTACTAAAATTACTATTCCCATTTAACAATGAGGAAACTAAAGTTCAGAGACGTGAAGCAACTTCCCCAAGGTCATAGAGCTGTTTAGTAGTGGAGGTTGGATGCCAACTCAGCAATCTGACCGTAGAGCAAGCCCTCTTAACCAGGACAACACGCTGTCCAACCCACACTTGAGCAAAATCTAGGCTTTTATTTCATATATTGGAGTATATTTTATTATAGGAAATTTCAAACATGTAAAAGTGGAATGAATAATTTAGTGAACTCTCATGTACCCATTTCTCAGCTTCAATAATTATCCACTCATGACCAATTCTGCATCATCTATACCTCTATCAAGTATCTACTCATCCAGGCATTTTGATTCCATCCATAAATATTTCATTACACACTTATAATTTTTTTAATGTAATAACCATACCATTATCACTTCAAAAAAAGATTAACAATGATGCCTTCATATCATTAAATATCCTTTTCAAAATTCTTTGATGTCTCATATCCTTTCTGTACAGTTTGTTTATTTGAATCAGGATACAGAAAAGGGCCAATTGGTCATATGTGTATTAAGTTTTTTTTTTTAATTTAAGTTTGTCCTTCCTCCTTTTTTTCTTTGCAATGTATTTATTGAAGAACCTGTCATCCTACAGTTTCGTACAGTTTGCATTCTGTTGTTTGCCTCACAGTACTGTCATTTAACATAGGCATTTATCCCCCTTATTTTCCTGTACATTGGTAATTAGATCTAGAGGCTTTCTGCCTTTTCAATGTATATACTTCTTATTTCTCTTTCTTGCCTGATCTCATTAACTAAAACCTTCAGTACAATGTTGAACATAAGTGGTGAGAGTAGCCATCCTTGCTTTGCTTCCAATCTTTTGGGGAATGTCTTCAATATTTCCCAGTATATATGGTGTTCGAAAATTAATAGAAGGGTTCAGCAGAGTATCAGGATATAAGATAAATGCACAAAAATCACTTGGATTCCTCTACACCAACAAAGAGAACATCGAAGAGGAAATCACCAAATCAATACCATTTACAGTAGCCCCCAAGAAGATAAAACACTTAGGAATAAATCTAACCAGCGACGTAAAAGACCTATACAAAGGAAACTGCAAGACACTGCTGCAAGAAACCAAAAGAGACCTACATAAGTGGAAAAACATACCTTGCTCATAGACAGGAAGACTCAACATTGTAAAAATGTCTGTTCTACCAAAAGCAATCTTTAGATACAACGCAATTCCCATCCAAATTCCAACAACATTTTTTAATGAGATGGAGAAACAAATCTCCAACTTTATGTGGAAGGGAAAGAGGCCCCAGATAAGTAAAGCGTTACTGAAAAAGAAGAACAAATGGGGGGCCTCGCACTACCTTATCTTAGAAAATATTATACCACCACAGTAGTCAAAACAGCCTGGTACTGGTTCAACAACAGATACGTAGACCAGTGGAACAGAATTGAGAATCCAGACATAAAGCCGTCCACATATGAGCAGCCGATATTTGACAAAGTCAGTTAAATGGGGAAAAGACAGTCTTCTTAACAAATGGTGCTGGCATAACTGGATACCCATCTGCAAAAAAATGAAACAAGACCCATACCTCACTCCATGCACATTTCTGATCACCATCTGAACTCTAAAATCTATATGATACTGCAAAAACTCAACAACAAAAAGACAAACAATCCAATCAAAAAATGGGCAAAGGATATGAACAGGCACTTCACCAAAGAAGACATGCAGGCAGCTAACAGATACATGAGGAAATGCTCACGATCATTAGCCATTAGAGAAATGCAAATCAAAACAACAATGAGATATCATCTCACTCCAACAAGACTGGCCTTAACCCAAAAAACACAAAATAATAAATTTTGGAGAGGTTGTGGAGAAACTGGAACACGTATACACTGCTGGTGGGAACGTAAAATGGCACAACCACTTTGGAAATCAATTTGGCATTTCCTTAAAAAGCTAGAAATAGAACTACCATACAATCCAGCAATCTCACCCCTTGGAATATACCCTAAAGAAATAAGAGCCTTTACAAAAGCAGATATATGCACACCCATGTTCATTGCAGCACTGTTTACAATAGCAAGAAAATGGAAGCAACCAAGATGCCTACCAACGGATGAATGGATAAATAAATTATGGTATATTCACCACAATGGAATACTACACATCAATAAAGAACAATGATGAATCCATGAAACATTTCATAACATGGAGGAATCTGGAACACATTATGCTAAGTGAAATTAGTCAGTTGCAAAAGGACAAATATTGTATGAGACCACTATTATAAGAACTCAAGAAATAGTTTAAACAGAGAGTAAAATATTCTTTGATGGTTACATGGGTGGGGAGGCAGGGAGAGAGTGGAGTATTCACTAATTAGACAGTAAACAAGAACTATTTTAGGTGAAGGAAAAAGACAACAAACGATACAGGAGAGGTCAGCACAATTGGACTAAACAAAAAGCAAAGAAGTTTCCTGAATAAACCAAATGCTTTGAAGGCCAGAGTAGCAGGGGTAGGGCTCTGGGGTCCATGCATTCAGGAGACATCTAGGTCAATTGGCATAATAAAATCTATTAAGAAAACATTCTGCATCCCACTTTGGTGAGTGGCTTCTGGGGTGTTAAATGCTAGCAAGTGGCCATCTAAGATGCATCAATTGGTCTCAACCCACCTGGAGCAAAGGAGAATGAAGAACTCCAAAGACACATGGCAATTTTGAGCCCAAACGTCAGAAAGGACCACATAAATCAGAGACTACATCAGTCTGAGACCAGAAGAACTAGATGGTGCCCGGCTATAACCAATGACTGCCCTGACAGGGAACACAGCAGAGAATCCCTGATGGAGCAGGAGAGCAGTGGGATGCAGACCTCAAATTCTCATAACAAGACCAGGCTTAATGATCTAACTGAGACTGGAAGGACCCTGGTGGCCATGGTCCCCAGACCTTCTGTTTGCCCAAGACTGGAACCATTCCCAAAGCCAATTCTTCAGAGAGGGATTGGACTGGACTATAAGAAAATGATACTGGTGAGGAGTGAGCTTCTTGCCTCAAGTAGACACATGAGACTATGTGGGCAGCTTCTGTCTGGAGGAGAGATGAGAAGGCAGAGGAGGACAGAAGCTGGCTGAATGGACACAGGGAATACAGGGTAAGAAGAGAAGGAGTGTGGTGTCTTATTAGGGGGAGAGCAACATAGAAGGTGTGCATAAATTTTGGCATGCGAGGCTGACTTGATTTGTAAACTTTCACTTAAAGCACCATAAAAAATAAAAGTATGGTGTTAGATGCAGGTTTTCTCAGACTAAGAAAGCTCCCTTCCATTCCTAAACTGCTTAGAGGTTTTATCTAAACAGGTGCTGAATTTTGTCAAGTGCTTTTTCTGCATCTATTGAGATGATCATATGTTTTTCCTTTTTTCTGTCACTATCGACTTGATAGCACTGGGTTATAGTAAATTACATGAATTTATTTTTTTAATGTCAAACCAACGTTTTATTCCGGGGATAAACCTTATTTGGCCATAATATAAATCATTTTTATTTATTGCTGAATTAGATTTGCTAGAATGGTGTTAAGTATGTCTACACTCTGTGTCCATGATGTCCTATAATTTTTTTTTTTTTTTTGGTAAGGTACTTTTTCAGGTTTGGTATTAGTGTTATGCTTGCCTCAAAACACAAGCTGAGAATATCCTTCCTGTCCCATATTCTGAAAGAGTTTGTGTCAGATGGGTGTTATTTCTCCTAATTACAAAGAATCTATTAACTTCAGGTAGAGGCAAAAGGTTTCTACCCCTCCCATTCTCAATCTACTCTCTACAACTTTTATGTCTTTGCTTATTGCTATGCTCTAGAGCAATACAGAACTCCCTCCTCAGTATAAGATACCCGTAAATACTAGAAGACAGATGTTATAGCTCTTTTGAGCCTTCTCCTAGATATGGATTTCCAGTATCTTCAATCACGTGTACCTCAAATGGCATGATTAACAAATGGTCCATCCTGGTAGCCTTTGTCTATAAATAAACAATACAAAACCATATTTCTACATGTAAATTGTGTCATTCAGATCTAAAACAAAATACTCCACATATGATCCGAGCAACTGCAGAATGGCATTACTCCCCATTTATACTATTGGAGCATATCAAGTAACCCACCAGAATTCACAAATCAGTTTTACATATTTGTCTGCCACTTGGAGTGCTGAGTCACTTAGCTTCAGAAAATCAAGTTATCTCAGCCCATACGAGAGACCTAAGACTAGTCAGCTCCACTTGTCTCAGCCCATACGAGAGACCTAAGACTAGTCAGCTCCACCTTATACAGAGGAGAGAAAACTGAGATCTAGGAAAGTCAGAAAAACTATTCACATCTTTACAACTATTTCAATTAAATAAATAAGATGATATGTTTTTTTATCATGTGTTAGATTTTTTGAGTTTGGCATTTTAGTCCCTCAAAATCATGTTAAAGACTGGTTATTGTCATTGTATAGCTATTCTTTCTAGCTTAGGTTCATCAAAAAAATTTCCTAAGCCTGCCATTTACATTTTCAATCAGCCCTTGTTGAGAATAGTTCAGAGCTCTAAGGTAGTTAGCCACCTGAGTTCTTCCTGAGGCAAGCCATTGGCTCTGATGATTCAATCCAAGTAACAGTAATATTATCTCACCTGTTTACCACGATCTTCATAAAGATTATTCTTCTTTCAGCACTTATCACTCAGTGTTCTAGGTACTGGGGATACAGAGGTTTTGAGAACAAGGCAGGGGTGATGGGAGGGTGGATTGTCCTCATTGAGCTTACATCCTAAAGGGAGTCAACAAGCAAAATAAGTAATAAAATAGTACATTAGATGACAGTAAGGACTAAGGGGAAAAATGAAGCAGAGATGGGGAATACAGAATAGGGAAGGTACGATTTTTAAATAGAGTGGTTTAGAAAAGTTCATTAAAAAGGTGGCATTAAATACGGTGGGAGATTCTCACATATTTTGCTAAAACAAGATTTGTTTTGACAGGACTGACTTTTAAATAGTCCTTGTTGATTTCTAAGAATCACCAAAAACCGTTTGTTTTTAGATAGCTCAGAAATCATTTACTTAACTATACTTTCTAGGATTATCTAAGAATTAACATCAGCCTTTTAAGTTTGCATTTTCCTGAATTTGACCTGTCGGAAAACAACAAAAACTGGTGTATATAAAAATAGATTTAAAAATGCAGCGTTACGTGTGTAATACCGTGGAAGTTACCATTCGGAAAACATGTTTTGGCCTTCTACTGAAAGAAAAATATCAGTGTTTATTGTTATTATTATCAGCTTCACAGTCTACTAAGAAGTCAGCGGTAAACTGTGAAATGGCCACATGGGTTAAAAAAAAAAAATTGTGGAAGAATAGAATGAACCTTGAAAACCTCTATTGCAGAGAACTATATTCAACTTTTTGTCCCACCCTGAACTAGTAAAGATATAACTTATTCATCCAGAGCACTTCAAGTCAGATATAGTGTCCGCTTTGTCAAGGCGATGTCTTTTTGTGCCGTTTACAGCTTGTCCACACAGGAACAATGAGTTGACATAATTTGGCCAAGGTCACATGCCTAGAGTTTCTGGTTTTGTCTGTTTTAAAACTGGAGAACTTAATGGCTTTTCTTTCTTGTCATACTCACCAGAATCTACTGTCTCTTTTTTTGCTTCTCTGCCCAGTTCTGCAGAAAACGCTTAAAACCTTTTTACTACTTTAACTGCTCTTGGTCATTTTAGTTCTTCCAAATTTGACAGTTACAGAAATTACTAGACATTCAACACAATTGTTGTTGTGTGCCATCAAGTTGATTCCGACTCATGGCAAATCTATAAGACAAAGTAGAACTGCCCCATAGGATTTCATAGGCTATAATCTTTACGAGAGCAGATTGCCACGTCTTTTCTCTAGAGGAGCCACTGATGGGTTCGAACTCCTAACCTTTCCATTAGTAGCTGAACAGTTAACCGTTGTACTACCACGCCTCCTTTCCAATATACTTAGTGGCTGTAAAATATCCATAACATTTGGCATCTTTATTAGAAAAAGAGGGAATGTTGTGGGCACACTGGGTAATGGGTTAAAAAAAAAAACTTTATATATAAAATAATACCTTCGAGGCACATTTCCCAGGGCCAAGCGCAAAACCTGATGACTTATTCAGCTTTGTTAGGAGAAGACTTGTAGTGATAAGCTAAAAACTTGAGCTATAACCTCTAGCAAATTAGCTGTATTAAAGATCTACAGGTCGCTAATTAAACTTAAAACTATGCTGACATTTGTGTAATAGAAAATATTACTTTTTGCTTTCTTTCTATTTAGCAGTTTTTCAAAATGATTGTCTCTGACTCGTAATTGTCTTGTTGTTGTTAGGTGCCCTCAAGTCTGTTCCAACTCATAGTGATCCTACATACAACAGAAAGAAACATTGCCCGGTCCTGCACCAATTATTGCTATGTTTGAGCCCATTGTTGCAGCCACTGTGTCAATCCATTTCCTTGAGGGTATTCCTCTTTTTTGCTGACTCTCTACCAAGCATGAAGTCCTTCTCCAGGGACTAATCTGTCCCGATATCATGTCCAAAGTACATGAGATGAAGTCTCACCATCTTCGTTTCTAAGGGTCATTCTGGCTGTACTTCTTCCAGTATAGATTTGTTCATTCTTCTGGTAATAGCCCATGGGGTATTCAGTACTCTTCGCCAACACCATAATTCAAAATCATCAATTCTTTTCAGTCTTCTTTATTCATTGTCCAGTTTTTGCATGCATATGAGGTGATTGAAAATACCACGGTTTGTGTCAGGTGCACCTTAGTCTTTAAAGTGACATCTTTGCTTTTTAATACTTTAAAGAGGTCTTTTGCAGTAGGTTTGCCCGATGCAATGCTTCGTTTGATTTTTTGATGACTGCTTACATGAGCGTTGATTGCAGGTCCAAATAAAATGAAGTGCTTGACAACTTCAATATTTTCGCTGTTTATCATGATGTTGTTTATTGGTTCAGCTGTGAGGATTTTTGTTTTCTTTATGTTGAAGTGTAAACACTGTTGATCTTCATCAGTAAATTCTTCAAGTCTTCTTCGATTTCAGCAAGCAAGATTGTGTCATCTGCATATTGCAGGTTGTTAGAGTCTTCCTCCAATATTGATGCTGCATTCTTCTTCATATTACCTAGCTCCTCAGCTTATTTGCTCAGCATACAGATTGAGTAAGTATAGTGAGAGGATACAACCCTGACACACATATTTCTGATTTAAACCACTCACAGTATCCCCTTGCTCTGTTTGAATGACCGCCTTTTAGTCTATGTAGAGGTTCCACACAAGCACAATTAAGTGTTCTGGAATTCCCATTCTCGCAGCTTTATTCATAATTCATTATGAGGCATACAGTCAAATGCCTTTGAATAGTCAATAAAACACAGGTAAACATCTTTCTAGTATTCTCTGCTTTCACCCCAGATCCCTCTGACATCAGCAATGATACCCTTTGTTCCACCTGCTCTCCTGAATCTGGTTTGAATTTCTGGCAGTTCCCTGTCAATGTACTGCTGCAACTGTTTTTGAATTACCAAAATTTTACTTGCATGTGATATTGTTTGATAATTTCTGCATTCTGTTGTATCACCTTTCTTTGGAATGGGCACAAATAAGGATCTCTTCCGCTCAAGTGGTCAGGTAGCTGTCTTCCAAATTTCTTGGAATAGAAGACTGAGGGCTTGCAGCACTGTATCTGTTAGTTGAAACATCTCGATTAGTTTTCTGTCAATTCCTGCAACCTTTTCACCAATGCCTTCAGTGCAGCTTAAACTTCTTCCTTCAAGGCCATCAATTCTTGATCATATGCTATCTCCTGAAACGGCTGAATGTTGACCAATTCTTTTTGGTACTGTGACTCTGCGGATTCCTTCTATCAGCTTTTGATGCTTTCTGAGTCGATCAGTATCTGCCCATAGAATCCTTAATTATTGCGACTCCAGGCTAGAGTTTTTTCTTCAGTTCTTTCAGCTTGAGAAATGTCAAATGTGTTCTTCCATTTTGGTTTTCTAACTCCAGGTCTTTGCACATTTCTGTATAATACTTTACTTTGTCTTCTTGAGCTGCCCTTTGAAATTTTCTCTTCGGCTCTTTTAGTTCATTTCTTTCATTTGCTTTAGCTACTCTATGTTCAAGAGCAAGTTTCAGAGTCTCTCCTAACATTCGTGTTGGTCTTTCCTTTCTTTCCTGTCTTTTTAATGATCTTTTGCTTTTTTCATGTATGAGGTCCTTGGTGTCATCCCACAACTCATCCGGTCTTTGGTCATTAGTGTTGAATGGGTCAAATACATTTTTGAGGAGGTCTCTAAATTCATGTGGAATATACTTGAAGTTGTACTTTGGCTCTCATAGGCTGGTTTAATTTCCTTCAACTTCAACTTGAACTTGCCTGCGAGCAATTGATGGTCTATTCTGCTTCTGCAGTCAGCCCCTGGCCTTGTTCTGACTGATGATGTTGAACTTTTCCATTGTCTCTTTCCGCAGATGTAGTCGATTTGATTCCTGTGTTTTCCATCCAGTGATGTCCACATGTATAGCCAACATTTCTGTTGTTGAAAAAAGGTATTTCCAATGAATAAGTTGTTGGTCTTGCAAAACTCTATCAGACGATCTCTGGCATTGTTTCTATCACCAAGGCTGTATTTCTCAATTACCAATCCTTCCTATTTATTTCCAGCTTTCAAATTCCAATCTCCAGTAACTGTCAATGCATCTTGACTGTATGTTTGATCGATTTCAGACTGCAGAAGTTGGTAAAAATCTTCAATTTCTTCATCTTTGGCCTTAGTGGTTAGTGCCTAAATTTGAGTAATAGTCATATTAACTGGTTTTCCTCGTAGGCATGTGGATATTATCCTATCACTGATAGCGTTGTACTTCAGAATACACCCTGAAATGTTCTTTTTGACAATGAATGTAACACCATCTCTCTTCAATCTGTCGTTCCCAGCATGATAGACCACAGGATTGTCTAATTCTGAAAGTCCAATACCAGTCCATTTCAGCTCACTGATGCCTAGGATATCAATGTTTACACATTCCATTTGATTTTTGACGACTTCCAATTTTCTTAGATTCATACTTCATACATTCCAAGTTCCAATTATTAATGGATATTTGCAGCTGTTTCTTCTCTTTTGAGTCATGCTGCATCAGCGAATGAAGGCTCCAAAAGCTTTACTCCATCTACATCATTAAGGACGACTCTACTTTGAGGAGGCAGTCATATTTTGAGTGCCTTCCAACCTAAAGGGCTCATCTTCCAGCACATTATCAATGTTCCCATGCTGTTCATAAGGTTTTCAATGGCCGATTTTTTTTTTTTTTTTTTGAGAAATAGATCAGTGGGCCCCTTTTCCTAGTCTGTCTTAGCCTGGAAGCACCCCTGAAACCTGTTCACCTGCTGGTATCAGAAATACTGGTGGCATAGCTTCCAGCATCACAGCAACATGCAAGCCACCCCACAGTACAACAAACTGAGAGACAAGTGGTAGTTAATTTTCTTACGACACCAAATTAGAGCCTTCTAGTATTTCTTTTCTTCACCCCTGAATTCTCTGTTTTTTTCCTGGCCTTTTGAGTAAGTCCTACGTTCAAATCCTATTTCCTCTACTTATATATTGTGTCCTGAGTGTGACTTGGACAGTTATTTACCTCTTTGAAACTCAATTTCTGCCAAAATGCTAACAAACCTGTAAAACTTTTTAAAAGGGTTGAGTATTAGATAAATAATATGACACTACTGACAGTAACTGTCAAATTAATGTTAGTTTCCTTTCTTCCTACTTGCCCTATTGTTGCCCCCTTTCCTCACCGGATATTTTCCTTGTTTTCTTAAGAAATACTTCTTGTTGCAAAATGTTTACAGAATAATTGCTGGATATCTAGAACATCTATCATTGTTGATTGTCATCGAGTCGGTTCTACTCATGTGTATAGAGTGGAACTCCTCCATAGGGTTTTCAAGGCTGTGACCTTTTGGAAGCAGATCACCAGGACTGTCTTCTAAAGTACCTCTAGGTGGGTTTAAGCCATCAACCTTTCAGCTAGCAGTCCAGTGCTTAACCATTTTCACAACCCAGAAAAGTAAAATAAAGAAAATGTAAATCACTCATATTCCTAATAAAATCAAAGATTAATAGGTTAACACTTTGTGTATATCTTTCCAATCTTTTCTTCTACAGATACATATAGTGCTTAACTTTTAAAAAAATTTTATCACTAACTTTAGCTAATTGTTAATATATAACATACATATAGACTAAGTGCATAGGTCAATGAATTTTCCCAAAAGTGAACACACCTGATATCACTAATTTTGACCTGCCTTTTGACTTAACAATGCAGCATGTCCACAGCAGTATGGCAGAGTGTTGGAGCCAGTTTCTGCAGCCAGACTGCCTGAAGTTGAATCCTGCTTCACAGCTGCCTTGTGATGAGACGTGTGATCAGTTATTTAAACTTTCTGGGACTCAGTTACCTCATCTGTTAAGTAGTAATAGCTTCCCCCATATGAAGATTAAATATTGCTGGTGATGTTCAGTCTATTCCAACTCTGTCAAGTCTATTCCAAATCATAGTGACCCCATGTGACAGAGTAGAGGTGCCCCATTTGGTTTCCTAGATTGTAATCTTTTAGTGAAGCAGATCACCAGGTCTTACCCCCCAGTGGATTCAAACCGCTGACCTTTCAGTTAGCAGCCAAGTGCTAACCATTGCATCACCAGGGCTTCTCTGATGATTAAATGAGTCAACGTAAATAATACACTTAGAATATTGTAAGACACATAGCACTTATGTATAAAGGTAAATTATTGTTATTGTGTAAAGTCTGGAGAACCTTTTCTCTCACAATTATTAAACCTTCCCTTGTGTGAACTTTATGGTTTTAGCTTTAACACTTAGGTCTTTGATTCATTATGAGTTAGTTTTTGTCTATGGTGTGAGGTACAGATCCTGTTGAATTTTTTTGCAAATGGATATCCAGTTTTGCCAGCACCATTTGTTAAAGTGATTGTTCCATATTATTTTGAAATAAATCCCAAATATAATTTCATCTGTAAATATTTTGTATGTATCTCTAAAAGATAAGGATTCTTTTAACATAAGAATAAAACCTTTAACACATTTAACAATTTCTTGTTCTTGTTAGGTGCCCTCGAGTTGGCTCTGCCTTATAGTGACACTGCATACAACAGAACAAAACACTACCCTGTCCTGTGCCATCCTTAGAATCATTGCTATGTTTGAGCCCATTGCTGCAACCACTGTGTCAATCTGTCTTGTCAAGGGTCTTCCTCTTTTTTACTGACCCTCTACTTTACCAAACATGATGTCCTTCTCCAGGGATTGATCCCTCCTGATAAAATGTCCAAAATACATAAGATGAAGTCTCGTCATCCTCCCTTCTAAGGAGCATTCTGACTGTACTTCTTTCAAGGCAGACTTGTTTGTTCTTCTGGCAGTCCATGGTATATTCAGTATTCTTTGCAAACACCATAATTCAAAGGCATCAACTCTTCTTTGGGTTTCCATATTCATGGAAGTCATTTTTTTCCTTTAGGAATTTGGTTAGCTCCCTTAAGGTCTCCTCTGATTTTCTCATAAGCATTTACCTAAATGAAAAATGATCGCCTTTCCCATATAAGTCACAGCCTTCTATTTGTGATCAGACTCCTTCACCTGGTACCAACACAGCAAAAAAAAAAAAAAAGAACACTCCTATCAAATCAATTCTGACTCATAGCAACTCTACAGGACAGAGTAGAACTGCCCCATAGGGTTTCCAAGGAGGACCTGGTGGATTTGAACTGCTGGCCTTTTGGTTAAAAGCCATTGCTTTTAACCACTAAGCCACCAGGGTTTCTAACAGAGTGGAGTACCCTCAAACACACCCTAACCTATCTTTCCAAACATAAATCCTTCAGCTCCCTTCTATAAACACTCCTAAATCAAGCCACTCACTGTCCTATAAATATGTCTTGTTCTTTTCTATATCTGGCTTTGGCTTACGTCTTCCTGCCCTCTTGAAATGCCTTTTCTATCATGCTTTAGAAATTTTGCTCGTGCCATTTCACTAGGGCGAGCTTTCTCTCACCTCTGAGGTCCAGTAGTGCCCTCACCTGGCAGTCATCAGGCACTGCCTTGATGAAATAATGCCATTCATATGTATGTATGGCTTTTTCCAGTTTACAAAACACTTTCACATACATGGCCTCATTTGATCTGCACAACAACTTGATGAGAAAAATAAAGTTATGATTACTATCTCCGATTTATTGTCAAGGAAATTAACTCTTCGTCATGGAAACACATCTGGTCTCTGCCTAGAATGAAAGCTCCTCAAGACCAAAGACATTATGCTTCTCTTCGTTTTCTCACCCACAAGGTATATTTACTCTGTGATTGATCTGCTATCCGAATCATTGCTGTGAATAAAAACAGCAAGGCTCTTTAGTGTCTTCTACCTATCTCTGGGCTAAATGCAGGGAACACACGTGGTTATCATATATTTATTTAACAATATATTGAATACCTGCTACGCACCAAGCACTGTGCTCCCTACCTTCAGATCCCATGTTAGATGCCTCTTGTTTGCATGTCTATATTAAGGTTATGTGAAAGAGCACTCCATTACAAGCCAGAAAGAATTCAAGTACTGCCTGTGCTAACATAGGAGTGAAGTTATCTTGTGCCTTTCTGGACCTCAGTTTCCTCATCTGCAATATGAAGATACTAATCTGTGATCTAATCACTTATGATTCTGAAGATCAAATAAGATATGCAAGTGCTACCTGTATTAAAAAAAAAAAAAATTGCCATCCAGTCGATTCCAACTCATGGCGAACCCATATGTTTACAGAGTAGAACTACTTTGCAGGGTTTTCTTGGATGTCATTGTTGCAAAAGTAGCTGGCTAGGCCTTTCTTCCATGGCCCCACTGGGTTCAAACTGCCAACCTTTAGGTTAGCAATCAATTGCAGACTGCTTGTGCCTGCTATCTGTACAAGTTAGAACATAAAATGACATGTGCTTAGCGGCAGAAAACGCAGTAGAGAGAACATGAGAAAGTAACACTGTGCTTTTAAATTCAGTGAATTAAAACAGCATTCCAATTCTTAGTTTATCTCCTATTTTATTCATGTTTACATTGTGAATATATTCATTCTTCTTGTGGGGAGAGAATTACTTTCAACCAGAAATTGGATCACCTATTTAAGTTAAAAAAATAAATAAATAACATTTTTAATGTCCTGTATTACTATGGGAGCACTTTACTCAGGATCATTTCATTCTTCTACACCTATTCCAATGAAATAGCAAGAGTTATTGCCCCCCGACTTCTGAGATAGAAAGAATAGGAGAAAATGTAAGGAAGCTGCTCTTTGATCTCCTTGTACATCAATTATAGGTAATAAATCCCCCTGCAGCTGGAGCTCAGACAGGATCTCAAAAGCACATGGACTTTTCCTATCAGAAAATATAAGCCAAATAGTGACTATTTGTTGCTTAGATTTATTTTGTGAGTAATGTAACTGAAAAAACAACCCAGCATTGAAGGATGTATCATTTTTAATCTCAGCACTTTTAGCTACTGCCAACACCAGATAGAGTATCTTATTGCAATAATTCAAGGATTTCTCTATTAGTTTCTCTAAGCCCTTAAAGCAAATGAAGCTCTTATGATATAAAACACCTTCTTTCTCTATTTTTTTTTCCCTTAGCTATCAAGCCTAAATGCATTTCACGGTAGAATTTTAAATGAACTAGATAAATGAAATTCTATCTAACTGTATTAATTTTTGACACTCTTTTTACGATTCTTTTAAAAAGAACATAGAAACGAATTGCAGCTCTGGCTGCTGTACAATCATGATGAATTGCACGCTACAAATAATATTCTTTTTCAAACTTTTGAAAGAACAATTCAGATTTTTAATCTCTTATGTGGGTCTACAAACACCCTACATTGGTTATTGATCAGAGAGCTCTGAATGAGGTTTCTTAAACAAAGAAGATCATTAATATGTTAAAGGAAGCATTTTCATACTTTTTCTCCCCATTGTTTAACCTTTTCGTTCCCACCACAAATATCTACATGCAGTACTTATCTCTGACCTTGAGGGACTATGTAGCTTTACAGAAGCTTCCTTTTAGATCACAGGTGACCTTCAGCTGATATCATCAAGCTCTGACCTGCCTCAGTGATCTGCTCACACAGAATCCATATGCTGAACAGTGCTGGTGTGTGCAGTAGGGGTAAGTGAATTATTTACAAAAATTTGAGTTGACACCTTTTATCAAATGTGGAAAGATGAAGACAGAACAGCTGCTATTGCTGTCGTAAGCAATCTGCTGGTGATTGAATAAAAGTGTCAAGAAAATGGCTGCTCGATGGCCTTTTGTTCTTCCTCATCCAGCTTGATGTTAGTTTGAGCTGTCAGTTAGGAATCACGGCAGTGTGATTTATCAACAGACTGAGTGACCTTCTATTTTAGCTTGTGATAGAACTAGAAGACAGCACCCTCTACTGCGAATCCACGGCACTTCCGTTGAATGTGCCATGAGTCTGAGCTACTGGTTTGTGTTTGCTAGAAGCAACTCACCATTATAATAATTATGGCTTTTTAAACTTTGTCCTGTTTCATGTGCCTCCACACATTGATTAAAAATCAGTCACATCACCAAAAAAGAAAGAACTTCAAGCGTATTTCTGTACCTTCCAGCAAACTAATTTGGAAAATCAGTATTTCAGATAAAATGCTTCCTCCTTGCTAATTAAACTGCAGAGTAAGGAAACATTATCTTTGACAGCAAACTGAATCTTTAAATAGTGTTTGGATAATATTGATATTAATAATCCGTTTGCATTAACTCGAATTATTTTATAGTCTCTGTAGAGAGAAGGATTTAGGCTTCTTTTTCTGCCATGATGTCGTGGTCTCTTCAAAGTAAGAAATTATTATCAATCAGAGTTTTGTGAAACCTTGAATGATATGGAACAATAGTAGACCAGGACCTTACAAATGACTGTTTCTATTGTCATCGTGTAGATACACACATTTTTTAAAAGCAGGACTTTTGATTTTAATAGATATTTGTTTGATCCAAAACGCCCAAAAAAGAAAGTAAATGATAAGAGAAGGAATATTCTAGCAATTACTGAAAGGGAAAATACTTACAAGACTAAAGAGAGAACTATCTGATTCCCACTAGCACATAAACTTTTCACGTTCAGACCTAATTTGCTACAATGTGCTGCAAATTTCTGTTCTCTTAAAAACTCTTAACGCATACAGTATTTCAAGTGTGTTCTTTTTTATTTATAAGGCAATTTATAATAATTTTATTTCAACTTCTGTATTTTTAGATGAAGCATGAAAAATGACAGTGTAAGTCTTATTTTGTTGACTATATCACAGGCAATATATGCATCTTCTCGCCTATTCAGATTCTTTTATAGGACTGCGTCATTCTTTGGTCTCTCTTTTCATTGCACGACAGAGTAGAGCAGACAAAGCTAGAAATATGTAAAAATATGTGCTTCACTCATTCACAGAATTTCCATTCTGTACTATATGCCTTTTCCTCCCCAGATTTAAATTAGGCTACTAGGCAGTTACCTGGCTCTCACTGAAATCCACAGAAGCGCCACAAACATATCTGAGCTCAGGGTTTAGACCTCAATTTCTTGCCTGAGTTTTGACTTTTTCCTCTCCATCCTGATATGCATACATACCATGACTTGTTCCTAAAAGATCTGCAGCCAAGTTGAATAATATGTAAATTTTATGTTGTAATGAATTAGGTCTTAAGATCTTTAAAGGTCAGGCACCTGGTATAATACATCACATTCTTTAATATCAACTACAAAATAACTGTAATAAATTTTTCCACCACCACATCCTCACACACTGTTACCCACAAGGAAGCACCAAAGGAAATGTGTCATTTGTCAAAACATGCAGAAAAACCAGCATGGGTACAACTCACTTTAACAGTAATGCTCAGGTTAGAAATAGCATTCCAACTGAATATTTGGTGGTTAAACAAAGAAAAACACATTAGTGCTTGACTGTAATCATCTCCTGACATGTAAAAAGAAAGAGAAAAAAAAAAAACTAATATTCTAGGATATGTGATAAAGTAGTTTCAATTATTTACAGGATAACGTGTAATTTATAGGCAAAGAACTCTTATTTGATTCTCTATAAGGAAATATTCAACAGGCACAGAAATTTAAGTATGGGTGAGTGAGTGGACTATTATAAAAATGTATAGGTATCGAGATATGGAAATTTGATAGTTGCTATCAAAATAAAAACACTTTTATAAAGCTATTTGCAAGCTTCAATTACAAATATCTACTATACGGCCAGGAGCCCTGGCGGTGCAATGGTGAAGCACTTAGCTGCTGACTGAAAGGCTGGCTGTTCGAATCCACCCAAAGCAAGCTGGCGATCTGCTCCTGTAAAGATTACAGCTTAGAAAACCCTGTCTCTGTCACGTGGGAGCACTGTGAGTTGGAATAGAGTCAATGGCACCTAACAACAACAACAACAACTATAGGACCATGTCTATTAGCAAGGGAAGGAAGACTATGGGGATTAAAGAAAAAAAAAAAACCTACTCACATTCCTACCCATGCACCCATGTCCCTGCTCTCCAATATTATATTTTTGTTAACTTAAGACATAGTGATATGGGTGCATGGGCAAAAAATGTTGACCTTGCACACTGGAAGCTTTTGAGAGCTTCCAGGGTGGATCCAGATGTGCTTCTCTGTGTTACTATTAATGTTCTTGAAGGTATGTCCTTAAGATATACCTTGTAAGTGGTTATTTTATACACATCTCCTGGGTTGGCAATGAATATTCAGATAGGGATATAAGATTGTATTTGAGGAACAATAGAATGTGTCTATCAATGAAATAAGCCTTGTGTTTTTAACTTACACATGCCTAGGGAACGGCTGTGATCACTTTACACAACCAATTCTATTTTTCCCAACATATTCCACAATGGTTTTGTTAGTATATACATATGGCATCAGTCAATAGTCACAAAGTAAAGTGGGAAACTTGTCCAGATCATTAAGAGGCACCCCATGAATAAAAAAATTGAAGCCAGTGTAATTTTAGTATTTGAAAGTTCTGGAAAATTGCCAAAGTCTCCACTCTTTAATACACATATATAAAGTTAACCAACATATTCATAGCCTTTATAGCCATATCTAAAACGGGCCTTCTAAGCTGGGGAGAAAGTCTTGGCATGAACTCCTCCCCCACACACAGCTGAACATCTGGGTTCTGACTCCCCACAGATCCAAGATACAACTCATTAGACAAACTGAGGGAAGTAAAGGGGTCTAGACTGAACCTTTTGGTGTTCCTTTTATTCAACTGGACATATGACATAATGAAACAACTTAAAAGAGATGTGTCATAATTAAAGAAAAGCAATCTAAAGTATATTGACAAAAATGTTTTTAGAATATAGCCTATAATGCTCATGAAGGTGCAGTGAGAAGAACATGCTTATACTCTGCTGATGGAAGTGCAAATTTGTTAACTTTCAGGAAAATAATTTGGCAGTAGGAATCTGGAACACAACTTGGCGGGATGACCCATTCATTCTTTCATTCAACAAATGTTTATTGAGTGCTTAGAGTGCCAGGCAGTGGACGAAACAGACAAAAGCCCCTGCCCTCACGGAGCTGATATTCTGGTGGAAGAACACAGTAAGTAAAAAAAGAAGCCGTTAAATAGCCAGCATGTCAGCTGTTGGTAAGAGCCATGCAGAAATTATTTTTATTTCCAGGGGAGGAGGCAGGAGTGAGTGACTATTTTAAAGAGAATGGTCAAGGACAGCTTCACTAAGAAAGTGACATGAGCAAAGACCTGCGAGAAGTAATGTTGTCAAGAAGAGCCCCAGCCAAGATTCAGCTCAGGACCCTGCCTAGATTAGGTTCCTGAATACTCAAAATGCAGAGCCATGCCATCACCCTAGTTGCCGCCAGCAGGTATGATGGACAAAAAGCCTACTTCCCTGTATGCCCTCTGCTGCAATGACCGTGTGGCAGGCTTTGCTCCCTGAGTAATCCAACACTTCCCAAGCCAACCTCACTTTGGCCAGTGATGCAGGTCATCCTGTACCCAGGACTCCCAGCACCTAGGGAGCTGTCCTTACTGTTGATGAGTGATTGAGCAGTGGAGCTGAGATGGACAGCCACTTGCAAGCCTCTGCAGTGAGAGCCCAGCCCGCGATGACACTCCCAGGAGCACTCACTCGCCTCTCCTGGTCCCGACTCCAAGTGTTCCCTGGGAGAACACACACTAGTGTTCTTCATCTATCCTAGGGAATTAAGCAGAAATTAAAGCCAAGTATATGCTTAAAGTTATTCACCAGCTACTTATAGTAGAAATGTTAAGTGAAAAGGCAGGATTGCAAGTTATATTTAAGATGACTTAGACATATATCTGCATAGAAGAAAAAAAGAAGAGAAAAACATTAATGTGTCAGCAATAGTTAGAGAGCAAGGGGCAGCAAGGGCCAAATCTAACCCATCTGTTCTTATAAATAAAGTTTTATTGGGACACGGCCACACCCATTAGTGCAGCTGCTTTTGCAGAAAAAACAAACAACAACAACAAAAACAATTGAATAATCACAACAGAGACCTTATAGCCCACAAAGCCTAAAATATTTACTATCTGGCCTTTGACAGAAAAAGCTTCCTGGCCCCTGATCTTGAAGGATAAATTACAAGTGTTTTCATTCCCGTCTCTGTATTTTCCATATTCTCTGCAGATAAAAAGGTTTGATTGGTATGGTTAGAAAAAAATGGTTAATAAATAATTTTGTTCTTTTCCATTGTTCTGAGGATATACTATAAAATGATGAATGGTTATTATCAAATTCAGTTTAGTCCTCATCTATAGTTAAATAGCTCATAATGGAGGCTATAAAATGACTATTTACGTCACAAAAATTTGTTTTTAGCTCTATGTTTCAGGCACTGCTCTAAGTGCTTAGCCACTATTAACTCATCCAGTCCTCATAATAATTCTACAAGACAGGAAGCACCCTCTTTAACAGACGAGGAAACTGAAACAGAAAGATGCTAAATAATCCAACCAAGGCCACACACTCGTACATGACAGCTGGGATTCAAACCCAAAAAGTCTGTACTAGAAGACCAAGCTGTGCTCTCTCTGAGAATATTTAATTCTTACATTGCCTTCTTACAAGGAGCATTTACCTTGTCTATGGAAAAAATTGTTATGGAAAAAATTAGTTTTCTCAAGTGTACACCTGCAGTTCAAAAACTTTTGCAGAGGCAAAAGGAGAATGAGGTATGTGGGAGAGGTGGAGTCAATGTGGAAGGTTGAATTTTCAAGGTTCAGGCTATAGTAAAAAGGCAGGTCTCAGGAAGGGGCCTGGGTAAACAAATGAGAAGAAGGGAAAGGAAGGAAAGAGGAGCGGACCAAAGGAGGCACCTGCAGTAGGACATGGGGATTGAGGAGAGGAGCACATATTCCTCTTCTCTCGATGGACAAGACGACAAAAAGCACAGATGTAGATGGATTTGTGCCTTGACTCTAAGTAAAGATTTGGACACATCTGAGTGTACACATCAACGAGTGGACAAGCAGCCTGGGAAACTGGCTTGAAGTTGGAGATAAGGGGAAGTTTGGTCAAGAGGATTGCAGATGGGAGAGGAGTTGAAAAGGACAGCAAGGCACCCTAGTCTTTAATCCTTGATCCTGTGTTGCAGGCAAAATGGAAGGAACTGTCTTCACAAGGTATTCTGTGAGCCTCAGGGATGCCAGTCATGCAGCTTCGAGGAACAGGAAGTAGAGTGTGACGCTGAGTGAGGGCAGGGTAGCCCATCTTCAGGTTCAGCATAGCAAGAGCTTCAAGTACCTCTGTACCACCTTGAGATCTTTAGGGCTGACAGCTTAGATGGAACAGTACTCACTGCATTGCAGGCGTGGCTATAGCATCCCAAATGAGTGTCAAATGAGTGTTTGAGCACCAAACATGGGTGAGGCTGGAAGAGGTTACCATGCGTAAGTAGATGTTAGATGTCCCTAGAGAATCTTCAGAATAACTAATGAGTCTGTGAGTGGAATATTAGGATTTGGGGTTGGATTACTGCTATTATTATACTATTGAGTCCTTGGGTGACATAAATGGTTAACAGTTTGGCTGCTAACCAAAAGGTTGGCGGTCCAAACTTACCCAGATACACCTTGGAGGCAAAGCCTGGTGATCTACTTCCAAAAGATAACAGCCAGTGAAAACTCTCTGGAGCACAATTCTACTGGGAAACACATGGGGTGGCCATGAGTCAGAATTAACTTGAAAGCAACTAGTTTGGGCTTTGAGTTTTTTTTGTTTTTGTTTTTACCCTCTTAGTACAAATAGGCTGAGGAAACTTTGGTGACACAGAATTGTGTGGTGCTTGTTTTGAGATGCTCCATGGTGTGAAGCAGAGACAGGAAGGGCTGAGAGGCCTTTGAAGTTTAGACAGCTCCATATAATTCTGTACTGCTTGACCATGGGATCCATGTGGCATGAAAGACAAGAGGGAATCACAGCTTCTGAGTTCATAGGCCTTTTCAGACTGAATCACTGAACCCTAAAAAACCCATTGAACCCTCATTCCATCTCCCTATGATTCACTACTCCCTCCTCCTCTCTGCCACAAATTTTTCCTTATTACACATCCTCCCTCCCAGAGAAGAGTTCAGTGTTCATTTGCAGATCAATAATTACCCAATTTGGTTGGCGTAAAACAAAAGTACTGTAAGCTCCATGAAGACAGGGATTTTCTGTCTATCATTCAGTTTTTATCCCTGGTGCTTGACACACTGTAGGCACAGAGTGCCTACGTTAAGAAAAAAAGAGGGAAAAAAAGTTGCTTATGCTTTCCTTTTACTTAGTGATCAATAACAGCTTATAATACCATAGGGAAGGCGACGAGGATGTAAAATTGCTTAGGAGAGTGCCTGGCACATGGTAAGTGGTCAGCAAATGCCAACTGTTTTTATTTATATAAAGAAAAAATGAAAGCAACTAAAATTAACTTTCCAAGAAATGTAATATTAAGTAACTAGGCATGGAAGGGCCTCCGTGCCGTATTCAGATGTTTGATATTTTTCTGAATGCAAGGCGAAAACTTTCAGAGAATTTTAAGCAAAGGAATAAGTGGCATGAGTAACTTTTCTGGTAGCAGTAGGAAGAACAAATTGGAGTGGAATTTTAAAACTGCAGAACAATATAAAAGAGGTGACAGATTGAAAAGGTATTTGGGAGGTAAAATTGTCAGTTGTTCAGAAATTCAAGAAAAGGAGGGAATGCTGAGCAAAAGAAAAAGCAGCATGAGTACTTGGGCTAAAGAAATTAGTTGTTACAAACATGTTTATAAATGGCTTACCAAGAAAGATCATACATCTCCATTTATGGAGATATTAAAAATGAGGTGGCCCCATCTTTGTTTGGTAGCTGAAGCCTTGGGCTTGGTCTAAAGTTTGTTTAATCTTTTAGTGTTATGATTTCAATAGAAAAGCAAGAGACAGAAGCAATAGTGTATAGAAATAATGTATTTGTAATGTTCTAATCATATATATGAAGTAGTGTTGTTGAAGAATATTGAAAATACCATGGACTGCCAAAAGAACGAACAAATCTGTCTTGGAAAAAATACAGCCAGAATGCTCCTTAGAAGAAAGGATGGCAAGAATTCATCTCACAGACTTTGGAAGTGTCATCAGAAGGACCAGTCCCTGAGGAAGGACATCATGCTTGGTAAAGTAGAGGGTCAGCACAAAAGAGTAAGGCCCTGAATGAGATGTATTGACACAGTGGCCACAACAATGGGTTCAAGCATGGCAACAATTGTGAGGATGGTGGTGTTTCATTTTGTTGTACAAAGGGTCTCTATGAGTCAGAACCTACTTGATGACACCTAACAACAATAATTATATACATGCTTTGTCTTCACATCTTATATTTTCATTTAGTTTCAGAATTTTTCCTGTTCACCTTTAAATATGCCACCACTCTCTTCCTATGATTTTTTCCAATCATGTTCCCATTATGTCCCATCACTTTATGACAATGACATTGCTGCATAGTGACTTCATTACTGTAAAGAAACAATATGAGTTTACAGCTGAAAAAAAGCATAATTAAAAGCATAAATTATGGCTGCTGCCAAGACAACAGACATTAACACTGAAACTTAGAACATAATGCAGAAATAGGTTAGGTTTATGTGACCTGAAATTATTATGAACCTTGGGTGTTTTTTCTATAAATAATCCACCTAAAAGTTACTTCGTTTTTTTAACAAGGAAACTAGGTGAGTCACCCTATATTGTCTCTTTATCAGGTCTTTTCTTCTTCTAATACACACTACACTAATATTAAAAGGAGTTATGACAAGGTATTAAAGGCCACTGAAAGAGGTAGTAGTATAAACTAGCAGTCATTTAAAAAAAGAAGTTATGAGTATATACACTAATAGAAATCTTTAATCTTATACAGAGTTCAGGGAAATTTATACAGCATCTAACAAATATGATGTTCCAACTGTCATCATCTGCTAAGTAAAATCATGGCCACATCAACTCTTTACTATTTTGAGATGGAGAACCAGCCCCTGCTTTTGATTACACATGGTCCCCTCAAGTTAGCTTCATATTAAGGTTCAGAAAACCACTCCCCCATTGCCAATGTACTCCAATACTTTAAATGTGAGGTCAAAATTTCAACATAGGCGTTCCGGAATATTGTGTAATTTGAGGACAAGAGAAGCTTAGGTACATTTTTGGTCCTGGGAAGCTTGACCAGACGTGTTTTTGCCTGAAATGATAAAATGATAGCCCCCATAAGCAGAGATCCACAACAGAGGGTAGTGTTCCAATAGAGGGTGGTAGGCTACTTTATTGGGGGTTTTGCAGTGGGGATCCATGATTAATTCGAAGGGCTAGAATAGATGAGTTCTAAGATTACCTACCACTCCGAGATTCTCAAACACATATACACACACGCTTAAAACACCAAGACTCCAAATTTACAAACAGAAATAACCCTCCCAAAAAAAACTTTAATGTTTTTCTTTGTGTGTGTGTGTTATGGATTGTATTGGGTACCCCCAAAATTGTGTGTTACCTTGGCTAGGCCATAATTCCCAATATTGTATGATTGTCCACCATTTTGTCCTCTGATGTGATTTTCTTATGTGTGGTAAAGTCTACCTCTGTGATGTTAATAAAGCAGGATTAGAGGCAGTTTTTTTTTTTATGTTAATGAGGTTGGACTCAGTCTACAAGATTAGGTTTTATCTCAAGTCAATCTCTTTTTGAGGTATAAAAGAGAGAAGCGAGCAGAGAGATAGGAGGACCTCATACCACCAAGAAAGTAGTGCCAGGAGATGAGCATGTCCTTTGGACCTGGGGTTCCTGTGCTGAAAACTCCAACCAGGTGAAGATTGATGACAAGGACCTTCCCCTGAGCCTTCCCCTGGAGCTGGCACCCTGAATTCAGACTTCTAACCTCCTAGACTGTGAGAGAATAAATATCTGTTTATTAAAGCCATTTACTTGTGGTATTTCTATTATAGCAGCACTAGATAACTAAGGCAGGGTATAAGCATCTATCTATTACTACATATCTATATGTATATAAATACATGTATATAGCTATATAATTTCTAGATTCTTGAGGATTTTAACATATCTATCTATATTTAAATATATAAAATAACATCACATGCATTGACTTATCAGTGTTCCAGAACCTATATAGCACACGATTCTATAACGAAAAAAATAATTTGGCGTAAATGAAATATATCTAAATGTATCTAAAATGAATTCCTAAAAGTATTAGAAAAATCGAGCCTTGTCTGTTCTCTGGACGCTGAGAACCCCAATAGGACAATGCTTCCAATGTGCTTATAAGGGAATACCAGGTTTCATATTATCTATTTTCAGAAACATTTTCACTGTTTTTATTTTTATTGGTATATAGTAAATTCTACCACATATTTCCTAATGACTAAAAATTTTTGCAGACAGGAAGCTAAGATTATTCCTAGCCTATACAAGGAAACATTTTCCTAATGTTGAATAGCAGATTATTTATTTCTAAACTCCTTCATTTCATCACTGTACAATCTGCAAATGTGATAAACAAGCAGCTCTTTGAAGTGTGATTTGTCATGTTTACCAAAACGTGTGGTCTAATTTCTGTTAAAATATTTTTCAATATTTTTAATGAATTTTAATAAAGGTTTATCAGGCGCTTGTTATGGTGCAGAACTTTTATTAAATTCTGTGATCCATAAAACCTTTTTTTGAATGACACATAGTTTAGTTTTTCATTTAGAGGCTATAAAAGTGTTCACAAAAGTTATGTTGAAAAAAAAGTGATTGAAAGTGCTAAAACACTGTACAGAATATAAAATCCTTTCATAGACTTTTTATGACACATGAAACATGAGTCTTAAAGGTTTAATGTTACTGACTTTTATACAAGGCTTTTTAATTCTTGATTCCAGTTATGGTTCTGCAAATGAACTGTGACATTAAAAGGAATCAGGCTGGAACAGCCAGGCTCACTTTCTAGATGAGTTCCGTCGAGCCATGAGAGGTTGGCTCTAGGACCCACCCCGCCCACAACTGATTAACACTCCCTTGCTTTTGCAGCTCAGATGAGTGAGCTGGCTTGACAGATTACCTCCTACCTAAATTCCACCTTAATGTTGGGGAGGGCACACAGATTACTATTAGTAAATATGAAATGTGAAGTCTTAGTCCTTGTTTCTTTAATGACGTACACCATTTACTGCTGTAATTGCAATGTTGTCTTGGTGAACTACAGAACCAATATTGCTGTCTGTGCCATTAAAATAATGGATAGAAATTCATTTTGGCTCTACCTTTTGGGAGTTTTGAGTCAAGGTGCTAACCTCGAATTCATTTGTACATTTGACAAATCTATTTTTTTTTTTAAGTATTGGGTTCAACCATATGAGGTTGCCATTGGTGTAAGTTAAAAACAATTGATATCTTCCATCTCATACGGTTCATTCTAATTTTCTGAGATTGTCTAAAACCTAATATGTTTCAAAGATGACAGTAGTGACTTGTGTTAAGAAGAGAATGGAGCCAAATAGGGAGTAAACCAGATGAATGTAAGAAGCCAATTTGGGTAATTCAGATTAGACTTCAGAGTATGTTCTGCTTAAATTATCTTGAGTAGTGCCTCAACATTACACATCACTTTGCATGTGTACACACTGTTCTTGTGGGTTAATTTCCTAAAAGAATCACACAAAGCCTCAATTTCCATTCGTTAATGTTGTACTGTGAAAAATCACTTTGGAAAGGGTTTAAGTTCATAGAAGAGAATGAAAAAGGTATGGCATTGAATAAGTATATCATACAAACTTAACTGCATAAGAAATCATCAGTGGTACACTCCAAAGAGCTGAAATATATGTACCCTATGTGATATTCATAATTCATCTGTTTGCTTTAATAAAGATCCTCTGTCTCACTTTAAAATAATTTTAATATAAAAGAGGCTAATGAGTCATTACTTACTACCTTCTATGTAACCAAAACCCATTGCCCATTGCCGTCGAGTGATCAAATATAATAAAAATTTCTACTTCCTTGGAATCTGTGATGTTCCTAATATGACTCATATGATTCCAATTTAGCAAAAATTGTGAAATAATTTCTTTCTCTAACATCTAAGCCCTAGATACTTTAAAACAAAGGCTCACAAATTTTACTATACTTTTATGTACTTCAGAAATTATTGAAAGACATATTTTTGACAAATTACTGTATAGTGCATTAAAGACCTATTGCAAACTGTAAGTTTTTAATTAGCTTACATAATTTTATGTATTATCCATTTGTAGCTTAGCTTATTATATGTACTGTGCCTGTAAGATATTAACTGCATTTCAGTTAGACTATTCTGTGTTAAGACTATTCATTAAGACATATTTGCTTTTCTCTTATGTATTTTAAATTAATAAACCTTCACTAAATTTCCAAATGATTTATGATCTTAAGTATTACTTACCTACCTTTTGCCCTAGAGATGTACAATACAAAATTCAAAAAATTTAGTCCACTAAAGCCAAGAGCTAACAAGCAAAAACCCTGCCTGCCATTCAAGATCCCAAGAGAAAGCTGTCAAGGGAGATAAAAGATTCTAAGGTACATGGACAGAAATCTGAGTAAGCTGGGAGTGGGGCGAGCATTACAAAAATGCTGAAAACGTTTTTAGAACAATTAAACATTGCTAAAGGAGCCTTGGTGGCTCAGTGGTTAAGAGCTATGTCTGCTAACCGAAAGGTCAGCAGTTCAAATCCACCAGCCACTCCTTGGAAACTGTATGGGGCAATTATACTCTGTCCTATTGGGTTGCTATGAGTTGGAATCGACTTGACAATAACGGGTTTTTTGTTCTTAAAGGTGGTGCAAAAGTTAAGAACTCGGTTGCTAACAAAAAGGTCAGCAGTTAAAACTTACCCAGTGACTCTGCAGAAGAAAAGACCTGGCAATCTGCTTCCATAAAGATTACAAGTTAGAAAACCCTTTGGGGCAGTCCTGCTCTGCCATGTGGAGTTGCTATGAGTTGAAATCACTATCAGATGGGGTTGCTATGAGACAAAATCAATTCGATCACACCTAACAGCAAACATTGCTAACTAATTTAGATTGGAAAAAGTATACTATGCAGCTATAAAGAACAATGATGAGTCCATGAAACATAACATGGATGAATCTGGAGGACATTATGCTGAGTGAAATAAATCAAGCACAAAAGGACAAATGTTGTATGATCCCACTTTTATAAAAAGACAAAAATAGGTATACACAGATGTTATGGATTGAATTGTGTCCCCCCAAAATGTGTGTCAACTTGGCTAAGCCGTGATTCCCAGTGTTGTGTGGCTGTCCTCCATTTTGTGATCTGATGTAATTATCCTATGTGTTGTAAATCCTAACCTCTATGATGTTAATGAGGCAGGATTAGAGGCAGTTATATTAATGAGGCAGGACACAATCTACAGGATTAGGTTGTATCCTGAGTCAATCTCTTTTGAGATATAAAAGAGAGAAGTGAGCAGAGAGGAGAGGGACCTCTTACCACCAAGAAGGAAGAGATGGGAGTGAAGCAATTCCTTTGGACCTAGGATCCTGGTGCTGAGAAACTCGTAGACCCAGGGAAAGATTGATGATAAGGACCTTTCTCCAGTGCCTACAGAGAGAGAGAAAGTCTCCTAGACTGTAAGAGAATAAATTTTTGTTTGTTAAAGCCATTCACTTCTGATATTTCTGTTATAGCACCACTAGATAACTAAGACAAGATAAATATCAAGTTCTTTGGTGGTTATCCGAGATGGGAAGTATAGAGTGGGAGGATCATTCTAGGCAGTAGACACTTGTTAGTTTTGGTAACAGGAAAGACAACATCAAATGTTGGTGAAATTAGCACAACCTAACCAAGGTAAAGGATGGCACTAAGAAACACACAGGAATAAGGGACAATATTGGTAAATACCATAACATATACAATTTGACAACAGTGATAACCAAAAAACATATGAGTTTTTACATAGATAAGGATCTATGCATATATGAATATACAAAACCAAAAAAAAAAAATCCGTTGCCCAATTCCAACTATAGTGACTCTATAGGACAGAGTAAACTGCCCCATACGGTTTCCAAGGAATGGCTGGTGGATTGGAACTGTCAGCCTTTTGGTTAGCAGCTGCAGCTCTTAACCACTGCGACACCAGGGCTCCATATACGTATATGTACCTGAGCATACATCAGCGTATCGGTAGGCATATCTACATGCACGTTTATGAGCACTGCACATACACATATAATAAAGCACATGGGGGCACAGACACAGATAGCTCCTAGACATATCCAAACACCTCGTGCGATTGGCTTACTGAGTTTGAAGGCTAAGGACCATAGTCTCATGGGACATCACGATCGATTGGCATAAACATAGTCTATAAAGTTTATATTCGGCACCCTAGTAGCATGTGAGGCCTTAAAAGCTTGCAAGTGGCCATCTCAGATACAACTATTGGTCTTTATTCATCTATGGCAAAAAAGAAGGAAGGAAACCAAAGACTCAAAGAAGAAACCAATCTATAAGACCAACTGCCTACGTGAACCACAGCCTCACCTATCCAGAGACCAGTAGCCCTAGATGGTGCCTGGCTACCACATCTGACCATTCTGACTAGGGCCACAATAGATGGTCCCAAATAGGATGGAAGAAAATTATAGAATAAAACTCCAAATCTTAAAAAAAGAAAGAAAGAAAGAAAAGACCAGACTTACTGGATCAGCAGAGACTTGAAGAACCTCCGAGACTATCGCTCTAAGATACTCTTTAAACTTTGAGCTAAAACTAATCCTGGAGGTCAGCTTTCAACTAAAATAATGGATTGGCTCATAAAGTAAACAATATCACCTGTGAGTACTGTGCTTCTTTTGTATATGTGTGTGTCTGTGTGTAAGTATATATATACGAAAAAAATCAACATGTATTTGAGACCAAATGGTCAACATTTATTCTACAGCAAAGATGACGAGGTCACGGCAGGCTGGGAAGCAAGAATAATGGAAATAGAACAACCAGAATGGAAACAATTAGAATGTTGGTGCAATATGGAAAATGTAATCAATGTCACTGAACAATATGGGTAGAAATTGTTAAGTGGGAACCTAATTTGCTGTGTAAGCCTTCACCAAAAACTTAATAAGTATTTTTTTTAAAGAAGTGGCAAAAATAAGCTCACGAATTTAAAAAACTGGTTTTAATTAGGTGATAATCTCTTAAAATCATGTTTTAGGCTTTCAGTAGGTGTTACATGTATTTTCTCCTAGGACATTTTTCTGTCTCCTGCTTGCTGTGTCACTGGGTTTTAAAGTTACAAGTAGGATGGTTTTAAGAGACAGGTGCTATTTCTAGTCAGAGGCAAAAGGGGCAGTTGTGAGGTCTCCAGGCAGCCGTTCCCCATCGGCAGTGACTCTGGAGGCCACAGTTGTGATGGCAGAGCCACAGAGTGAAAGAACCTGGATCCCTGGGTCACTGCATGGAGAGGAGCTGTTCTGAAGGGTCAATAGACCTGCTTTGAATTTCGCATGAGCAAGAAATAAACCTTTCTGTGTTAAGTCGCTGATATTTCAGGATTTATTTGGTGCTGCAGTAAAGCCTAGCTGCTATGGATTGAATTGTATCACCCAAAAATATTTGTTGTAAATCCTAACCTTTGTGTCTGTGGTTATAATTCCATTTGAGAATAGGTAGTCTTTGTTATGTTAATGAGGAAGGGTTAGCATAGGTGTTTCTTGAGCTTCTTGAGATATAAAAAAGATTAAACAAGTGGGCAAGTGAGCAGAGATGGGGGAAGATTAATGCCAAACCATATGGAGATCTCCAAGGAATCAGGAAGCAGAAGCTAAGAGACAAGGACCTTTTCAAAGCTGACGGAGAGAGAAAGCCTCCCCCTGAGCCTGCCCTCTGAATTTGGACTTCTAATCTCCTAAACTGTGAGAAAAATAAATACCTTTTTGTTAAAGCCATCCATTTGTGGTATTTCTGTTATAGCAGCACTAGATAATTAAGGGAGCCCTGGTGGCACGGTGGTTAAGAACTTGGCTGCTAACCAAAAAGTCAGCAGTTTGAATCCACCAGCCATTCCTTGGAAATCTTATGGGACAGTTCTGCTCTGTCCTATAGGGTCACTATGAGTTGGAATTGACTCAGTGGCAATGGGTTTGGGTTTTTGAAGATAATGAAGACACTAGCCTATCTTGACAATTCTCTGTTGTACAAGCCAGTTAACTCAGAGCCATCCTCTTTTCTCCCTTTCACTGATTCACTTAAATCATTCCACACATTTATTGAGCCTCTCTAAGTATAAGGTAATGTTCCAAGCACGAAGGATATAAAAATAAATAAGATAGGAAACTTACACTTTGTGGGAAAGACAGAAATAAAGACAAATTATTTGAACACAGTGAGATTGAGTGCAGTAACAGAAGTTTGTACAGCAATGGCACAAAAGGAGAGATGGTACTTGAATTGTTTAACTGAGGCTTCCCATTGCATAAAAATGCCTATGCAGTGTCCAAAAAGATGAATAAAAAGTCATCATCCCGCAGTCCCTGCTTCTCTTAGTCTCTTGGTGCTGCTGCAACAGAAACACCACAAGTGGGAGGCTTTAAAGAACAGAAATTTATTTTGTCACAGTTCAGGAGACTAGAAGTTCGAATTCAGAGTGTGGCTCTAGGGGGATGGTGCTTGTCAATTTCAGCTTCTAAGAGCTGACAATACTTAGAGCTCCTGGGCTTATAGATTCATCTCCCTCCACCGTCATCAGATAAAGTCCGTCTTCCCCTATATGTGCTTACTTGTCTCTGTGTCTATGCTGCTTCTTATGACTCAGGAGTGATTAGATCTAGGACACACCCTACAATGGTATGGTCCATTAAGTTAACAAAGAAAACTCTATTTCTAAATGGGATTACAATCATAGGGATAGGGGTTAGGATTCCAGCACATAATTTGAGGAGGACACACTTCGATCCATTACCTTACCTAACTAACCAGGCCCTTGTCTACGGTGCAGTGGTTAAGAGCTCAAGCTGCTAATCAAAATATTGGCAGTTCGAATCCACTAGCTGCTGCTTGGAAACCCTATGGGGCAGCTCTACTCTGTCCTATAGGTCACTATGAGTCAGAATCAACTCAATAGCAACAGGTTTGTTTTTTTGTTTGTTTGGTTTTGGTTTTGTCTCTATGTCAAACTGTTACAATAGCCTCCTAATTGGTCTCCTGAAGAGACCTGGTGGAGCAGTGGTTAAGCACTCGGCTGTTAACCGAAAGGTCAGCGGTTCAAACCCACCATCTGCTCTGCAAGAGAAAGATGTGGCAGTCTGCTCTTACAAAGATTACAGCCTTGGAAACCCTGTAGGAAAGTTCTACTCTGTCCTAGAGGATCGCTATGAGTCAGAATCAACTCTACGGCAACGGGTTTGGCTTTTGGTTTTTTTTTTTTAACTGGTCTCCTTAAGAAGCCCTGGTGGCACAACATTTAAGCACTCAGCTGCTAACCAATAGGTTGGCAGTTTGAACCCACCCAACAGCTCTGTGGGAGAAAGATTTGGCAATCTGCTCCCATAAATATTACAGTCTAGAAAACCCTACGGGGCAGTTCTACACTGTCAGATGGGGTTGCTATGAGTAAGAATCTACTCGACACTCATAACAACAACCACCACAATCAGCCTCCTTACCTTCAGACTTCTCCTGTCCTCCACTACCTTATATCCTAATCTTCCCAAATGCCAACCAAGTTATCTGTCTAAAGTTCAAAACTAACTGGGCTATTCACCTGCTGGTAAGCATTCCACAGTTTATCTTACAATCTCATTTTCTACAACAGGGCCTTTTGTGCTCAGCCGCAGGAAACTCATCTTTCCTTGAACACCTCAAGCTTTTCACACCTCTTTGCTTAGTCTACTGCCCCCTCTGACACCATGACCCACCTCCCCCTCCATTTCTCTGCTTGGCAAACTCTTCTGATAAAGCACTTCCTGGCACAAATCTGGTCAAATGAATCACACCTTCAACTGAACGCTGTGTAAAACTCTCTGCTATAGCAATAGTAATAAGTAATATTTATTAAGGACTTTTTTTTTGTCAGGCACTTAAGCACTTTCTACATAGGTTATTCCATTTAATTCTCACAAAAACCTATGAAGTAGCTATTGTTATTATGTCCGTTTTACAAATGAAGAAGCCAAGTCTTGGGCTGAGTAGCCAGCCCAAGTTTAGGCGGCTAGTAACCAGCATAAGAATTCATCAAAATTGGATTTCAGAGCTGTGCACTTATCCACTAATGATCCACATTCAAGTTAAAATTCCTTAGTCCAGCACACTGCCTACTCCTGTAACTTCTTGTCCTACTACTTCCTCCCATATACCCTGTTAACCAAAAAAAAAAAAAAACCATTGCCATTGAGTCAATTCCAACTCATAGAGACCTGACAGGGCAGGGCAAGGACCTCATAGGGCTTCCAGGGCTGTAATCTTTACGGAAGCAGACTGCTACATCTTTACCCCACAGAGTGGCTGGTGGGTTCCAACTGCCAACCTCTCTATTAGCAGCCAAACACTTAACCATGGTACACCAGAGCTCCTTATATACCCTGTAACCTAGCCATATTAGGCAAACACATGCTTATCATGTCATTCCCTAGCTTGAAAGACTCTTTCTCACTTCATTTATTCAGTTCATTCCTGCTTGTTTTTCACAAATCAGCCCAAGAATCCCCGTTTCTCAATCCCCTACACTGAATGAGGTACCTCCCTCAGCTTCCTACACATATTTTTATTGTAGCATGGATTACCCTGACTCCTAATTGTTGGTTAATTTCTCTCTCTCTCACTAGCTCTCTTTCCCTCTCTGGCTCTCTAGCTTTCTCACCACCAAAGAGCTTCTAAGAGCCAACATCAATCTTAATATCTATCTCCAGCATTTAGTAAAGTGTTTGGCACACAGCAAGTTAATGCTCAACAGATATTTTAGAGTGAATGAATGAATGAATGATGTAGGTTTTGTCATTCACATTTTATCATTATAAAAAAATAGTCCTCCAAATTATTAGCTTTTTCTTTCTGAAAGAAGGTCATTTTTATCCCTTTTTAACAACTTCCTAATGCAAGATTCAATTTGTGAGTTATATGATCCCACTAAATATTATATTTCTTAATTCATTATTTATTCCACTCGTGTGTATATATGAGCAGATATATATTACAGAAAATTAAAGCCCAAAATAAAAAATTAAAATGGTATTTTCTCCTAAACTTTTTATTTCAAAACTTTGAAAAAGAACCTTAAAATATAACATTTCTAATCTTTCCATTTTCTCTTACAGCTTGCTAAAGGGTTCAACAGCCACCTGAGAAAACAATAAAAATAATGGTTGGAAAGTATTGAGCTCATTATCTGTGACAATTCATTTTGTTAAGTTCCGCATGTAGTACTTCATTTATTCCTCATACCAACCTTATGAGGTTAACATTATTATTATTCGCATTCTGCAGATAAGATAACTGAGGTACAGAGGTGTGGCAAGATGGTGGAGTAAACAGTCTCTTCCATCGATTCCCCTGCAACTAACCCACAAAACAATGAATGAAAACAGGCATGCACTGAGATCTCAGAGCTCTGAATGGCAGTTGAAATGTAGTAGATCTGAGTTGATGAGAATATTCTGAAATTAAATTGTGGTGATGGTTTCACAGCTTTGTGAATATACTAAGAAATATTGAATTATACACCTTAATGGGTGAATGGAATTATACCACAATAAAATTATTTTAAAAAGGAAAAAAAAAAACTGAGGCACATTAACATTAAATAATTTATTTAGTCACGAAGCTAGTGAAAACAGGTCGGAAGAGTGCTTTCCAACTCAAAGTATTTTCATATTAGTGTATTTTAGAGAAAGATGATATTTTGCATGTTCATGCCCATACTCCCAAACAAACTAAATAGAATGAGAAAAGAGACTGTTCATATCACACCATTGGTTAACTTTTCTAATGTATCAATGAGTCTCGTGTATCCACTGGCAGTAATCAGTAACAACTCCTAAGCTACTAGAGATCCCTAATGGAAAAAAAAAAAAAAAAATTAATGATATTAAAAGAAATCAAGTCAGCAAAAATGCTGCTAACTCTCCATGCTTATTTTGGGAAAGGGTAAACAAATACATTAATATGGTCACTGAATACATCTGGGATGCAAAGCAGCAATTCAAATAGCAATCCATTTTTTAATAATTAAAGCTTAGATAAACTATCATTTGGTCACGATGATAATTTTTTTTATAGAACTATAAATACCAACAGGGGATTTGTAAAGAAAAATTGCCTTGCAGCATTTTTAGAAAAATTAATGCATATCCAATATTGATCTTGATCTGTGCATATTAAACTGCGCCTCCTCAAGTAAAATATTCTTGAAAAAGTCAATAATGTGCTGTAATCTCAGATGACACTAATACAATAACACAAATGACAATTCATTTTTGTTTACTTGTCTATGCCTTAATGGATGGATAAATTTTGTTAAAAGAGGAAGCAAGTACTTGGTGCATAGTAGGCATATTTATAAAACAATTGTGATTGATTTTTTTGGTCACTTTCCTAAGAGAGAAAGTGAAACAATCAATCTCTTGGAATTCTTTCCTGAAAAGTGTTTTTATAACTGTTGATACATGTTATGAATTTCAGAAGACCGAAGCCATATGTATTGGGTAGTGTGTTTTGTTCACTAAGATATAAAGAGTAATGGCATTGCCAATGAACTCCAAGGAAGCTAAAAATCTGCAAAACAGTGCCATTATAATTACTTTATAGGCAAGACTACTAATTCTGTTTACTCACAGTTGCTGAAATTAGGAACACTAAAGCTGTTTTCATGTACTCAAGGGACTCTAGTAAGGGAAAAGAATAACTGAAGAGAGAGATAGCCAAATGAAGTCTCAAATTCTAGGAAAAATACAGAGCAAGTAAGAACTATTTTCCATCTAATTCAATTTCTTAGTCCAACCATTATGAGCATGCAATGAATTAAAGACTTAGGATTGCTCAGTATACCAATGAAATTTGCAGTAACTACTTTGCAGGAGAAAATACAATGAATCTTAAGAAAATAAATCTGAGTCTGATTCTCCCTGGTACTTAAATTATTTCCTAGTCATCATTCAAATTCTGGGGAAGGTACATTAACTCTTTGCAAGACACTAATAATCCATTTAGGCCATGGTAGAAACTTTAAAGTAACAGTTAAGGTACCACTTACACTCAAAAGACTTACAGCCCAGGAATGCATTGGGCAAACAGAATTCCTTTAAGTCACGCATTCTCTGAAGAAAATGCTGTTTGACCACAGTATGTCCACACAGTCTGTATACAAAAACATAGTGTATGCAAAACTGAATGCTAAGTTGGGTGAAAGGTTATCTGTTAAGGAAACTGTTAGAATTGGCTAACCTAAGTAACAATACCAAAAACCAAACCCATTGCCATCGAGTGGATTTCAACTCATAGCGACCCTGTAGGACAGAGTAGAACTGGTCCTTAGGGTTTCAAAGGAGCGGATGGTAGATTCGAATGGCCAATCTTTTCGTTAGCAGCCAAGCTCTTAATCACTGTGCCACCAGGGCTCCTAAGTAACAATAAACAAACAAAAAAAAAACAACCCCTTTGCTGGCAAGTGGATTCCAACTCATAGTGACCCTATAGAACAGAGTAGAACTGCTCCCATACAGTTTCCAAGAAGTGCCTGGTGGATTCAAACTGCTGGCCTTTTGATTAGCAGCCATAGTACTTAACCACTATGACACCAGGGTTTCGTAAGTAACAATAATACCTAAAAAAAAAAAAAAAAAAACCGGGAAGGTTTAGCCTCTTCTTGATTTACTGGGATATTCAGACAAAGGAAAATCCTAATTAGCAAATATGTTATCCAAATTAACAAGCCTTTTAAACACCATATACTAAAATTTAATCCAAAATAGACCTAAATTGTGAAACCTAAAACTATCAAAATTCTAGGAAAAAAAAAAATGTAGAAAAAATCTTTGTGACCTTGGGTCAGGCAAAGATTTCTTCTATTTTGGCACCAAAAACATGATCCATAAAAGAAATAAATTGGTAAGTATGACTTCATCAAAATTAAAATCTTCTGACCTGTTAAGGGAATGAAATGACAAATTCTAGATTGGGAGAAAATCTTTATCAAAACATATATCTGATAAAGGACTTGTATCTAGACTACTTAAAGAACTCTTAAAGAATAATAAGAAAATAATCCACTTCTTTTAAATAGGAAAAAGATTTGAACAGACATGTCACCAAAGAAGACATACTGGTGACAAATAAGCACATGAAAAGATGCTCAACATCATTAGTCATTAACCAAAAAACCCATTGCCATCAAATCAATTCCGACTCAGAGCGGCCCTATAGGACAGAGTAGAACTGCCCCATAGGGTTTCCAAGGAGCGGCTGCAGACCTTTTGGTTAGCAGCCAAGCTCTTAACCACAGAAGCCACCAGGGCTCCCATTAGTGATTAAAAAAAAAAAAAATTTTTTTTTTTTTCCATTAGTCATTAAAAAAAAGGAAGGTGCAAATTAAAATCACAACGAGATACCATTACATACGAATTGTTGTTAGGTGCCTTGGAGTTGATTTCAACTCATAGCAACCACATGTGACAGAGTAGAACTGCCCCATATGTTTTTCTAGGCTGTAATCTTTATAGGAGCAGAACACCAGGTCTTCCTCCCACAGAGCCACTGGGTGAATTCAAACTGCCAACTTTTCAGATAGCAGCTAAGTGCTTAACTTAGTGGGGCCACTATTAGAATAACTAAAATTAAAAATATTGACCACACCAAGTGTTGGCAAAAATGTGAAATAACCGGAACTCTCCTACACTGCTGGTAGGAATGTAAAATGTTAAAACCATCTTGAGAAATAGTTTGTCAGTTTCTTAAAATGTCACACATATACCTACCATGTGATTCAGTCATTCCACTCTGAGATACTTACCCAAAAGAAATGAAGGCCTATGTTTATACAAAACTTGCACGTGAATGTTAAAGTAGCTTTATTTTTAATAGCCCAAAACTTAAAGCAATCCAAATGCCACTCAACAAATAGTAGTATATCTGTATGTTGGAATACTCATCAACAAAATAGAGCCCTCGTAGCACAGTGGTTAAAGCACTCATCTGAGAACACAAAGGTTGGCAGTTCAAACCCACCAGCCACTCTGCAGGAGAAAGATGTGGCAATCTGCTTCCATAAAGATTTATAGCCTTGGAAACTCTATGGAACAGTTCTACTCTGTCCTACAGAGTGTCTATGAGTCTGAATCGACTTGACAGCAGCGGGTTTGGTTTTGGTTAATCAGCAAAAGAAGGATACACTACCCATACACTCAAAAACCCATTGCCATCGAGTAAATTCTGACTCAAGCCCTATAGGGTTGGTTACCAAGGAGCGCTGGGTGGATTTGAACCGCTGACATTTTGGTTAGTAGCTGAACTCTTAACCACTATGCAACCAGGGTTTCCTACTAATACACAGAACAACATAATAATACTGAGTTAAAAAAAAAAATCAAACAAAAATATATATTATACAATCACATTTACATAAAACTCTAGAAAATGAAAACTAATCTATATTGACAGGCAGTAGATCAGTGGTTGCCTGGGACAGGGGTGGGTAGCTGGGGATGGGAAGGGGGGATAAGGGAGAGATTACAAAGGGGTACTAGGAAAGGTTTGGGTATAATTGACCTTTTCAGTATCTTGATTATGGTGATGATTTCGCAGTCAAAACTTTTCAAATTTTACACTTTAAATATGTGTACTTTATTGTGTCAATCATACCTCAATAAAGTTGTTTTTTATAAAAGGGAAGGTCTAATCACTTTATTTTTCTGAAACCTTTTAGACAAAGGAAAATACAAATAAGTAAATCTTTTCATTATAAACTATTCAGTCCAGTCTGTTAATGGAATCTGAGTTCACAACACTTTTATGGATGAGGCACTCTCATTATTAATCCCACATCGCGAAGTAAATTTTATAGTTCTTACGTGTGCATCTTGGAACCTTGTTGTTGTTCTTTGGTGTCCTCAAGTCTATGCCAACTCAACAATTCTACGTATAACAGAATATAGGTTACTCAGTCCTGTGCTATCCTCACAATTGTTACTATGTTTGAGCCCATTGTTGCAGCCAATATGTCAGTGTATCTTATTGAGGGTCTTCCGCTTTTTTTCCTGACCCTGTCCTTTACCACGCATGAAGTCCTTTTCCAGGCATGCTCCTGATAACATGTCCAAAGTAAGCAAGATCAAGTCTCGCCATCCTCAGTTCTGAGCATTCTGACTGCACATCCTCTGGAAAGTATTTGTTCATTCTTCTGTCAGTCCACGGTATATTTAATATTTTTTGCCAACACCATAATTCAAATGAATCAATTCTTCTTTGGTCTCCCTCTTTCATTATCTGGTTTTCACATGCATATGAGGCGATTTAAAGGACCATGGCTTGGATCAGGGGTACCTTAGTCATCAAAGTGACATCTTTACCCTTTAAAATTTTAAAGAAGTCTTTTGCAGCAGATTTGCCCAATGCAATATGTCATTTGATTTCTTGACTGCTGTTTCCATGGGCGTTGGTTATTGATCCAAGTGAAATGAAATCCTTGACATATAGCTGGACTATATGAAGAAGAATGTGGCATCAGGTTTGGAGGTCGATTCATTAATAACCTGTAATATGCAGATGACACAACCTTCCTTGCTGAAAGTGAAAAGGATTTGAAGCACTTACTGATGAAGATTAAAGACTATAGCCTTCAGTATGGATTATACCTCAACGTAAAAAAAAAAAAAAAAATTCCTCACAAGTGGACCAATGAGCAACATCATAATAAATGGAAAAAAATATTGAAGTTGTCAAGGATTTCTTGGAACCTTAGCAGGCTTTAAAAAGTTAATCTTTACTGTATGTGGACTATGTACCAAACACACTCTAAATGCTTGATATGCATTATTTCATTTAATTCGCACAATAATGCCATGAGGTTTTTGATACTGTTAGGTGCCCTCAAGTCGGTTCTGACTCATAGTGACCCTATGTATAACAGAATGAAATGCTGCCTGGTCCTGCACCACCCTCACAATTGTTGCTATGTTTGAGCCTATTATTGCAGTCACTGTGTCAATCCATCCCATCAAGGCTCTTCCTCTTTTTTGCTAGCCCTCTATCTTACCAAGTATGATGTCCTCCTCCAGGGACTGGTCTCTATTGCTAACATGTCCAAAATACAAGCGGCAATGTCTCATCATCCTCACTTCCAAGGAGCACTCTGGCTGTACTTCTTCCAAGACAGACTTATTCATTCTTCTGGCAGTCCATGGTATAGTCAATATTCTTCACCAACACCATAATTCAAAGGCATCATTTCTTCTTTGGTTTTCATTATTCATTGCCCAGATTTCACATGTATGTGAGGCGATTGAAAGTATCATGGCTTGGGTCAAGCACACCTTAGACTTCAAAGTGACATTTTGCCTTTGAACACTTTTAAGGGGTCTTTTGCAGCAGATTTGCCCGATGCAACACGTCATTTTTATGGATAAGGCATTCTCATTATTAATCCCACATGCCCAAATAAATTTTACAGTTTCTTGCTTGTGCATCTTAGAACCTTGTAGGTGTTGTTAGGTGAAAATAGTTTTTCTTTCTATTTTCTGATTTTCACAAATTATAAGAGCATTAGTTATATATATATATATGGTGACTTCACTCTTCTATTCATTCTGTAAATACTAATTGAGACCTTCATGGTATGCCAGGGCCAGTGCTGGCTCTGGGAGATACAAAGTTGATATATCACAGCCTAGCAGAAAAGTGGATAATAAAATATCAAGTTCAATAGTGTGAAAAGGGTCTTAATAGAGGTCTACATGGAGTGCTGTTGGGCCCAGAAAAACACAAACGACTCCACTCAAGAAACTGAGTGACAATAGAGGAAAGCCTGAGATGATTCGTAAAGGACAAGCAGAAGTTTGGCAGGCAAGAAAAATTGGAAAGAGCATTTCAGGATATGCAAAGTTAACACATCCAGACCCACCCCATCAGCAGCCCTCTCCTTTTCATTTGGCAGCAACTCCGTCTTTCCAGTTGCTCAGAAAAGAAAACCTGGAGTCATTCTTGACTCTTCTCTTTTCTCTCATACCTTTATGTAATCCATCAGGAAAGGCTGCTGTCTCTACCTTCAAAATACACCCACAATCTTACAGCCTTTCACCACCTCTGCTGGTTCAAACCACTATCACCTGTCACCTGCGATAGACTCCTATCTAGACTTGTGGTTTCTAATTTTGTCGCCCTCTATAGTTCATTCTCAATACAGCAGCCAGCATTATCCTTTTAAAATCTAAGTCAGATCATGTTAGCCCGCTGCAGTGGCTCCACATTTCATTCAGACTAAAAGTCCTTACGATGATCTAGAAGGCACCATTATTTTGCTGGCACCATTATCTCTCTGACCTATTTCACCTTACTCACTGCTCTTCAGCTACACTGATCCCCTTGCTGTGCCTAGAAGAGGACAGGCATATTCCCACATTAATGCCTTTGCAAGGAGTCCCTGGGTGGTACAAATGAAGTGCTTGGCTACTAACCAAAAGACTGGTGGTTTGGGTCCTTCCCGAGGCACCTCAGAAGAAACACCTGGTGATCCAAAAATCACCAATTGAAAACCCTATGGAGCACAGTTCTACTCTGACATACATAGGTTGTCATGAATCAGAATCAACTACGTGGTAACTGGTTGCTTCTAGGGCCTTTGCACTGTTCCCTCTGCCTAGAACACTTTTCCTCCAGGTAACTGCATGGTTAATTCCCTCGTCTTCTTCAAATCTTATCAAAGGTCACCTCTTCCTCGATGCCTACCCTGACCACTCTATTAGAAGTTGCATCTTGCCCTTCCTCCCAAGCCACCAACATGTGCTCCAGTCCCCTTACACCTCCTAGACCTTTTTCCCCCATTTTCTGACATACTGCAAATTACTTATCTTTGATGCTCATTATGGATAACATTGCAAAGAATGGGAGTTCCAAAACACTTAATTTTGCTCGTACAGAACCTGTACATAGAACAAGAGGCAGTTGTTCAAATAGAAAAAGATGATGCTACATGGTTTAAAATCAGGAATGGAATGCTTCCGCGCTGTACCCTTTCACACGCTTATTCAGTCTGTAAGCTGAGAAAATAATCTGAGAAGCTGCACTATATGAAGAAGAATACTGCGTCAGCATTGGTGAAAGACTACTTAACAACCTGTGGTAAGCAGATGACACAACCTTGTTTGCTGAAAGTGAGGAGGAATTGAAGCATTAACTGATGAAGATCAAAGGCGACAGCCTTCAGTATGGATTACACTTCAGCATAAAAAAAAAAAAAAAACCCTCCCAACTGAACCAATAAGCAACATCATGATTAACAGAGAAAATACTGAAGTTGTCAAGGACTTCATTTTACTTGGATCCACAATCAACGCCCATGGAAGCATCAGTCAAGAAATCAAATGGCATATTACATTGGGCAACTCTGCTGCAAAAGACCTCTTTAAAGTGTTGAAAAGCAAAGATATCACTTTAAGGACTAAAGTGAAATTGTGAGGATGGTGCAAGACTGTGCCTAGGGTCTCTATGAATCAGAACTAACTCAACAGCAGCTAACAACAATGATGTTCATTGCTAGTTGGTCTTCCTCCACTAGAACATAATTTCCATGTGGTTGGAGAACTTTATCTGTTTTCTTCACTGATGATGTATCCGTAGATAGAGCGCCTGTTACATAACAAACGCTGACGTATTTTTTTCAATGAATGAAAGGCTCAGTGAAGTGAGAGACAAAGTATTCCAATGACTGCAAATAATTGTTTCACTGGAATATTGGAGCATGTGGAATAGAGGCAGAAGGTAAGAGTAGAATTTTGTAGTTAGAAGGTCCTTCTATGTCCTGCTAAGGAGTGTAGAATCATGGGGAGCCACCAGAAAGATTTAAATATGGAATTAACATGACCATATTTACATATGAGACAGATCACTCCTGCAGTAGTATGAATGTCATCAAAAAGTCAGACATACCCAACTTTCAATGCTTATCAAAATAAATTTTAAAAATAGTTCTCATCTTGTCATAAACATGGCCCTTACTAAGTGCGTTAGAATCATAAGTGTATAGAGTACAGACTCTGGAACAGACTGCCAGGGCTTAAATCCTGTTTCCACCAAGAGCTGCAGGGCCATGAGCAAATTACTCAGCCTCTCTTTGCCTTTGGGGCAATTCTACTCCATCCTATAGGGTCGCTATGAGTCGAAATCGACTCTAGGGCACTGGGTTTGGTGGGTTCTTTGCCTTATCCATAACTAAAATGGGTTATTATGGGGTTTAAATGAGTTGAAATGAGTAAAACACTTAGAAGAGTGCCTAGTAGCAGACAGTCTGTACTATATGTGTTTTTTGTTATTGTTGTTATTTATTGTGCAGTAGAATAAGCCCTGATGGCACCGCAGTTAATCTCTCAGCTGCTAACCAAAAGGTTGGCAGTTTAAAACCACTCAGCCACACCTCTGGAGAAAGACCTTGATATTTGCTTTTCTAAAGGTTACAGCCAAGAAAACCTTATGGGGCAATTCTACGCTGTCACATGGTGTCACTGTAAGTTGGAATCGACTCAACATGGCGTACAATACAACAACAAATTGTGTAATGACTATGAGTTTTTGTTTTCTCCACAGTTTCTGCAACAAGTAACATTTACGTTAATCAGGTTAGCAATCCTTTCACAGATAATACATATATTTAATATCGAAAGAAGAAAAAATTTTTAGAGATGTTATCAAATTGCAGAGCTATCATTTCATCTTCCCCGCAATAATTTCGCATTTTCTAAAATGAGTGAGGCTTACATACTTCAATATTTGTAGTGTTTTCAAATATTTTAAATTAGCAAAACCTAGACACGATCATAGAAACAAACACTTCAAGTCATAACTGTTCTATTGTGTTTTGACTTTAAACAACTCCTGTCTCAGATTTCCACAAATTCCAATCTAGATGAGCAATACTCATTAAAATGGCCACTGCTTGTTTTATTTTTTGTAGTTTAGATGTCTTTCGATTAAAACAAAGAGGCAGATTGTCTTCTGGCTGAGACACCTGGAAAGCGCATGAGTACAAAGACCGTGATTCAAAAGTGTGCAGTGCAGTCAACAAGCAATTACTTTTGCATATGATAGGAGACTGTCAGCTTCAAACACAGGACATTCTTTGGAAAGATTAGTCCAAATTACATTTTATTACATTGGCCCACTTGAATGGCCTAAACTTCATCTACTTCTTATTCTAATGGAATTCCAACTGGGGCACTAATATATTGTTTATGACATGTTTGGAGTTCTTGTGTTATCAGCATGCATTCATGAGAGAAGCTTCAAACAGTATCAGATAACAGTGAGCTGGATGTTGGATGTTGTACAGCACAGGGGATTTTATCATCTTGTTGAACCGGTGGCAGTGATTAAATTAAACTGTCTGAACAAAGCTTTTGCATGTCAGACTGTTGAATGGCAAAATGAAAGAGTGACACACTTCAAAGATCAGAGGAAGGGGAAAAGGGCCAGAAAAACGGAATTATGTAACTCCTTATTTTAGAGCATTCAGAAGAAAAAGCAACACTTAACCCACATTTCCACTTTACTTAGTCTCATTTAATGTTTTCTGTATCATTTCATTCATTTTCTAGGCACAACACACTTCCCCACACTCTTTTTCATACAACATATTTAATTTAGCTTGGAACAAGGAGCTGAATGATGCGATATTTTTGGGGGGGTTACTTTAGTTCTATTTCACTGTGAGAAGGTTTTTGTCTGGTTTTTTAATTTCTAAATGTTCTCTAATTATTTTCAAATGAGATCTTTTAGGAAGAAGAACCCAGGGAGATAAAGATGTTTCTACAATTTGCAAGCATAAATTTTATTTTGAAGAGACAAATACAAGGGTTTTTACGTCTCACTATAAGAAACAAATAAAACTTTTGGAATAAGAATTTAATACAATAATACTAAACTGAAATTACTTTTATAAGCTGAAACACTGTGATATAGGAACTCTGTGAGAAGACTCACCATCAAGAAAGTTTTTAAGTATCTAAATGTATCTGGGGTACAAAGTAAGCTTTATAGGAATCCACGTGTTTCCTATCCACTGAGAGTTTTAAATCAACAAAACTGTTCTGACATTTATTTATTATTATCTTTGTTAGTTAAAAAAATTATTTTGTTTGTATTAAGAAAAATGTTATTTCCTCTCAAACAAAATAAAACTGGGAAAAACTCCAGAAAAAGCAAATTGAGTTTTAGTGTTGTTTCCATTACAAAGTCTACACAGCTCCAGTTCTAAATTATTGGCTAGATTGGTGGTTTCCTTTTTATTTAAGACTCTAAGACAAAAAAAAAAAAAAGGCTCTAAGAAATGTTTAAGAAACTTCAGTGGGTCATGGTACTTACAAGAGATAATTTTCAGATCTATTACCCTTTGTAAAAATTGATAAATTTCTATTTTTTACTTACTATTTTTTACTTCAATTTTGCTTTATACAAATTCCATTTTGAAGTAAATGCTGGCTCTTAATAATGTGTCTTCCTAATTTAGTTTTTCATTTATGATTTTGCATTAAAGACGATAGCCTTTTGCAGAGATTCACTGCTCGGTGATACCCACTAGCATTTTAAAGTACAAAATGCTTTAAATTCTATTCCTCTTGAGATATTCAGTGGCAGAAAAAAGATCAGAGAAAAAGTGGAAACCAAGTCAGCTGGTCCTTTCCAAATACCCTACCATGATTAATCACATCAATGTGCAAGTTTTAAAAATTTACTTGTTTTTTTTTTAACTCACTAAGTATCCAGATGTGCTGACAGTTGTATGTGAAATATAAATAACAGAAGACAATCAAGATTATGTACAGCTATAATAAAAGACAAAGTCTGAGTTAGTATATGGACTAGTTCTAGAATTAGGTTTGAAAGACTCTTGTTTATAATATTGTGAATGGAACATGAAAATTCTTAAGTTCATAGATTTCAGAATCTAAGCAGTTAGCTTACACAAATATAAACTTGTCCAGAGTTCCATTTATCAACTGTATTTTTAGAATGTGTATTTTGTATTAAAATATATTTAGGAAGAAAGTTATTTTTGGTTTATCTATTATTCAGAATTTTCTTTTATGTTTATCAAATATATGCTTTTCTTTGACTATATATCCAAAGCATTCTACGGTCAAAAACCAAAATGTACATACAGGTTAAATAACATAATTAATAGCATTTATTATACAAATGTCAATCTTTATATTCTATAAACAGAAAATAAAATTTTCCATTTCGTGCATCTTGCAAAAAGTATTCATTAATCAGACAAAGAAGTAAATCTCAGTGAAGTCAAAAAAGCAGAAAAATTGTAGTATATATTACCTGCTCAAAATGTAATGAAATTAGAAATGAATAACAAAATTTACATAAACGCTCAGTATATAAGAAATCCTAAAACATTCCGCTAGTAAATCCTGTCTCAAATAGGAAACAATAATTCGATTGCCATGGTCAAAACTCATGAGTTATCTCCAAAACATAACTTTCAAAACTAAGCCATAGCCTTGGATGTTTACATCATTCAAGAAAGAAAAAAACTGAATATAAATTAAATGAGCACTGAACTAAAGAATTTAGATGAAACAATAACATCTAGAGAAAGGAAAAAAAGGAAGTAATGGACATAAATTTAGAAACTAATAAAATAAAAACTGAAACATATAGAATTAATAAATTCATTCAGAAACAGGTTCTTGGAAAAGATCAATAAAACAGACAATCCTTTGGCAAATCTAATCAAGAAAATCAGTTGTCTTTGAGTCGATTCTGACTCAGGGCAGCCCCATGTGTGTCAGAGTGGAACTGTACTCCAAAGGGTTTTCAGTGGCTGGTTTTCCAGAAGCAAATCACTAAGCCTTTATTTTAAGGTGCTTCTGGGTGGACATGAACCTCCAACATTTGGGTTGGTAGCTGAGCGTGTTAACCATTTGTATCACCCAGAGTCTCTAATCAAGAAAAAGAGGGGTAAATACAAATATAATATTAAAAATAATAATCTATATCACATATTAAGTTTTCAAATTATCAGAAAATACTAAGAATACAAACCCTACAAGCTAAAAGAGAGACAGGATTATTGATTTTACTACATAAAAACTTTAAAACATTTGTTTGGCAAAGGATATCCTCAACAAATACAGAAGATACATGACAATCTGGGAGAAATACTAGCAATATATATGAAAGGCAGAATACTGTGTGTAAAATGAGAACAAACAAATTTCAGAATAAATAAGTATGGTTACCCAACAAAACCCAATGCTGTCGAGTTGATTCTGACTCATAGCGACCCTATAGGACAGAGTAGAACTGCCCCATAGAGTTTTCAAGGAGCACCTGGTGGATTCAAACTGCCAACCCTCTGGTTAGCAGCCGTAGCATTTAACCACTGCACCACCAGGGTTTCCAAGTATTGTTACAAAGATTTAAAAACATGAATCCCTTTTGATCCACCAATTCTATTTTAGTAATTTACTTTATAAAAAGGTTTGAAAAGATAGATATAGTTAGATGCCTATTTCAGTTAAATTGTAATATAAAAAACTAATAAAGTCTATCAACAGGTAGTTGGGGGGGGTCACAGTACAAACATGTAGTCACTAAAAGAGTTAACCCAAACCAAAAACCGTCCCATCAAGTGGATTCCAAATCATGGCGGCCCCGTGTGTCACAGAGTAGAACTGCTTCCCGTGTGTCACAGAGTAGAACTGCTTCCCGTGTGTCACAGAGTAGAACTGCTTCCCGTGTGTCACAGAGTAGAACTGCTTCCCGTGTGTCACAGAGTAGAACTGCTTCCCGTGTGTCACAGAGTAGAACTGCTTCCTGTGTGTCACAGAGTAGAACTGCTTCATGAGAGTTTTCTTGGCTGTGATCTTAACAAAAGCAGATAGCCAGGACTTTCTTCTGCTGGGTGGGTTCAAATCCCCAACCTTTACATTAGCTGTTGAGCGCAAAACATTTGCACCACATAGGGACCTGAAAGAGTTAAGGAGCAGATAAATAGAAGAAAAAAAAAGTACAGCTGCCATTGAGTCGATTCTGACTCAGGGTGGCCCTATGTGTTTCACATTAGAACTGTGCTCCGTTGGGTTTTCAGTATCTGTGATCTGTCAGAAGTAGATGGTCAGGCTTTCTTCTGAAGCACCTTTGGGTGGGCTCAAGCCAACCTTTCTATTCGTAGCAGAGTTCTTGACCATTTGCACCACCAAGAGTAAAGAAAAGTCTTCAAATCATATTGTTTAATTGAGATTGAGGGGGAAAGCGGATTATTGAACATAATGTAGAACATGATCAAAATTGTGGTTTTTAAAAAAGAGGTGAGAGAAAAGTTACAGAAACACAAAAAGACCTGGAATAATAAACTCCCGTCTGGTAGCAATGGTTATCTCTGAGAACTGAGATTATAATTACGTACCTTCAGCTTCCTTCCGTCTAGAACAGTCTCCTTTTTTCCATGACACTGTCTGGTTGAGGAGACCCAAACCACTTGTCCTATAGAATATTCCACCTCTGGGCTGTTTAAACTATGAATTGTATAAAATGATCTCTCTATTCCACATGTTTTCTTTAACTGGAAATTACATCCGAAGTCTTGATTAGACATTCAGATTAGATATTTTGGCAAGTATATGAGTCATTTTCTCTGGGGAAAGGGATCATACTGAGGGTTCAGTTGTATATAATGATACTTACTTTGTGCAACATTTAATTATTATTTGGGTTTTTTAAATAGCTGTATTTCCACTGATACCAAAGAAATTTAATGGTATACTCATATATTTAAGGGAAGAAGCAAGCTACAAAACACATATTGTACGTGTGTGTGCACTTGTATGTGTATACATATATACACACATACTCATGTAAATATTTACCAAGAAAGAGTCAAAACATATTAACAAAGGTTGCCTTTGAGAATGAGATTGTTGATTCTCCAGATGGCCTCATTTTTGCTTTTGCGTAATTTTTACTTTTCCCTCTGCTAGCATGTAATGCTTTTGTAAAGACTTGAAGTTTATGATTATTTAATGAAACATTTATTTTAGATGTTGAAAATGGTAACTTCTGACAACGAGGAAGAAGAAAGAAGAAGAGAAAAAATATACATAAAAATTCAAAGCAGTAATGTTAGAAGCAATGACCTGATTCTCCAAGGAAATGCCAAATGATATTCAACATACCTATTGCCATCAAGTCAATTCCGACTCATAGCAACCCTATAGGACAGAGTAGAACTGCTCCACAGGGTTCCCAAGGAGTGGCTGGTGGATTTGAACTGCTGACGTTTTAGCTAGAACCCATAGCATGCCGTAGCCCTTAACCACTGCTATAAGAGATTCTTATTTTCCAAAGCTGGGGGTTTCTAGAAAATGTATCTCTACAGGTGTCCTCAGAAAGCAGGCCATATTTTGCAATGCCATCATTATAATTTTGCTTGGGGCAGCAGATAGGGAAATATATTTGTTCCACCGAACTTGGCTGAACAAATCATAACTATAACCACGTTTCATTCAAATCATAGCAACAACCATGTCCTGCTATAATAATTTAAAATATAAAACTATATTCTGAGTAGTAAAAAATGAACATGAATGTGGTGCTTATTAGCATACAAGGGCCTAGGAAGTACATAAATCAATACATAAAAATAAGGTCAGCTATAAATTTGACCTTTCTAACCTTTATTTTGTAATTTTTTTCTTATGAAAATTTTCACAAACATCTCCCTACGTCAAGGAGAGATATTTGCATCCTTTTAACTGACTTAAGCTGTTCTTGGGTTAGAGACCATTCATGTAAGTAATTAGACATTGCAATTGAATCCTATAAGTCTTCTTAAATTTGGAGACATGCAGTCTTGGAAAAAATGAATGCATGAATGTTTTTCTCCTGCTCTTCTTTGACTCTTATCTTTCTTTCTTTTAACAATACCAAGTGCAAGTTTCAATGAGGAAAGAAATCTTGCAAACGAATTTGAAGGCCTAGGGAAAGTCACAGAGCTTTGCCTTCCTAATAATGGTCTGGGTTAAAGTAGGATTGGTGCTCTCAACTAATTGTGTTAATACAAGTTTCAAAGATTTTTAGAGCCATCTCCCTCTTCCTACTGCTTCTTTCAAATCACTCAAACGAACAAACAGATGCTATGTGAGGTACGAGTGTTTTTCAAGTGGTAAAAAAAAAAAAATTATCAGAGGATAAATTCCAAACAATAAAAAACAAATTTGATGGTATACTTAGTTAAGAAAGATTTACATCCCAAATGGTTTAAATATGTTTCCTTAAATTCTAGGATCTCTTTTCAGCCCTAACTGAACTGAACTAACTGAAGTAAATTAACCACTTATTGTTGGCTCTTTCTCTCTCTCCACCATTTTGCCCGAGGATTAAATTGTAAAATCCATTTGGAAGCACCTTCATTTAGCTCTACATGTGAAGCCTGCAGCATGCTGGTTTCTCGTTTCCTCATACTTCCTATGAGATCCACAGTAAATCTCACATCACAGTCACTCTCAACTGAGTGACTGGTTGATACTAAACTTTGGAATAAAAACACATGAATACAGTCCACAATCCTTTACCCACAACTCCAAAATCCAGAAAGTTCTAAAAACTGAAATTTGTTTTTCAAAACCCATTTGATGACAAAATCTGACTCTCTGAACTCGTTTCGCAGAAAAGCATGACCTGGGTTTAATCGAGACTATTTAGGTTTTATTTGGAGCCCTGGTGGCTCAGTGGTTAAGAGTTCTTCTGCTAAACAAAAGACCAGCAGTTCAAATCCACCCCACCGCTCCTTGGAAACCCTATGGGGCAGTTCTACTCTGTCCCACAGAGTTGCTATGAGTCGGAATCGATTGGACGGCAACAGGTAATTTTTATTTAATCCACTTAATGCTAATATCCATTTGTTTTGCTGCATAAATATTAACATGTTTGGTTATAGGATGCTGCCCAAGGCTCCACTGAGGTGTTCTATAGTATGTGGCCTATGTTCTTTATCTTTCTAAAATCCAAAATATTCAGAATTCCAAAACACGAAATATTGCGGAGCTGTAAAACGTTTTTGCATTTTCCATTGGTCAATATTGCCATTTATGATGGCAAGAAGATGTTTCTCCCACAAATTATAATACTATGCTGGAGAGATTTTGTTCCTAATTAATGATAGTCTTATAATTCAATTAGGCAAGAAAATGATAGTCACTTATTGATGACCCTAAACCCTTCACTGACTGTCTCCAGAAAGTTGTTAGGGATGATGGGGACAGAAGGTGGGTATGACGACAAAGGAGTAGCACAAGGAAGATCTTAGTGGTGGCTGAATAGTTCTGTTTCTTGATTGTGCTTGTGGTTACGTGAATCTGTACATACGATAAAATGGCATAGAACTATACATACCCATTGTACCAGTATCAGTTTTCTGGTTTTGATATTGTACTATAGTTACAGAGAATGTGAGCACTGGGAAAAATTGGCAGAAGTATACATGGGTCCTCTCTGTACTATCTTTGCAAGGTCATGTGAACCTGTAATTATTTCAAAACAAGCCATGAAGGAGAAAATTGAACTAGGCAAGGAAATAACCGGTTCACTTATTGATGAGGCTAAATTCTTTGCTGGTTGTCTCAGAGTACGTACCTTCACTTTCTCACCTCCTCTAGTCACCTGAGGGGAAGATGCAAAAAATCAGAGCCTCAGAGGCCTAAGAGGTCCTGACAACCCTTCAGAACAAAAGTCAAACCAGTTGCTATCAAGTCAATAGAGACTCATGATAACCCCATGTGTTTCACAGTAGAACTATGCTCCATGGGGTTTTCAAGACTTTGACCTTTCAGAAGCATATTGTGAGGCCTTTCTTCTGCGGTGCCTCTGGGTGGGTCCTAACAACCAACCTTTTGTAGCTCTTAGCTGTTTGTGCTACCTGGTTCTCCTAGGCAACCCTTTAAACCAAAACCTAACTGATAGCCTGTCAAGTAGATTCTGGCTCCTAGTGACCCTACAGGACAGAGTAGAACTGCCTCATAGGGTTTCCAAGGAGTTGCTGGTGAATTCAAACCACAGCCGAGCTCTTAACCAATCCTTTAAACCCATTGCCATTGAGTCGATTCCGACTCATAACAACCCTATAGGACAGAGTAGAACTGCCCCATAGGGTGCTCAAGAGTGCCTGGTGGATTCAAACCACCGACCTTTCTATTAGCAGCCATAGCTCTTAACCACTACGCCACCAGGGTTTCTACCAATCCTTTAAGACCTTTGAAAATAAAGCTTATTCTACCATCCAACACTTGCACCCTCATTTCTAGATTGCATGTGATCCATATATTAACCCTTTGTACAATTTTTGTACTAAGATCTTAAAAAAAAAAAAGATCTTAAGGGGGCCTCAAACTCTCCAGTGCACTGACTTCCTATAACAAAATAAATTAGACAGACAATATGCTGCTGTGATTTAAGCCTTGACTACACCCTCCACATTTAATCTGAATCTGAAGCATGTGCAGATTTCTAGCCAAGAAGTATTTTTATTTTATTTGCATAGCCGCCAAACTCTATGCAAAACTATTTTTCCCTGTGAAACACCATGCTCCCACAAAAGACATGCTTTATTTACCTCTGATCATATTGATTTTATCAAAACATCCTGTGCCATCATTTAGTAATATTTATTTTCTTTATTAATTTTTCTCTAATTGATTACTTTTCTTCCAAAGAGTTGAACATATTTTTTAAATTAACTTCTAAATTATTCTATGTAAGAATGTTGAAAATGTTTTACTATTATATATACATAGGAAAATCTGGAGCAATAGAAAGAATAAGGAAGAATTCTCATTCAGTGACAAAGAATGAAACTCTAGAAGGTCTTTAAGATGATTTCAAATATGGAAGATTGGCATATTCACTTAGAAACTTCCCAGTTCCTTCCTGAGAGTGTCTGTAAGAACATGGGATTCTATGTATGGCTAATGAACAACTGCCTCCTTTGCCATGAGACCAAAAGAAATGAATAATGCCTGGCTACCTTACTGAATGCTTTGATAAAGATTCTATAGAAAAATCCTGATCAAAAGGGGGAAAATGCAGAATAGAATTCCAAATGCTCATGGACTCTTGATTTCCTGGAGCCATGAAGGTTGGATGAACCCCTGAAACTATTGCCCTGAGATAATCTTTAAACCTTAAGTGAAAAATATCCCCTGAAGTCTTCTTAAAACCAAACAATAGTTTAGCTCAACTAGTAATAAATGTCTGCCTTGTGCTTTACGCTCTTTTAAGAACTATCTATATGGAATCAAAGTGACAACAGCAACTTGAAAGATTAGATAGGAACCTTAGCGGGCAGTGAATTTGTGTTAATGGGGAGGAACAACTCAGAAAAGGAGGGTGAAAATGGGTGCACAACTCAAAGAATGTAATCAATGTCACTAAATAGTACATGGAGAAATTATTGGTGTATGTTTTGCTGCCTGTATTCTCCACAACAACAAAATTAATGAAATTTAAAAAAATTAGAAAGGACACGGGATTCTAGGGCTAAAGGAGCCCCTCCAAAAATCACCCAGAATATGAATTCACAGATATCAGTGACAGTGGCAGTGAATTAAATAAGGAACGCAATGTAGCTTACCTACAGAAACCACTTCGACAAAACTCTAAATTTTTGTTTGTATTTTCTTCGAAAAATAAATCAGTAGAGGATTCATTACTCGTTTACATTTTTCAAAAGTGCAAGATCCTATTACGTACAAACCAGCAACAGAAAGTGCATGTACTGGGTTGAATATTGTCCCTCCAAAATTCATGTCCACCTGAAACCTGTGAATGTGACCTTGCTTGGAAATAGGGTCTTTGCACAAGTATTCAAGTTAAAATAAGGTCATAACTGAATTAGGGTGGGCCGTAAATCCAATATGACTGCTGTCCTTACACCTAAATATCCCTCAAAGTGAGTGGAATATTATTTAGCAGTTTAGAAAAAATGAGTTAGATACATATGTATTGACATGGAGAGATAGTCATGGCTTATTATTACATGAGTAAACATAACTTGCTCAACAATATATATCAAATGATCATATTTTTGTAAGAAAAAAGCACATGTGTATATATATATGCACATATATACATATTTAATAATAATCTATGAATAGGCGAAAGGCTTAACCTGTAGACAAAAGGGTAGAGTGATAAGAATCCAGTTGTTAACAGTGATTTTCCCTAGGGACTGAAATTGGAGAGTATATTAGGTATCTATCACTATAAACAAATTACCCCAAAACTCTGCAGCTGAAAAAAATAAACATTATTATCTCACAGTTTTTGAGGGTTGAGATCAGGGAACAAATGAGTGCTGCTAGCTCAGAGTGTCTCACAGGGTGCAATGAAGGTATTGACTGAGCTACCTCAGGGTCTCAACTAGAGGAGGATCAACTTCCAAGTTCACTTACATGGCCATTGGCAGGCTTCAGAAAGTGTTCTTCCAAGCTCCCTCGTGTACAACTCTCCATGAGGCTGCCTCAGTTCTCTGGCGTGTGTCCTCTCCTCCTCCAGGGCCTCTTTTCTCCATGTGGACTCTCCAGAAGAACAGCCTGGACTTCTTTACACTGGGCCTAAACTCTGAGAGATAGAAAACCAGGGGACAGCTAGAGAGTGCCCAAGATGGAAGCCATCATATTTTTATAACCTAACCTCAGCGGTGACATTCCTCCACTTCTGCCATATTCTATTCATTAGAGTTGTTAGTTGCCATCAGGTGGCTCTGATTCATGGCGACCTTACAGAAAAAACTTTGCCCAGTTCTGTGCCATCTTCATGATCGTTGGTATGTTTGAGTCCATTGTTGTGGCTATTGTATCAGTCTAGCTCATTGAGGGTTTTCCTCCTTTTCACTGACCTTACCAAGCATAATGTCCTTTTCTAGCAATTGTTCTTTTCTGATGATGTGTCCAAAGTAAATGAGCTGAATGGAGTCTTACCATCCTATCTTCTAAGCAGCGTTTTGGTTGAAGTGTGTTGTAAATATAGTCCACACTTGAAGGGAGGGAATTACCCAAGGACTTGAACACCAGGAGGCAGAAATCATTGGATGCCATCTTAGAAGCTGTCTACCACAGAGAGGATAGACTTTTTAGTGTTCACACTCTGTAACGTTTGAAATTTTTTTGCAATGACTCAATATAGCTTCTGCATGTAAAAATGTGCAATGATTTTTTAAAATCCAGAATTAGTATAAAAATGACAGTTAATTCTTGCTTCCTGGTTCTTATTTCATAGAATTTCATGTCAACAAACCATTCCACACTTGTCCATTGTTCTTGTTCTTTCTTTCGTTTTTCTTTGCAAAGTTTTGAACCAATTTCTTAGATGCAGTAAAAGGTTTTAAATTTAAACGATTGGGAAAAAAAAAAAAAAGTTTTCCTGGTAAACAGCACTATGCCATGCTTCATTTGACATCAGAATTCCAACTGTTTGATCAGATTGGACCTACCAAATTGTGGTGACTCACCTGGTTGTTCCCAGGATTGAAGGGTTCACCTGTAGCTGCACCCCAGAGACAGGTCAGCACTGGAGAGGAGTGTTGTTCCTTTGGTTTTCATTCCATGTGAGTGCTAGTGTCTTCTTCAGAAAGAGCCAAACCAAACCCACTGCCATCGAGTCGATTCCGATTCATAGAGCCAAATATTTCACTAGTTATATAAGAAATTTCTTGTGAAAACCTGAATTAACTGGCACCATAGATATTATTTATTCCAGAGATGAAGTAGCAATCCTTAAAAGTTGGTGCCCTAGGCCATTAGCCAACCAGCTCACCACTTAGTCGATTCCAAGCAGTTGAGAGCGGAGAAGTACAAAGAGAAGAGAAAATGCAGAAGCCTGAGACAGTAGCCACTGTCACTATGAATAAGAAACCATGAGATGGAGAAAAGGAAAAAAGAGCCAATCAGCTGATTAATTAGCTGCTGCAAAAGCAGAGACCGAGAGTACCTGTGTCACCAAACGAGACCTGCAGGAAGAAGCAACAGAGCCCACTGCTGAGAGAACAAGCACTACACAGATAAGATATGGAATTGCCTGGGCTGCTGTTGGATGACTTGGATGACTGGTGGGTCCTAAATGACAGTTCAATTTCTACGAGGCTGTTTGTCCTTCTTCTCTAAAACCAGGAATAACTGAAACATGTCGCTATTGCTTGCAACCAGAAAGCAGTCAAAAGTTTCAGACATTGTCAGATATCGAAAATAATTAAATTATTTTTGTTTCAATTATGAGTTTAAAAGAGGAGGTTATTTTAAAATATCAAAAACAAAGGCTGTATTTTTGAGACATTTGAATGAAAGAAGCCAACATTTTCTAATGTTTTCCAGTTTATAAACCACTTCCATATCCACAGTTTTCTGGAACCCTCACAATGGGGTTGTTGTTGTTGCTAGGTGCCGTCGAGTCGGTTCCAACTAATAGCGACCCTATGCAGGACAGAACGAAACACTGCCTGGTCCGGCGCCATCCTTACAATCGTTATGCTTGAGCTCATTGTTGCAGCCACTGTGTCAATCCACTTCGTTGAGGGTCTTCCTCTTTTCCACTGACCCTGTACTTTGCCAGGTAAGATGTCCTTCTCCAAGGACTGATCCCTCCTGACAACAAGTCCAAAATATGTAAGATGCAGTCTTGCCATCCTTGCTTCTAAAGAGCATTCTGGGGTAGTCATTGCTAACTCCATTTTACAATTAAAGCAAGCAATGGACAATTAGTCTTGTATACTTATGCAGGATTTTTTTTTAATTGGACACCAATTGATATGTATCTTATGCAAACATTTTGCATAATATCCTAATAGTAACACTGATAATATTTTTAGTAAGCAGTTTCTATAACTCAAGAGCAAATTTAGATGAATGAACATCTAGTAAGTAATGAGTGATATGTATGCATAAATCAATTCAGGAAAGACTAATCATTTTAACTATAGCAACAAATTTACAATATTATTAGTGATTATTATTAGACATATGATAACACATGAACAGGTTTTCATTTTTAAGGGAATTTAGGAGCATTCAATATCTAATCTTTCTTGTGTCTGCTAGAGGTTACTATTTTTACTTGATATTTTTATCATTATGATATTTTATCAACATACCATTATTTAAAATTGTTTAATGGCTTTTCAGGAGAGGTAGGTTAGTGTGGTGCTTAAAAACACAGACACTGAAGCCAGGCTATCTACGTTCAAATACAGCCCAGCCATCAATCTCAGGCAACTTACTTAACCTCTGTGTGCCAGTTTTCTCATTCATAACATGTTGTCGTTAGCTGCCGTTAAGTCAGCTCCCCGCTAATGGCAATGTCACAAACAAAAGAAGAAAACTCTGCCCAATAACCGGTACCATTCCTATGATCAGTTACAGATCAAACCTTTGTGACCCACAGGGTTTTCACAGGCTAATTTTTGGAGGTTGATCACTAGGCCTTTCTTCCTACTCTAGTCTGAAAGCTCCGACAGATGGGTGGTGGCTTACCATGAAATGCACTGGCCAGGAATCAAACCCAGGTCTCCTGCATGGAAGGTGAGAATTCTACCACTGAACTAGTAATGCCTCATTCATAGCGTAAGGGTGATTATAATAATAGTATGTATCCTCATAGGATTAAAAGCATAAGAATTAAATTATTTAGCACCCATAAAACTCTTAGACTAATACCTTACACATGGTAAAAAAAAAAAGTAGTCACTCAATAATTGTCAGACATTATTATTATAGTTACTCTTTATATCTGATTTAGAAGGAAAGTTAAGATAAGCAGATTTTAGCTGGAGAGACCAGGTTCTAAAAGTCTGTTTACAAATTAGAATTTAGATGTAGGAGCCATAGATGTGGGAGCCCTGGTGGCACAGTGGGCAAAGTGATCAACTGCTAACCAAAAGGTCAGCGGTTCAAAAGCACCAGGGGCTCCAAGGGACAAAGATGTGGCAGTCTGCTTCTGTAAAGATTTACAACTTTGGAAACCCTATGTGGTTGCTGAGTCAGGATCGCCTCGATGGCCATGCAGTTGGCCACATAGAAACATTATTACCAGTGGTGGATAGGAATCCAGGAAAGACCACGAAGTTCATTTCACCCATGATGTGGTTAAGATAGTGCTGATAGTACTTCCAGTCCCTGTATTCTGTGAGCCCCTCTGCGTTCTGAGGAATGAGTGGCAAAGTGTGATAGAAACTGTGGATGTCACCAGCCACCTCAAGGAACACCTAGAGGTTATGGGAAGTGTAAGTGGGGACTGTGACGGACAATGTGGCTTCAACAAAGGGAGTGGAAGGACTCTTCTGATGCTTGAAGAAGGCCAGCCTAAGAAAGAATGTCAATGGCAAGGGAAGAGCCCAAGTTGCAAGTATAATATCACATTTAATGACTTTTAGGTATAATTTACTAAATTGTATGCCAGGGTTATAGTTTTCAAGATGAGAAAAGTATATACTAAAAGACTCACTCAGAATTGTTTTCCATTCTGCTTAAAAGGTGGATCTCCATAAGTAATGGTAGGAGAGGCATGTTTTCTCTGATTGCAAAAAAAAAAAATTGTTGGGACAATATTATGAATGGGAGAAAAAGTAGGGAACGCCCAACACATTTCTAGGTTTGGTCCACTGCCTCCTTAGATCACAAGTTGATGCCTCATGCACATAACACCTGTTGGTCACACTTGCAATTTCTGCATTCCTCTCCAACCTCCTCAAGAAGGAGCCTTGGCAGACCAGAACAACATACAATGCGGAAGGAGTCACCATTGACATGAAAATGCATCTGGTCCTTTGCACATGCTGTTTCCTCTGGCTGGAATCTTTTTTCAACTAAACCTCTATCTGTATGGCCAAACTTGACCTTCAGGTGTTATTTAGAAATACTGGCTCCAGAAAAAAATGTTCCAGATCCCTGCAGCTGATCTCCAGGTATCTGTTCATCTCCATTATGACGGTTACACACTGAATCGGAATGGCTTGTATATTCTTTATTATTTTGTCAGCTCCTTGATGATAAACTGTCCTATTCATCTTTGTGTCTGCCATGTGCCGTGCCTTCCATGAAGGAGGCACTCAGTAAATCCTGGCTAAATGAATGGGTGAACAAAAGCATGGATTTGGAGGAGATAGAATGACAATTCTTCAGTCCTTTCTTCTTTTTTTGCTTTGACTTGGAGCTGGGTGCACTCAGACACTTCATCTCTGGAGAATAAAGTGAAGTCCAGAGAAATCAATGTGAAGCCCAAAGAAAAAGGATGAAAGAAGCAGGCTCCTAAGAGCCAGTTCTTGTTCAAGCTTCAAGGAAGGGTGATGAAGAGAGAGTTGAGGTTTCTTTGTTATCTAGGCAAGCTAATGGGAGCAGGAAACCAGGAGAGAGGTCAGAGCAAAGTCCCTAACTGGGGACAGAGCTGGTATCCAGTTAAACCATCCCGTGCATTCAGTGTTCCTAGAGAATCCAAGCTTAGAGCTTGGCAGATGAAGAGGTGCAGATCAAACAGTTGTTGTTGTGTGTTGTCAAGTCAGCTCTGAATCATAGTGATCTTACGTTATAGAGTAGAACTACCCCATAGGGATTCCTAGGCTGTAATCGTCATGGGAGAAGATTGCCAGGTCTTTTTTCTTGCACAGCTGCTAGTGGGTTGGAGCTTCTGACCTTTTGGTCTGCAACCCAGGGCTTTAACCACCGTGCCATCGGGGCTCCTGCAGATCAAATAGAGGAATAAAATCCCAAGAGTGAGCATTCAGTTAAAGCTCAGTTTTTCAGAAAGCAGATCTGTCCTCTACTGCCACACTGGATATGTGTGAATTGTGAATAAGGAAGGAGAGAACCTGAGAGCAGAGAGATAGCTAGGTTCTGTGGGTAAGAGCTCTTCTCCCCTGCTAAGTGGGCCATCTGTGAGCCTCATCTATGGAAATATGCAGGCAAAAATGGCTGAGAAGAAGCTGTCCAATATGTGTTGCTGTTATTGCAGTTAAAATAGCTCGAGGTCATTCAGCATATTTACAGAAGGAGTTGGTCTCAGAATGAGAGATAAAGAAGTACCGCTATATTCCATTTACGGAAATCAAAGCTGAGATGCTAAATGCCACTAAAAGAGACAATTTTCTAGCTCAATAGAACTAAGGAATTCTTAGCTTTTAAACTTGGTTTTATCAGATGGAAGGAAGTAATATTGGAGAATGGAGAGATTAAATGTCAAGATGAAGCCTGTGTCTACATAGAGCAATCAAATCAGTCAAACTGGGGTGAACTCAATATATTCTGTTGCCTTCGTCATGAAGCTGTGCAGTGATCAACCGTGCCAGCTGGGTTCCAGCTTCCAGAAGTTTGTCTGAATCTGGTTCGGTTGGTTAGAAATAAGTCAATCATCTCAGGGATTTTGGTTATAATCTTAAATATTGAGCCTCTGGCCTTCCTGTAAAACATCACAAGGAAACACAATTCAGTTAAAATGACCAAATCTCCTCTTAAAGATACAAAAATGACTTAAAATACAGGATTTTTGCAAACCACAGATACTTTCTAGGAATGACTGATTGCTGAAAATTATATTCACTATGATTCACTTTTCTTTTCCTTTTTTTTTTTTTAATTAAGGACATTATCCCAATGCTATGTGTTTTTCTTCAAGGACATAGTTTTCTCGTGTTTGCCAGATTGCTTCGTAAGCAAGATGTTGGTTTTTGGGTACATTTTGCCTAGTTTTCTATATAGCGCAATACACATAAAGTTCTCACACATAGCATAAAGGAGAAATGAGTGTCCAGGAACTAATAATAACATGGTGTTTATAATTTGTAGCTGACAATAACTGTGATTGGCCATTGGAATAAACACAAACTATCCTTCCACCTGTGCCCTTTTTATGAATTTAGATTTTAAAATAATCTTAGTACTTTTGATTTCAATTCTTAATTACTTCTCTAGTCCTTATCATTGCTTTTCCCATTTTGTCAATTCTCTACATGCATGCAGAGGAAATTAATAATAAGAACTACCATTTATTGAATGCTCTTTATGTCCTAGGAACTGTGCCATTTTCTTTAAAGACAATGTCTTTTTCCCAATACCCTAAAACTAGCTACTATTATTATCATCTCTATGTAAGAGATGAGAAAATGGAAGCTGATTGAGATTAAGCTATTCATCCAAGTTCACACAGGCAGCGTGTTTAGAATATTGAATATTGTTCATCAGATAGTCACTCTTTCCCTTTCACTGTGTGTAGGGCAGGCTTCTCTGCACTCTTGACATTGGTCTTGGCCATGTGACTTACTTGGGTTCATAAAAATTTATCAGACGTAAGTGAGCAAAGGTCTTAAATGTTTCATGGGCTTGACTTGCTTCTTGCATTCTAGCGGTCTGCTGGATGGTGTCCCTTTAGCCTGAGTCACATAATGAAATATGTGGGTCAGAACTCCTGCCATGGGAAGCTGTTGATCTCAGGAGTATCAAGGTACAGTTACACCTAAGCTAAACCTGGAGCTTAGAGCCTGGAGCCCAGAGCCCAGGGCCCAAAGTGCAGCCTAGTACAGCCAAATTGCCACCGACTTACAGACCTATGAGCAAGAGAATCAATTATCGTTGCTGTTTGCCTCTACGTTTGGTGGTACTTTGTCATGCAGTATTATTGAAATAATATAAACTGTAAATGGTTGAGCTAAGATTCAAACCAGGTCTATTGAATGTCAAAGCAGGAACCCTCACTTCTTACTCAATACTGCCTGGCAGTAAAACGGTAGAATAGAGAATTGAACAAAAGATACATGGCTCCAAAATCTGAGATTATAGGTTAAAGGATTTAAAAAGCCAAAGGGAAGAGAAGTCAAGACAATAAACAAGGTGAGCGCTGGGCCTTAAAGGAGACTAGGAGGAGGAGATAATCTGTGTGTAAGGCTAAACTTTCTAGGATAGTTTCTATAGTTTGGTACTAGAGAAGGTTCCCTGAACATGTAGACATAATCTGTGCAGCTGAAGCCCTCTTCTTCCTCATGCACAGGCTCCATGCCCACATCTCCCCTTTCACCCTCTTGCCTCAACCTTAACCTCTGGACACCACAGAGAAGACAGCCAATATGTGTGTTCATACGGCCAAAGAAAACTGCCCTAGAAAAATCCTAAAGAAACTGTCCTACATATATTTTCTTTATATTTCATTTAAAAAATGTTAGAATACTTCTGCCCATATTTCCACTGGTTGCAAGGATCCAGAAAACCACTTAGGAGACAGTATTTAATAAATGCTCTTATATAAGTAGAATTTTTTTGATAGCAATACCACTTTCTGATGGGATGGAGACCCAGAAATTCACAAAAGTGGTTCTCATTAAAGAGCATCCTCGGAACTTTTTTATGACAAAAATTATTAGCACTTGTCTTTTGGAAAAATTCCAAGTCTAGCAATTATATTATACCTGTTCTTACTCTTCCCGTGATTTCAAATGTCATTCTTCTTGCTTTCTTCCTTGAAACAATGTGATGTTACTCTGAATGCCTAATTCAATTCTAGAAGTCAGTGAGCCATGGTGTCTTCTTTTCTTAATGCCAAGGCTTTTAGAGTTTTAATTAACTAATCGTTACAAAGCAATTGTATAAAGGGAAATATGGTATTTATAACAGTGATATCAACTGGCTTGATAATACTTAAAGCTAGTAAGATCATTAAAAGAGATAAGTTAGAACGCCTCCTAGCACACTTTCAATCCCAGTAGTTATATTTTAGGCATTTTTTGCCAGAATTGAGGCACCCTAGCAATACATATTTCAGGTTCACTTGATAAAAGGTAGAGCCAATTTAGAGCAAGAATGAGCAAGTCTCAATTTTATTTTAGTTTGAAATTCTACGTTTATTAATATTACTCTTGAACCTGGGATTTATTATAATGCCACAGGTTGAAAGTGTTTCTCTAAATCATTGATCACCAAAGTGGGATGACTATATTCCAAGGAGTATTCCAGACTATCCAGTAGCATGTGGGAAGGAAATATAGGACTTCTTGTTATATTTATTTTTGCCTCCAAAATTTTATCCTCCCTAGTATTTGGAGTGACAACAGCACGCTGTTCAGTCTATATGTGAGTTGTCACATGCCATGACCAGCACTTAAGGTATCCTGTGAGAAGGAAGAGTGGGAGTCCCAGGATACAGAGAGCTGACAGGGGTTCCTCACAGCAGAGGCTACATCCTCAAGTTTACCTGGGACACTGTGGTAGGTGAATTAATGTTTCCCCCAAAGACGTCCACATTCTAATCCAGAACCTGTGAATATGTTACCTTACATGGCAAAAGGGACTTTGCAGTTGTGATCAAGTTGAGCTTCTTGAGATGGTGAGGTTATCCTGCATTATCTGAGCGGGTTCAAGGCAATCACAAGAGTCCTTAGAATATGGACACAGGAGGGCTCAGGATGTGAAGACAGAAGCAGAGATTTGAGCAATACCCTTAGAAGGCAGACATAGCAGCCACGGTAAAGGAATACAGGTAGCCTCTAGCAGCTGGCAAAGGCAAGGAAATGGGGTCTCCTCTGGAGCCTCCAGACCCGCTGTCGCCTTGGCTTTCGCCCAGTGAAACTGATTTTGGACTTCTGACCTCTAGAAGAGAATAAACCTGTGTTTTTTTTTTTTTAAGTTTGTGGCAATTTGTTACAGCAGCAACAAGAAACCAGTAAGCTCATTTACATGGGTTTGTGGACTGTATTATCTTTAACAGTAAATTCTTTACAATTAATTGCAATGAGTAGGGGAATGACGATGAAAAATATTTTGTAACGTATAGTGGTTTGCTGATTATCTCATGTCAAAGTACTAAAGAAAATCTAATTTAAAGATGAATTACACATTTTTCTTTTATAAAAAGATAGGGTCCAATTTTCTAGATTTTCTGTGATAAATGATTATTTTGAAATAATGACTAGTACATTTTTTTAATAATGAATAAATGAAACTAAATTAATGATAGAGTTGTATAATCAAAAAAAATTAGAAATTACAACTCTCACTGAAAGTCACAGTGTAGACTAAAGAATCTAGATTTTGTCTTTCCTCTCAAGTCTTCCTCTCGAAGTATTGTCAACATGGCTCTTTTGTAGCAAACATTATGTGGCAGAATTATATCAGACAATTTTTATACTACCCTCATATATGAATGACAATTCAGCTATAGGTGAAATTTTAGGCTCAAAGTTTGTTCCCTTCAATGTCACTCCATTGTTTTCTTGCCACCAATGTTCTTGTAGAGACACCTGATGGTAATCTGAATTTTGTTTTGTTTATGATCTGCTCTTTCTTTCCAGACGCTTTTAGAAAATTCTCCTTGTCATCAATATTCTTACATTTCAATATAGTGTGCGTAAGTATGGGTTGTTTCTGATCTCCTGTTTAGCGCTATATGAGCCCTTAATTTTTTTTGTATTTTTTAATTCTGGAAAACTTATCCCTATCATTTCTTCAGATATTTTCTCTTCTCTGTTTCTGCTTCTTTCTTTTTATTTAATTTTTTTCTTATTGTCATTTCCTGCTTCCTTCTGAAGAGTTCTTCAATCCCGACTGCCAACTCCCTGATTTGTTTCTTCAGCTGCATGCATAATACCATTTTTTCCCACCGATTGTGATCTTTATTTTAAGTATTACCTACTTCCTTTTTAAGGTTTTTGTTTTTGTATTTTTGTTGTTGTTTCAAATTGTTAAAATCTTCTCTTAAGTTTATTTATCACACCTTGTATTTCAACTCTTGATCCATCAGCAGAGTCTACATACTCAAGATTCCTGGGACCACTGTGGTAGACCTTCTGTTTTGTTGGGCTATCTGTTCCAATAATTTTGCTTCAGATATTATTTGTTGCCCAGTATGACTTTTCTTAGTGTAGTTGTACTTCTCAGGTGTCTAGTTATTTTTCCTTATGAGTCTATGTTCCCCTGGAATATCAGCATATCTGTCTAGTAATTTTATTGGAGTAGATCCAAAGGCCGGGCCCTGATCGGTTTCAGTTCCAGTGAACTTAGGAACAGAGGAGGACATAACCCCCGGGTTGGAGAGGCCACCACCACAAAACCACTGCTGATCATTTTGGTTTGAGGCCACCTCTCCAGGCAGTGCCTCTGGTGAGTGGTTCTCTTTTGAGCTCTTAGTTTTAAAAAAAACCCAACATTTGAGGGAGGCAGTGTCCGTAACGTAATATGCAGCAGCCTAGGAAATGTGAAAGGGCAAGTACGAGGAGTGAATGCCCAATGGAAACTGAGCAGTCCGTACCGGATTTTGGTTTTTACCTTCAGGTTATTGATCATGGGCACTAGCGGTTCCACCTGTGGCTGCAAACTCCTGTGGAGGATAAATAGGCAATGATCATCCAAGGCAACTTGAGAGAAAGAAAAGAACAGAAAGTAAATCAATACCTTCAGCATCCCTCTACGAAAATACACTTGTTAAGATCATCTTCCTCTCTACAGGGATTTCTCACTGGTAGCTTGTTGGTAGGTTGGTATTTGTTCCTAGAAACCAAGTTTCCCCTCTATCTTCTATAATTTCTCCAGGGTTAGTTTTGGGGGAAGAACCCAGCAGCACGTGCAAGTTCTCCACCTTGGCAAGAACCCCTTCAGTGACTTATTCACATTCTGTTTAGTGTCCTCATATTCCCACTGCTAAACCCTTAACCAATTTATTTAAAAGATCAAGGACATTCAGCTTGAATTTCTTCAACTTCTTTTCCGGTCATCTCAACACATTTTCTTTCTTCTGAAACAGGAGGAAAGAAGTGTTCCTTCTCTTTCCCAAGGCTAGCCCTTTCTACCTTTCCTGTAACCTAACTCTATCAACAATCCCTTTTCTTTCTCCCATATTGATGCTCTCTTTTTCCATTGCGTCTTCATCTTTCACAGGCGTGATTAGCTCCCATTCAGTCTTAAAAACAGATCAATGTTTACCCTTAATCCTGTTACAGACACAGTCACCTTTTTCATTTATTTGCTTTTCCACTGTAAATTTTCAAGAAAGCCATGTCTCCAAACATCTCCATTTTCTCCCTACCTCTTTACTCCTTCACCTTACTGAGGAAGGAAGACCTCTATTTCCTAATATTCAAATCAAAAGCCTTATTTCTTCCACGATTCAATTGACGATTTTGTACTAACTTTTTTTAATTCTCTCCATCTTTAGCTATACCACCCAGATTATTTGCTACCTTTTAATCATCTTGAATTTTCCTTGTCATCCCTCATCCTCTGAGAAAGAGAAGGCTCTCAAACTTTAATGCTCATTAAAAAAAAAAATGTTCATAAGCTCGGTAAAAATATGTCATTGTTGATGTCTTGTGCCAATGAAAACCCTATGGATCACAGACCATTGTCTGATGTAGGGCTGGTAAGTGAGTTCCTAGGTTGGAAGGTACTCAAAATACACAGTGGCTGCAATAATGGCCTTGTGCATACCAATAATCGTGAAGATGATATAGGACCAGGCAACATTTTGTTCAGTTGTACAGGGAGTCACCATGAGTCAGAGCCAACTTGACAGTATCTAATAATAACAACAGATGTGGAAACTAAGGTAATTTATCCAAAATTATACAACTAGTAAGTGATGAAGCCAGCATTAGATATTAGGCAGTTTGATTCCAGAAAACCTGTTCTAAACTACCACCCTATGCTGCTCCTTCATGTGTAGAAAAATAACAGGCACTCAACAAATGCTTGAATGAACGAGATTTCAGATAGGTGGATGCTGGGTTGGTATTTCTAGACTATACACAGTTTCTCTAGAATACCGCATGAGAGTTTAAGAGATCATGTGAAACTGTCAGGTAACCAACATGAAATGCAAAGGAATCCCAAACTGAGACTCCAAGTCATGAGGCTCTTAGAGGGTGCCAGTCCCCATGCACCTGGTTGGCTAAAAGGGAGAAATCTCGGATGATGAATGGCAGGGAGCACACAAAAAGTGGAATCCAAAGCAATGGGCAGTTTTCCACATCATTATAGCAGCATTTTGTAACAATTTCTCTGGCAACTGACAGCAGGCATTTAAATCAGCTATTTCCTCCTCAAAATTCCTCTCCAAAGAATAATAATGGCCTCTGCGACTCTGAAGGAAATGTAGCCTCTACTCGGATACAATCTTATCTGGGAACTTGCCATGGTATTCGTCACAGCTGTCACTGCACTGAACCCATTAGAGACGTGCTGAGTGTAGATCCACAGGGTTGTGCGCTCTGAGGGGTCGGTCCTGTGACACATTCTTCTCGAGTTTAAGCAAGAAGACACAATCCACTCAACAATTTGGGACAGAGTCTCCTCAGAGCTGGGTCAGCAAAAGAGAGGCATTCATTCAGCCTTTAAGAAGTTATTTACTTTATGGCTCAGACTGTAGATTTATTTAGGCACTTGCAGTGGCACCCTTGGGAAGAGCAGAACACAAGAAAGAGTTTACACAGAAAACTCAGAGTTCTATTTCTTCAATTTGAGAGCACTGGAGAAGCTGAGGACCTAAAGAGTTGAGTGGAGGAGGGGAGGACATTTGAACTTTGACCAGAGTTCTTTTCAGTTAGCTTCAGTTCAACAGGAAGCTGTTAAGAGTCTCTCTTCTCATGCAGAGAATGTTCGACCTGGAAGCCTAACTCCCTCATGATACATAATTTAAGAAATTGGGTCCTAGAGACATAACGTGACTGACCAGGGCCCCATAATTAGCAGGCAGCAGGACCCAAAGTGCCTGGATTAAGGCCAGAGGGACTTATATTTATTTTTAATTTGGCTCTGCAAAGAAATGCTCCCACAAATCTAATGTAATGTTTCTTGATAAAAAGTACTCCAGATCATATTCCTTTTAATTTTTAAATTCATTTTACTTGTTTTTAATCCACAGTTGCCTTTTCAAAGATAACCCACTGCAGTCAAGTCGATTCCAACTCGTAGCAACCCTGTAGGACAGAGTAGAGTCCAAGAGTTTCCAAGGAGCACCTGGCGGATTCAAACTGCCGACCTCTTGGTTAGCAGCCGTAGCACTTAACCACTATGCCACCAGGGTTTCCAAGGTCCAGGCATAAAAATAGTCTTCCACTCAGTATACCAGGGTAGATCATTTACTCTGAAATTATATTGTCCTGCAAACTAATTTACTGTACTATGTAAACAGCTTATTCTCAGAAAGTTGTTTACCCACCTTGACTCAAAACAAGATCAGGCATCTTTGCCATGCAGCACATGATTTTCTGAGCTAGAAACCCTGGGACTGAGTACACTGTAACATGTGAGAGCCGGAACTCAACAGGACTGCTTTGTTTTTCCAGGTCTAGCAAGTTTTCTGCCTTTGTCAGGGTAAAGTCTTACCACTTCTCTATCTCTCGTTTTAGTGGAAAATATTTGCGTTTTCCTTGTCTGACAGTTTTCCCCCCTACAGTTTCTGGCTTTCGCAGGTTTTACTGTCTTAGGAACTTGACACAGACAGCAGGCCTCCTGCAGGTCATTGCAGATGTGATACTCACCCCCGCCCCTTCCAGACTGTCATAAGATCCTCCATGGGTTCCTGAGGATTATTGGTAATACCAGCATGCTCCAGAGTTTTGTTGGTGAGGTGGCAGTAAGCAAAGACTAGGAGAGGACAGATAGGATGTAGCTCAACAACACCATGGCAACTATGTGTAATTGCATCAATTTTTTCATTTCTTCCCATTCTCTCACCTAACATCTCCTCTACTCTCTTATGCTCTCATTTGCAGAGAAGTAGCGTGTCCATGTCTCCACCACCAGTGCCTGGATGAATGACTTAATTTTACTCCTTCTCATCACCTCTCCTTTTCCATCCTTTCTTTTCTCCTCCTCATTTCCTGATGGGCCACTTTCAAGTTTTTGAAAGCCAGTTCTAAGAAATCCGTTGCTATCAAGTCGGTACTGACTCATAGCAACCCTGTAGGCTAAAACAGAACTCCCCCATAGAATTTCCAAGGCTGCAATCTTTACGGGAGCAGATTGCCATAATTTTCTCCCACTGAGCAGCTGGTGGGTTTGAACCCCCGACCTTTCATTAGCAGCCCAGTGTTTAACCACTGCACCACCAGGACTCCCAGTTCTAAGATAAACAATAGCAAAAACAATGACTGAAAAGGAGACAAAACATTTAATGTCTTTGAACTGAATTTTATTTTATAAGGTGATGTTACATGATCAAATTACATCTGTTTCCCAACACATTCTCTTTTGTATAATTCACTTATTAGTAACCATTTGATTCTTTGTAGGTCCATAAAATAGTTTTCTCTTTGATTGTAAATGAACCACAGCAAGAGTATAACTCTCTATGAAATGTTTCTCAAATGCCTAGTAAAGTGTTCTAATTACAAATTGTCTCTGAAGAACTAATGTTAATAAATGACAACACGACACACAAATATAAGATAAAAACCACGTTGGAATTAATGTGGTGAGAGAAGTACAGACCACATTTAACTTTTATGTTATATTTACCTAGTTCACATACATTTTTCTCTTTGTTAAGAAAATGGCCCATTTTGAGTTTGTAAACATGGATATCCATAAACATTCATCCTTTTACTTATATCATTATCATTACCTGCAATGTATTTTAATTAAGTATAGCTGCATATTGTACACCCAGTTATATCCATGTGTAACATTAAAATTTTTTTTTCTGTATTCATTTAAAAGTATATTTAAATACTAATTTTTATTCAAAAAATCTGCATTAAGAGAGAGCATGGCAGCATTCGAAATTTGGAATTCTAAAATTCTATCAGGTATCTCCTAATTGAGAAATGTGGACACGTGTGTACATATATAAACACACACTAATTTAAAGTTTTCTCTTCAACTTAAAGCTGAATGTGATTAAATCAGTGATAAAATAATCAGTTTTCTTATAATCATATTCCACTGTTCAAACTGAAATGAAATATACTTCCCTTTATTAAAAAAATCTGCAGACCTGATTAATTACATGACATCGTACTTTCCATTACAAGTGCTTTTTCTGCCATCTAGTGGAAAAAATGAAATCTATGAGGCTTCACTATTTACATTTTTTAGTTCTATTGTTTCTTTCCATATTGAGTAAAGACTTGTTTGAAATTCCAAGAAAACAAAGCAATATACTCCCTCCCAATTTCTGGTCTGTTCCGCAGGTGGACCAGATGTGAATAACCGTGGACATTCTCCGTGTTATCTAAGGGACCACATACTTAAAAATGTAGAGGGTGCGTTAGGCTTTCTATAAAAATCACCAGAGACTCCAAAACAAGATACTAGTACCCATTGTTTTATGTAATTGGATTGTTGTTCACTGTCAAAGTGATGAAAGATGCCTCAGGCCCCTGCATCTTTTCTGTTCCTTCAATACAACAATCCTAGAAACTGGAGAAGGAAGTGTTCAAACAGAAAAGATGACTTGTCTAGATCAGTGGCTTTCAAATTTTTAAAAACTTCAACTTACACTAACATCACCACACACACGCCTACTTTAAAAATACATGTTAGTAAGTCTGAGACTATGACAAAATAAAAAGTTAAAGGAAAAAAGATATGACAGAAACTGGTTAATGAATACAAATACCTTTGAGATCTTCTCAGCTGAGGATATTTTATTAACCATTACTACTAGCATTATTCTCTCTATCACCCAGAATAGAAAGCTCAAATGCATTGTCATTAAACACTTCTCACATCAAATCGGTCACCAAATTTTGTGGAGTCTATCCTCACAATCCGTCTCATATCTTTGTTTTCCTTTTCAGCTTTATCTAGTCTGGACTCCTTCCATTTGTCCCCTGGGTGATTACAGTAGCCTCCCTACTGCTCCCCATGGCTCCATTTCTCACCCCTCTGGTCCAGCCTGCGTAGAACTTCCACACTTATTCTCCTTCTCACAGCTCAGGTTACATCATTCATTGCATCCTCTTCCTAATGAGTGCCACTTAAGGTGGCATTCCAGACTCTCTCCCTTAGTTCCCTATTCGCATTTACTATTTTAAATTAGATTATCTCTCCCCCATTACTCTGTGAGCATGGACGATGTCCTTGTCTGTTTTTATTGTTGTTACTGTTCTTAAGCGCTGTCCAGTCGTTTTGGACTCATAGTGACTGTATGTATAATAGAATGAAACACTGCCCGGTCGTGCGAATCCTCGTAATTTTTGCTATGCTTGAGTCCATTTTTGCAGCCACTGTGTCAATCCACCTTGTTGAGGGTCTTCCTCTTTTTCGCTGACTGTCTATTTTACCAAGCATGATGTCCTTCTCCAGGGATGAGATGAAGTCTTACCATCCTTACTTCTAAGGAGCATTCTGGCTATACTTCTTCCAAGACAGATTTTTTCGTTCTTCTGGCAGTCCCTTGTATATTCAATATTCTTCACAAATGCCATAATTCAAAGGCATTAATTCTTCTTCAGTCTTCCTTATTCATTGTCCCTCTTTCCTATACATATGAAGTGATTGAAAACACCATGGCTTCAGTCAGGCACACCTTACTTTTTAACATTTGAAATAGGTCTTTTGCAGATTTGTCCACCTTATGGTTCCCAGGGTTTCTTCTCTCATCCTCCTCAATTCTTACTTTATACTCTCTAAACAATCTTTAAGGAGGTCGTTTGCAGCAGATTTGCCCAGTGTAATACATTGTTTGATTTCTTGACTACTGCTCCATGGGTGTTGATTGTGGACCCAAGCAAAATGAAATCCTTGACAACTTCAATCTTTTCTTCATTTATCATGATGTTGCTTATTGGTTCAGTTGTGAGGATTTTTGTTTTCTTTATGTTCAGGGGCAATCCATACTGTAGCCTTTGATCTTCATCAGTAAGTGCTTCAAGTCCTCTTCCCTTTCAGCAAGCAAGGTTGTATCATCTGCATATTGCAGGTTGTCAATGAGTCTTTCATCAGTTCTGATTCCATGTTCTTCTTCATAAAGTCCAGCTTCTCAGATTATTTGCTAACATACAAATTGAATAAGTATAATGAAAAGATACAACCCAGACACACACCTTTCCTGACTTTAAATCATGTTTAAATTGTGTTCCAATTCATTTTTTACTTCAATTTTCCTAGATTCATTCTTTGTACATTGCACATTCTGATTATTAATGGATGTCTGTAGCTGTTTCTTCTCGTTTTGATTTGTGCCACATCAGCAAATGAAAATCCCAAAAGCTTTGTTCCATCCACGTTATTAAGGTCAACTCCACTTTGAGGAGGGAGCTCTTCCCCAGTCATATTTTGAGTGCTTTCCAACCTGTGGGGCTCATCTTCTGGCACTTTATCAGACAGTGTTCTACTGTTATTCGTAAGGTTTTCACTGGCTATTTTTTCCTGTTTTTATGTGTACTATGTTTGCCCCGGAGTCCCTGGGTAGTACAAATGGTTAACAATCTTGGCTGCTAACTGAAAGATTGAAGGTTCAAGTCCATCCAGAGCCACCTTGGAAGAAAGATCTGACGATCTACTTCTGAAAAATCAGTTATTGAAAATTCTATGGATCACTGTTCTACTCTGATATGCATGGAATCACAATGAGTCGAAATTGACTTAACAGTAACTGAGTATTTGCCCCAGCAGGTATTTAATAAATGTTTCTTGAAAGCATTAAACAAAATTCTTTCCTGACCTCCAGCTCTCCCTAGTCCTGTGTGTACCCTACATTCTAGCCGCTGTTCTACCAAATATTCCCTGAACTTCCCTTTTATTACTTAATTAATAATCATTTTGTTTGTTTGTTTTCTTAAATGTGAATTTGTTCAGGATTTTTCCTGGGCTGCCATAGTGTCTGTCCTCTTCGGTGGAAATCTTTTCTGCCCTTTAAATATTAGCTCAAATGCCATTCATTACAAGAAACTTCCCAGTCTCTAGCAGAATGAACTCCCACAGCTTGTTAACTGTGACTTCAGTTTCTGTTCAATACTTATGCCATCTGCCTACTTTTAGATCATGTTTCTATGTGTCTGTCTAACTTGATTTTGAGCATCTTGAGGATAGGGAACATGACTTGTGTACTTTTCCAGTCCTTGGTTCTATTCTAAGTATTGAATATATGTTTTTTCACTTGAACTCAGTGGCTGTAGTTTAAATAAGTAGAACTGGAGCCTGTTGACAATCATTTCTGGTGTAGGTTTATTGAAGTTCTTTAAACAAATCTTAGATGGGCTATTTTAGAGTGTATACGTAAGGACTTGACTAAGCTTTCTAGTTTGGATTATCAGTCCACTCATCAATACTTTTTCTCAGTATCTGCTGAGCACTGTATGTTGTTGTTAGGTGCCGTCAAGTCGGCTCCAACTAATAGCGACCCTATGCACAATAGAATGAAACACTGCCCGGTCCTGGGCCATCCTTACAATCGTTGCTATGCTTGAGTTCATTGTCGCAGCCACTGCGTCAATCCACCTTATTGAGGGTCTTCCTCTTTTCCGCAGACCCTGTACTCTGCCAAGCATGATGTCCTTCTGCAGGGACTGATCCCTCTCGACAACATGTCCAAAGTATGTAAGACGCAGTCTCGCCATCCTTGCTTCTAAGCAGCATTCTGGTTGTACTTCTTCTAAGCAGATTTGTTTGTTCGTTTGGCAGTCCATGGTATGTTCAATATTCTTCGCCAACACCACAATTCAAAGGCGTCAATTATTCTTCGGTCTTCCTTATTCATTGTCCAGCTTTCACATGCATATGATGTGATTGAAAATACCATGGCTTGGGTCAGGTGCACCTTAGTCTTCAAGGTGACATCTTTGCCCTTCAACACTTTAAAGAGGTCCTTTGCAGCAGATTTACCCAATGCAATGCATCTTTTGATTTTTTGACTGCTGCTTCCATGGCTGTTGGTTGTGGATCCAAGTAAAATGAAATCCTTGACAACTTCAATCTTTTCTCCATTTATCATGATGTTGCTCATTGGTCCAGTTGTGAGGATTTTTGTTTTCTTTTTGTTGAGGTGCAATCCATACTGAAGGCTGTGGTCTTTGATCTTCATTTGTAAGTGCTTCAAGTCCTCTTCAAGTTCAGCAAGCAAGGTTGTGTCATCTGCATAACGCAGGTTGTTAATGAGCCTTCCTCCAAACCTGATGCCCCTTTCTTCTTCATATAGTCCAGCTTCTCTGATTATTTCCTCAGCATACAGATTGAATAGGTGTGGTGAAAGAATACAACCCCGATGCACACCTTTCCTAATTTTAAACCAATCGGTATCCCCTTGTTCTGTCCAAACAACTGCCTCTTGATATCTGTAAATGTTCCTCATGAGCACAATGAAGTGTTCTGGAATTCCCATTCTTTGCAATGTTATCCACCATTTGTTATGATCCACACAGTCGAATCTCTTTGCACAGCCAATAAAACACAGGTAAACATCCTTCTGGTATTCTCTGCTTTCAGCCAGGATTCATTCGACATCAGCAATGATATCCCTGGTTCCACGTCCTCCTCTGAAACCGGCCTGAATTTCTGGCAGTTCCCTGTCGATATACTGCTGGAGCCACTTTTGAATGATCTTCAGCAAAATTTTGCTTGCATGGGATATTAATGATATTGTTCTATAATTTCCACATTCAGTTGGATCACCTTTCTTGGGAATAGGCATAAATATGGATCTCTTCCAGTCAGTTGGCTAGGAAGCTGTCTTTCCTATTTCTTGGCATAGACGAGTGAGCACCTCCAGCGCCACATCTGTTTCTTGAAACATCTCAAATGATATTCCATCACTCCCTGGAGCCTTGTTTTTTGCCAATGCCTTCAGAGCAGCTTGGACTTCTTCCTTCAGTACCATCGGTTCCTGATCATATGCCACCTCTTGAAATGGTTGAACATCGACTAATTCTTTTTGGTATAATGACTCTGTGTATTTCTTCCATCTTCTTTTGATGTTTCCTGCATCGTTTAATATTTTCCCCATAGAATCCCTCACTATTGCAACTCTAGGCTTGAATTTTTTCTCCAGTTCTTTCAGCTTGAGAAATGCCGAGCATGTTCTTCCCTTTTGGTTTTTCATCTCCAGCTCTTTGCACATGTCATTATAATACTTTACATTGTCTTCTCAAGACGCCCTTTGAAATCTTCAGTTCTTTTACTTCATCAATTCTTCCTTTTGCTTTAGCTGCTTGACGTTCAAGAGCAAGTTTCAGAGTCTCCTCTGACATCCTTCTTGGTCTTTTCTTTCTTTCCTGTCTTTTCAATGACCTCTTGCTTTCTTCATGTATGATGTCCTTGATGTCATTCTACAACTCGTCTGGTCTTCGTTCACTAGTGTTCGATGCGTCAAATCTGTTCTTGAGATGGTCTCTCAATTCAGGTGGGATACACTCAAGGTCATATTTTGGGTCTTGTGGACTTGCTCTGATTTTCTTCGGTTTCAGTTTGAACTTGCATATGAGCAATTGATGGTCTGTTCCACAGTTGGCCCCTGGCCTTGTTCTGACTGATGATATTGAGCTTTTCCATCATCTCTCTCCACAGACGTAGTTAATTTGATTTCTGTGTGTTCCATCTGTGTGTTCCATCTGTGTATTTGCAATGAAGAAGTGTTTGGTCTTGTAAAATTCTATCATTCAATCTCCGGCATTGTTTCTATCACCAAGGCCATATTATCCAACTACTGATCCTTCTTCTTTGTTTCCAACTTTTGCATTTCAATCGCCAGTAATTATCAATGCATCTTGATTGCATGTTCAATTTCAGACTGCAGCAACTGATAAAAATCTTCTATTTCTTCATCTTTGGCCCTAGTGGTTGGTGCGTAAATTTGAATAATAGTCATATTAGCTGGTCTTCCTTGTAGGCCTAAGGATATTATCCTATCACTGACAGCATTGTACTTCAGGATAGATCTTGGAACATTCTTTTTGACGATGAATGAAATACCATTCCTCTTCAAGTTGTCATTCCCAGCATAGTAGGCTGTATGATTGTCTGATTCAGAATGGTCAACAGCAGTCCATTTCAGCTCACTAATGCCTAGGATATCGATGTTTATGCATTCCATTTCATTTTTGATGATTTCTAATTTTCCTATATTCCTACTTCATACATTCCAGGTTCCAATTATTAATGGATGTTTGCAGCTGTTTCTTCTCATTTTGAGTCACACCGCATCAGCAAATGAAGGTCCCGAAAGCTTTACTCTATCCACGTCATTAAGGTCGACTCTACTTTGAGGAGACAGCTCTTCCCCAGCACTATATACCACTGAAAAATACCAAGAAGTGCAAAGGCTGGCAGCTACCTTCATACAATGCAGGCCCTGTTGGGGCTCTCCATGTTCCCATAATGATTTGTTTTCTTTTATAATTGTACTTCCTCCTTGTATTGCATGTACCTGTCTCCACAAGCCATTGAGAGTAGGGATTCTTATTTATTTGTACACTTAGCAACTAACATTATTGCCTGCACATGGTAGATGCTCAGTAACTATTTATTGAATGAAAGAATCATGAGTAACAGAAAGAATTATAAGGAAGCATTATACATTGTATCCACCTTCAAGAAGATTATGTGCCAGATGGAGAAAAATGTACCTAAAAACTCTGATCATAACGTTTTACCATTAATAGACATTCAAAACGTTTTTGTTGAATTAACTAAAAGAGAGTTAATTTCTATTTCCAGGAAAAATGCTAAACACTTAGCAAGAAGTATAATGATTTTCCTTGTCCTGTAGAAGTTAAACAATTAAGTGTGAGGCAATAAAAATGTTCACAAATATTTATACTATTTAGCAGTTTGTTTTCCTACCAAATGTACTTTAGAGATATCACTGTAAGCTGAAGTGCTAGAAAAGGCTTTCCAAAGGAGGAAGACCTTTGTCAAGAACTTGAAAAGTCTGAGATTTTACTCTACTTGAAAGCTGAAAAGTTAGCTTTCCACATTTTCATAGAGGCTGGCAGAAGACACAAGACTCCTGGGTCAGAGACAAAGGACATTATTACTCATGGCACAGCAGCAGCATGAACTTCATGTTCACATTGATTCTCCTTGTCCTCCAAGTCCCTCAGAAATGATAAAGAGCAGCTCAGGGAGATGCTGCACATGCAGTGGGTTTGCATCAGAGTCGAGGAACCCCAAGCTAAGGAAACCTCAATCCTATAAAGGGGGCTGCTAGAAAACCTGTCCAATCTTTGTCCAGAGAGAGACATTATCTTATTATCCTGGTCAGAAAACAAATCTGCACTCTGCCCTGGAGGGAGACATTATGTAAAAACATGCTTTAAAAGATGATCCAATGAAAAAGCTCTCTATGCCTTTCCTCAAAACATGAGCAGAAACACAAGAGGTCATTGGAGAACTTCCCCACAACAGTCTTAATTTGGTTCCTGAAGGTTGGGTGTGATTTGGTTGAGCAATAGGAAGAGAAAAAAATATTCCAGGAAGAAGAATTTCCTGTGCACATATTTTCTTTCATGATTGACCTCTCTAGGCCTTAGTTTCCTTATCTGTAAAATCAAAATATTAATATCTACCTCACAACATTGCTATGACAATTACATGAGGCAATGTGTGCTTAGTATAGAGCCTGATGCCTGACACATAGTAGGTGCCAAGACTAACAGTTTGGAGCTATCTTTTCAACTAACAGTTTTCTGTATACTGCCCTGGCATTAAGAAAAGTGGGAAGAGAGAGGAATTTAGCCAGTCCATTCACGATTTTTTTTTTTTTTAATTATGCACCTACTATGTGAAAGGCAACAGGTAAGACTTTGGAACTAGAAATCATGCCTGCCCCCTTGAAGCTTACAGCCTCTGAGGAAAATCAACAGAGGAAAATAGAATTATCTTGCTTCCATCCAGTACACTTGTAGAGGGCAAAAACTTTTATGGCAATCCCACCTGACCGAAGTCAGAGAATTATAAAAACATAGGAGGAACATAAACCTAAAATAAGAATATAAAAATGTCAAAGTACAGTGATAGCATACGCTAGTCAACAACTGCTTTTTCAAGATCATGTGGAAAAAAGGGATACAAATAATCACAGCAGGAAGATGTCATGTGAATATTATTGCCACCTATTTTTTATATGTATGATTGTTAAACCATTCATTTGATAATATTTATTGAGCATTCACCGTATGCTGTGGATAGTGATAGGTACTGGAATTTGAGAATCCTTTGTCCCTTGAGGCCATCTCACTCTCTAAGGAAATTAACACTGGCTTTAGCCTGTTTGATGAATTTAGAAAACACAAAGGCAGCAGCTCAAGTTGGTTTTCCTGGAAGAACTATGGTAATAACACTTTGTTCCTACATCATTTCCAGTGCAGTGCAGGCTGCATTGCAGTTATTTTTCTGGAGTCCGTTTACTGAATTGTGTTGGTAGCTGCCATCAAGTCAGCCTCTGACAGCCTCTGACTCACGGCTACCCCGTGTGTTACAGAGCAGAACTGCTCCACAGAGTTTTCTTGTCTGTGGCCTTTACGGGAGAAGATCACCAGGCCTTTTTCCTTGGAGCCTCTGAGTCCATTTGAACCACCTACCTTTTGGTTAGCTGTCAATTGCAAATGCTTGTGCCACTATGGCTCCTTCTTTCTGGACTAGATTGCCAGAAATTGCCTGGGTTGTGTGACAGCCGAGAGATGGGGGCTAACCAGGAGGGGAAGTGCATTACATTTGAAATAGGAAGCTGAGAACAAGGGTGTGCCAGCAAAGCTGAAGGGAGGGACCACTCCATCTTTAGTTTCTGTTATTTATGGACCAAGAGATGGGGCTTTAGCTGATGCTAAGAGCTGGTGGTATATTAAATGGATTAGGGGAATGCTGAGTCCAGCGTGCAAGTGGAAGGACCTAAAAAAACCTACCCCACCCCCCGCCAAAATCTCACCCACTCCTCAACCCCCCCGTGCTGTCCAGCTGGCTACATCCTTGAAGTTAAATGGTACCTCTAGGACTTTCCCCAGAGAAAGGACCTGCATTATGATTAACATCTTAGTATGGGTTCCTTTGGTCTGACCTGAGCTTGTGAGAGAAACAAAACAACTTGGTACAAAATGCTGAAAGGGAGAGAAGAAAAGACCTGAGAAATTCCAGGTGAGAAAGCATCTTTCCTCGCTCACATGCTGAACCTTCCCTTAGGGGCTCACTTGTTAACCAGGTTTACTATTAAATCCCAACATAGGTTCTAAAACGTTTCTGAACTCAAGAAAATGACAGTGCCGGGGCCATAATAATACATCACAACAACTCTCTTCATGTCTAATTCAGGCTACAACCTTGAAAAGTCAGGTCCTCATCAGCTTTTCCTAAGATTGCAGGGCCCTCAAGTCCTTCTGCTGTAGCATTTCAGTGTTTAAGCACAACCTGTTGCTGCCCCATAGGGTTTCCAAGGAGTGGCTGGTGGATTCGAACTGCCGATCTTTTGGTTAGCAGCCAAGCTCTAAACTATTACGCCACCAGGGCTTCAGTATAAGCACAGCTTAGTATAAAACCAGTTGCTGTTGACTCATCACCAATTCATGGCAACGACATGCGCATCAGAGTACAGCTGTGCTCCATGGGGTTTTCAATGGCTGATTTTTCGTAAGTGCAACGTCAAGCCTTGACACCTCTAGGTAGACTTGAACCTCTGACATTTTGGTTAGCAGCTGAACACATTAACTGCTTGGATTACCCAGGGACTTCACAGCTCAGTATATTGTTATTAGTTGCCTACAAGAGTGCTGTTTTTGTGAAATTGAGGCACTTTTTACTTCATTCTATACAAAATGCTTTTTTCTTTCTCTGTGTGAATGCAGTCCTGATTGGTAAAATCCTTTCCATTTCTATTAGGTGAAGACAGGTGAAAGCAGGAATGCTGTTTATCCAGGGCTTAAATTAAACCTTACAGAGCTCTCTCTCCCTGCCTGCCTCCTCACCTCCGCCCCCAAACCTCTATCAGTAGACTTCAAAAAAAAAAAAGACTTCTAAGGAAGCTTTTATTTAGCCAGCTGTTTGCTCCTCTTTTACATGAAGGTTCCCAGTTTTCAGCAGGAACAAAAATCACTGATATCCCCATTGGGTGTATCAGAAGCAACTGAGAACAACGAACTCTTTTTATGTTGAAAATAGAGATTTAAAAATTATTCATAATCCTCACTTCTCCCGACACATTCTCATCCCCATGGGCTCCTTTCGCTAATTAGCTATGCAAGCCTTGACACTAAAATTTAGCTACATATTAAGCTTTTAGTTTTATTAGTATGGTGTCAGGATCTTTCTTCCTCTACAAACACAGTGTGTGTTCATATTCAAATGCATATTATCTATGTTTCCAAAAAGGGTATGTAAACATAGGTTTTATGAAAACACTAGGTCTGAGTCTATAGGTGAGAAGAAAGTGCATTTCAAATTTAACTCACTTGAGAATCATTGGAGCACCCCTGAAATTAAGTTAGCAGATAAGTACAATTAATACAAAGCATAAAGCAGAAATTAACATTTATGAAGCTCCTACTATGTACAGGTAGTATACTATGGATTTGACATGTATGATCTTTGCTTACTCTTCAGAACACTGTGAGCTATATATTATCATCCTCATCCTAGAGATAAGGAAACTAAGACTGAGGACACACAAAATCCAAGCCTGTCTGGCCCCAAAGCCTGAGCTTTCTGCTAATTTATATGAATATTAGAACCAAAAGGAATCCTGGGTATCATCTAGGATAATCGTTTTCTAAAATGTAGAGTGGGCACCAATGGGAGTGTTACATGGGACATTGCACCTAAAATGCATTAAATGCCATGATAAAGTTCTTATCTTTTCAATAGTCTTTTAATGCTTCTGGTATTGCCTAGTAGAAATTCAGCTGGGTGTGAGATGTCTCTAACACTTGCTCTTCTCTTCCTCTACTAAACAAAGGCCTCAGAATCACAATTATTAAAGACAATATCTAGCTAAGATTTAATTAAATGTTTAATCTTCATTGTAATTGCTTTTGTAGTTACTGTCTAGTTATGGGAAATGATGCTGGTTTTTTTTTTTTTTAGTTGTTTTGTAAATTTTTATTTAGAAACTAAAATAAATCCAAATGTATTTAGATTTTTTACAATGAGCCCATTTAAAGAAAAATGTTTACAATAATAGTTCAGTGATATACAGGTGTGGGAAAAATCATGAAGATGTCATGGGAAATCTGAACTTTGGGGAGCAGAAATCTGGAGATTCTAGGCTAAAGCTCACATGATACAATTGAAAGAATTCACATGACACAGCTGAAGAAAGTGAGTCTTACAGCGATGTAGTAAAGTATCCTTGACATCCAATTTTCCTGAATTACCGAAACAGGATCATTTACCTTTTGGGCATGGTGGTGAAGAGCCATGGCAAGCTACCAGAAAGGATTCAAACTGCAGAGCTTTCTGGCTTGTTGTTTTGTTCTGTTATCTCCTCACAAGCAAGTCAATTCCTACTGTAGTTCTCTGTTTTTCCTGAAGGCATGTTAGACTTCTTTTTTTCTAGTAAAAACAGATTAGAATTAAGAAAATAAAAAATTCCAGTTTCTTCCGGAGAGGTCACATAGTCCCAGTTTTTGTTTTGTTATGTTTTTTTTCCTGTGCTGAATGGTGTGAAACTGAAGACCAAAAACCACTCATTGCCGTTACGTCGATTCCAACTCATAGCGACCCTATAGGACAGAGTAGAACTGCCCCGTTGAGTTTCTAAGGAAGTGGGTGGTATTTTAAATGAGCTTGGTAAGCTGGGCATTCAGACTAAACCAGAAGTAGATATCGGTATTTGTGTAACATTTACATTAGTGTATTTAGTTATTTCAATGTATAGCCATCAGCAAATTCAAGCCGTAACTGATAAAATAAAAAGGCCATTTACTGGCATTTTAGGGGTTGAGTATGTAGGCTTTCCTCTAAATAATTTAATGGGTGAGATAGTTTTCCAACATTACTTTTTGAAAGCATAACTACACAACAACCTCTTTAAAACATTTGATGTAACTCCCCGAGTGTATATCTGGCGATTTATTGCTTTCAGTAGTTAAGAGGTGATACTGTGGAATGTATTCAATGTAACATGCCTGCATTTCCATTCAGCTTCTGGGGACCCTAAGATACCCCTGTATTCTGCTCTATTCTAAAAGAGTGTCTTGTGTTAACAGAGACTCAACTTCCTGAGGCTGTTATTTAGACTGTTCAATGTGCTGGTTTCTTTATAACGCCTAAAATATTCCAACCTGATCTGTATGAGTCCTATACTAAATTTCATAAAAACAGAGATCATTTTTTTGTTAGAACTGGATCCCCCAAGGACTTCTGCCAAATGGATGGCTTTAGCCTGTTCTTTATTTTCTCCCAATTAAAAGGCAGTAGCATAGATCTGCAGAGTTCCTGGGTGACACAAATGCTTAGGCACTTGGTTACTAACTGAAAGGTTGGTGGTTCAAATCCTCCCAGAGGTACCTTGGAAGAAAGGTCTGGCAATCTACTTCTGAAAGATCACAGCCATTGGAAACCTTACAGAGTACAGTTCTATTCTGAAACACAAGGGGTCGCCCTGAGTCGAAAGCAACTCGATGGCAACTGTTAATATAGATCTGCAGAGAAGCCACAAAATTCACCAGTCCACCAACTTTAGCAATAGCATGCTTAGGGGGGAAAAATGGGGCAACCCTGGGAAAGACAAATATCTGTCATTGATCTTTTGTTCTATTCTCAGCAAGTTCATTTACTTTCAGAGTTTCAATTGTCACCTCTGGGCATCTGATTCCCAATCTCCTTCAGCCTTTTCTCCCATTTTGCCTCTTTACCCCAAGAAATGAAGAGGTATAATGAGGGGCACTGTGGTGAATGGGTTCCAAAGTCAGCCTACCTGTGTTAAAGCCCTAGGTCTACCCCTTTCCTAATGTGCAACATTAAGCTATTACCACTCTGTGCCTCAGTTTGCTTATCTGCAGTTGGACAATAACTATCTCCTAGAGTTACTGTAAGTCTAAGGATTCAACAAGTTGATACATGTAAAGCACCAAAAACAGTGTCTTGCATGTAGTAAATGTTCAATGTGTTAGTTATTATTTTTCAGCTGCATGGTGGATATTGTCTCTTGGATGCCCAGTCTATCCATTCATTCAGCTAACATTTATTGGGCATCTAACATGTGCCAGGCACTGTTCGAGATGCTTGACATACATCAATGAACAAAATCAAGAAAAATCTCTGTCCTTGTGAAGCTTTATTCAGGTAAGAGAGACAGATAAAAATAACTATAGTAACTAAGTAAAATGCATACTATGTTGTTGTTGTTGCTGTTAGCTAGTGTCAAGTTGGCCTCCTACTCACGGTGACCCTGCACCACGCCCATGATCACTTGCAGATTGAACTGTTGGTGACCCACATGGTTTTCGTTAGCTGATTTTTTGAAGTAGATCACTAGGCTTTTCTTCCTAGTCAGTTTTAGTCTGGTAGTGCCACTGAAGCCTGTTGAGCATCATAGCAACATGCAAGCCTTCACTGACAAATGGGTGGTGGCCACGGTGCACTGGGCTGGGAATCAAACGCAGGTCTCTCAAATGGGAGGTGAGAATTCTACTACTGAACGACCACTGCCCCTGCGTAATGCCTTCACTGACAAATGGGTGGTGGCCACGGTGCACTGGGCTGGGAATCAAACGCAGGTCTCTCAAATGGGAGGTGAGAATTCTACTACTGAACGACCACTGCCCCTGCGTACCATGTTAGAGAATGATAAATGCTGTAGGGAAAAATATATAGAGGGTAGCAAAGAGATTGGAAGGGCTAGCAAGTGTGAGATTTAATATTTAACATTTAAATACAATACTCCTAAAATAAAATTGATTTATTTTTGGAAAATTAGATTTCCTTCTACTGATAATTATTCTCTTACCCAGGTTAAGAAATACAGTGACCTTATTTTTTTCCCTCTATTTTCCTTCATAACTTGCCATTAAGTTTCATGTGTTTTTCTTATGTAATGTCTCTTAAATCTACCCTGATTTGAACATTTAGGCCTGGGTTATTATCATAGCCTCCAACCTAGTCTCTCTCTGCTCCAATCCATCCTGCACTTCACTAGCAACGCAATTCTCATAACATAGCTTGATTATGTCTCTCCCTTTCTCTAATGCCTGTGGAATGAAGGTCAAACGCATTCCTGGATGTTCATAGTCTGACCTCAGTCTTTTTCCAGCTCTCTCCTACCTTCCCCTAATAATTCTTCACCATTTCAACTACATAACCTACTTCTGGAGATTTCCCCACTCTGAGTCTCTGCAATGATTAGGCTCTTTTCTAACACTGCATTGCTAGTTTTCTTTCTCTTTGTAGAAGTATTAGAAGTTTCATTAAACTTAAAATACTATGAGGAATTTTATAAAATAATTTGACTTTTGAGAGAATCGCAGGTGAGATATTCTCACGAGGGAAATGTTGTGGGGAAGTGCTGATGGAAGGACACTGGACGGCATCACACAAATCCAGTCTGACTCACCATTTTCTGGAGAATCCGCCAACAACTGAAATTATTTCCTTTGATGCCTTTAGTCAGACTCTTCAAGGACAGCATGCCAGCTAATTAGTTTTCCCAAAAAAATATGCAAATAAGATTCACTATTCCCAGGCCGCCTGACTTCTTTTCTCCCCTCTCTTATAAATCCTGCTTTCCCCTTTGTTCTTTGACTCAGTCAACCAATGGATTCCCTCTCAATGAGTGCAAAAACTTGCATAAAGATAACTTAATGTCTAAGTTATTTTTTGGCGTAGGCATAGGAACTATTTTCTGTTTACAATTTACAAATATATTTGTTTTAATGACTCAAGTGATTAGTCTTCAGAAAATTATACCCATTTTCTTTGTTATGTAAACAGCCCAACTCTTCATTTTATAAAGTTTATGTACAAATACCCTTGCCATTAGTGAATAGCACAATTCTTACATTAATGCATGTTCTCTGAGGTCGTAATCCACATCGAGCTGCCATCTTGATTTGTCAGTCATATGGTCCCTTTGAGACTCTTCAAGCTGCCTGCACGTGATTCAACCTGTCTACAGATGTCAACACTATTGAGATATACATTTTTGCCACATAAAATGCAGACTTTATGAAAGACTTCTGTTAATTTAAATGGTAACCTTCAGTTGTGTTGCTCTTCAGAACTACAGAGCCATGCACCTCTAAAATAGTTGCATTTTATTTCTTAATTTTCTTACTTATAAAATGGGGAGGGAAGTAAGTGGCAATTTCCTAACATCAGAGTGTTATTAAGAATCCATGAGATTGTTAGTGAAAAAAACACTATAAACTGGAAACCACAAAAACCAAACTCATTGCCATTGAGTCGATTCCAACTCACAGTGACCCTAGAGGACAGAGTAGAACTGCCCCATAGGGTTTTCAGGGAGTGCCTGGTGGATTCAAACTGCTGACATTTTGGATAGCAGCCAAACTCTTAACTACTACTACATCATCAGGGTTTCCATAAAGTGGAAAGCACAACTGAAATAAATTATTCCTAATCACTAATTTTGATGTCCTTTGGAAAACTAACTTCATTACTGCTTTCTAGGAGCTACTATCCTAGATGTTAACTGAGTTAGTTTTTACGATTTTACCAATTATCTATATCAAGATTTACAGGGTATCATTGTTGATATCAAATGGATCTTGGCTGAAAGCAGAGAACACCAGAAAGATGTTTACCTGTGTTTTATTGACTATGCGAAGGTATTCGACTGTGTGAACTGTAAAAAATTATTGATAACATTTTGAAGAATGGGAATTCCAGAACACGTTATTATGCAAATCTGCTGCAAAAGACCTCTCTGAAGTGTTAAAAAGCAAAGTTGTCACTCTGAGGGCTAAGGTGCACCTGACCCCAGCCACTGCTTTTTCAACTGCCTCATATGCATGTGAAAGCTGGGCAATGAATAAGGAAGATCAAAGAATTGATGCCTTTGAATTATGGTGTTGGCATAGAATATGGAATATACAATGGACTGTCAGAAGCTTGTGTCTAATCTGCTTTTTGGCTAGAATTTTGTTGAGGATTTTTGCATCTATGTTCATGAGGGATATAGGTCTGTAATTTTCTTTTTTTGTGATGTCTTTACCTGGTTTTGGTATCAGGGAAATGGTGGCTTCATAGAATGAGTTAGGTAGTATTCCGTCATTTTCTATGCTTTGAAATACCTTTAGTAGTAGTGGTGTTAACTCTTCTCTGAAAGTTTGGTAGAACTCTGCAGTAAAGCCATCCGGGCCAGGGCTTTTTTTTTTTGTTGGGAGTTTTTTGATTACCGTTTCAATCTCTTTTTTTGTTATGGGTCTATTTAGTTGTTCTACTTCTGATTGTGTTAGTTTAGGTAGGTAGTGTTTTTCCAGGAATTCATCCATGTCTTCTAGGTTTGCAAATTTGTTAGAGTACAATTTTTTGTAATAATCTGATTCTTTTAATTTCAGTTGAGTCTGTTGTGATGTGGTCCATCTCCTTTCTTTTTCAGGTTATTTGTTTCCTTTCCTGTATTTTTTAGTCAGTCTGGCCAATGGTTTACCAATTTTGTTAATTTTTTCAAAGAACCAGCTTTTAGGTTTGTTAATTCTTTCAATTGTTTTTCTGTTCTCTAATTCATTTAGTTCAGCTCTAATTTTTATTGTTTTCTTCTGGTGCCTGATGGATTCTTTTGTTGCTCGCTTTCTATTCGCTCAAGTTGTAGGGACAGTTCTCTGATTTTGTCTCTTTCTTCTTTTTGTATGTGTGCATTTATCGATATAAATTGGCCTCTGAGCATAAACTGCTTTTTCTGTAAGGTTTAAGAATCTTAGGTTTAAGACACACCTTATACTGATACGATCTTATTAACATAACAAAGAAACTCCTGTTCCCAACTGAGATTACATCTGCAGGCTAGGATTTCAACGTATTTCTGGGGGATACAATTCAATCCATAACACTGCCTTATGGCTTTTGTACTAGGCACTCCCTTGACTGCAATGCTCTCCCCCCAGGTCTGAGTGGCTAGCTTCCTCTTGCCATTAAGGCCTTGGCTGAAACGTCACTGTAGATGACCTAGTGTGGAAAATATTTTCATCCAGCACTTACCATGGCTCATATTTTATTATCTACCTCTGCCAAACTGGGTGAAAAGTCCACGCAAATCAAACCTGTGCCACCCCTTTTCACCATCGCCCCGCAGTGCTTTAGTGTTTGGCGCATAGTAGATCCTCAACATCTGTTGAATGAATACATCAAGGAGATGGACTGACACAGTGGCTGCAACAATGGGCTCAAACATAGTAATGATTGTGAGGATGGCAAAGGACTGGGCAGTGTTTTGTTCTGTTGTACATAGTACAACAGAACTGACTAGACGGTACCTAACAACAACACAGATTATAAGTGGGACCAGTAGTCTGACTGCTTGGTTACCCTACTTTGACCTTGGCCAAATTAGTTATCCTCTTTATGCTGGGCATGCTACCCCTCTTCTCCTTTGTGAGTCACTGGGAAGTGCTCTTCCAGTTGAACAAGCACAAATACCAACATGTTCGTCCTACAACAACAGAAGGGTCATTCTCGCCCATATGTAACCCAAATGTATAAGGTTGGTTATAAGATGTATATACTAAATGAAATAACACCAAAGATGATGGAGAACCAATTATGTATACTAGGGTTTGAAAGCAACAGGAAAGGACAGTTGAGTAGAGTGCCAATGCCGAGTCACTGGCCACATGTGGCTACTGAGCACTTGAAATGTGGCTCCTGTGACTGAGGAACTAAATTAATTATAGTAAATTTAAGTTTAAAAACTGATACTTGATTCAGCTGTTGAAAAAAATTTAAAGTACATTAGGATCAACTTGGGTATGTATTATCTTTTTCAACTGTAAATTTTATGAAATCTAAGTACAAACCAAGTATTTATGATGAAAATTTAGCATCCTATAAGTGTAAAACATACTGCTCCACACACAGCCAGGGATTTCATAATGTCTCACCTGGTAAAGAAGCTCTAATTTGAAGTATTGAAAAATATAACCTCATACTTATTTTAACTGCCAACTTTGTTTGCAAGCCTGAGGCAATGTTAATACAACTATCTCCTTTCACTACCAGGGGAAAAGTATTCCATTTTACACTTTAAGCCTGATAATAAGGTATAAATTATATAACCTACCTTTAAATATTCTCAAATCACACATAACTAAAAAGTGTCTAAATATTTATAGAATACCTACAGAAATACAAGCTGAATTCACAGAAGCATATTAAATCAAAATGCATGCCAATACCACCAGAATGGTTTTATTTTTTTGTTGTTGATAACATGCACAACATGGCAATTATATCATTACTTTGATTTCCTTAAATATTACTGAAGTATGCATTAAAAATATGTTTACACTTTAGAAACGTAACACATTAAAGAAGTCCTCTGTAAACGTAACTCTTTCTCAATACATTTTTCTGCTTTGTTCCATACATAAATAACTTAATCTACAAAGTCATAAATAAAACTATCAGCTCTTATGGCCTAAAACTATATATAAATTTTGCTTTATTTTATGAGCTTAGCGAAAGTGATTTTTATTTTTATTTTATAAATAACATGCAGTATTTGCAGTTATTATTATGAATCAAATGATTTATCATCACAAGTTATTACTGTCTACCAGTTATGCCAATAACAGACTTTCCAATGCACTTGATAAAGATGCCATGTGTTTAAAAGTCAGAATGACCAAATGATGCAATTCTTAAAACAACTGTAGAGAATATTGCTATTCAAATACTACTAAGTCTTATTAAAATCACTTCATCATGTCTAAAAGAACAAAAACTACAACTAAAGAGTGAAGGCTTGTTCCATCATTAACTACAGAACCACAAGCTTAAACAAATCTAAAATTTAAGGAACAATAATATCAGATTAAGACCATATTAGTTTCAGGAAAAATATGCCATTGAGATGCTGTTACTGAAACAAAAACTTTTTCTAAAATTTATTTTGAATGCTCACTTTGGTTAGTTTTAAAACATTCAGGGTAAAAATAATGACACACAGAATTGATCTCAGAAAGACATAATTATGATTGCTCATATAGAACATTTGATTATTGAATTTATGTTTAATGACTCAAAAAAAAAAAAAAACCCCACTGCCATTGAGTCCATTCTGACTCACAGCAACCCTACAGGACATATAGCAGAACTGTCCCATAGAATTTCCAAGGAGAATCTGGTGGATTTCAACTGCTGATCTTTTGGTTAGCAGCCAAGCTCTTAACCACTATGCCCTAGGGCTCCAGTTTAATGACTAGAAATCCTTAATTCTTCAGGAAAAAAATAAACATTTTTTTGGTCTGAAAGACACTTCCTATCTAATGATTTATGAGATAACCACTCAAGATTTATTAGGTAAGCACTCAAATTACTTTTACATAATAAAAGTAAAAAAGAATTTTGCATGTTGGGTATGTTTCATTTTATACATTTTTTTAGGCCTTTATTTATAGAGTATAAAACTCAGAGAAACATTCTCAACTAACATCCTCATTAGATTTAATTGATTCAAACTACAAGCAATACTAAGTTGAACACTGTCATTACTTTTTTAGTCTCTGAAAGTTTTATTTTTCAATACAAAAGTGATCTGGTTCACATTATTAATTGCTAGCCAAACTTTATGTTTAAAAAACTAAACACTCTTTGTTAAAGAGCAGATTCTAAGAAATGTTTTTCATGCTTACACAGAAAACAGGATTATGATATACATAATGAATCTAAATAAAAATTCGCAAACGGTGGCTGAAATTCTGTCAACTTTCAGCTGAATACAACATAAATCCACAGTTATTATTCATAAACAATTCAAAATTAAAGTTTATAATGGAAATGTCAGCAAGTCATAACTACTACATCACTACTGATGGGTTCTACCATACTTTCAACCACACACTGCAGAAGTGCACATCTGATAGACAGACTGTTTAGAAAATTAAAGCTATCAGAGCTATAAATAAGGGATACATAAATACGATATACATGGCGATGCCAATGCATTAGGGCTGTTAAAAAAAAAAAGAATAAGATGTGAAGTAAACACATCGGATAGTTCTCTCCGTAAGCCACTTTCCACTGATTTATAAAGCTATGGTTCTGTAATTCTTTTAAAGAGGAAAATGTTTCTACACTGCTGCATGCAGTAATTTCATTCTACACTCTTGACTACAATGCAATCCTCAAATACTCTTGCAAAGCTTGACGTATCTCATCAAGATTTCTTCAGAAAGTCAGCTTGTCATATTTTCAGCAGCCTAGAAAAGAAAGTAAGATTCATTATAATAAAACTGTAGAAAAGGAGACACCATGGAGATAAATTTATCAACACTGCACTGTCATTTACAAACAACCCTTCCCCATATATACCAAACTACTTGTGTCAGGATAATGCAGTGGTTTATGCCTTGTGGCCATGCATCTGCACTACCTGTTGAACTTTCTCCTAGGCTAAGAGCAGAAAACTGATATATCACCTTAAATAATAGCTAAGAGTACCTATAAAAAATATACAGATACTGGAAAATAAAGTTGGAGCACATTTTGTCCCAATAATCTTCATTAGTCTATTTCTGCATGCTTTCTTACACTGGGAAACCCTGGTGGCATAGTGGTTAAGTGCTACAGCTGTTAACCAAAGGGTCGGCAGTTCAAATCCGCCAGGCACTCCTTGGAAACTCTATGGGGCAGTTCTACTCTGTCCTATAGGATCGTTATGATTCGGAATCGAGTTGATGGCAATGGGTTTGGTTTGGGTTTTGGTTTCTTACATTGGGAAAAGGGGATTAAGAATGAAAAAGAGCCATTATGCTATGAAGCATCGAGAAAAAGGGCAAAAGAGGAATAAACGGATTAGGAGTTGTTTTAGTTGTTTCTAATTATTAAATGGTTGAAAAGACTAGTTTATTAAAGTTCTTAGTTGTCCATAAGGTCAGTTTGTGGTTTTTAAGGTCAGTTTTTATAGCTATAATATTAAAAATATGCATACATATTTGTTTTAGACACACACATATATATTAGACATACAAAATTTGTACAAAATTTCAAAGATACATATAGAATAGTAAAATGAACTTCCATCTGAAATAACACATAACTAATCCTGTCTCACCTACATCCCCAGCTATTATTCTTTCCCAGATTATTCTTAAGAAATTCCCAGGTACCATATCATTACCAATAGATGATTTGATGCATATTTCTAAAAAGATTTAAATAACAATACCATTATCATACAAGAACGACCAAGTAATTTCTTAAGGCCAAATATAAAAATTATGGTTTAAGCAAGTTCAATTTTGGAGATAAATATTAGGCTTTTAATTATTTCAACTTCCTAATTAAAACTTACTTTTAAGTTTAGTCTAGGTTTAGAACTCTTTCACAAAAATCCCTTCGGATATGAGAAAATCATAGATAACTCAATTTGAAACAAGGCTGGAACTTTTTTTTTTTCAGTCAACAAAACATACCTTGTTTTTCTATATAACCTACTTATAAGGCTTACTACCTGTGAGAATTAGAAACTAGTTTGAAAAAAAAGTTTGTTCTAAAATGTTTCTTCCTCTCTTCTAGACTTACAGGTTCTTAATATTAGGTATAGCCACATAACCTTTTGGCACTCTGTCATCTCCTTAACCCCATTCTCAGTATTACCTACCTCAAAGAAAACTTGAAATATATATAAACAATTTTAGTTTTTTTGAATTAGAATACCTTAACAAAATGCAATTTAATTCACCTTATCCCATTTCATATTAACTTTTGGAGGCTCTCCTCCCAATATACAGCCAATGAACCAAGTACTTTCACTTAAACTACGGAAGTCAAGCTTGGGCAGCATTCATGTTACACAAATGGAGAACTACTTTCTATTCGAGAGGGCAGCAATGGTATACTAGACACTTACATATGTATAGTTACCAGATGGCCACTGAAACTTCAAAAATTTGCAAGAGCTGGCCCTGGGGAAATCTGACCAGTAAAATCTTCTTCCCAACTTTCCTTTGCTATGTCAGTTTATTCCCCCCAAGGGGAGGGTAGGTGTAGGCATAGGACTTCTTTAGTCTCTCATTTCTCTCTCAACTCCAAATTCTACAGCCCAATGTAGCAGTTAGGAAAGAATACCTTTGAATCTGGAGGGAAGCATACTGAGAAGCGTTGTTTTTCTAATTCAAAAAAATTAACTATAATGCATTTATTTTAAAAATATCATGGTACTATCTGGAATAATGTCCACCAAATATTATTGCTGGGTATTTCTCGGGCAATCTTGAGTGATTTTTTCTTTTGTTTCCTTCTTTATATTTTCCGATTTAAATATTTTAAGATTATAAGCATGCATCCTTTCTTTTAAAAAAATATTTAAATCGGAAAGCTACCCAGTTTTCATAAATTACAGAAAAAATTTTCATTAATTCTTCCTGTTTGCTAGAACTTTGCAAAAATCTTCACAACTAGACCAGTAAGTAACATAATGATAAACAGAGGAAAGACTGAAGGTATCATGGATTTCATTTTACTTGGATCCACAATCAACACCCATGGAAGCGGCAGTCAAGATATCAAAGGACATATTGGCTTGGGCAAATCTGCTGCAAAAGATCTCTTTAAAGTGTAAAAATGTCACCTTGAAGACTCAGGTGTGTCTGATCCAAGCCAGAGTGTTTCCAAATGCCTCATATGCATGGGAAAGCTGAACAAGGAATAAAGAAATTAAAGAACTGATGCCTTTGAACTGTGGTGTTAGCAAAGAATATTGAATATATCATGGACTACCAAAAGAATGAATAAATCTATCTTAGCAGAAGTACAATCAGAATGCTCCTTAGAAGCAAGTATGGCGAGACTATGTCTCACATACTTTGGACATGTTATCAAGAAGGACTGGTCCCCAGGGAAGGACATCATGCTTGATAAAATAGGTGAAAAAGAGGAAGACCCTCAACGAGATGGATTGGCACAGTGGCTGCAACAGTGGGCTCAAGCCTAACAATAACTGTAAGGTGGTGCAGGATCGGGCAGTCTTCGGTTCTGTTGTACACAGGGTTGCTACGAGTAAAAACCTACTCTACAGCACCAAACAACATGATAACCACTAAGAAAATACCTAAAGAGCATATATAAAAGGAAATGAGAAGTGAATCACCATGGGATACTAAAAATAAATATATAAACACAAAAGAAAACCCTACGAGGCAATTCTATTCATGGAGTCACTATGAATTAAAACTGACTTGACAGCACTTAACAACATAAAAAAGTACTAATACATGCGACAGTATGGATGAACCTCGAAAACATTATGTTAAGTGAAAAAAGCCACGCATAAAAGCCACCCATGTATGGTGCCATATGAAATATCCAGAAAAGGCAAATTCACTATAGACAACAGAGATTAGTGGTTGCCAAGGGCTAGGGCAGGAGGGAATGGGGAGCAACTTCCTAACAGTTTTGGGGTGATGAAAATGTTTTGGAACCAGAGACAGGTGGTAACTGCACAACATTGTAAATGTACTCAATGTCACCAAATTGTTCACTTAAAAATGGTTAATTTATGTTATATGAATTTCATCTTAAAAAAACAAAAAGGATAATATGGTCCGTGATAGTAGCAATTTTGGTAACTTGAACGTATGCTATTAAACTTCTGGTCTTCAGGATTTCTTCTGATGGTGTTGTAAGCTAGTTTAACGTGGTGTAACTAAGATCTTTCACAAAATCTCATCATTAATTTTCTAAATGAAATCATCTTATTTAGAATGAACTAACATATGAGTCTCTAACCTTTAGTGCTTCAGTGGCCTTGCGAAGTTCCTTGATAACCGACGACAAGGCTTCTGGGTTAATTCCTTGCTCACAAAGCCGTACACAAATAGACAGAGTTTCCATATCTAAGCCAGTATTCAAAATTCTTGAAATCTCAAGCAGAACTGGAAAAAAAAAAAAAAAAAAGGCATAGAGAAAAGTTAAAAAAAAGAGCTTACATTTTAAAATATGCACACAGTACTTTTGTTTTTAATCAAAGTATTACTACTTTGGAACTAACAGAGCACCCCTAGACTTGGAAGTTGGAATGCAATACTGTTTTATCCTTATTTAACTCTAGAAATTGAAAAATAAATTTACATTCTCTATCCATATAACCATTTTTAACATATTGGTGTATACTCTATCACTCATTCAACATCTATTTAAAATTTATCTATCATAATCAGGATTATTCTGAACTCTTCCTATTACATTTAGTCCTTCATTACATTTAATATGCTGCATAGCATTCCATTTTATGGAAACACTGTACGTAACTACTACACTATTCTAAGAGTTAGGTTGCTCTCATGTTTTTCCCATAAAAATAATATTGTGATAAGTATTTCTACAAATTAAATTTTATTTCTGTGGGATAAATACTGAACAAATTTTATTCAGTAATATATGTATTTAAGACTTTGTGTTTAGAAACTTAGAACAATTTCAAAGTAATTTATGTCTGTTGAACCTAAAAATAAAAATGAGAGCCTATATTTTTCAATCTCATTTTTAAAGTAATCATCTTAATGGAGTTTATCAAAGTAGTCTCTGACATGGATAGTTTGAGAAACACTAGCATAGAGGACGCAGGTTTCCAAAAGTCATTTTCCAAGAATACCTACTAATACAGGATGTAAACACACTGTCTTCACTGAACTTTATGTTGGTTGTTTGCTATAGTGTGTTTTAAAATTTGTCAACGGTCAATATGTTACTGTTTCTGTATCATTTTCCGTTGGCATTACGTTTGGAAAGTAATTGTCTATGCAAAAATTATACAATAAGTCACCAGTATTCTTTTCCAGTACTAGAAAGTTTCTTTTTCTCCCCCTCCTTAAACATTTCAATTTTAACTACCTGGAGTTACGACCTAACTTTTCTTCTCAGAAATATGCCAGTTGCCCCAATCTTATTTACGGAATGATCTATCCTTTTGCTATTCATTGAGATGCCACATTTAGCACACAGTAAATTTCCATATATCTGTGTACTTGTATGTCTACCTTGTGTCATGACCACAATTTCACACTAACTTTACGTTGCATGTAGTAGGTTAAAGATTCCTTTGCCACCGTTCATTTTCATAAGCCCTTTTATTCTCTAGGTGAGCTTAAAAACTTTATCAATTTCAAAACCAAATTACATTTGGATTCTGATTTCAATCACAAGAAACCTACATATTATTTTGGAAAAAACATACACGTTAACAATATTAAGTCATTCATTAATTTAAATTCAAGTCCCACTAAGAAAAAAATTTACAGTATTCATGCGATGGGCCTATCCCACTTTTTCATCTTGGACATTGTAGTCTTCATCCCTAGTTCAACCTGAGTCTTTTTAAAAAATATGTATCATCCTGTCTCCACTTAACTTACTGAGCATACAGAATACAGTTCTAATGTCCTTGCCTGATAATTCTAACATCTGTATCAGCTCTAGGTCTCTTTCAATTGGTACATTTTTCTCCTTATCACGGGCTGTGTTTTTCTGCTTTTTGCCTACCTAGTCCCTAACTGGATGCCAGACATTGTGGATTTCACCTCTTTGGATGCTGGATATTTTGTATTCTTAAAATATTCTTAAATTTTCTGATGGGATGTAGTTCTCTAGAAACAGTATGATCAAGTCTTACCTTTAAGATTATGCCTGATGAAAGCCCTGTTTAGTCTAGGGTTAATTATTCGCACTATTAAAAGACTCTTCTGAGTACTCTATTCAATATCTCATCAATTATGAGGTTTTTCCATTTAGCTGGTACATACCTGTGCACATGTAGGGTACTGTTCCCTTTAATCATTTTAAGAATTCTTTCCTCAACTTTGGGTAGTTTATATACCCACACACACCCACGCGCACACACGCACATGGGTGTGCTGATCAACGCTCTACTGAGTACTCCAGGGAGATCCACTGTTCTCTTTGTGCAACTCTTTTCTCTCAGGGGTTACTATAAGTCGAAATCAACTTGAGGGCCCCTAAGAAGTACTGCTCTGTCCTGTGAGCTCTAGTTGCCTTTGTCCCTGGACAACTCAGCATGTTCACCAGGTTCTGACTGGGTTCCCCCTCTCTGAACTGAGGCCTGGAAACTCCCTAAAGGCCGTAAGTTGGGGCACTCATAGGACTCAGCTCATTTGTTTCTTGTGTCTCAGGGATCACTGTCCTTTGCTGCTTGATATCCAAGGTGTAAAAACTTGCTTGACGTTTTGTCTGGGTTTTGTTGGTTGTTTCAAGTAGCGGGTAAATCTGGTCTGTTACTCCATCTTGGCTGGAAGCTGATAACCCTTCTCATTTTCACTGTCTTCAGTTTTGATACTCAGATTTACTAATACTTTGCCCTTCAACTGTATCCAGCCAGTTATTCATATTATCTATTTATTTCAATAACTATATTTTGTTTAAGATTTTTAGTTTTCCCCCATAACTGCATGTATTTATTTCATAACTAAATGCTTGTTTCACAACTACTTATTTCGTGGCACTGTTGTTCCTGTCTTTATGTATTTGAGGATTCCTTCTTATTTTATTATAATTTTTATTGTACTTTAGATGAAGGTTTATAGAACTTCTTATTAACAATCAGTACATACATTGTTCTGTGGCACTGGTTACCAACCTGACATGTCAACACTCTCCCTTCTCGGCCTTGGGTTCCCTATTACCAGTTTTCCTGTCCCTTCCTGCCTTCTAGTCCTTGCCCCTGGGCTGTTTTATGGGCCTGTCTAATCTTTGGCTGAATAGGTGAAACTCAGGAGTGACCTCATTACTGAGATAAAAGGGTATCTGGGTGCCAGACTCTCAGGGTTTCTCTAGTCTCTGTCAGGCCAGCAATTCTGGTCTTTTTGTGAGTCAGAATTTTGTTCTACATTTTCTCCAGCTCTGTCCAGGACCCTCTACTGTAATCCCTGTCAGAGCAGTCAGTGGTGGTAGCCGGGCACCATCTCGTGCTGGACTCAGTCTGTTGGAGGCTGTGGTAGTTGTGGTCCCTTAGTCCTTTGGACTAATCTTTCCCCTGTGTCTTTGGTTTACTTCATCTTCCCTTGCTCCAGATGGGGTGAGACTAGTGGAGTATCTCTGATGGCTGCTCACAAGCTTTTAAGACCCCAGACGCCACTCACCAAAATATTCATCCTTATTTTAAACCACCTTTTAGATTGCTCTATAATCTCTTTCTTCAAGTATAAGCAAGCAGCAAGAGAGAACGGTTAAGAGTGTAATCTCTAAAGCCAAACTACCTAGGCTCAAATTCTGGCTTTACTGCTAGTTAACCTCTCTGTGCCTTTATTTTATCACTGGGTCAAACGGGGATAATGACAGTACTTATTTTATAGTACTGCTGTGAGTATTAAAGGACACACTGAGAACGGTGCTTGGCGTATGACAGTGATCAATAAAAGTATTAGCTATTATTACTATATTTTATTTTCACTTTTTAAGTTAGTTTTTTGTTTTTTATCTACCTTGGGTGCTTTGTGGTTCTTGGCTTAAAGCTCATCTTCCACAGGGGATCTTTCTGTTGCATTCCTGGATTGGTGATGTGTTCCTGGAGGGGTAATGTCATACTGCCTTTAGCCCTCTGGATCAAGCCTTATGGAAGCAGGCTAGCTCCACACCCAGAACACACATGAATGGCACTTCTCACTCCCTGGCTATGGCAGATGGCCCATTTTTGGACTGCAAGTTTCACTCAGGCAGGGTGGTATGCTTGGTCAGGTTTCATTCCCAATTCCCTGCTGTGGTTCCCATCTGCTCCTTTTTTTGGGGGGGAGGGGGGACCTCTCTCTTTCTAACCAATGGAGATTTCCCTTGTTTTTGAAATGGCTATCCCGATAATTATATTTTAATATTATTTATCATTTTCTATGTGCTTGGAGAATAACAAGTTTCAGCTGAAAAATAAGTTTCAACAAGTGCTCAATCCACCACATTAAACTGTCAACTTCTTTTTTAGTTTTGTTTCTACCTCACCCTTGTATGTTCTAAATGGTTATTGCTAATACCCCAGGATATTACTTATTATTTTGTAGCCAGTCACCTTAATGAACTCTAATGAAGCTTCTAACAGTTTTTCAGTTGGTTCTTTGTTTTCCAGTCACATAATCATTTCATCTACAAATAACAGTTTCATCTCCTTTTTAACAGCCTTTTCTTTTTCTTATTCTACCTTATTTGCTAAAACTTTCAAATCAATGTTCAAAAAAAGCAACAAAAGCAGGTATTTCCAATTTTATTTAGAATGCCTTTAACATTGATGTTAAAAAAGTCAATGGTTTCTAACAGAAATTCTCTCTTAGCTATCTAGTGCTGCTATAACAGAAGCACCAAAAGTGGATGGCTTTAATAAACAGAAATTTATTCTATCACAGCCTAGGAGGCTAGAAGTCCAAATTCAGGGTGCCAGCTCCAGCAGAAGTCTTTCTCTCTCTGTCTTGGCATCAACCTTGCCCTGGGTCCAGGAGTTTCTCAGCACAGGTACCCTGGGTCCAAAGGATATGCTCTGCTCCTGGTTCTTCTTTCTTGATGGTAGGAGGCTCCTCTCCTTTCTGCTCACTTCTCTCTTTTACATCTCAAAAAAGACTGCCTCAAAATACAACCTAATCCTGTATATTGGATCCTACTTCATTAACATAACTGCCTCTAATCCTGCCTCACTAACATCACAGAGGTTAGGATTTACAATATACAGGCTAAATACATCAGATCACAAAATGGGGGACAATCACACAATACTGGGAATCGTGATCTAGCCAAGTTGACATACATTTTTGGGGAACACAGTTCAATCCATAACAATCAGGAAAAAATATAGAGTCTTGTCAGCACCTATTCATCAACCACTGAAATGACCATGTAGCTTTTCTCCTTTAACTTAGTCAGGTAATACATTACATTGACAGACTTCCTAACTCTGAACCATTCCTAGGTACCTAAATAAAACCCCACTTGGTAGTTTTTGGTAGTAATAAATTATTCTGGGTATCTAACCTATCTATAAAATGACTAAACTAACTCAAAGAGCTCAATGTAATCTTTCACTCAGATTTTACATTTTATATCTGCTGCCTTGCAGCTCCAGGTAACCTTTCCCACAGATTTACTTTTATTGCCTAGAAGCCAACCCATTATTAAGGAAATGAGTTTTTGTGGTTAGGCTGAAGAATATGAACACTTAATGGAAACTTTTGATCTCAGTCTCCTCAGTTTCTGATGTATTGGTCAAAATGATGTTGCTGTTCTCAGGTGCCCTCCTGTGGCTTCTGACTCACAGAGACCCTACATACAAAAGAAACAAACATGGCCAGTTCCTGTGCTATTCTCACAATTGTTGCTATGTTTGAGCCCCTTGATAGATCATGGAAACTCTGTTTCCATTCTCCTCCAGAGATCTAACCTTCTAAGCAAGGTAACTGTTAATCAACCATACCTGAAAATATCCATCATATCGCCAGTTTGTAACCAACATTTACCCCTCTTGGCCCCATGTCTTCCAATTACGTCCTTTAGACAATCAACACACTCATGTAACCAATAATGTTAAAGATAGTTTTTACTTGCCCTGCCTTTAACTGACCTTAATTACTGCAAACAAACGGGTAAAGGCGCAACTTTATTCTCCCCACTTCAGCACTATAATTACTTGTGACTTACATTTTTCCCAAAATCTGTGAGCCTGAGGCTCTGCAATCTCCCACTGCAATGTTTTGACATCAATAAAGGTCTTTTGATTTTACCTTAACAAAGTTGGAGAGTCTTTACAATACACTGTTGACTCCTATTTGATAACATTTGTTAGAATTTTAGAATCTGTAATTCATGTGAGACTGGTGTGCAGTTTAAGCTTTGGTTTCAGGACCTTGCCAACATTTTTATTAAACAAACAAAATTAAGTGCTGTTTTCTCTACACTCTGGAATAGTAAAAGATAGTACAGGAATTATTTGGTCTTTGCAGGTTTGAGGGAACTAGTTCAAAACTATCCGTGACTGACATGTTTTATAGAATATACTTTAAGTAACACCTTCAATTTCTTCAGATTTACTCATTTCTAAATTGTCATTTCAACACCGTCCATCTCAATTATAGTTTTATTTTTTCAGTATGAAACTGCTCATGGCATAATATAAATGCTTCTTCTGGATTTTGATTATATCCTATTTCTCATTCCTAAATGTTAAATACCTGTGTCTTTTGTTTTTCATGATGTGTCTTTGATCACTTTTGCAAACAAGAAAGCAGTTTTGGATTTATCAATTTTATCCTTCTTCCAAAAGACTTCCTAACTCTCCTTTACTACTCCTATCAGTTCTGGTGACTTTAACATTCATGCATGCAATAATCTATCTGGTCCTCATTTCTTAGACCTTCTCACTTCTGATGCTATCTTCACACTCCTTATATCTGTACCCTTTATCTAGTTATAATCAATAACTGTAGCAGTTTCAAAATACAGAATTTGAGCATCCTCTGGCTATACTTTTAGCTTTCTTATTCTATTTTTCCTATTGCAAATATTCTCCCCTCTGGAACCAACAAACTATTTACCCTACAGAATTTACAGATTCTAAAATTCTAACAAATGTTATCAAATAGAAGTCAACAGTCTTATTCCTCCTCCCAGCAATGTCCCCTGTGCATTCCTGTAGTTACCTCCTAGCAAGGATCCTCTCTCCCTCTATTGTATTTACTTGGCAAAATGACAAACTTGGAAAAAGCTAATGTTTTATATTTCTCCATTTTCCTAAAAAAATCTGTTTCACCATTCTCAATTTTCACATGTCCCTCTGGAACAACAACAAAAAAAGCCTACTTCCCCATTTTACAATCTCATTTCGTACTTCCTTAAGAAGAGTCAAACAAAAATTACCCCTTTAAAGGAAAACAACAAAATCCAGCATTCATCAAAGCAGGAAAATATGACCCATATCCAGCAGAAAAACCATCAACAGAAACAAACTCAGAGATGATGGAATTAGTAGACAATAACATTAAAACAACAACTGTAAATACATTAATATGGTCAAGAATGAACACAATGAAGGAAAAAATAAAAGCTCTAGGAAGATTCATATGGAAATTTTAGAGATGAAAAATACAATATACGAAACTTCAGATTAGACAATGCAAAAGGTCAATTAACTTGAGATACAACAACAGAAATTACCCAAAATAAAGCACAAAGAGGGAAAAAGACTGGAAAAGGATGGACAAAGAGTTAGTAAACTATGGAACAATATTAAGCGATTTAAGATACATGTCATCGGAGCCCTGGAAAAGGAGGTGTCCAGAAAAATATTTGAAGAAATTAAGATCAAAATTCCCCCAAATTTGATGAAAACTATAGACACACAGAACCAAGAAGATCAAGCAGAATAAAACAAGAACAGCAAAGTGATCATCATCAAATTGCTGAAAACCAGTGATAAGGAGAAAACAGTAAACGTGGGGGAGAAAGATAGATTATATACAGAGGAACTAAGGTTAAGAATGACAACAAACTTAACATCAGACACTATGCAAGCCAGGTGACAATGAGAAAGCAAATTACTACAAGGAAAAAAAAAAAAAAAAAACCCTTTCAAACTAAAATTATATACCCAGCAAACATCTTTCAAAAATGAAGATAAAATTCCAGATAGAGTGGGAGAATGTAGAACAAACCTCAAATTCCGTAAAAACTTCAGACTTATTGGACTGGTAGAGGCTAGAGGATCCCCTGAGACTAATGCCCTGAGATACCCTTTAAATTTGGGACTGAACCCACTACCAGAAGTCATCTTTCAGCCAAATAACTGCCTCATAAAAGAAACAGGACCACCCTTGAGTACTGTGCTCCTTTAAAATAATCATCTTTATAAGACCAAATGGTCAATATGTACCCTAAAGCAAAGATGAGAAGATGGGGGGCCGGGGGAGAAGGTGGGAAGCTAAACTAACAGAAACAAAATAACCAGAATGGAAATAATGAGAATGCTGATGCATTCTGAAAAACGTAACCAACGATACTGAACAATGTGCACAGAAATCGGAAACTGTTAAATGGGAACCTAATTTGCTGTGTACACTTTCACCAAAAATACAATCGCAAAATTAAAAACATACATGTATGAAGGTAAAATAGACTTTTCAGGCAAACAAAAACTAGAGAACTCAGACCCAGCAGACCTGCACTACAAAAAGTAAAAGGAAGCATTTCGGACAGAAGGAAAATATGAAAAAATCATAATTTGGATCTACACAAAGGAATGGAGAGAGCTGGATATGCTAAAAGGTGAGTAAACATAAAAGATATTTTTTCTAATGTGAGTAAATATAGAAGATATTTTTCCTCATTTCTTAACCACTTTGAAAGTTAACATTTAAAAGGAATATATAAACAATGTACTGTGAGTTTATGACATGTAAAATGTAAAATGCAAGACAACAACAATTTAAAGGAAAAAGAGGAGGAAATAGCATATGCTATAAGCTGCTCTGTCCTGTAGGGTCACTATGAGTCGGAATCGACTCAACAGCAGTGGGTGTACAAGCTGTTTACGTTAAATGCTTTATTTGTAATAGCCAAAATCTGACAACAACCCAAATGTCTACGAACAGACAGACAATTAAATTATGGAATACCTATACAACAGGATGCTTCTCAGCAGTAAGAAGGAATGGAGTACTATACACACAACAATGGACGAATCTCAAAAATCATCATGCCAAGCGAAAGCCAGGCAATGCAATATGTATGAGTGCAATGTGTGTGTGTGTGTGTGTGTGTGAGTAAAAGACATGAAGAGACACTTCACCAAAGATATACACATGGCAAATAACACATAAAAAGAGTCTCCTCATTATTAATCATTATACGAATGCAAACTTAAACTACAATCATATACTATTACATGACAAGAGAATCCTAAATTGGCAACTCCAAGTACTGAAAAGAAGGGGTAGCAACTGAAACTCCCAGATTGCTAGTAGGATTATAATACAGTATAACTACTTGAGAATACTTTGGCACTCTAAAATTAAAATATAAAATTAAAAAATGCACTAAGCACACAACCCAGCAACCCTACATCGTGGTATTTTCTGAAGAGAAATAAAAATATATATTAGGTAGTCCCTGACTTACGACAGGGTTCCGTTCCAATGACTGTGTCCCAAGTCGATTCTGATCCAAGACGAATACCTCTTTTTTTTTCTTTTAGTTTTCATTATCCCTATCTTTATAAATCCGATCTTTATTTGTCTTTGGGGGTCAGAAACATTACATATAAACTCACAGATACAGTTTAACATTGTATACAGTACGTATTACTAAAAATAAGATGTAACCCCCCCCAAAAAAGACAGTTGTAGTTGGCAATTACCTGTACCTGTATCCACATAAAGACACGTAAATGAATGTTCACGGTAAATTTACTGCTAATTGCTAAAATCTAGAATGAACTCAAATATCCACCAAATGTTAAATGGATCAGCAATTAGTGGTTTATCCACACAATGGAATACTGTTCAGTAATAATGAGGAATGAACTTCTGATACATCCAACAAAATATATCTCAAAAGCGGTATGTTAAGTGAAGAAATCAGAAACAAAAAACTATGTATGTATGATTCCATTTATATGACATTCTAAAAAAGGCAAAACTACTGACATAAAACAAGTTAGTGGCTGCCAGGAGATAGAGATGGAGGGAAGGTATTTATTTCACAGGGGCTCGAGGGAAATTTGTGGGCTGATAAAAATATTCTGTATCTTAATTGTGATGGTTAGACAGACGTATATATTTGCCAAACTCATAGAATTGTACACATAAAATTGGTAAATTTTGTTTCATGTAAATTACCTCTAAATTGATTTTAAAAAGTGTTCCATACTGTAATGGTTTTGAAATATATCTACAAACTCTTTGACATTCTATCAAGAAGTAGAGCCTGATTCTTTCCTTTGAATATGGACTGGACTTAGTGATTTGTTTCTAACAAATGCAATGCAATGCAATGCAAGTAACTGACAGTCTGGAATTTTACTCTACTTACTAGCTTCCCTCAAAAGGAGCCCTGGTGGCGCAGTGGTAAGACCCTGGCTGCTAACCAACAGGTCAGCAGTTCAAATCCACCAGCCGCTCGCTCCTTGGAAGCCCTATGGGGCAGTTCCACTCTGCCCTTTAGGGTCGTTATAAGTCACAATCAACTCAATGGCAATGGGTTTGGTTATTTTTTGGTATCACCCTCCACGGTTTCATGGATGCTACAGAAAACATGAGACTCCTGGGTCAGTGACAAAAGACAGTTACAACAGAAGCAGTTGCCAGAATATTAATGTGTTAGCATAGCACCTCTGGGCCTGTAAGTCCACAGGGATGACAGAGAAGGGGCCTGACAGATGCTGAGCATGCACTGAGTTTGTACTGCATGAGAGGAACACTAAGTTTGGGGAATCTCCACTTTTATAATAAGCAATAAGCAAGCCTGCTCTTTATCTGGGAGATGTCACTTCATCTCTCACCGTTGCTTGCTATAAACACAATCCTAAGAAATGTCCCGGGGAAAGAGTGGTCAGGACCTTGCATTCCTGGCACACTTAGTAAAACTAAGAGGGATACTCAGAGCCCATGGTGGACTGCTTCTTCCAACAGTGATACCGCTCACTGTCTTCTCACCTCAGTGTCTTCTGAGGCTAGGTTAAAAAAGGTAATATAACTTCACTCCTGGTTCTCTTTTGAGAAACTCTCCCTTGGGACCCAGCTACCAATGTAAGGAAATCCAGGTAACATGCTCCAGATAAGTCTCTGCTGAAGCTCCACATTGCAGCCAAAATCCATAAACCAACGTGTGCGTGAAGAATCTTTAGAGATGACTCCAGCCAGCCACTGTCTAACTGCAATGCGTAAGAGAACTTCAGTGAGCCCTACCTCAATGAGCCAGGTCAACACCTAGAATCACAAAAGATAGTAAGTAATTTTTGTTGTTTTATGTCACCAAGTTTGGCGTGATTTGTTATTGCAGCAACAGATAACCAGAACACATACCCTGGCCCTACTCCAACTCTCCAACATTATCATCATTTCCTGTTAAGTTCTCTCTCTCGAGTTTGGTCTCTTTATCACAGACCCCTGTCTATAAATAACTGTGTTTATTCTTGACTCACAGCCTTTGCTCACGCTTTTCTTCTCTGCCTTTTTATATACAATCCCATGCTGTCTTTCAGGTGCATCTGTGTTCTAGTACCTATTTCCTCCTTAAGCTTTCTTTAAAAATTCACACTGATATTTGCTCCCTAACTTGACAAAAACTGTTGGCAGTCAGTATTTCTTCAGTGTCAGTGGTGTAGTTGGTACTTATATGTATTTTGTGCCTACTATGATGCTTTGTTTACAGTGATAAACAAAATAGATATGGTCTCAGTTCTCACATTACAGTCTAGGGGGAGATACGTATTAAAAACGCACATACACACAAAACTGATTCTAGTTATAAGTAAATTAAAGAAAAAGAATAGGGCGCTTCTAAAGTGTATCTACAAACTCCTCTTACCTAGTTTTAAAGAGTACAGTGTTTAGGAGAGACTTGTCCAAAGAAGTGAGAGTTAAGCTTAGATTTCAAGGGGAGGTAGAAATTAACCAGGCCAATGAGGCAGGAGAAAGAGGGAAGAGAACACCTTGTGCAAATGTTCTGACGGTAGAAGCAACTTGTAAATTCACAGATCTGGATCACTAATATGAAGGCAGTGTCATTAAGGGAGGTGAATGAATGTAAAGTATGAAATCCCGTCATGAAAATCCACCAACACCCTACTGAAGATTTTGGAACTTCAGAAGCTATTGGAAGATTTAAACCAGAATTGTGACAAGATCAGATTTGCCTTTTAAAAAGGCTTTGGCTGCAAAAAAACAGAATGGGTCTTGAAAACTGCCAAAGCAAATAAGGAAATGGAATCCAGTTAGGTTTTTGCAATTTTGGTGATAGACCGTGGTAGGTGGCACGGATAGGAGAGATTAAGACAAGTAGTCAAATCTGAGCTGAGTGAAGAACTGAAAGGGCTTAGGGGAGACTTGGAGGTAGGGGAGGTGACAGAAAGCAAGACTGACTCCCAGGTTTCCTTCTCACATGAGCAATCAGATTGATGGTGGCAGCATGGATGGTATATTTGTTTCTCTGACACTGTCTTGCTGTGCTAGTGATATGGAATCAATACCCTGTAGACTCTTCTAACTCCTTTTTTATAACATGTTTCTTAAGCTTACTAATATATAAAGCCTTTTTGTAATAGACACTGAGGAAACCCTGGTGGCATAGTAGTTGAGTGCTACTGCTGCTAACTAAAAGGTCAGCAGTTCGAATCCACCCAGCACTCCTTGGAAACCCTATGGGGCAGTTCTGCTTTGTCCTATAGAGTCGCTGTAAGTCAGAATCAACTCAATGGCAATGGGTAACACACATTGAAGCCTCTGGATTTTAAAGTGTAAGCTGTAAAGTTAAAATTAGAGATAATAAAAAAGTTTCAGAACATAAGAAAAAGAAAATAAAGTATTAAGTTATCAATAAATAGTACCTAAAATTTTAAAATACTGAAAAGCAAAAGAAGCAACTGAGTACACTGCAGGAGAGAGAGAGGTAGGTGAAAAGGCCTGGCTATTTCAAAGACAGAATGCAAGAAGAAAATGTTGAGGCTCTAAGGATGAGTAGAGGATCTTATATAACAGACCTTATCATCGGAGCTGGGATCCATCAGGTTTCTTTCAGGGTGTCCATCTACTTCCTCCCATTATCTTGCAATTAAAATTTAAGTGTTAAAATGCAAACCATTAATAAATTTAGATCTGTTATCTGACTCTTTCCAATACTGATGGGAGAGAGAGTGTCAGGAGATGAAGTGATCGCAAAGAAGGGTAGACAACATCTGCCACTGAGGAAAGAAATGGGACTCAACCAATTTTTGAACACTTCACTCAGGCTCTCATGGACAGACTGAAACATAGTGCAGGCCCAGGTTAACAAAATTTCAAATGACAAATGGTATTTGAGTAGGTCAGCCCAGGCCTTTGGACAAGCTAAAGTTTTATTTCTGAACATAAGGGTGGAGGAAGGTGGGATTACATAACGACTACCTTTACTTTTTCAGCTCAATGTATGGTCAACTGTGTACACTGGATGTTTCATACTCTTCAGCTTTGTGCCCCAATCACTATAGACAGCTTAGGAAACACTATCTTCCATTAACTCTGCAATAATTGAACTCCGCATTTTATGTGAATGAATGTCTGGGGCCCCAACTATGGCATTACAGCAGGGTACTCCTATAAGTTTAGAGTTCTAATGAACATAACAGCATCGAACTACCATGTTTTACAAATGTTGACCCACTGCAACCTGGTGCCTCTCTTTTTACTTTCTTGTTGTGAGTGAAGAGAAACCGTGGAAGGAGCTGAAAAATATAAAAAGTTGCCCAGAGTGGACAGAGAAACTCTTCCCCTAGAGCTAGTACCCCGAATTCAGACTTCTAAGCCTTCTACCTGTGAGAAAATTTCTGTCCATCAAAGCGAAAAAAAAAAAAAAAAAAACCCAGCAACAACAACAAAGAAAAACAAAAACCCAGTTGCTGTGGCGTTAATTACGACTCAAGGTGGCTCCATGTGTGTCAGAGTAGAACGGTGCTCCATGGGTTTCTGATGGCTGATTTTCAGGAGGCCTTTCTTTGGAGGTACATCTGGGTGGACTCGAACCTCCAACTAGAGTGCAGTGCAGGGACTCCATGTAGAGGAGCCATGTTTTCTAATCCATACCTCCTTTCCTCCAATTTGTTTAAAAAAATATTTCTCATCTTCACTTTTTCATGTTCTTAACACTCTCTATAATCATCCTCTTACACAAAGTTCTTTCAGTAAAGATTTTGATAAGGCAACCAATACAAACCATCAGTTCTCACCTGCACATCAGTAGGTGATGTACATGAGTTCGAACAGGCTCGACAGCAATGGGTGATGGGTGAGCAGTTCCATCAGGGATAAAACATACGGCTTCTAGTCACGTGGGATTCTATGGCCACATTCATAATGAACCTAAGCACAGCTTACATACTTGGCTAGAAGCGAAGTCTCATATTCCCCATTTTGTTCAAAAAGCAAGTTGACTTCCAGGTAAAGATAGATGATGAGGTCATATATATAAATTCCTATGTACAGGTATCATTTACAAAATTAATTAGCTGTGATACATTGAGAAAAATGAAACAAAATAGACTGGATATGGTGTTAAGGACAAAATTCTAGTTTTCAGAAAAACAGCAAAGTAGATGCTGGGTAAGTAAAAATTAGCTATGCAAGCGCTCTAGTAGTACAAGTAATTCTCTGAAAAGGAAAGCAAAGCCAGTGCAAGAAAAGGCAGAGGCGTTATCAGAAGGGATGATAACGAGGGAACATATCACAAAGTAGAACACGCATTAAAGGAGATACATATATGGCAGGAAGGCTGACACTACCTAGTGAGGATTCAATGGGGTTGTTTGTGTAACAGAGATGGAGGTTGATGCGGGCATCCCCTGGAAAATTAGGAGGGAGCGTGTGAGCAGATATATTTAACATCCATCCAACACTCATTTATAGCTGGATGCATGTAAAGCGGAGACAAAGAAAGGAGTCTGCAGCTGGGAGGACATTCAATAAACAGAAAAAATTAGAGAAAAGCTACCTTTTATTGGTCATCTTTGCTATGCCTTTATCTCATCATCTTACTCGAATACAACTAATCCTGGGATAACTGTATTTTACAGAAAAAGAGACAGGCTCAAAGATGTTTAAGTAGCTTTTCTAAGCTCAGCACAGAGATACGAACAAGCGGCAAGGCAGACCGTAGATGATACGTCTAACTCCAAGAGTCTGAATCGTCTTCCACGCCTGAGTAGGCTTCACACCCACGTGTTTCGTGGCACACAAACTGGCCACTTCCCACAAAACCCGACACGGCCGTCATCCGATCCAAGAAAAAGGCGACGCATTTCTGATGAAGGGGCTATCTGTTCATTTGCCGAATACTTACAAAGCGTCCACCTAAGTGCCAAAGCAAGGAACAGAACGGTGACCAGACACAGGCTCTCTACTAGGAAGTTACGGTGTAGTGCGCTCCCGCACCGCTTCCCGATCCGGAGCAGGGTGCTCCGCCGCATTGGGCGCGCAGATCCGGCGCGGGAAGGAGACGCGGAAGCCAGATCTGGGGAGGGAGGGTCGCAGCGCGCAGCGCAGCACGGAATGAGCGCTCGGGGAGCCGGGGAGCGCGGGGACAGCGCAGGCGGTTCGAGGAAGGGGCGGGACGCGGTCTGGGGGTCGGTGCGCGCGGGGTCCCGCTCCAGAGGAGGCGTTGGAGGTCGGGCTCGGGAGGGGCGGGGCGCGCGCCAGGTTGACGCGGGGGTCCCAACGCCGCACGCGCGACGAACTACGCAGGAGCCAAGAGAAAACTCTCAAAGGATAAGGCCATCGGCCCGCCCTGTGGCTCCGGCCAGTCCTCCTGGAAGATCTTCGAAGATGTCGTCTGGGGCAGAAGGTCGACCTCAAGTCTTCCCTAGCCTCACCCTCGCCTGTGGGCCTTCGCTGTGGAAGCGGAGGCGAGGTAGAGGAAGGAAGACGGGAACTCACCGTCCATGGTCTCCCTCACCGCGTTCAGATTGGCTGCCGCCGCCGCCGCCCCAGCGCCGCTACTACTCGCCATGGCTGAGGCCGGTCCGGCCGACGGAGGCGGGGAAGGGCCTGACCCGGAACTGGAGCGCCTTCCTTTCCCCCGGGCAATCCCACCGCGCGTCCTCCGCTCACGCCAGGGAGGCTCCGCCCCTCGCGCTCGTCGCCAGCGTGCGGCTGCGTTCATTTGAATTTGGAGCCTCGTTACTCTACGCGGAATGTGAAGCGTGGAGTTTCCATTCGAATTTACTACGCGGCCTCGATGCGATTGGCTGGTTCGCGGACAGCGATGGGACGCGATTGGCCAGTCGTCCACGAGCCCCGTGCCCTGGTTGGCCTAAGACAGCGCGGAAGCGGGGAGTTAAAGAGTCTGTGCCTGTCGTGGGCTCTGGGTCTGGCCCCTCGGGAGCACCCTGGAGTGGCTATTGAGGGCTTTCTGCCCTGGGAAGCGTGGTTTCCTTTTTACACACACCAGTAGGTACGTTCTTTATAGTTCCTGGCCTTTCCTCCTGTTTGTAATAGGATAGCTCACTTTTCCCGGCTCCAGACCTGCCAGCCTGCTCGCCCCGGGGTCAGTGGGAGCAGCCAGGGGGTAGGTGCGGAAGAGAGGGGCGCCGGGAAAGGCTGATCGCCTAGGGGCTGGGGGTGACACCGGCATTGATGTCCCCCTCTGCCCTTGATCCAAGGAAGCCAGCTGCACTTCAGCCTTCCAAGAAGTAGATTCTTCTTTTTCTTTACTTGTATACCCCTCTACCTGAAAATAATGCAGTCTTTCCTTCTATCCTGTGTGTCTTGACGAGAGGAGGATGTTTAAAGAAGGATAACTTCAAAGACCGTTAATCTCTTAATCCTAATCATTTTTTTTTTTAATCAGTCATACTTTTCTGGCGAGGTCTAATGTTCAAGAAGGGATCCGTGCACAAGCGTCCTTATCTTTTAAATTCTTGCTATTAAGAATTGTTTAATAATAACTGCAATTTGGTGGGATTTGCTGGGGTGTCGGAAGGATGTTGAAACTCTTTAGAGACTTTAGATGAGGAATAAAAAACTGTAAGTCCACTAGTCGAAAAGAATCTTGTGCCCGTTGGTAACATTTAGTTGCCTCGAAGGTGTATCTGAGCTCTAATTTGGACGATGGCCACTTAACTTGTGTGAGCTTGTTAATTCTTCCGCCAAGTGAGATTTTATCTCACTAGCTTCCAGGGTTGTTTGGTGGATCGCTTGAGAAAATATAAGTGATGCTTTTTTGTGAACTGTACAAAATACCCAAGAGCATTAGGTTTTGAGTTCTTTCTTTTTATGAAACGTGTTTCTTGAATACATTTTAGTTGTCAGAGTTAACATCTACGGCGCTCTGTGGTTTTATTACACATATTTCTGGTTTCGTTTTAGTTTTCTCTTTGTGCTATGGAAGATGTCAAAGAATCAAAGATGCAAATAACACCAGAAACTCCAGGAAGGATCACTGTTTTAAATCCTTTTGAAAGTCCTAGTGATTATTCTAATCTCCATGAGCAAACTGTCTCCAGTCCCTCTGTTTTTAAATCAACAAAATTACCGGTAAGTTATTTTTGACTTGTGTTTACAAATAACTTTAAATTTAAATATCCTTTCTTTACAAAGTAAGGGAGAAATATATCATGGAGTACGTATAGCTGGAATATGCTTTTTTCATTGCAGCATTCATTGTAATCTAGTGGTTGGGCTAAAAATAAGTTAGAAGATTTTTTTAGTTAGCATTTTTTTTTTAATTCAACAGAAAACATAGGATAGCTCCATGCCAGTGCAGGTGTAGTTAGATACTATGGGTAATGATGTATCTACTAATACCAGATTAGAGAAGAAGCTGTGTCATCTAATAGCTACTCTGTTCTCATTTATTTGGCAAACATTATTTGAAGGCTGCTATGGTGTCTGGAAACCCTGGTGGCAACTGGTTAAGAGCTGCAGTTGCTAACCAAAAGATCAGCAGTTCCAACCCACCAGGCGTTCTTTGGAAACTCTGTGGGGCAGTTCTGCTCTGTCTATAGGGTCGCTATGAGTCGGAATTGACTTGGCGGCAATGGGTTTGGTTTTCGGTTTACATATCAGATAGAACTAGGCATAGGGGTTACACTGTGAGATAGTCGAGATCATTATACGGAAACTCTCAAGAAGCTTATACTGTAATGCAGGGGCCAGCAACTTTCTGTCAAGGGTCGGACAGGAAATATTTTAGGCTTTGCACGTTATCTGGTCACTTTGGCAACTACTTATCTCTGTCATGTAATACAAGAACAGCTATAACCAAAAAAACCAAACCCATTGCTGTCACGTTGATTCTGACTCACAGCAACCGTATAGGACAGGGTAGAGCTGCCCCAAAGGGTAACCCTTTAGTTAGCAGCCAAACACTTAACCACTGTGCCACCAGGGCTCCAAAAACAGCCATAGACAATACAAATAAACGTGACTGAGTTCCAGTAAAGCTTTACTTAATGGACATTGTAATTACAATGTTATGTAATATTCACGTGTCACATCATTGTAATTTTCTTCTGGAGTTTTTTCAGTCCTTTGAGAATTTCAAAACTATTCTTAGCTTGTAGGCTGTACAAAAAGAATTCAACCCCTGCTCTAATAGACACAACTAAACTAGCAATTTTAAGATAGTGTGATACATATTATGATTGATAGTTAAGTCCAAGGGTAATAGGGAAGAGAAAGTGCTCTTTAGGAGATTAGCAGAGGCTTTTTTTTTTTTTTCATCAGTTTAGCTTATTTTTATTGTTATTTGCTGCACTGGAGAAGTTCTTTTGAAGCCTGATCTTTTAACCTTAGTAAGTTGCTTAGTAAAACTACAAACTGGGTAACTGTTTATGCTCCCTTTTCTGTCATCCTGGACAATAAGCAGATGTGTAGAAGAAGAAAGTGCGGCAGTATTACAGTTTATATTGAGTCTTTTCATTAATCTGACCCAGTGATATTTAATTGACCTTTTTTTTTTTTTTGGCTCATTAGGTTTTACTTTTCTCTTAGTCTTAAATAATAGGATGTCTGCAACATTTTCCTCAAATCCAGAAACCATAGCATCTTGGGGCTTTAGGTCTGAATTGTAAAAAATATATTTCTAAATACGGATTGCAGTTTAGATAAGCTTTTGATTCAGCTGGGTAGTTGAATAAGAAATGGCAGCACTTGTTACCATTCATAATTATTTTCAGAATCAACCAGTTTATGAGCTTTTACAGCCACTTCTATGGTTAGAACTTTGCTTAATTTCTGTTTATTCTTGGTGATAGTAAAGACCCTTGATAACTCTAAGAAGTTTTTACTTTTACATGGGTATATTGCATCATTGATGAGTGTTGTTGAATTTTTTCCCTTTTTGTGTCGTGATTTTTCTGTTTTTATATATAGGGATGCTATGAGTTGGAATCTACTCAACGTCAGTGGGTTTCGTTTGGTTTTGTATATAATTTTAAAAATTAACCAGATAGATTTTGATATTTCAAAAGAGTTATAGTCAAGTAAGTTGATTTAGTGTGATGATTACCATTTGCCACTGAATTTAGTGGTAAAGTCAAATTTTAAGATAAGAACTTTAAAATATTTTGTATTATAGCTTTTCACATTGTTTTTGAAGGTGACATTGGTTAGCATTTTGATGAACTAGTTTAGTTTGCCTCTACTGATAAGCTTACTTTCTTTTGTTAAGACTCCAGGGAAATTTAGATGGTCTATTGATCAACTAGCTGTAATAAATCCTGTAGAAATAGACCCAGAGGACATTCATCGTCAAGCTTTATACTTAAGTCATTCTCGGTAAGTTTTTCTTCCCTGCACCAAAGTGTAATAACATTCTGTCAAGTGAAGAGAGATAGGAAATTCCAAAGGTTGAATATTTTTGTATCTAAAGATAACAGGGTGGAAAAATTTCAATTTGTTCCATTTAAATGAGGAGTTAGTCCAAAGAACTGTATCTGCAAAGATTCCCTTGATGAGAGTTCCACATCTGGGTGGGAGTCCTTTTTTTTTAGAGATAGCCTTCTTCTTGGGCTACTTATGAAGTAACTCTGCCTCTTCAGCACTTGATAGAGGGCAAGGTGTTTTGAAATTCATACCTTTGTACATGATTACGGTTTCTGTCATTGACTTTTTAAAATTTTATTTTCCTTTTTAAGAGTATTCTCTCTCTCTCTTTTTTTTTTTTTGCCATGTGTGCATAAAGCAAAATACTGTTTTGTTGCCATCTATAATTGGAGAAGCTGAAAGTCCCCTTACCAAGTTAAGACACATTGAATGGATGAGTGTTCACTAGCAATAAAGAAAACTTTTCTAGAAAATCATCCAACTTTGACATAGTACACCTACCAAAAAAAAAAAAAAAAAAAATCCATTGTCATGGAGTTGATTCCAACTCATAGAAACCTTGTAGGATAGAGTAGAGCTACCCCATAGGGTTTCTAAGGCTGTAATCTTTCTCCCACAGAGCAGCTGGTGGTTTGAACTGCTAACCTTTTGGTTAGCAGCTGAGCATTTAACCACTGACCACCAGAGCTCCTTATACTACACTTACCCATTGCTGCTGAGTCAATTCTAACTTATAATGACCCTATAGGACAGAGTAGAACTGCCCTGTAGGATTTCCAGGGAGCGGCTGGTAGATTTGAACTGCCAGCTTTCTGGTTAGCAGCCAAGCTCTTAACCACTGGGCCTCCAGGGCTCCTTGGAATTACATTGCCTTCAATTCTTCGTAGTAACCAGAAAAAAAACCAAACCAAACCCATTACTATCAAGTTTATTCCGACTCGTAGCAACCCTTTAGGAAAGAGTAGAACTGCCCCATAGGGTTTCCAAGGAGTGCCTGGTGGAGTTGAACTGCCGACCTTTTGGTTAGCATCTATAACTCATAGTAACCAGAGTAGCCTGAATTTATTTGTTGATGTATTGTGTAGGCTTCAAACCACTAGTGTGCCTCAGACTTGTGTGGCTTAATGATGCCTAATATATTGAGAACATGTACTTCCTTGGGGGCACAGACCTAGTTTTTGATTCCACATGTCAGGTAGCAGTGTTTGTTTGATGGGACTCTTCTTGTTTATATCAGTTGAAGAGTCTTGATTTTTTTTTTATATTCAAAAAAGTCAAATAGGTGCTATGACCAGCTTTTCAGTCTGCACTAAGGGTAGACATGTTGGATGTGTTATCAATCCAACAGATAACCCTTTGCCCTTTGACTTTAGAATTTAATCACATGAAGATGTACACATGTTGAGATGTTCTTGTGAATACTTTTCTGACTTTCCTAGCCCTTCTTCTACCATTCACTTATAATTAATTAATGTCCATTGATAGTGTCATGGAAAGGGGATACAGTGGTGGTAGAGCATACCTGGATTTTAACCTAAACTTGAATAGTATGTTTGAAAAAGAAGGTAAAAAAGACTTCTATAAGCAAATGAGTCACAGTTACTGATAGATTTTTTGTTTCACACAAACTGTTTTATTATTTTGCCTCAGCTGTTCAGTCTGTTCAACCATTGACAACTATTATAAAACAAATCTAGCAGTCAAGAGGCATTTGTTGATGACCAGGAGGCATTGTGAGGAACACTGAAGAAGTATAGGATATTATTCCTGCCCTAAGAGTCAACAATGCAGTTAGACCTAAGTTATGACGCAAGCTTTTTATACCTGTTATTAAGTGATATATTATTAGCTGAGTAGGTTTATGAAAAGAATTTTGGTGTAGCTCACAGGATAGACTTGTCAGATAGGAAAGGAGAAAAGAACAGGGCCTAATTTTAATTTATTAATGTAATTCAGTAAATGATTATGGCATCCATCAAGGTTAGTGAGTAGATTCTCTTAAAAGATGTTGATTTGTTCTTAGAAACAAGCAGTGGCTTCCTGTATCTCTTCTTGTCAAATCAGAAATCCCTATTCTAGTGCTTCCCACCTTTTCCATGTCAGGGCACACATAGAAAGTGATAGCTGTAAGGCATACCACTGTAAACAAATGAGTCTATCCACACAGGAGGGGTTGGGTGGTGAGGGTTGGGTTGCCCCAGTCCAAGGGATCAATACTCAGGGCACACCTGTAGTCTGTATGCATCATGCCAGTGTTCTGCCTTATATGACTTCTTAAAACCTTCCATGATCTGGCTCTGTAATATTTGGCCAAACTGATTTTGACTGCTTCCAACAATCACCTGAGTAATTCAGGTTCTTTAGGTCCCCCTGATGAAGCAGCAACAGGTTTCTAAAAGAGGTGTAATGCTAGGTCAGAGTTTACCATATGCTGAGATTGCTATGTACTGTCATTTCGACCATGGTAAAATGAAAAGAACTGAGTTGTTATCCCAAAATGGCTGCTGTTCAGGCTGAGATAACGTGGATTATCACTGTATTGTCTCATAATTCCCTTAGTTGAAAAATTTACTTGATGAATTTCTGAAACATGTACATCCTTATATTCATGGGAAAAATTTTTGAAAGAAAATGGTTTTCAGTTTTCATAAAAAAGTGTCTTACCAGTTTATTGATGGAAAACAAATATTACTCTTTCTTGGAAGAGAATAAAGAAGTGGTCCTACAAGGCTAACTGCTTAGTCTTTGGCAAGTATATGCCTTGTGCTTTAGACCCAACATTTTATATTATATCTTATAACTGAGAATTTGTGTTGCTGTAATTGCATATTGCATCAAAGTGAAAAAAAATTTCATCTGGACAAAATTTTATAGTTGATATGTTGTTTTACTTCATAGTGATTATTTTTGTTTATTCAGAAACTGTAAGGATGATCGTTTTCTTCTATTTCATAGAAGACTTGGCCTTAATATTACTGCTATGATAAACTTGCTATAAATTGAAGAGAAAGAATTTGGCAGTTTTTAGATTTCTCTAGAAAGAAGTACTTAATTTGTGGTAATGAAAGTATAAAGTTTTTTTCAAATTTCTTTGTGTCATTAATAGTAAATTTAAATTATATCATTATAAGCCATTTAAAAGAAAATATTATTCTGTTCAAACCTGGAATGAAAAAGAATGAAATGCTGAATTTCACGATACTAAACTTATATTTACTGAATGTTATACGGTACCAGTTTTTTTTAAAGTAAGCTTAGCATTTGTAAGTTTTCTACTCAGAAAAATTATTCCTCTGAAAGATTATTATTTTAAATGTTCAGTAAACTAAAGTAATGGCATGGTTCTTTTTCTTCTTTATCTCTGTATAGAATAGATAAAGATGTGGAAGACAAAAGACAAAAAGCCATTGAAGAGGTAACTTAAAACTGTTACTGATCATTAAGCTAGTTCAAGTTCAGTTCTGCATGCATGTCACGTCTTGAGAAGACTTCCTTCAACTCCTTCACTGTGCCATCTCCTCACCAACCTGCCCCCAGCTAAATTCAGTGCCCCTCTGGGCTCCTATAAAACCAGTGTTTTCCAGCTAGTCCAGAACCTGTCATAATTACTGGTGTAATTGTTTTTTTCTCTTCTAGACTGAATTCTTTTTTTGGCCAATATTGTGCCTCATTCATCTTTTCTTTCTCAGCCTAGTACAGTTTGTCTTTCTTGTGTCTTCGGAATATTGATTAGCACAAACTTTCCTTTCAGGCTGGAGTTTATGTAGAGTAAGTTGAATATTTTTAGGCCATAAGCCTTTAGATTGTCATTAGTAATGGTTTTATCTTTTTTTGTTGTTGATACTTTGGATTTTTAAGACAGAATGTATTTCATGAAATAGAATGTCTTACCTCTAAATAGAAAAAGTATGTCACAATTTTTTTTTTAAATACAGATTATGAACTAAGTTTCCTACTTTTCGGTTTTTTTGTTTGTTTGCCAATCTCCTTCTTTTAGAGTATAAAGTTTATCTAGTTCTTTCCTCAGAAAGTGTTTAAGTCTGTGGCAATATTTCTTATTTTCCTCTCTGGCCCCCTCTATTTCTTAGGTATACTTGGCACTTCTGCACCCCAGAAGACTTCAGCTATGACATGTTCAGAGATCAGGTGTTGCCATGTTTCCTACTGTACTTATTTTTCTAGTGTAGGTGATGTCCTTTGGAATTCAGATATGGCGCATTTCTTAGAATACAGTTTCATATACTTTACTCTTGCCAAACATTATCTACTTAGTTTTGTCTAGTAACTTCAGAATTTTCACTCTGATCCAGTCACTTAATTCTTCCCCACTTGAATATTTTCAGACTCTTTCCCAACTCTTAGCATTTTGAAAAATACGTTTTTTTCTTTAGAATCCTCAACTTTAAAAGGAAGTTCAGAAGGCAAAACTTTATGAAAATTAAGCCATAGTGAAGATGAGGGTTAATGTAGAAGAAACAAATTAAGTTTTTTCACTTTAATTTTTATTTTTGAAAATAGCAGTAATAAATACTGCACATAATAAAAACAAAAATTCAAGGAGTAAAGGAAAGATATAAAACAAAAACAATAAGCCACTTTATTGCTGTATTGTTTCCTCTTTACTCTCTAAAGGTAACTAGTATGAAATTTCTTGTGTCCTTTTCAGATCAATTTTATGTATATAAAATTATACATCCTTTAAATGTTGTAGACAAATATGATCACCATTCTCATACTGGTTTGTACCTTGTTTTTTTCTTAATAATTTTTCTTAGGCGTTTTTTGATAATTAGCATGTACGTTCTTGTAAAAGCAGCATAGTATTCCATTTTACGGATGTACCATAACCTAACCCAGGCTCTATTGATAGACTTTTAGGTTGTGTTTGTTTTTTTCTATCACAAATAATGCTGGGGTGAACATACTTGTATATACACCTTTGTGTACTTAAAGTGGACTTGTTAAGGTAGAAACTTTGTGAATTACCACTTTGGGTAGATTTTGTCATATGGCCTTCCCAAAGGCTATACTAATAATTTATACTTCTGGCTGTATATATGATACTGCGTTTTTCCTCATATCAGCAGTATTAAGTATTACCATACTTCTTAATTTTTGCTTATCTTTTTACTTTAGAAAAAATGATATCTCATTATTTGGCTTTGTATTTAATTTTGAGTGAACTTATGAATTATTTCATGTTTATGGGTCCTTTATGTTTCCATTTTTCCTGGAAATTGTCTGTATCATAATCTCTGTCCATTTTCCTTTCTTTAAAATCTTTTCTTACACATTCATAGATAGTCTAATTAAGAAAATTAGCTCTTTGTCACATGTGTAGCAGAATATAAAGAAAATGTTTGGACTTGCCCCCAAAACACAGAGAGGGAAGACAAATGTATTATATTAGGCTTAATTTTATTTGGAATGAGAGAGGAAAGAAATGTATAGGTAGTCCTGAGGTTACAAACGAGATCCATTACTAAGTCTCTTTTTAGGTGAATTTGTGGGTAAGCCCGAACAGGTATATATGGTTCTTATTGGCATCAATCAAATGTTTGTCTTAGTATATAGAATATATTTTACCTTTCTGTGCATATAAAGGAAACGCTGATAGCATAGTGGTTAAGTGCTACGGCTGCTAACCAGAAGGTCAGCAGTTCGAATCCACCAGCCGCTTCTTGGAAACCCTGTGGGGCAGTTCTACTCTGTCCTGTAGGGTTGCTATGAGTCAGAATTGACTTGATGACAGTGGGTTTGGTTTCTTTTTTTAAGCATATAAAACACTTATAAACACTTCAAAACCATGCAGTGTTTTCATGTTACAAAGTAGTTCGTGAGTATGTTATTACGACTCATTGTATTTAAATCAAATTTTTAATGTAATAGGCTTTATGGCAGTCTTTTCCTAAGTATGAGTTGTCTGTAAGTTGGGCGTTTGTAACCCGAGGACTGCCCGTGTCCAAATGCTCCATCTCCATTTATTCAGTGGTGTACTGATAAATATTTAACAACTGGCTCTCTGGTTGCGGAGTTGGGAGTCTGATTGCTGCTACCCATAGTGTAATTACTCCAGTTGATGCCAGTTTCAAGCTACTGATGTACATCACTGAATGGGAAGAGATGTGCAGTGGCACACTATTATGTGTGTTCGTTCTACCCTACAGATACAAAAGATGTAATTAATCCCAAGAGCATAGATATTGGTAAAATGTGGTAAAATAATTAGCAAGTGATGAGTTTTAAGTATTTATGGCCTTTATTTTTAATATAATTTATTTAATTGTAAGTTTACATAATTTTATTTTGATAACTGCTTTGTTTAACAACTGGTACACATAATTCCCAAATATTTAATAATCAGATCTTACCAGCCAATGCAAGCCAGCTTTATCTCACCATTCATAACGGCTTACTTGCATACCCTTATCTCCATTTGTTCCTTCCCTCTTCATTCTCCCTTTTCCAAAAAAAAAAAAAGAACAAAATTTGGAGGGAGAAATTAAAAATATATGCTCTATGTTTAATGCCTGTATCTTAACTTGCAAGATCCAAATTTAAGTGGTTGAAGTATTAAGACTTCTCTTTATATATACTTTAAATTCTTTGTATCTCACCTTTAGTCATTTTGTGCTTTTAAGTATAAAAATTTTAAGTATAACTATAAAATCAGTATATGACATGTTTGAAATGATTAAATGAAAATAAACACAGGTGCCTTTTAACTTTATATTTTGTGGGGAATTTATGCCTCATTCCATGACTTTGATTTTCCTAGTTTTTCACTAAAGATGTCATCGTACCCTCTCCTTGGACGGATCACGAAGGGAAACAGCTTTCAGAGTATCACTCCAGTAAATGTGAGTTACTACAAATCATTTTTAAAAGGCTTTTGAACCAGAAAGGTGACATTGGGGAGCCCATCCTAGAATGTAAGTGGAATTTGTGCGTTTGTCATTTAGACGGGCCCCTGCTGAAGCATAGACTTTGAACAATTTCTTTTAACTGATTTTCGACTCAACAGCAGCTCTTTAAAGCTTCTCGTAGAGCAAAGTATTCAAAACACCAGGATGCTTCGTTACTGAAGATCTGATTTTACCTCAGAATGTTTTTGAGATCTGCAGCTTTTTTGTCACCTAATTATTTTTCCCATTTCACGCATTGTAATGATTTTAATGATACTTTAACAGTGTATCTATACTAAAGGTGCTGACTTTTTTTAAGCCTTATTATTTGAAAACAACACAAAGAACATGTAGAAAAAGATAGCTTTACGTGGACTTTGAATACAGTAAGGGCAAACATTACTACCCACTGAATACACAGCAGCATACAGTGACGTTTCAGTTCATCTCCTTTGGTAAGCACTTGCTATCCTTCACAAATGGAATTTCTAGATAACAGAGGATTTAACTTCTTAAGGGTTAGGATTCAAAACTTTACAAAAATATACTGAATTCCTTTTTTGGTCATTCTATTCTAAATTTAACTTTTTCTTAATGACCATTAAGAGTTTCAGTTATAATGGTGGTTATAGTAGATCCACAGATGCAGAAATAGGTGGTGTTGAATATAGTGGTAAGTTATTAATGACTCTAGCAGTGATTTTTTAAGGTTAATTTGTTTTTTTTTCCTAAGGAAATTCTTAATTTGCTTTGTTTTTTGCTAACTTACTGGTTTCTCCTAAAGGTAGAGCAAAGGATGAATACTTAAATGACTTCTAAACCAAAAACTAAAGCCATTGTTGTCGATTCCGACTCATAGTGATCCTATAGGACAGAGTAGAACTGCCACATACAGTTTCCAAGGAGCAGCTGGTGGATTCCAGTGGGTTACCTTTTTGGTTAGCAGCTGAGTTTGTAACCACTGCGCCACCAGGGCTCCTTCCTGGTGGTTAAAGCCATCCACTGTAGTATTTCTACTCTAGCAGCACTAGATAACTAAGACAATAGTAATATGGATTGAACACTTTCTATGTGCTTTCAGTTATTCCTTACAAGAGCTGCATATGAGGGAGGTATTATTATTGGTCGCATATTATACGTGAGAAAACTTAGGTTTAGAAACCTCTGTAGACCTTGCCCAGGATTACAGAGATGCTAAAAGTAGTGGCACCTGGGTTGAAAAACCAGGCTCAGCCATTATAAACTAAAGGTAGAATGCTATATTGGATGGAGACCTGGGTTGTAAACCTAATGCTATCATAAACCAAAAAGGGTGACCTTATCAAGTTATTCAGTCTCTTTACACTTCAGTTTTCTGTTTGTAAAATAAAGGAGTTGAACTAGATGATTGTCTGTTAACATCCCTTACAGTTCTAAAATTCTGTGTACAACATGACATTTTTTTAGACTTCAGTTTTTTCCCCCAATTTCTTTAACGTTGAATTTTTGAACAAATGAATCAACCTTATGTGATCTATAACAAAATTGGAGTTAGGAGAGATCAAGAAGTTGGTAAAAATACAATAGATTTTAATAGGCTAATCAAGCCTATGGTGATACAGTGCAGTGGTTAATAGGGTGGGCTTCAGAGCTGTGCTGTCCAATACAGTATTGGGAAGGAAACAGTTCTCCATGGGTCTTGCATTTGTGCACATCTTACGAGGAGAGACACAAACAGGTTTTTTTTCCCAAACTGTCTGTTCAAGCTTGTTTGTATCATGAACATAGCAGGAGGTAAATTTGTTTGCTGTTCAGTCTAATAAAGTCTCTTAGAGCAGATTTGCTTGAAACTCATAATAAAAGATTGAGATTTCCTAAACTTGGGGTTCCTTAGCTGTGACACAAACCCATTGCATGCACAGCATCTACTTAGGCTGTTCGATGTCACCTCCATCAGACTTGGGGGACAAGGGAAATGGTGTGAACGTGAAGTTCATGCTGGGTGCTGTGTTGTGAATAATAAAGTCGTTTGTCTTTGACCCAGAAGCTACATATCTTCAGCCAGAGTCTGGAACTTTTGCATGTTAATGTATTACCTCTCAAACAGGGTAAAATCTCAGACTCTTCACAGTTCTTAACATGGTAGCATCTAACCACATGTGGCTGTTTAAATTTAAATAAATAAGATTAAAAATTTACTTTCACGGTCACACTTGCATTTCGAATGCTCAAGAGCCACATGTGGTTAGTAGTGATCTTACTGGACAGCACAGACATGGAACATGTCCATCATCTCAGAAAAAGCTTTGTTGGGCAACGCTGGAGCAGTGTCAGCAAATTTTATCTGTAAGGAACCAAATATTTATTATTCTAGGCTTTGTAGACCACACAGTCTCTGTTGCAACCACTCAACTGTGTCGTTACATGAAAGTAGCCATTGATGATGTATAAATGAAAATGTGGCTGTGTTCCAATAAAGCCAGCCAAATTTCGGGCATGGGCTATAGTTTGCCTGCTCTAGAGTAATGTTCTCTGGGTTTGAATCCTACCAATATAGCTTACTAGCTGTGTCACTTTAGGTAAGTTATTTAGCTTATTGTGTGCCCTGGTTTCATTATTTGTAAAAGGGTGGTTGTTTTGAAGATTAAATGAGATAATACCTCTAAAATCATGTCCTTAGCACTTGGTAAGTGCTTAGTAGTATTTACCTAAAGAAATACTGACTTAGGGAGAAAAGTGGTTTTGTTTATATATGTTAGCTTGCATTATTAGCCTTTACTGTTACAATTTTTTATGTGCTAAGGTAGCATTGTAGATGATAAGACAAAACGTAAATTGTCAGAATACTGGACCAATGATTGATTATGTCAGGCACTGAGGCGTGTGCTTGATGGAAGCCATCAGTGTAGTGTGAACAAGCACACAATGTCATTCAGGTTCATTGCCTGGTAGAAATTGGAAATCATTCTTAAACAGACTCAGTTTCTTCAGCTTCATAAAATAATTTAAGGTATAGGCTGCTCCAGAATTAGCTGGAAAGTCATGAAATTTGTTGTAGTTTTGTACGTTATATGTAGTTGCTGTGTACTTTGTTTATACTGATACAGGGGATAACGCTGCTGTGTCGTTTTGGTTGAATCAGTTTCTTCGTTTGTAAAAATAAGATGAAAGTAGTCTAACGTCATAGAGTTGTTTTGATAACTGAATATGGTAATACACATTAAGCAGTTAGCACCGTGCCTGTAATAGTAAGCACTTAGTAAACATTAGCTATTATTAGCAGTGGTAGTATTTTGACTTTTATAAGGAAAGTCTAAACTTTTATGGACATCTGCAGACTTAAAACACTCCTTTTTTGTTTTGTGAGATAACCAGTAGTAGCCCTTCTGACATAAAAGTATAGTCTTTTCTACTGTTTTCTTTTTATTTCCATCCTTTTTTTTTTTTTTTTATAATATTTTAATGTGTTTTTGGTTCCCATTTGACAATTACTATACAAATTCTTCAGTGACATTAGTTTCATTTTCATAATGTGTCAGCATTCTCTTTAATTGCCTTCTGATTGTTCTGTTTCCAGTACTTTAGCTTCCTCGTCCCCTTATCTTCTCATCTTTGCTTTGGAATAACTGTTGACCTTTTAGTCTCATATAGATGGTTTTTTAGTAGAGAATCGTACTTATGAATAATATATGTGTGCCATGCTGTTATTTTGCTAAAATGTGATCTCAGGATAGTTTTGGTTCAGGGATTAAGAGTATCTCAGGGCAATAGTCTCAGGCAGTCCTCTGGTCTCAACTGGTCTAATAAGTCTGGACTTTTGAAGAATTTGAGTTCTGTTCTGCATTTGTCTCCCCTTCTGTCAGGGTACATCTATCGTGGCCCTGATCAGAATGGTTGGTAGTGGTAGCCGAGGACCACCTAGTTCTTCTGGTCTCAGGGTAGATGACGCTATGGCGCATGTATATTGTTAGCTCTGTAGACTAGTTTCTTCTCTGAGACTTTGTGTTCCTTCTGCTCCTGATGAGGAAAGACCAATAGTTGTATCTTAGATGGTTGCTCACAAGCTTTTAAGATCCCAGAAGTTACTCACCTCACTAGGGTGCAGAGCATGAACTTTGTGAGCTGTATTACGCCAATTGGCTGAGTTGTCCCATGAGACTAAGGTCCTAAGCCTTCAAACCTAGAAAACCAATCTCACAAGGTGTTCAGTTAAGTCTGAGAAGTATCTAATTGTGTCTTCTATGAAAATACGGTGCTGCACGCATGTGTCTGTACTCGTACCTATAGCTACTTCTCTCTGTGCACACACGTATACACCTGTACCTACACTTGTAACAGATGCCTGTTATCATGGATTGAATCGTTTCCCCAAAAAATATCTGTCAACTTGGCTAGGTCATGTTTCCCATTATCATATGATTGTCTACCATTTTGTCATCTGATGTTATTTCCCTATGTCTTGTAAATGCCATCACTGGGATGTAATGAGATGGATTAGTGGCAGTTATATTGATGAGATTTACAAGATTAAATAGTGTCTTGAGCCAATCTCTTTTGAGATATAAAAGAGATACTCAATCAGAGAGACATGGGGACCTCATACCACCAAAAAAGCAGTGCCGAGAGCAGAGCACATCCTTTGGACCTGAGATTCCTGCACGGAGATGCTCCCAGACCAAGTGAAGATTGATGAGAAGGACCTTCCTCCAGAACGTACAGAGAAAGAAAGCCTTCCCCTGGAGCTGACGCCCTGAATTTGGACTTGTAGCCTTCTAGACAGTGAGAGAATAAATTTCTCTTTGTTAAAGCCATTCACTTGTGGTATTTCTGTTATAGCAGCACTAGATGACCAAGACACCTATATACACATATATATGTAACCATACACACTTTTTTTTCTTTTTTTGGTCTTTGTTGATGCTTTTGCCAAATTATATATGTCATGTTGTTTAGTACAATCATCCCTTTCTCTTGAGAGCTTCTTAGTGTTATTTACATTTTAAAGGCACCAGAGTGAGGACTACATCTGGGTTTGTAGCTGTTACACAAAACTGAGGATTTTAGAAGACTGGCCTCTGGAAAACAAAATTTTTTTAAGTTAATTTTTATCGTGCTTTAAGTGAAAGTTTACAAATCAAGTCAGTCTCTCATACAAAAATTTATATACACCTTACTATATACTCCTAGTCATTCTCCCCCCAATGAGATAGCACACTCCTTCTTTCCACTCTCTATTTTCATGTCCATTCGGCCAGCTTCAGACCCCCTCTGTCCTCTCATCTCCTATCCAGACAGGAGCTGCCCACATAGTCTCATGTGTCTACCAGATCCAAGAAGTTCATTCCTCACCAATATCATTTCCTATCCCATAGTCCAGTCCAGTCCCTATCTAAAGAGTAGGCTTTTGGAATGGTTCCTATCTCGGGCTAACAGAAGGTCTGGGGACATGACCTGGGGTCCTTCTAGTCTCAGTCAGACCATTAAGTCTGGTCTTTTTACGAGAATTGGAGGTCTGCATCCCACTGCTCTCCTGCTCCCTCAGGGATTCGCTGTTGTGTTCCCTGTCAGGGCAGTCATCGGATGTAGCCGGGCACCATCGAGTTCTTCTGGTCTCAGGCTGATGTAATCTCTCATTTAGGTGGCCCTTTCTGTCTCTTGGGCTCATAATTACCTCGTATCTTTGGTGTTTTTCGTTCTCCTTTGCTTCAGGTGGGTTGAGACCAATTGATGCATCTTAGATGGCCACGTACTAGCGTTTAAGACCCCAGATGCCACTCTCCAAAGTGGGATGTAGAATGTGGAAAACACAACTTTTAATATATAAGTTTATTTGACAGCTAAACTTGTTTTCAGATGATAAGATAGCGACCCTACAGGGCAGAACAGAACTGCCCCGTAGAGTTTCCAAGGAGCACCTGGTAGATTCGAACTGGCCACCTTTTGGTTAGCAGCTGTAGCTCCTAACCACTGAGCCACGAGGGTTTCCTCTAGTGCATTGGTTGATGCTAAATGACCCTGAGTATTTATACTCACTAAATTGTGTATATGTAAACTTTAATTCAGATTTAAGAGTAGTAGTTAGAATTTCCTTGGTTCGCATACTAAGAAAAAATTAAAATAGGATGTTATAGAATCGACTCGATGGCACTGGGTTTTTAATATTAGATCTTAAACTGAACTTAAAGTTTCAAACTAAAGCTTATTTTTTCCTACTAATTTCTTAAACAATTTTGCATTTTGAGAAACTGAAAACAAAAAAAATACAGAAAAGAGAACAATCTAGGTCTGTGTGGCCACCATCCAGAGATAACAATTGACAAAGAAAATATGAAAAAATTGAATAAAAGAAATAAAAGCATCACAGATAAATTGTCATTCCCCATTGTACTCCTTCCATTCCTTTCACCTGTTTCCCTGCTGTAAAGCAAATACTTGATAAATTTGGTTTTCATTCCAATCCATACATATTTATGGATTCACATAGGATATATAGACTTTAAAAAGTGACAGAGTAGGAGGGGCAGGGATCTGGGGACTGTGGTTTCAGGGGATATCTAGGTCAATTGGCATAACAAAGTGTTTTAAGAAAACGTTCTGTATCCCACTTTGGTGAGTGGCCTCTGGGGTCTTAAACGCTAGCAAGTGGCCATCTAAGATACATCAATTGGTCTCAACCCACCTGGAGCAAAGGAGAATGAAGCATACCAAAGACACAAGGAAAATATGAGCCCAAGAGACAGAAAGGGCCTCATAAACCAGAGACTCTATCAGCCTGAGACCAGAAGAACTAGATAGTGCCCAGCTACCACCAATGACTGTGCTGACAGGGAACACAACAGAGTCCCTGATGGAGCAGGAGAAAAGTGGGCAGACATCAAATTTTCATTTTAAAAAAAAAAGACTTAATGGTCTGACTGAGACTGGAGGGACCCCAGAGGTCACAGCCCCCAGACTCTCTGTTCGTCCAAAGCTAAAAGCCAAATCTTCAGAGATTAGACTGGACTATAAGACATAAAATCATACTGGTGAGGAGTGTGCTTCTTAGCTCAGGTGGACACATGAGACTACGTGGACAGCTTCTGTCTGGAAGCAAGGTGCGAAGGCAGAGGGGACAGGAGCTGGTTGAAGGGACATGGGAAGTACAGGGTGGAGAGGAGAAATGTTCTATCGCACTGTAGGGAGAGAAACTAGGGTCACATAACAATGTGTGTTTAAGTTTTTGTATGAGAAACTGACTTGAATTATAAACTTTCACTTAAAAAAAAGTATTGTTTTGTGTGCTGTATATATATATGTATATAATACAGTACAAAGTTCTACAAAAAAGTGAAACAGGGTAAAAGGTTAAAAGGAATAGAGAGCAAGTGACTGGGTGGTGAAATGCAGTGAGTAAGGAGGAAAGATAAAAGGAGAGGTTGCAGAGGTAGACAGAGGCCAGGGCACTTAGACCTTGCTGGCCTTAGCATGGAGTTAGAACTCCTGGGGAGGGAAGGAACCTGGCCCATTCAGTGAAGGCCAGTAGGGCCAGAACACAGAAAATGGCTAGAAGAATGGTATGAGCCAATGACATGTGAATGAATAACAACTCTAGAGGAGCAAAGCCAGTGAAGCGTGTGTGTGCGTGTATGTGTCTGTGTCTTTGTGTCTCTCTGTATGTCTGTGTGTTTAGAGAGAGAGAGAGAGATTTATCTCAAGGAAGTGGCTCACAGCTCACGCTGTTAGGCTTCTCCTGGTTCACGTAGTCTCAGAGGCTTACAAGCCCAAAACAGGCAGGTCAGACAAGAGGCTGCTAGTTGGTATCCCAAGAGCCAGAGAGCTGCAGGATCCAGAGAGGGCAAGCTTTGCCAGAACTGCCATATATATTGGATACAGGCAACACCCCCAAGTCCCCTTTCAGCTAATTGGCTGCTCCCATCAGATCCCAAAATGGAGGATGATTATGTAATATCTGCCAAACTACTGAGAATCATGGCCTAGCCAAGTTGACACATAACCTTAACTATCATAACTACCATGTTTATTATGTGCCAGGTGTACTATTCTAGGTATATGCATCAACTCATGTAATCTTCACAGCTACCTTGTGAAGATACTGTACTATTAATACTCTTATTTCTAGATGAGAAAACCAAGGTATAAGACTTAAGTAACTTACCCAAGATCATGGAAACCCTGGTGGTATAGTGGTTAAGTGCTATGGCTGCTAACCAAAGGGTCGGCAGTTCAAATCCACCTGACGCTCCTTGGAAACTCTATGAGGTGGTTCTACTCTGTCCTATAGGGTAGCTATGAGTCGGAATCGACTCGATGGCACTGGGTTTTTGGGTTTACCCGAGATCATAAAGTTGGTTAATAATAGACAGTCTGGCTCTAGAACTCACACTCAGTTAATCTTTGTGCCTTGCTATCATTTTGAGTTGAATGCTTATTTATTAGTTATTTATTCAGTAATAAGAATGCTGAAGGTTGTTAATTTTTCTCCAGGGTACAACTTGGGCTACAGTCCAAGGGTTTTGATATATATTATTACTAGTGATATTACTTTCTAAATTATGTGTAACTGTAGTTTCGATTTCCTCTTTGACACAGAATTATTTAATAGCAAATTTGACTAAATTTCTGTTAATTCTTGTCTTATTAGTTGCTCTGCGGCCTATACAACTTGTCCTCATTGGAATTTATTGAGGTCTCCTTTTGGGACCAAATATTTGATCAATTTTTGTAAAGATCCCATGGACATTCAAAATAAAACTTATACTGTGTTTTGGTGTTGTTGTATGCTGTCAAGTTGATTCCAACTCCTAGCAATCCTATAGGACAGTGTAGAACTGCCCCCATGGTGTTTCCTGCACTATAATCGTTACAGAAGCAGACTGCCATGTCTTCCTTCCTTGGAGTGCCTGGTGGGTTCAAATCATCGACTTCAGTTAGGGGGCTGAGTGCTTTACCCACTGCACCACCAGATTCTATACCACATTTACAGGGCACAAAGTTCCATTACATTTAGTTAATCAAGCATATTGATTTTATTGTTTAAACTTTTTGCTTTTGAAGCCTACTGGGCTGTAGTAGTTATTTTCATTTTATAGATGAGACAACTGAGGCACAGAGGTTAAATAAGTTGTCCAGTTGCTGGCGTTTGAACTCTAGCCGTCTGGCTCCAAAGTTGTTGCTCTTGGCTTACATAGCTTGAAGGCATACTGTTGCCAGATTCTTTCTAGACACTTTACATGATTTTTTTATTTCATCTCACAACCATCCCATGAGGTCACAGCAACTTCTTGCGGTATATGCTACTATTTCCCTCATTATACAGATGAAGAAACTTGGCCCAGGTCACACGACCAAGATGGCAGAGCCAGCCAGTCAGCCTGTTGCCGCAACCTACACACTTCACAGTGTATAACTTTACCCAACTTACACTCTGACGAGAAATGGTTTTTCTTTGCCTTCTTTTGTCTTGATTGATTGGTTCCTGATGACATCACTCCCCACTCTTTTTTCACATCCCATAGGCAGCATTCTGATGGGTTTATGGGTAATTTTAGGTGTTCTTGTAAAATATGTATATTTACATGTATATGTATTTTTAATTTATATAAATGATATTGTCTTATTCTATTTCTTACGTTTTTATTCAGCACTCCAGCTTTAATGTTCATCCAGGTTGCTCTGTGGACATCTAATCTGCAGCTTCTAATTTACTCTCTACGTTTCGCTTCTGTTCTCTCAGTGATGTGCCTTCAGCTCCCTGCCATTATTCAGTGAACATCCTCAAGTGTTTTAATCTATGGTCGTGTGTGAAAATTTCTTTGGGGTATATATATGTAGGCAGAGAATTTCTGAGTTATAGGATATGCGTTTACCTGATTTGACTCTGCAGAGGCAGATGCTCTCCAGAAAGGCTGCAGCTGTCTACGCGGCCACCAGTAGTGCCGAGGGCTCCTATGTCCTGCCATGCCTGCCAACACTTGGCAGTATCCAGCTTTCAAATTTTTGCCTTTCTGATAGATTGTATGACATTTTAAATAACTGTTCTAATGTTCTGTTCTTCATATACTAACGGCCTTCAGATTTTCCTCTCTTGTAAATTGCCTATTTCTAATCCATTGGTCTCTGTTGGAGTTGCTGTCTCCGCCCCCTCCATTAATTTTTAAGATACCTTGTGTATTACTGTAACATTGGTTTTAAACATTTCAAATACTATCTCGCATTCTTTCATATGCTTGTTATGTTTGTTCTTGATGTACTTGGTTGCATAGAAATTCTTATTTTGGTATAATCAAATCCATCAATTTTTTTTTTCTCTCATATGGTTGTGGTCTTAAGCTTGTTTTAGAAGTCCTTCTAGAGTGAAACAACTGAGGAAACAAGATGGAGTTGAAAAGTGTTGTGATAATGTTGCTGTGCTTGTGAAGTACCCTAAGGAGGCCACCGTAGGCATGGTAGAAGATAAAATTTAAGCTGAGTCTTGAGTTAGCCAGACTTGGGAGATGCAGTAGAAAAGGCAAGATGAAAGTATGTGAGAAATATCAGGTGGTAAGAGAGAACCTGGTATTTTCAGGGTACTCAAATAATGTTTAGCTGGAGAGAAGCCATGCTAGAGAAGTTGGCAAGGTTTGAAGGCCCTCATAAGCCTAAGGTCTTTGAACTTCATCCTAAAGACCAAGGATATTACAGGATTTTAGGCAGTGGAATTCTGTAAATATTTGTCTTATAGAAGGTCATGTTGCCTGCAGCAAAGAAGGCCTCTGAATCCAGGATTGTATTTTTTACTTTGTTTTTTTACCCAGTCTGATAGTCTTAAATAAGCAGCGTTAACTCATTTACGTGCTCAATCTTTCACCTGTTTATTTATTTACTATTTTGAACTGTTCATTTCCTGGCCTTTGTTCTGTCATCTTAGTTTAAGCTTTTTATGGGTTTTCTTTTTTTTTCTTTTTTTTTTTTGGTCTCCTTGTTTTATCACTTTTTCCTCCCCTTAATTTTGCTTTAATTAGCCATTTTCATTGTTTTAGTTTTTATCAGTGGTAATTTTCAAGTTATGAAGCTTAATGTTAGGTTGTTAAAAAAAATTGTAGCCGTATATCTGTTAGTATAAAGAGCAAAACAATGACTTTTTACTACTCCTGTTGAGGAAGAAGATAAACATGGTTTTATTGAGTTTTAGGTTTTATGAAAATAATCTGGCACAGTTTATCTAAATCTAGTTTGGAAAAACATTAGATCATAGAGGACATATATCCTTAATGTTTGAGGATAGTGAGGATAGGAAGCTAAAAATGCATCCTTAACCTTTTTTTTTCTTTCATTGCTGTTGTTGAGAATATACACAGCAAAACATATACCAATTCAGCAGCGTCTACATGTACAATTCGATGACATTGCTTACATTCTTTGAGTTGTGTAACCATTCTCACCCTCCTTTTCTGAGCACCCTTAATCGTTTTCAGTTGACACAATGGAGAGCAACCATGCTTTCCACAGAAAGTGTTATTTGATGCCTCCTTATTTGCTATGGGACCCTGGTGGCACAGTGGTTAAGAGCTCAGGCTGCTGACCAAAAGGCCAGTAGTTCCAATATACCAGCTACTCCTTGGAAACCCTATGGGGCAGTTCTGCTCTGTCCTTTAGGGTCACCGTGAGTCGGAATCAACTTGACGGCAACGAGTTTGGTACTTGCTATGGTAAGGAGCTGTGGTGGCACAGTGCTTAAGCACTCTGCTGCTAACCGAAAGATCAGTGGTTCAAACCTGCCAGCTGCCCCATGGGAGAAAGATGCGTCAGCCTACTTCTGTAAAAATTTGCAATCTTGGAAACCCTATGGGGCAGTTCTAATCTGTGCTGTAGGGTCACTATGCGTCAGAACTGACTTGACAGCAATGACTTTGGGTTTTTGGTTTTTTTTGCTATGGTAGCCCTTCTAGTTTTATCCTTATGCCCCTTCAAAGGTTAAACAAAAAGAAGCTAATGGAAACATGCCAAAATATATACTGATATATGTAGACATTTATTTTTTAAATATTGTAAAATGGAAGTTTTCACCTTATTTTTTACCCTTGAAAAAGTAATCCTAAAGTAAGTGAAGAATAAGACTTTTCATTTAAAATGTTTTCCAGGTATAAATATAAATAGTGAATCTCCAGTTGGAGGAAAGTTGACCATTCATTCTGAGAAAAGCAATGGTGGGTATGAATACAATCTGAAAAGATAGATGTACCATATTAAGCTACGTTTGGTTTTAAAATCAGTTCGTGTGGTAATACTTAACTGGAACTGCGATTGTTTACTTTGTATGAATAAGTTGTATAACTCTATTTTATGAGAGTTGCTTTTTAAAAACAAATATATTGGAATAGATACATCCAGCCATGCTCTAAAAATAGCAAGAGTATGTTGTTTTTTTGTTCAAAGCCTGTGAATTGATTTCTGCCTCGAAGGCATTCCTTAGAACATTATTAATATTGAGAAGCCTATTCCCAAATGTAGACTGGTTTCCTTTTTGATTCCATCACCATAGCCAGGAGGTAACCATTACCATTACCATCACCATTACCAGGTTTACATCAGTGTGCTTGAAGGTATGGGAAACTGCGTGTAGGAAGGTGGCATGGTCTGTAATAGAACGTGGAGATGAGATAATGGTTTGGCTGGAATATCCTGGGGAGGTGGTAGGTTGTGAAGGACGTGCTAAAGTGCATGTAATATGCTTTCATTGATTTATCCATGTTTGTATTTGTTTGTTTGCTTTTAGCTGCTTGTCAGACATTGCTGTCTCTTCCTGTGGATTTTAACTTAGAAAATGTATTAGGTAAATATTGTATTTGTTTGAACTCTTAATAACTAAAATAGAAGGCTTTGTTTTGCTGGCTATTTGTAAATGGGAATCCCTCTTTCTAAAGAACTGGGGAAAATGTCTTCTTTCACTTGGCCTGAATTTGCTTTCTGTTGTAAGGAACTTTACTGTTGACACAAACTGTTCATGGGACACGTTTTATTGGTATTACCTATACTAATAATGAAGCATTCAAAAAAGAAGGAATGGTTTTAAGATTGAAAACATCACGCATGCAGTTAAACTTTACCATTTAAAAAAAATTCAAACATGTAATACGTGCTGGTTTTTAAGAAAAATTGGATTAACATAGAAGTATAATTGCTTTTCACAACGCTTAGCTTTACCTTTAATTTGTTAACATTTAATATAGGTGCCTATTTTAGAGCTGATGAATTTGCTGATCAGTCTCCTGGAAACCTCAGTTCTTCATCTCTCAGAAGAAAGCTGTTTTTAGATGGGAACGGAAGTATCTCTGATTCCTTATCTCCAGCTTCTCCCAGTAGTCCTCATAATGGTGCTCAGGCCTCACTTGAGGTCTTTTATTCAATAGATTTATCTCCTGTGCAGTGTAAGAGCCCTGTGCAGACACCAAGCTCGGTAAGACATGTTCTAGAAGTGGCGTGTTCTAGAAGTTTGCTGTAGATATACTTGGCTGTAGGTGGTCATATTGCACGTAAGAGGAATAGAGTTGTCTTTTGGGTTTTATATTTCATGAGAATTAACCTAGTTCCCATATTGTCATTATGGTCATTAATTTTTTGGTCAGACTCTCCTGTTTTGTATTTAAAGAGATATGGGATGACCAAATGTGTCATTATTTACTGAATGATGCAAGATTCTTAGAGTAACACAACTGGATTGGCATTAATGTCTGATGAAGTAAATAATTATTTTAAAAATTTTCATAAACAGCTGCTTAGTATAAAATTTAATGGTTTATTTGAACATACTGCATTTATGTATTGACTAACATATTCTATTTCAAAATTTTAATAAGTCTTCTTAGCTGTCCTTGTTATAAGATGCCTTTTGATGGTTCTTTTCAACGATTGCTAGTTTATAAATGTATGTTGAAGGTGTAGATAAATAGCATGCAATAAAACAGAGTAAAGGAAGTGAACTATATGATGTCATATACAAATGTATATATCTGTATGTTTGTTTTGTTTTGTTTTTTCATCATAGGGGCAGTTTTCTTCTAGCCCAATTCAGGATAATGTAAAAAAATACAGTTTGGGAAGCATAGCCAGTCATTCGCCTATTTCTTCACCCACTTTGTCACCAATTGCATTTCAAATAAGAAAGGCACCACTCTCAGGTAGTCTCATAATAAAATACGTAATTTAAATTGTGATATCATCAGTATTTGTTAATAAAGAGACACTTTCTAAGCTTGTTTTTACTATAGATCTCTAAATGACGACTAAATTTCTAAAATTTAGAAATGCTGATTTTTTTTACAAAAGGAACAACCTCTCTACCAAGTCTGGGATTCTCAGCCAAGTTCTACTCCAGTGTTAAATAAGTAAAATTACTTTGATTGGCAGTATTTATACCAAGCACTCTTATAAAGGGACACAAAGAAATATGACAATTTTAGAGACAAGTTGTTTTTTCTATGCCTTCTGGCCTATAGCTTTACACTTTGGTGATGAGATATGCATATTTTGTAAAGGTGTATTTGAGTAATGTTTTTAAAGTAAATGTAGTATATGAATTTACATATTTCTCCATACATTTTGTAAATTTCTCTTTCAGAAAGTTACAGCACTTTTTGAAAACTTCACAATAAAAAAAACTATTTATACTAAAAAAAAAAAAAAAGGAAAATTCAAAGAGGTTTTTCTAGTCATTCTTTTATGCCAAAACACATTGCTGTCGAGTCAATTCCAACTCATAGCGACCCTGTAGGACAGAGTAGAACTGCCCCGTAGGGTTTCCAAGGAGCGCCTGGTGGATTTGAAAAGGTGCCACCAGTGCTTCTTCTGTTATTCATATATTGTTATGTGGAGATGACGTTTATATGCACATAGATATGTATCTGCACACACACGTATGCATCCACATGCACAGACATACATAAATCTATATCCTGCTTTTTTCAAAAAGCATTATAAATATTATTGTATTTCCCTAGGTCATTTAGTCAGTTCTTAACCTCAGAACGTGATTTTGAGTTGCTATGTAATATTCCCTTTCATGGGTGTATCATTTGTTTTCAACCATTGATAAACATTTAAATTTGTTTTAATTTTACTTTGTCACAAAACCAAAGATTATCCTTGTATATACATTGTAAGGTACATGTGTATATCTTTAGGTTAATTTCTTAGAAATGTAATTAGTTGGTCAATGGGGTGAATATTTTTAAGACTTTCGATGAATTTTGCCAAATTTTCTTCATAAAAGGTTGTACCAATTGAAATTTTCTTCGTTCTGTTCAGTGTTTGTTAATTTGGTACATTGCTAAAGGTCCCTCACTGCTTTAATTTTTGTACTTCGATCATTAATGATGTTGAACTCTTTCCTATTGTTTGTTGGCCATTTGGTTTTTGGAGAAGATTGTTAGTTCTGACTTCATGTTTTTGTTAAGCAAATGGTCTCTCATTGCTTTAATGTCCATGTTTTTTTTTATTTGCAAGGCTGAACACTTTTCATATTTATTTACCATTGGGAGGATCGCTTATGTGCTTTTGCCCATTTAAAAAATTTTTTTTTAATTAAGTTACAAAAATGATTTCTTTATCATTGTTAAGGTCTTTACTGTTCTGAATATTATTTTCCATTTGCTTTTTAATGTTTATAGTAATTTACATTAATATACAATAGATTTTTATATATTTCAGTTCCCAGATGCCACTATTTAGTTGTAGCTTTCACAAGATTTGCTAGGTATCTTCTTTGTATGTGAACAATGTTGTTATAATGCCATTATGCATATAAGGAAATAATTCCCTAGGAATAAAATCTTTTGTTTAATTTAAGAAAGGAAAATACCAGAGAAATTATTGTTTGAAGAACCTTATCCTGCCTATTGAAGCCCTGGTGGTTAAGAGCTCAGGCTGCTAACCAAAAAGATCAGCAGTTCAAATCACCAGCTGGTTCTTGGAAACTTTTCTCTATGGGGCAGCTCTACTCTGTCCCATAGAGTTGCTATGAGTTGGAATCAACTTGATGGCAGTGGGTTTGATTGGTTTTTTATCCTATTTATTTAGACCCATTCTTCATTTGTGCTATTGTTTTTAGCACCAAAATTTCTCTTCAGTAAACAACACAACTGTTAGAGAAATCCAGCTTTTCTGAGGTGAAACATGGTTGCTGTTTAGTAATGGCTTTTCCACTGTCATGTTTTTAAGGTCTGATTTTTCCTTCCCAATCTTTAGAACAAAGGAAGTTGACTTTTCATTCTCCTGATGCTTCATCTGGAACAAATTCTAATGGAATTACGAATCCGCGTATTAGAAGTCCTTATAGAGATGGCTGCTCCTCAATTAAAAATTGGTCTCCAATGAGACTGGAGATGTGTAGGGGTGGGACTCAGTATCGGACCTCCCTGATTCAGATACCATTTACTCTTGAGGCTCACAGTGAAAATGAGGAAGATAAAGAGAATACTCCTCCCACAGATGTCTCATTACCAGCCATGGATACTGCGGGCGTACAACTACGGCAGTTGAATAGCACACATCTAGTGGTGACTGCCATGTCTATTACACAAAATCGGTTCAGTGCTTCTGAGAAAGAATTAGCACTGCTGCAGGATGTTGAAAGTGAGAAGGAGAACAACACTGTGGATATGGTTGATCCTGTAGAGATGGCAGATGAGAACACTTTTCACTTAAAGGAGGTGGTTGATAATGGAAGTCTACCCATGACTGATTTCATGAGTGGAATTGCTTTCGGTATTGAAAACTCTCATATGTGCATGTTGCCTCTTGCAGAAAGCAGTGTCATTCCTTGTGAAAACAGCAACATTCAGGTGAAGTATTTTAATATTCTATCGTGCTTTACTTATTCCCTTGGTGTTCTTTATCTTTAAAAAAAAAAAAAAATGAGTTTAATATGAGGACTGTAGCATTATATAATAATTTTTTAAAATACCAACACAAAATGACACCAGGTTAAATTTGGACCAATTAGGCATGTTTAATATTCACATTAACTGATAGATATTTGGAGTAAGAAAAGGTGAGAGCAGAAAGGAAATCAAGAGGCTTTGTTTTTATAGACAGCTAGAGTGAGGTGGAGCCCTGGTGGCACAGTGGTTAAGTGTTTGGCTGCTAACCAGAAGGTCGGCAGTTGGAATCTTCAAAGCCACTCCTTGAAACCCTATAGGACAGTTCTACTCTGTCTTGTAGGGTTGCTATGAGTTGGAATTGACTCGACAGCAGTGGGTTTGGTGGTATTTTTCTTTTTTTTGGTTTTTAGAGGGAGGCTTCTTCTCAGGATTCAGCTTGTTTTCATATGGATCTTATACCAAAGGAATGAGGTTTCTGGTATAGTATTTGCATTTAAAAAATGCAGTAGTTTTCATTTTTCCTATATATGATTTAGCAGGAAAAACAAAGTTTAGAGTACTTTTATGTATAATTTCTATACTTTTCTTTAAAGATCATGTGATTTTATAGCCAACATTTTTCATGTACTCCTATGTTTCTAATTTTGCAGTATCTGTCAACAGGAAAGCCTGATTAATTTGGCAGATAGACTTCATAGCCAGCACATTCAGAGACATTTGTTCCATAAATTGTAGTACTCCGATTTTGAAAGAACTTTAAAATAGTTAGATGGGCAATTCTTACCCACCACTTCATAGTAACAATATCTAACACTTATGTAGCTCTTGGAACCCTGGTGGTGAAGTGGTTAAGAGTTTGGCTTCCAACCAAAAAAGGTAGGCAGTTCAAATCCATCAGCCGCTCTTTGGAAACCCTGTGGGGCAGTTCTCCTCTGTCATACAGAATCACTCCAAGTCAGAATTGACTCGATGGCAATGGTTTTTTTTAATGGAGCTCTTACTATATGCCAGTCACTATTCTGAGTACTTTACATAACTAGTCGGTAGTGGAGCCAGATTTGAATACTGGCAGTCTGGTTTTAGAGTGCCTGCGCTTTAACCTAAGTTTATACTGACTCATAATAATAGCTAATATTTATGTAGTATTTTGATGTGCCAGGCACTCTTGTACCTTGTATATACCAGGCAGCGTTTTGTTTTGTTATGCATGAGGTTGCCATGAGTTGGAGGCGACTAAATGGCAACTAACAACATATGTCTGTGTATATATGTGTGTGTGTGTATATGTATGTATGCGTATGTGTATATATGGAAGCAAGGATGGTGAGACTGAGTCCCATATTCTTTGGACATGTTGTCAGGAGGAATCAGTCCCTGGAGAAGGACATCGTGCTTGGTAGAGGGCCAACAAAAAAGAGAAAAACCCTCAACAAGATGGGTTGACACAGTGACTCCAACAATGGGCTCAAGCATGCTACAATTGTGAGGATGGCACAGGACGGGCAATATTTCGTTCTGTTGTACATGGGGTCACTGAGTCGGAGATGATTCAGTGGCACCTAACAGCAACAACATAAATATATATATATATATATATACATATATATATATACATATATGTGGAGCTCTGGTGGCGCAGTAGTTGAGAGCTACAGCTGTTAACCAAAAGGTCGGCAGTGGTCAGCAGTTCGAATCTACCAGGCATTTCTTGAAACCTTATGGGGCAGTTCTGTTCTGTCTTATAGGGTCACTATGAGTTGCAAATATATATATTTGCATGTTCTTGTTATTTTATGTAAGTGTAATCATAGAATATTTGTCCTTTTGTGATTGACCTCTTTCACTGAGCATAAGGTTTTTGAGGTTCATCCATGTTGTAGCATGGATTAGGACTTTATTTCTCCTTATGGCTAAGTAGTTTTCCATTGTATGTATGTACCACGTTTTGTTTATCTGTTCATCTTTTGGTGGATACTTAGGTTGTTTCCACCTTTTGGCTATTGTTGTAATGAACATTGGTGTACATGTGTCCATGTTGCTGCTTTCAAGTCTCTTGGGTATCAGTAAGTTTTTGTCAGTCTACAACTCATGGAAGGATTCTGAATGACTCAAAACTAAATCTTGTTCATATTTTTATGCCTATATCTCCTATCTTGACTACTAGAGTCCTTTCTCAAAAAAGTTTTCACTAGAATCACCTTTGTATATTTTAGCCTCCAAGGTTGGTTCATAAGTAAAGAAAGCACATATAGTAACTATAGTCAAGCTTAGCCTTGAAAGTATTGTCAGCTTTTTTTTCTCTCTTTCTTTTTGTTTCCTATCTTTGGCAGAGCAATTATGGAGCAATTATAAAATACTTTAGTTGAATTGCACCTTACCAATCATCTACTCTAACTACCCATTGGAAATCTATGTCCTTCTATAATTACAGTTTCAGCTAAATTGTCATCCAGTCTGTGCTTGAGTACCTGCAGATATCCCATTCCATTTTGGGACTTCTCTTACCACTAGAAATCTCTCCTTTATATTGTTTTGTGCGTGACTAATTAAAATTAGTCTTAATTTTACCCTTTGGGTGACATCATAATGCCCGTTTTTCGCAGAGCAATTTGTAATTTAAAAGTGTTTTCATACATTGTCTTATTTTCCTACCGCATAGGTAGCTTTCAAGCATCAGAAGACAGCCATATTTTCCCAGAGCCTTCCGGTGTGCTTCATTTGGCATCCATCCATGGTGTCCACCTGTCATCCTGGGATATCCCTTTGTCATCACCCTGGGGATTCACTTAGCCTCTCTTCTGGGTTAGAGCTCCTGTTTTCTGTATCCCAATCTTCTCTTTCTTGATTTACTTCTTATTTTACTGGAGCACATTTTTAGTAGCTTTTTGAGGAACAGTACATGTTTTAAGACATTGCATGTTTAATCATGTATTCTTCTCTCACATTTGAGAATGGAAATAGTATCCTTCAGAGTTTGAAGGCGTTCTTTCATTGACTTTATTTCAGGATTGCTGTTGAGAGAGCTGAAAGCATTTTAATACCTTATTTTTTGTAAATGATCTTGTCCGCCTATGCTCTACCTGTCACCCCCCAAAGCCCCCCACCCCCGAAGTATGTAGAACCTTTTCTGTGTCCACGGTGTTCTGAAATTTCAGTGGTGTTCTTTGGGTTTATTTTCACCCATTTTACTGGGCACTCAGAGGGCCCTTACAGTATAGAAACTTCTGCTCTTCACTTCTGAGATTTTTTTCTTGAATATCTTAGATTTCTATCCTATCATTTTCACTGTTTCCTCAGGAACTGCTTTTGGGTCTTCAGCTTTTATTATCTTTTCTGAGGAGAAATTGAGGAGGGTGGATAAAGAAAGCAGAGCCTGTCAAGGAGACTGAGAAGGACCATAGAGGAGGGAGGGACACTAGGAAATTATAACAGCATGGAGCATCTTAGGAAACCCTGGTGGTGTGGTGGTTAAGAGCTGCGTATGGTACCCAAAAGGTCAGCAGTTCAGATCCACCAGGTGCTCCTTGGAAACTCTCTGGGGCAGTTCTCCTTTATCCTATAGAGTCGCTATGAGTCAGAATCTACTCGACGGCAATGGGTTTGGGTTTTTGGTTTTGGTTTGGAGCATGTTAAGGAGGGAAAAATGGTTGGTACTGTCAAAATAAGAGCAAGGAATATAGGGCTTGAAAAGTGTTAGATTGATAATGGAAGTAGTTAGATGGTTGAGAAGCCTCAAGGTGTTTGGGGTGGGGGGGCAGCATGTGAAGAGGGAATGGAAGATAAAGAAGGCCAGGTAATGAAATAATGTGTGTAGATAACTCTTTGAAGAAGCTTAGTTGTGAAGGGAAAGAGAATGGTAGCCAGAAGAGAACAAAGCCAAAGATCTTTTTATATTTGTTTTTATTACTTTTGCTTTTACTTTAGATGGAACAAAAAGTATATTTATATGGAGAGAGGTATGATAATAGTTATCAGTTTTGTGTTCTTTCAAATACCTGAGACTGTACTGAGCATTTTATAATCAGAGTTTAATTCCAGTACCTTCCAGATGCAGTAAATATCCTCATCTGTAAAATGGTGAGCCATTTACAGATGAGGGAACTGAGCATGCAAGATGGGACAGAATCTAGAGCCCTCATGGGAGGATTAGCAGAGAGGACTCTTCCACTGTTACAGGAGGGCAGGAGGCCAAGATGGGTATGAATGGATGTGTTTTTATCTGGGGCTAGCCTGGCATGAGATAAAGAAAATGGGCTTGGGAAAGCATAACAGCAGATTTCAGTTTATATCCCAGCTCTGACAGCTTCATAAACTTTGGAAAGTAACAATTTCTTTGAGCTTGTTCCCTCTTATCCAAAGGAGAATAATAATAGGATTGTAGGATAATCATATGATTATTGTGATTAATATGAACAAATCCAGCAGTGCCTGGTTTTCAATAAATAGTAATGCAGACAAGGTCCTCTGTGAATAGTAGCAAGGAAGGGGAAATGAGAATGATGAAGTAAGGCCAAGAGACTTGTAGAAATTTGAAATCACTTCTGTGGAGAATGCTGTCTTGATCCCAGGTGAGGATTAAGACCACATTCCTGACCTCGGTGAGGGGCAAATCTCTGTACAAATAATTACAACACAGCTTTGAAAGATGCTGAGACCAGATTCCAAGGAATGCCAATGGAGGAGCATCCTGTTGCCAGTTGTGAACCATGACAGGTTTTTTAAAAGACAATGGGATCTGATTTATGCGGTGGAAAAACAAATTTAGTAACGATGTGTAGGATGATTCAAGGATGCATGATTCAGGCAGTAGGAAGACAATTTAAAGGCAGCGTAGCCTGGCAGAAAGAACATAAACTTTGCAATCAGAACTAAGTTTGAAGAGTTCTCTTATTTACAGGCTGTGAGATCTTAAGGCAAGATACTTAAATCCCTTTGATAGTGACTAGAGCATGACTTTTAATCATTTTGAACACTTCTCAGCTGCCTACCTTATTGATGCCAATGGGGGGTAACAAAATGATCTGTGTTGTCTGGGTGGTATATAGTAGGCATTAACATTAGTAGTGGTCTAGGTGAGAGACAAGGAACACGGGTGGTGCAGTGGTTAAGCATTCTGCTGCTAACTGAAAGGTTGGCAGTTCAAACCCACCAGCAAAAGACTTAAAATCTGCTCTTGCAAAGATTACAGCCTACAGAACCCTACGAGGCAGTTCTTCTCTGTCATATAGGGTCTCTGAGTCGAAATCGACTTGGCGGCATGCAACAACAGGGTGAGAGACAGGTTAAAAAAAAGCCACCATATTATGGGGTGTCCTTTGAACCTTCTATAGTATGACAAACGCTGTGTGTGCTGTACTGTACAACTGAATAAATTTTCCCTTGGTATATTCAGTTATGTATTGGCAGTGGTAAATATTAGAAGGAAGATCTTTAAGGAGTAATTGGTAGATTCTCTGGAAGCAGTCTGATAATTACATTTTTGATCAGATAGCTATTGAATGATAGCTGAATGAGGTGTTTCCCCTGAGATGTAGCGTTAGGTTCTATTTTACACATCACAGGGGATAGAGCATTGTACTTAGTAGAGGGAAATTTGCATCCCTGGAAACTAGAAATGTTTTCCTTAGGTTTACAAGTGATAACATGCACTTTTCTAGGCTGTTCCATATTTGTGTGGGGGCAAAATATAGTCTTTTCCCCTCTCCTCTGATCCTAATATGCAGAAAAAAAAAAAAAGGAGCTTAAATGAAAGATGAATGCCTTGTGGGATTTTTTTGTGTTTGTGTTCAGCTGTAGGGTGTTATGTGGTAGATCACCTCATTACTGTGTGACATTGTAATGTTACTCTTTCTGAGCCTTAGCTTCCTTATCTGGAAAGTAATAGGGTTGTTAACATCTTTAAGCATTTAACAAATGCTTATATGTACCCAAACCAGTTTGCTATCTTTTTTTTCTTCTGCACTTTAGGGCCGGACAGTGTGTCTTAAAATGCTACAGTTTAAATTAATGCAAAGAATTGAACTAACCTCTATAGCCACTGTATATGTAGAATTATTATGAAGCTGCGATTTTTATTTCAGCAATCGGGTGTGATTATAATGTAACTCACCTTTCAAAAAAAGTGTATTTGTTTGAATGCTAAGGCCACCATGAGTCAGAATCGACTTGACAGCAATTGACAACAACAATGGTACCATTCCTTCTAGGTAAATTTTATTTGGAGGTATAGCCAAGCCATTTAGAGACAAACTTGACTTAGAAGGAGTAAATGAGTTAGAAGGTGAAGTTGATTGTAACCCTTATTTTTGTCTCTCGTCTATGAGCACAAAGTAACAGGAAAGCATGGGCTTAGGGCTTATTTGCTAATTCTAAAGGCAATTACAAGATGTATTTCACTGGAAGGAATACAGCGTAAAGTGACTACTTTGAAAAGTCAGTTCTGTGTAGACCTGCCTTTTATGTTTATATAAAAAAAAAAATAAACCCAGTGCCCTCAAGTCGATTACATATATATATTAATTTTAAATTTCATTCAATATGACCAACATTACTGCATTTTACTGTTGAGTTGTATCGAATCGGGAGCCCTGGTGGCACAGTGGTTAAGAGCTCAGGCTGCCAACCAAAAGGTCAGCAGTTTGAATTCACCAGCTGCACCTTGGAAACCCCGTAGGGGCAGTTCTCTGTCCTCTAGAGTCACTGTGAGTCGAAGTCGACTCAACAGCAACGGGTTTTTTTAATTTGGTTTGTATTGAATTGTAGTATTCTGTTCTATCAAATGATTAACTTAAATAAATATTTAACTTTTAAGCTCCTCAAAAATAAATTTTGTGTATTACTGGTAAGTAGGATTGCAGATCTTAGGTGATTTTGTTTTTCTCCTCCTCATTCCCATCAGATGGACAGTGGCTATAATACACAGAACTACGGAAGCAATATTATGGATACCGTGGGGGCAGAAAGTTACTGCAGAGAAAGTGATGCACAAATCTGTGAAGCTGAGAACAAATGTCAAGTTTTTAATACAAAGGTATGGAGAAACTAGGGAGAGCTTAATATGGTTGTAGGTTGCATTTACTAAATGACCTTTTTCGATGGTTTCCCTCACGTTCTGTTTAAAATTTTTTTTAATTATTATCTGTTTATGCTTTATCCTGTCTCCCATTCATTTAACAGCAAGTGAGGGTGATTTGAAATGAAAACACTTCATTTTCCTTAACTCTTTTGCTACGGGAGAGTTTAAGAAGTGATTGTAGGAGGAGGGAGACCACTACTTGGTGCTTGAAATCAGTTCCTTGAAATTAAAGTTTGAGTTAGGAATAGGGAGTGCCAAGTAGGAGAGTCGGAGGTTTCTGCCTCTAATGTTGTTCTTGCTGTCTGTGAAATATAAATGGGTGTCTTAAAAAAGATTAAAAAAAAAATATTTGATTACTAGAGAGGGAAGTAGTCCAATTGAGATTAAAAGCACGAAAAGGTAAGATCTAGTGTCTTAAAAGCCAGTAATAGCCTTTAATAGATTTTGGGTGTCCTTGAAGGAGATATAAGTCTCTTCTGTACTACAAAGGAGTCCCTGGGTGGTGCAAATGGTTAAGCACTTGACTGCCATCCAAAAGGTTGGCGGTTTGAAACCACCCAGAGGCTCCTTGAGAGAAAACCTTGGCAACCTGCTTCTAAAAGTTCACGGCCTTGAAAACCCCATGGGGCACAGTCGTACTCTGCAACACATGGGGTCACCATGAGTCAGAACTGACTTGATGGCAACTTTTTTTTTTTTTTAACATAGTTTTTTTTAGTACAATACAAAGGTATTACAGTCTTGATTAGAATACTCACAGAACCTTCTTCCTGGTCGGATGAGTATAACTATACAGTCATACTTGAAGAGAGTTTAGTGAGTTTAGGCACTAGTCAGTAGAATCTTTGATTTTATAAGCCCATGTCTTAATAAACACTATAAACATCAGGAAATGTGCAACTGAACATGTCTCCAAACAGATATTAAGATTAAATATGGGGAGACCACCTTTTATGTTCCCTTCCGTTTTGTCTTTCTTTCTGTTGATTTTGATAGTTTATCCTGTCTGATGAGGTAGGACTTTAGTTGTAGTCCATTTAAACATTTAGTAGGCATTAAGATACAGGTAAGGACTTTTTTTTTCATGTTCCAGCAAAATTTTATTTATGGATTTCGAGATTTATATTTTATATAATTTTCACATCACAAAATCCTCTTCTTAGCTTGTGGACTGTACAGAAGCAATAGGCAGGCAAGAATTGGCCAGGGACTGTCATTTGTCAGTCCCTGGTCTGCATAAATAATCATGGTACATGGTCATCAATGAGCAGCCCACCAAGAAGAGCCACCTCATGGTCTAGCTACACAGCCAGGTAAGCATTTTTTTGAGACGGGATACTGATTTGTGAAAAACCATACCTTTACTATTCCTCAGAGTTCAGCTAAGGCAATCTGCACTCAGGTTGTAAAAATGGTTTTATGTACTAGCTGCATCCTTGAATGGCCCTATTTGAACTGAAAAGAAGGTATTTCCTTTTTCTTCCACAGCAAGACCATACAACACAGAGGTGCTGGAGGAAAACTGCAAATCCTTCTCAATGCAGCAGTCCATAGAATACCTCCCTCAGAACCAAAGACTGGCCGAATAGCTCCGAGCATGGTTTTTATGCACAGGATCAACAATGAAATCGTAATGGGGGAAAACTGTTTCAACCAACACGCTAAACACTTTTTTCCTTCCCTCTGCAATGTGAAAAATCAAGGGCTTAATTTAGTGATACAGGACATCAGAAAAGCTGGAACTTCAACAAGTTGCTGAAGTTTATTTTTTATTAATAAGTATTTTTGTAATAACCTTGTTTAACAATAAAAAATACATTTCAGCTTTTTAAATTGTGGCAGCTGCTGACTTTGCTCCTATCCTGTAGGACCAATGAACTTCTTATTAAGCCTTATTGACAGCACTGAATTAGCAATAGTTCTGAGAATGTGGAGAAATACATTAAAATTAAAGGCACTATTAAAAAGGTTTTAATTTGCATTAAAAACTTGTGAACATACAAATGAATTTAAATATATAACCTATATGAAAGGAATAAATCTAATTTACAGATAAAACTGAAACTTAAAGAGGCAGAAAGGACTTAAACGGGTTTCCTAAAATTTTGATTGTTGAATTATTTGTTCACTTCTGTGGGGAAATTTTTAGTTTGGTGCTAACTGCTGTAGCTGCTACTTTTAAAAAAGAATGTAACATAAAGGTAGTGCTAACAGCATCATACTATCATGCTTTGTTACATCAGTGGGATAAAAGTGGGATGCCCAGAGTAAATATATATCCATTACCAAGGTAGGGATGTCCTTTCTAGCTCCAGCTACTGATCATGGTTGGCTAGGGAGAAGAACATGGGAGACAGAACTGATAAACACTAGGGACTGGGATGGTGGTGGGGTCCCTGTAGGGCTTAGACCTATGAAGTAACTAGTCAGGCAGAAATATTTTTTTAAAAACTTACTTCCATATTGGGAGTAGAGTAAGTATACTATGACATTTTTGGGATTTCTTTTCTTTTGGAGAATGTATATTTGTGTTCACTAATTTTTTTTTTTTTTTTTTTTACAATTGTCTCATTCAAAAGGAAATAATTCATATGAAGCCCTAGGAAATAAAGACATGTTATCATTGTGTCATTTTCCTCCTTTTTGTACTCTTTTTAGCTTATTGCTGATCTGCAAAAAAATGTTTCATTTTATGTCCCTGGCTCATCCTCTCCTCCAACACAGTAATCTTTAAAGCCATTAGCCATTAGGTCCACTGGCAAAGTTACTGCTTTAAGAAGTTTAGTATTTAATCACAGAGGCTTTAGACTTGATATAAACTAAGAACAATTGCTGAACCTAAGAGGAGTTTTGGGTCCTAATGGTAGGAGTCACCCTGCCTACAATTCTTAGAGCACATGTCAAGAAATAAAGACTACACATCCAAGGCACAACAATTGGTCTCTGTCCTGCTGGTGCAGCAGAGGAAGAACAGTCAGGAATAGGAGGAAGAAATGGAATATGTGTGGCTAGGTGGTTCCATGAACAACTGCCTCTGGACGGTGCCTGGCTACCATTACTGAACATTTTGATCCATAGACGAATCCTGATCAAAAGGGGGAAGACGTGCAACAGAATTACAAATTTTCATGGACTTCAGACTTACTGAAGCCGTGAAAGGTTGGATGAACCCCTGAAACTGTTGCCCTAAGACAATCTTTAAACCTTACACCAAAAATATCCCCTGAAGTCTTCAAACAACGGTTTAACTAGTAAAGAATGTCTGCCTTGAGCATTGTGCTCTTCTAAGATCTATATGGGATCAAATTAACAACTCGAAGGATTAAGCAGGAAATTTAGGGGGCAGTGGTTATTAATGGGGGAAGAACTAGGAAAAAGGGTGAGAATGGTTGCATAGCTCAAAGAGTGTGATCAATGTCACATTACTAAATTAGACATGTGGAAACTGTTGGTGAATGTTCTGTTGTGTGTATTCTCTTTCTCTCTATATAAAGATTATACCCCAAGGGAAAAAAAAGACTAGTGATTACAACCAGGTTTCCAGTCCTTCCTCTGCCAGTTATTTCTTGATCTGGGGACATAAACCTCAATTTTCTCATGTTAAAATGGGAATAATGATATTATGTAAGAGGGCTTTTTGATCTTTCTTATGATGTCCTCCCAAAATGTGTTATAAATCCTGACCTCTATGCCTGTGGTTTTAATCCCATTTGGGAATGGACTGTTAATGATACAGGATTAGTGTAGGATGTGTTTTTAAATCTCTTGAGATACAATGAAAAATCACAAGCTAGCAAGAGACGGTAAAATAAATGCAAAGACACATGGAGATTTTCAAGGGACTGGAAACCCTAGTGGCGTAGTGGTTAAGTGCTATGGCTGCTAACCAAAAGGTCGGCAGTTTGAATCCATAAGGCACTCCTTGGAATCTCTGGGTCAGTTCTCTGTCCTATAAGGTTGCTATGAGTTGGAATCAGCTCAACAGCAACAGTTTTTTTTTTCAACGGAAGCTGAAGACAAGGACCTTCCCCCAGAGCCGACAGAGAAATCTCCCCTGCTCCCACCCAGCCAGCACTCTGAATTTGGACTTCTAGCCTCCCAAACTGAGAGAAAATACATCTGTTTGTTAAAGCCACCCACTTTCGGTTTTTCTGTGATAGCAGCCCCTAGATAACTAAGACAATCTTCAAGAGAAATACTCCATGTAAGCTGCTTAGCATTAAAAGTGATTCATTTTAGTTTACTGAGGAAGAGGACTACGAGGGGTGAATAACAGGGTTTCAGATCTTGAACTACTGAATAGGGACTAATGCATGAATTAGGCCTTCTTTCTCATAAACAAGGCACAAGAAAACTTGGAAAGGTAACTTCTTTAACCAAGAAGCTCCCCTTTTTCCTAGTACAGGCAAACTATGGCCAACCCACAGACCAAGAATTTTTAAATGGTTGGGGGGAAAATATTAAATTACTTTTGTGACACATGAAATTTACATTAAATTGCAACTTCCATGTCCATACACAGCCATGTGCATTTGTTTATATATTGTTTATGGCTGCTTTTGGACTGCAACAGCAAGCAGAGTACTATGGTTACAACAGAGACCTTATGGCCAGGAGAGACTAAAATGCTTATTATCTGGCCCTTTGCAGAGAAAGTTTGCTGACTTCTGCTCTAGCATGTTATCACCTATCGATTTTACTTACACCTACTAGATTACTCAAGGCTCTCTTCCTTCAACTGAAACAAGTTCTGCCTCAATTCATGGATGTTTTCTTCCGTGATAGGAAACGAGAACAATCACTCAACAATTACTGAGTTCCTAAATGATCTGTAAACATTTAGTATTGTTTCTGCGCCCTCAAATTAATTCCAACTCACAGCAACCCTCTCTGACAGCAGAACTGCCCCATAGGTTTCCTAGGCTGAAATCTTCATTATCTGCTGATTTATTTGCCAGTCTCTTCTTATGAACTGTAAGCTCCTTGAAGGCAGCGATGATGTTACCTGACTGTGTCCCCTGCAGATAGTGATAAACGTGATATACAGAAGGTACCTGAGAAATTCAATGAACTGAGTAAAATGTTTATTAAGGTTTTTTTCTATCCCAAAATATTATTGAATACACCAACTTAATCATTATAGTTCTCTACTTCAAGGGAAGTAGTCACTCTGAGACATCAAATTATAATACTTCAATTTTAATGTTTCCTTCTAAAATGTCCTTACACAATGACCCCTTTCCTACCTAACCTGATAAAAAGCCATTACTTACCTGCTTTGTATTTTATAAGTAACATGATTCAGACATATAAAATGCCATCGCCACTCTTTCTCTGAGCCCTAATGCCTCATTTTGGGGGAGACATTATAACTGAAGGTCAAGGGCAATGATCACGCTTTATTCCAGCTGTTCACAATACAGGAGGCTTGTTAACACAGTGAGGGAAGACTTGACATAAATTAGGTAAATTGAAGATGGCAAAGGAGATTACGGAATTCTGTAACAGAGCTTGACTTCACTATCTTGAAATCTAAAAACTGCCATACTGACAGGTTTATAAAGAAACGGTTTTTTGCTTCTAAGGATATTCTATTTTCTCCTTAATTGCATGAGTCACAAAAAATGAGTCTTTTCTACTAATATTAAATAATCAAATTACTTATACAAAATTAATCTGCTCTCCAGTGAGCAAATGAATGCTCCGTTTACATGATCTTTACTAGATCCCTGAAGCTGCTATCCTGTCACTAAGTGATGGATATTCAATTTAATTTTTATGCATTAATAGTTCTGTTCAAACCAGAAATCAAGTAGCATGATGAGACAGGCACAGTAAACAGTGCTATAAAAATGCAAATTCTAAAATTATTAAAATATACTTAAAAGTAACAAAAAATATCACACACTTCTTAGGCTGAAGTGTTCTATCAAGCTTTTTTTTTTTTAAGGAGACTAATCTTTGAAGTTTTTTTGTTGTGTGCAGCTATTTTTGAAGCTTCTTCTTCTTTCTTTCTGGTTCATTAATGTCCATGTCTGAAATATCAGTGCTTATTCCTGGTATCTAAAGTAAAGGAAAAAAAATACGGTGATGAAAAGTATAAATTAATCTTATCCTCATTTTCCCCTTCCCCACTGCCACTTTCACATTTAAAAGGGTGTAGGCATAGAAAGGAGAAAGAGGAGAGGAACTAATAAAGGTTTTAAACACCAAGTAATGCCTAAAGTAACAGCAGATCAGAAATGGAAAAGGTAATCATGGTGTCAATAGGTGAGAAGCATGTCACTTGGCAAGTATGTTTTTAGCTGTAACATTTAATCCTTCCCACCTCCAATTTATCCTAGTTGAACCATGAGAATGATAGCGGGCCACATGTCTCAGGTATGTTGGGGCAGAGCAAAGGTTAATAACCAACATCAGATGAATACCTACACTTTTATCTTAATCTTCCAACGTGCAGATTTCAAAACTGTTGTAACAGAAATAGTAGTAGCTGGGGGGTCTGAAAGACCTCTCTGATTTTGTTACTTAAGGAACTCAGAAGAATTCCAGATGTCTGGGATTCCATAATCAGTGAGAAAATAGGATTTACTATGCAGATATTTGGCCACCACACCACTTACGGGATTCCCTCTAACATTAACAGAAAAAACTTGTGACCACATTGCTCTCCTTCACAAAATAAGCACTTCTGTTTGTTCCATCACAACGTGGACATCATAAAGTTTGGTCTCACCTGTGGCTCCACTAGGGACATTCGGATTTTCTGATGCTGAAGATTAGATGAGTCTAACATGATTCTCACTTTAACTTTATCAAATATATGGAACACTGTATCTTCTATTTTAAGTGAAGGTATCTAAACAAAAAACAGTTCACCATTAACTTTATTGCTTTCCTACACTTGAGGCTTTGGTCCACATTTTTCCATTTTATCTTTCACAGTAATGACTTCATTTAAAAGTTTAATTTTAAAAACTATTTCAATATCGATAAACATCTAGGTGTTCTTTTCAATGGACTAAAAAGTTAATAGTAGCCTTCGATAAATATGACCTATTTATATGCGTAATTCCTCTTTTCATTATTAAAGCAGTCCCAATAATATATCCATGAATCTTGAGATTCCCACCCCAGCAATTAGGGAAGTTAATTACTGGTCTAGTAGAGGAGCACAAAGGTACTGCAGGCCAAGTTTATTGTTTAAATATTCTCACAGAGTTATCCTATTAGAGATGTAGGCAGTGTGTCAGTTAAGAGACTCTGGAAATCAGTTATAAAGAAAGTTTCTCTCCCTGGGCTATAAACAGCTATTTATCCCTGTACTTTAATCCATCTGCCCTACCTGGGGCAACACTTAATCCAAGTTTTCCCTAGGGAGGGGAACTTTACATGGTATAAATCAAGGACAACACACACAGGTAGAAAAATACACTGAGGTGAGAAACAGAGTAAAACCATAAGCTTAATTGGCATAATGAAATCTGGATTTTCTGGCATGTGTTTACAGGTTTAACATAAATTGTATAGAGTATAAAAAATAATTTTACCCTTTATAGGTACCACTTGTGACCTTTAAAAGAAAAAGTGTGCCCCTCCTCCCCAAAAGGAAAACAAAAAGATAATAAACACTGTACCTCATCATCATAAACAAGCCGTGGTTTTGGTCTGTCCTTTTCTTCAAAAAAGACTGTACCTTCTAACCCATACTTTGGAATTAATACCACAATAGCATTTTTTCTTACAAATAAAATATAGGCTTCTTCACTCACTATTCCTTTGCTTTTGAAAAACAACTGTAAGACAAAGTACAACCTTATTAAAAAGTCTTAAAGCATTTTAAAACAAAGCTAAAAATGAACAAAAAGTTATCTTACCCAGCGTTATTGACAAAAAACAAATACCTGGGTATGAAATGCCACTGATGCACGCTGGGCATATTGAGCCATTTTATGCCGGAAATTGAGATTTTTACATAAATCTGCAAGCTTGTGCTTGTCTGTCAACTCTGGGTAAGTAGAGTCAGCCCCGATAGCCACAGCCAACAACCGATGAACAATGACGTCTGCATATCTAGATGTAAGAAGAACGAACCATGATATGACAGCATTAACATGTCTTTTTTAAATTCCAAATTTAACTGTTTTCTCTCTCTTTAACTTCATAAGGAAAATGTACCTTCTTATGGGTGAAGTAAAATGTGTGTATATCGGGGAGGCTAAGCCATAGTGATGGAAATCGTTATCCATTCCAGAGCAGAAGTAAACAGCTTGCATCATACAGCGAGTGGCTAATATTCTTAACAGCGTGTTTAGATATGGGAAAGTGGGAGATTCGGCCTTGTCCAAAGAGTCAGCCAAAGACTTGGCTGTGTCAGTCTTAATTTCCAAATTCTGTAGACAAACAGGAGGGGAAAAGCACCATATTAGACATTTTTAAATCCAGCCCATCATGTCTTCAAAATGTAACCAATCAAATTGAACAAATACAGTATTTTTGACCAGATAATCAGTGTTTATGTCTTTTATCCTTAACCTAAGAACTAAAAACTCATTACAAAACTAATGATTATTTCACGCAACCCTAAAATTAAAAAAAATTTTTAATGCATTTAAAGGTACTGAAGAACAAATAGAAGTAAAAATGTTAAGTTATAAACTTTTAATAACTTAAGAAAATGAAAATATAATTTAGATTAGCATAGTCAAAAAACCTAACTAGGGGAGAGTAGTGGAAAAGGAAACACAAGACTGTCTTACATAAAAACTCTTTCACATTGCAACTGTAACAGAATTAACTCATCTATCCTGTTATTTGGAAACCCTGATGGCATAGTGGTTAAGTACTACAGCTGCTAACCAAAGGTTCAGCTGTTCGAATCCGCCAGGCGCTCCTTGGAAACTCTATGGGGCAGTTCTACTCTGTCCTATGGGTTCGCTATGAGTTGGAATCAACTCGACGGCATTGGGTTTGGTTTGTTTTGGTTTATCCTATTATTTACACACTTCACGCTTTTCCTTATTTTCACCAATAAATGTCTGTAACTCCACCGTACACCTTCTGAGCATCATGATTTTTTTCCTCTGTAATAACAGTCGGCTTCCCTTCATCTACTCATCTAGCTTTCTTCCTACCTGGATATTCTTGTTGAGTCCTCTATTACTTGATCATTAAGTCTTGGAAATTCTTTAGGCTTGTGTGACAGAATATTCCCAAATATTTAAATATCCATTCTGCTCCCAACATGGATATGTAAGTTTCTTTTAAAAGGGTTGTATCTAACTTGTTCTCTCCTAGGTGAGCTAATCTCTTTCCAAGTATTCTGCAGACCAACACCTTTTCTGAGCTCCTGACTTGCTATATCCAACCTTTTACTGTCTTCTACTTAAACATCCTACTTGTACTCAAACTCAGTATGTCTAAAAATGAATATATGATCCTAGCCCCAAAACTACTTCCTTAATATTCCATGTACCTTAAGAAATGGCAAAGTGGTCCACCCAGGCAACAAGCCAGAAACTTGGGAGTCGTCCTCAATACTTCCATTTCCTTTACCCTCCACATTCATCAGGTGTTGGTGATTCTATTTCTAGTATTTGCCTAATCCATCCACTTCCCTTCATCCTCACTGCTTCCATCTTCCTAATATAGACCATCACCGCCTCTCAACTAAGCTAGGTTACACTCCTGCCTGGTCTCACCATACCCACTTTTGCCTCCTCTAATCAATCTCCTCTCCATGTCGCAGCCAGTCATAGTTTGCCTTGCTTAAAACTCTGATGGCTTTCCACTGTTCTGTTGAAAAATTTTTTTATTAAGGCATAATATAAAATACATAAAGTCTACACGCACAGCTCAGTCAATTTTTTCATGTGAATATATCAATACCAAACCTGTTGCCATAGACTCAATTTCGACTCATAGCAACCCTACAGGACAGGGTAAAACTGTCCCATAGGATTTCCAAGGAGCGGCTGGTGGATTCAAACTACTGACCTTTTGGCTAGCAACCAAGCTCTTAAACACTGCACCACCAGGGCCCCATATACACATATGTATAAACCACCCCCCCATCAAGAAACATTATCATCAGCACCCCAGAAAGTTTCTTCATGTCCCTTTTCAGTCAAAAACAACTCCACTAAAGCCTCTCTTCTGACAGAAAGAACCTCTATGCTAACTTCTACCATCTGCTGGACCTTTTCACTTCATATAAATGGAATCTCATAGCACATACTCTTGTATCTATTTTTTTCACCCAATATTGTCTGTGAGATTCATCCAAATTGTGTGTAGCAGTTTTTTTTCTTTTTCCTGACGAGTATTCCACTGTATGAATATATCACAACTCATCCAATTTCTTTTACAGTATTTGGGTTGTTTCCAGTTTTTGGCTATTATGATTAAAGCTGCTGTGAATAGTCTCATGCGTGTCTTTTGTATGCACTTGCTTCGTTCGAGTATATTTTAGGAGCAGGACGTTAGGTCTCAGGGCAGGTATATCTTTAGCTTTAGGAGACAGTGCCGAGCAAGTGGTAAAAGTATTACTCTTTGATAAAGCCTAGATCTTTATGGTTTATGAGGCTCCTACTTTTCCTTTAGGTTTGAGATTAAATGTCACTTCTTCAAGTTTTCTGATATACCCCCTGCCCTCCTCCAGCCCTATTCCCCCTTCTCCTGCATGCATGCACGCACACGCACATGCACGCTCTTGTCAGGTGAGACCTAAGGAGGTGTACTTTTGGAAAGCTACTCAGGTTATTTTGACACACTTTAGTTGAGAATCACTATTTTGGTCTTAGTGCACCTTCAGAAGAAACTAAATCATGTATTTCAATCAGTCCCTCTGTCATGGATTGAACTGTGTCCCCCAAAAATATCTATCAGCTTGGTTAGGCCATGATTCCCAGTATTGTGTGGTTGTCCTCCATTTTGTGATTGATGCAATTTTCCTATGTGTTGTAAATCCTAGTCTCTGCATATGGTTAATGAGGCAAGACTGGGTTATGTTAAAGAGGACCCTTACTCAGGTCACATCCCTTATCCAATGTAAAAGTAGTTTTGTTGGGGTGTGGCCTGCATCACCCTTTATCTTACAAGTGATAAAAGGAAAGGGAAGTGAGCAGAGAGTGGGGGACCTCATACCACAAAGAAGCAAGAGCCAGGAAAATAGCATGCCCTTTGGACCCAGGGTCCTTGTGCTGAGAAACTACTTGACTGGGGGAAGACTGATGGCAAGGACCCTCTCCAGAGCCAAGAGAGAGAGAAAGCCTTCCCCTGGAGCTGATGCCCTGAATTTGGACTTCTAGCCTACTAGACTGTGAGAGAATAAACTTATCTTTGTTGAAGCCATTCACTTGTGGTATTTCTGTAACTGCGGCACTAAAAGACTAAGACACCCTCCAAAAGACTTGTTTCATTAGAGATTAATAAAATTCTCTTGACATCCATAAAAACAGTATATAAAATATTAGCATAGTAATTCTAGCTCTCTCAACCCACCACAGGATGTTAAAGTGGGAAGAAACTTTGAGTGTCATCTAGTTCGGTGGTTCGCAAACCTGATCACTAAAATGATCTGGGGACATTTTTTCTTCAAGAATTTAAGAAGAGAACTAAATCAAAATATACAGTAAAAATTACATTACAAACACTGTGGAGAACTTTTTCTTAATAGATTCCAAGGTCTAAATCTAGACTTAGTCAATCTATTTTCCAGGATAAAGCCTTCCTACAAAGCTCTCCAGCAATACTGATGATAAACCAGGTTTAGGAATAACTAATTTAGTCTACCTTCCCATCCAAGCAGAAACCTTCTCCCATAGCTCTGTTAGTTGATCAACCATCCTCTGCCTACATTTTTCCAGGGATGAGGAATTTACTATTTCAGAATGAAACCTGCTCGATTACTAAAAAGAAAGCAGATTCATTGTTAAAAATTTCTTCTTTAATATATAAATGAGCTAAAAGTGCTTCACCTATCTGGGTTTGGTTTTTGGGTTTATAGGTGATAAACCAAAAAAAAAAAAATCAAACCCAGTGCCCTCGAATCGATTCCCACTCATAGCGACACTATAGGACAGAGTAGAACTGCCCTATAGAGTTTCCAAGGAGCGCCTGGTGGATTCGAACTGCCGACCCTTTGGTTAGCAGCCGTAGCACTTAACCACTACGTGCCACCAGGGTTTCCATATAGGTGACAGGAATACAAAATCTTAAAGAGAGTCCTTGTTTTCAAGGAATTCCAGTGAGGGAAACAGTAATTCTATAACGCGCAGTAAATTCTCAGACAGACGTAAACAGGTAAGCATGGGATCCTCTGGGGGGCAAATAGCCAGCAGCACCTAATCTCAACAGGAGTCAGGAATGCTCCCTGAACAAGACTCAAGAGGGAAAAGGATGGTGGTAGCAGTGACAGTATTTCTCAGTCAACAGTTTGTGCTTGTCTAGTCTGTGCTGGGAAAAGAAAATCAAACCAGGTCTAAATACTGAGTATTTGCTTTGCAGATGTTATCCTTCCCTTCAAAGTAGAAGTAAAAACCAGAAACAAAATAAAACTGTACTGGTCACTACAACTCAGTCAGAAGAAATGTCCTGATTCATCAAACTTAACTTCTTGGTCCTACATAGACAAGTAAGTCAAAAATTCTTTACTCCTGCTTTTACCCAAGTCTCAGGAAGAAATAAGACAATGAGAGAAAATCTCCCCATTTACAATATAAGCCTTGGAACAAGGAGTGAGAAACTGATTTTGCTCTAATGAATATGGTAGGATTAGGCCCACCACAGAGGTCTGAGCTGAAATCATAGGTCAACAATATCCTTTTAGAATGATACTCTGAGAGCCAGTACTACTACGTCCAGATTTCTTCTGGACAGGAAAGATGGGGCCTGAACAAGTGATCCAGAGAAAACCAACTAAATAAACATCAATGAACTAGAGGCAGGGGATGCAAGCAGCTGGTAAAACGGTGCCCTTCCTGTATTTTTCTCTTTTCCATGCATCCAGTAAATTGAATTCTTTCTTGGGTACATGATATAAAGAGGGCTTGAGCTGGAGATAAGGAGAAACAGAACAGATTGCTTGTAAATCCTCTGAAGTTAGTCCATTCACAGAAACTACAAACACAGGCATAAAGAACATGCATAAAGGCACAGAGATATGGAAGAGCTTAGTACTTCCGGGACACTGTAAATAACAGTCTGGAACATCCGGCTTTAGCAGAGAGGGCCCTTAGTTGAGGTACAAATAACATTAAAGAATTTCATTAAGCAGAGAGATTTCAATGTGGGCAGAGATGACTTCACCCAAGTTAGATGATTTTTTTTTTTGATCGAAAAAATTACTGACGTATTTTTTCCCTCAAGAAACAGTAAAACATTTATCGAGTTGTGAATATAAACTCTTCAATGCAATGGGTAGATCGCAACACAAATACAAATGATTCTTCAAACTGTAGGAACTTACCTTGGACTTAGCTGCCTTAACAAGAATCTCATAATTTGATGGAGGAGGAGCTGGGTGTTTTCGAAGCAAAGCATGTTCAGAAAATTCTTCATGAATTTTTTTTGCAACAGAGATATTGGCAAGTAACATAAATTCTTCCACCATGGAATTTGTTTCTCTGCCAACGGAAAAAATACTAAATAAGGAAAGAGAATCTATATTTCTTACCTATTCAGGTTGGCTTTTTTACCAACAAGATAAAGGGAGCATTTCCTATATAAACATTCAGCGTGTATGTACACATGTGTATTTTGGCTCCTCCATTTCTCAGCTACTACACTAACCATCACTTTCATGTATCTACTGTGTGAGTGAATCTCATGCTAGAAGTGGCTTTCCAATTTGCATTCAAAAATACAAGCTTTACTAACTCTGGTAGTATACAACATTAAGCACTTTTACCAGACCAAATCCAGAGATTTATTTAATTTAAAATAAACAAATGAAAGTTTACTAAGGAGAATTAAAGCAATTTAGATTATATAAACTCTGGCTTAAAAAATTAAAAATTTCACCAATAAATCACCAGAATTAAGAGATCATACTTACAATATGCCATGAGTCAGAACTGACTCAACAGCAACTGGTGTAATTTGGGTGCTTAGTATGGCTCAGACTTTGAACTATATATATTACATACGTACATAGAGGCACACGTATGTTACATGTACGTCTATACATATGCACACACACATATATGGAAACCCTGGTGGTGTAGTGGTTAAGAGCTAAGGCTGCTAACCAAAAGGTCAGCAGTTCGAATCCACCAGGTGCTCCTTGGAAACCCTACAGGGCAGTTCTACTCTGTCCTATAGCGTCGCCATAAGTTGGAATCCGCTTGACAGCAATTGGGTTTTGGTTTTATATATGTAAACATATATATATACACACACATACATATATACTTACATACATACACGTGTCTGTGTGTGTGTGTATATATATATATAAATAAAGTAATCCTACGTAGTAGTCCTGTTTTTCAGATGAGAAACTGAGCATGCGTGACGCTACTCTCTTGCCCAGTGTCAGTTACTAGCAATATTAGGATCCCAGGTCATGCAGTCTAACTTCAAAACTCTTAACCAACATGATACTGCTCTTCATTCCATTTCATGTAGTTATTCTACGTACATTTAAAGCTTAATTTAGAAAATGATCTGCCTTCTTTGCATACGGCTTTCTCCCAATTAACTGAACATGAATTATTAATCCTTCATTCATGCTTCCGTTTTTAATAGTAACCAGTTTCTTCTTGATTCTTACTCATCAATCCCAACATGTGTCAGAGCAAACTGTGCTCCATAGGCTTCTGATGGTCAATTTCTCAGAAGCAGACCACCATGCTTTGCTTTCAAGGAGCCCCTGGGTATACTCCAATCTTCATTTCATTTGGGAGCCGAGCACATTAACGATTTACAGCACCATCCAGGGACTCCATTTTCAATAGTAGTATTCTATAAGTTCTTGGTAAGATTCTTCCAAGTATATTAATTTTTAAAATATTAGGAAGACCTCCATTCACACCTTTAAAAATACGGGGAGATCTCTTGGGAGTGTGCTTTTTCTTTCTCTCGATAAGAAAAAATGGGTGATGTTCTACTTTGGCAAAGCTCCAAGAGTCAACATTTTCCCCAAAAAAGCTCCGAGTATTGGGCTAATTGTTAGTTTTAACATTAGACATATCTACGCAGAAGTTCTCCCTATGCTATTTTTTTATTTTAGCTTCAAAGCTATATAGCACCTACTGGTCCTAACTAGGAGCCCTGGTGGGACAGTGGTTAAAGACCTGCCGTTGCTAACCAAAAGGTTGGCACTTTGCATCCACCAGTTGCTCCTTGGATACCCTATGGGGGCAATTCTACTCTGTCCTATTGAGACAGGGAAGAGATTGGGCTGGCTGAATTAAATAAGGGCTACACTTCAAGGCCCTATGTGCTCAATCAGCTATAATTAAATCTAAACCTAAGAACAGGTTTAGATTTAATTGTAACTTTTACTGATGGCACCGGAGAACTACCTGTGATTAACAAACTAGGTGCTTAGACAAAATAAGGGGCTCCACTTCAAGGCCCCTGACCAGCTATAAATTACTGATAATCCTCCTGAATTGTTTTTCAAGGCCTCACCAGGTGCAGGGCATGCGCAGTAAAGATCAACATGGTCTACAAATGACCTTTCACATGAGACAAACATGAGCAGGGACCCCTCGCTGAGGCTCAAACCAAGATCCAGAGGCATCATGCATGCACAACATCCCAGAATAAGTCCTCTTCAACATCCTGGCAGCCTTTGTGACAGACTCCATCTTAGCTCCAGCAACTTCTGTGAGGAAGTCCATCTTGAATTCTAACTGTGTGTGCACGCATTTGATTTTCATAATCTCTTCCCTTCTCCTAAAAATCTCCGCCCATCTAATGAATAAAGATAATGCCTTTTTCCCACTTAAAAACTTCTCTAAGCCCTAGGAAATCTTTTGTTCAGTGAGAGACTGGAGGCTAGCATAGGTGGAAATGCCTCTCCATCTCTCCCTTGCAAGGCTTTTTACTTTCTTTCTGTCCCTAATAAACCTTTGTTCATGTGGAACTGCTAAGCTTCACCTGGTCATTCTTGGTCAGAAGATGGTAAGAACCTAGGCAGGGCTTAGTCCCAAGCTGGGAAGCCCTGCCCTACAACACTACAGGGTTGCTATGAGTCAGAATCAACTAAACAGCAATGAGTTTGGTTGGTCCTAACTAAAAAACCATTTTTAACCCTTGGTAGTCTACTAGAAAAGTGAAAATGCATGTTTAACTTCAGAATTACCTTATACAAAAAGAAGCAAGCACAGAAAACAGGCCTAAACTTTGATTTAATTGAAAGTATTCTTGATTCCTAAATCTTACAAGCCAATAAAACGATAACAGCAATAGCTAATATCTGAACATTCTTCACAACATCCTATGAAACAGGTACCATTATCAATCATACTTTATAGAAAAATAAGTTGAGGCATACAAAAAAACCAAACCCATTGCCACTGAGTCAATTCCTACTCATAGCAACTCTGTAAGACAGAGTAGGGCTGCCTCACAGTGTTTCCAAGGCTGTTATCTTTACGGAAGCAGACTGCCACATTGTTCTCCTGCAGAATAGTGTGTGGGTTCAAACTGCTGACCTTTTGGTTAGCAGCTGAGTGCTTAATCACTGTGCCACCAGGGCCGCTTAAATTGAGGCAGAGAGAAGTCAAATAACTTGTCCATAGTTATATAGGCAGTGAGTGGCAGAAGTAGGATCCAAACGCAGGCAGTCTGCCTTCAAAGCTCAGGGTCTTAATCATTTTCCTATCCTACCACAGTATAACCTATATTAAAAAACTGAGCAATTAACCATGAAAATCTTCTTTTGCTTACCATAACTATTACTAGTCAAGTTGTAATACACCATTCATCAAGACAAGCCAATTCAAATTGGAAATTTTTCTATTAAAGTACTGATCCCAGTTTTATATATTTAAAAAAAAAAAAAACCTAGAAAGTGAGATCATCTTTATTTACTATATATTTTGTAAGCCATGAAAATCTATAGAAATCATACCCTACATTACATATAAGAACAAAATCTTACCTACTGCATGTCACAAAAATGACATACCTAAGTTCCTTGGTCTGCATATCTATAGGGTCATGAGTTTCACTGTCCATGTGAAATCGAACTTCTGGGGAAGAAAGAGTTAAAGCCCTAAACAAAATTTAGAGGGAAATTAGTCATGTTAGCCAACAGCAGACAGAATTCTGGAAATGATCCTTTTAAAACAGAGAATGACTAGAGAAAGTGTGTATCAGTTGTTGTTCTTAAGGTATGACCAGCTGCTAAGTTTTATGATCTATTTTCATGAATAGCTTAGTATTTTACCGATCTCAGACCCATTTAAGGAGGGGACAAAAGCAACACAACGAAAATCTTAGTCCCTATGCTTCTCAGTTGGAATATTTTCTGTACCCAAATGATGATTTTTTACTGAGCTACATGCGTTTGTAAACAATTTTTAAAATAAAGGTAATTGCAAGCATATTTGCTCATGAAAACAATGTATTCAGTTATGGGAGGAAAGAGGGAAAACAGGTAGTTGCTACAGAGAGAGCAGGTACATCACAAGATCCACAGTTCAAAATCTTCTTCCATGTGGGTCCAACCAACAGGAGGCTGACTGATACATTATCACCAATACGTCACCAATGTTGATCGCTATTGATATTTGAAGTCTAGGTGTCAGATCAGGCTAAGTGCTTTCCGTGTGTGATTCATTCAACGAGCTGTCAAGCTCTCCTTTGAAAAGCAAAGTCTCAGAGACTAGTTCAGTTAATGTTTCTTCACACCTTGATACTTTTACCAGATCAGCTCCTTATCAACCCAAAACTAAGAATTTTAGTGAGGATGGGCAACATACGGCAATCAAGGAGAAAGGAAAAATGACAGAGGGAAAAAAATGAGATGAGACGGGGCAAACTGAGATTCTGAGCTCTTTTGTTCCTCGAACCCTCACCTCTACTAGAAGGGCTGCAGAAGGAATACCAGAGGGGGAATCTCAACAAACATCCCTCTCTTGCCTCACAATACTTTAAACAAAGTTCTGCATCAGATTTAATGTGTTTATTAAAACATAATGACTTAAAAAACAATGGTATTGACCAACATCTCGATCATTTTTTTCAGAGAACACTTAAAATGTTATGTCTATCCAATGTACTACGTAGAAACCTGCAAAAGCTGGAAATCGACAGGACTGCTTCATTTTTCCAAGTCTCACAAGTTTTCTGCTTTTGACAGGGTGCAGTCTTACAACTTTTCTATTGCTCTATTAGTGGAAAACATTTGAGTTTTCCTTCTCTGACAGGCTTCCATCGTACACAGGTTCCCACTTTCGCAGGTTTTACTATACTCCTCTTCAGAAAGGCAAAAGATGTCATAGTTTTTCTACTGATTACCTTCCCTATTCACCCTAAGACTAAGAAGATTTAATGACATGGTTTATAAGTCAATGACCTACAATGTAGAAAATTAAAATTATAAATCGCTCTTAAAGTTAAAAAAAATCTCTTCCTTGCCCTAATGATGATAAGCTAGGTTACAAATGCAAATTTCCATCACTTACTTTAAACTACCAAAATAAATATAGCTTCAAAATGTGTTTTAGTGACTATGCTTTTAAAACAAATTTTCTAAAAAAATCTTTACACAAACTTTCTTCTGAAACTATAAACTCTCGATAAATATTTGTTGAACAATGTGCCATTTCACGTGTTATAAATATGTCTCTTCATACAATCTAAAGAGAAAGTATTTTTCATCCTACTTGAACAAAACAGATCTGTAAATTCTGAGTAATTCAGCAAGAGAAGAATTTTGAATATTTTTACAAAACCCAATTATGGTCATCTTTCTCACATCTAAATGGCATGCTTGAGAAACAGTTTTGCTCTTGGTTGATAACTCTCATTGGGTTTTACTGCATCCAAACGATCCTTATACAATTTCAAGTTTCCTATTTAGGGTCATATGAAAAAGTCATAGAAAAGTGGGGAGATTGTGGAGGCAGGGATGGTTCGGCAAAACAATCTAGAGCAACACTATCTAATGGCATTTCTGCAGTGATGAAAATTGTTCCTTACCTACACTGTGCAATATGGTAGCCACTTGTCACATGTGGTTACTGAATAGGTGAAATGTGGCTAGTGCAACTGAGGACCTGAATTTTTAATTTAATTTAAACAGCCACACATTATGAAACAGCACGAAACTAAAGTCTGCATTACCCAACGAAAATATTTTTACTAAATAACTGCTTGAGCCCCCAGAGAGAGACATCAACATCTGAAAGGCTCATGTACTTAGTTTCCTCCCATACCTGTTTATAACTTTCAAGAATTTTAGTTACTTTACTTAAACAAGTTTGGGTTAGTATTCCTCACTTTATGCCTTTTGTAGTTAGACAGGCAAATGTCATGATAAAAAAAACCTACTGCCGTTGAGTCGATTCCGACTCATAGCTACCCTATAAGACAGAGCAGAACTGCCCCATAGGGTTTCCAAGGAGTGCCTGGTGGATTAGAACTGCCAAGCTTTTGGTTAACAGCCATAGCACTTAACCACTACGCCACCAGGGTTTTCAAACGTCACGATATAATAGTTAAAAGGAAACCCTGGCGGTGTAGTGGTTAAGAGCTACAGCTGCTAACCAAAAGGTCGGCAGTTCGAATCCACCAGGCGCTCCTTGGAAACCCTATGCGGCAGTTCTACTCTGTCCTATAGGGTCGCTATGAGCCGGATTTGACTCGATGGCAATGGATTGGTTGGTTGGCTGGTTAATAGCTAAAGACCCAAATCTACCACTAGCTATCAGGTCTCTGGGAAGACTGGTCTGTAATTTTTAATTGTTTCAAAAATGAAGAGATTGGATTAAACTCTAAAATCTTTTTCAATTCTAAAACATATGGAGGATATCATCTACATTTACTTAAGCATCTGAAAACGAGTGTTCAATCTGGAACCTACTTTCTAACTAAAATAAGAAACAATCCACATAAAAGTCTTAAGGACTTCTTGCCTTCCTGGCATTTCTTCAGGATATTTAACTCAAACATACTTGTTTTTAGCACAACAAATTACAAGGACAGAACTTCTGAACAAGCATCAGTTCAGAACCAAGTTGCTAATATTTAAATGGCGGCTAGAAATTGGATGTCAGCTTACTAAACACTTCATCACTGCCCATGATAAAACACTTTTAAATTTTCTTACAGCATTTTAAAAATTATCTTAATACGAGCATAAATGAATTAAGTCACAACTTAGTGGATATTTCCGAAACGTACCCTTTCTCAATTCTTCGTTTTTTCAGAATTTTAGCTAGTTTATTTAGTCCACGGAGACTAGTGGTGATATCATCATTCATGGTTGTTGAATCAATTCTCATCTGAGCTTCAGCATATGTAAGAGAAGCCTAAAAGGGAAACCATAATAACATAATACTTATAAACGATAAAACGGGTTTACTGTGCTCTCATACTTCCATTACATGAAATTCTTAATTTCAAAAAACCTAAAATCAGTAACAAAAGAAGAATCATTTCTGGTCTATTAACTCTTATCTGAGACATTATACCACACAAGCAAGCTTACGTTAAAACAAAGTAAAATGGCAGTTTTGTTAGTGAAAAAAATGGTTAAGCTATAATTACTTTCATGTTCCAATTAATGCACAAATATTTAGGTAATGCTAAAATATGAAGGCAAATTAGATCTATTCTCTGATAACACCTGAAAACTGAAATCCTTTGTGTCATATTCAGCAGGAAATCTTATATGCAAAGTTAAGTACCTGAAAATGTGATACACTGTACTAGAAAATATTTACAGCAATCTCCAACTATAAACAACCCAAATCTACAAACAGCTGTTCCTGTTCCTATTTAAGGAGCCCTGCTGGTGCAATGGTTAAGCGCATGGCTGCCAACTGCAAGGTTGGCAGTTTGAACTCTCCCACTGCTCCACGGGAGAAACATGTGGCAGTGTGCTCTTGTAAAGATTTACAGCCTCGGAAACCCCATGAGGAGGTTCTAGTCTGTCCTACAGGGTTGCTATGAATCGGAATCAACTTGACGACAAGTTTTATTCTTATTTACTTCCTCATGGGAAATCATTATTTTTTAACTGTTTTTTGTTTTTTTTTTAAGTAGCTTCAGAAGTAAAACAAATCAAGAATAGCAGAAAAAAAGTTAGATGATGTCCAGGTCAGACCAGACTCCTGGGAAAGCCAATTACCAAGGGTTTTTCTTCTAAAAAGGTTTTATGTCACGTTCACTACATTTTTTTCATACAATTTTCTTACACTGACCAAGTCTGAGAAAATTATAAGCCCATTCCTACTTAAGAACACAAGTCGTGGAAGACAAACTATTCACACATATTCAGTTTTACACTGCCTTCTTTCCAACCACTAGCTGATCAGAATGGAAGTAACATCAAAGAGAAAGTACATAAGTTGGAATAAGGATCATTTTAAGAAAGCGGGTTTGGGAAACTTCAGAAGCAGATTTAGGTCAAAATGAGGGAGAACATAAGGGAATCTAGGGAGAAGTACTAAAAAGGAAGATAAAAACCAATTGATTCCATCCTGTCTGAACGTAGATCTTAGACTAATTTTACTGGAATCCAGCTGATTTATAGTATTGTTTCAATCAGAAAATGTGAAGGCAAAGAAAATGGTGTAAACCTTAACTTTTAAAACACTACCATTTACAAGCTGGCAAAATTGCAATCACAGAGGTTCCTGAGCGAGGGACTAAAGTTACCTATTTTGTCTTCTCAGGTACTTAATTTTTCAAAGTTTCTGAATACAACACAACTGACACTGAATGTAACTTTTGAATAATACCAATAATTAATCAGATAACTGAAAAAAAGCAGATTTTGCAGCAACACTAGAGAAAAAAATTACTTAACTTAGTAAGCCCAGCTTTTTCAAAGCAATCTACAACACTGTCAGAGAAGTACCAAAGATTTTAACCAATAAAGATGAACCACGAAACTAACCTTTGAATTAATGGCACTTTTGGTAAATCTTGTTTTCAAGATTTCAGCGTTATGATTCATTTCCCAAATACACGAAAACGCCAGCCTATGGAGAGAAAATCGATAGTACCGGTTAACAGGAATCAGTTAAAGAAGTAAATATAATGTTCTTATGAAAAAAAAAAAAGAGGCATAAATACCTGTCCACATTACATCTTAAGGAACACAAGTTAGAGCTAAGCAACTCTGGAACCATGTCAATCCTCTGTAACAGATAAAAACAGAACCACAGATTGCTTAGTTATATCCATACTTCCATTAGACGTTCTATCCTCCGGTAGTATTACTTCAACAAGAAAAAGAAAAGAGTGCTTTGATCATTGTGAGCAGGAGAACTCAGAAATTGTGAAATAGTCTATTTCTACAAAAGTACTTATCTAAAATGTTATGGAAGGAAAGAAAACTGGACTGCTTAACAGTGGATCTAAGTTTTAGTCCTATCTCTACACTAAACACCCTGCTGTCCTTTGAAAGTCTTAACTCTGGTCTGTGTAGTAATTTGTGCTAGACAATTCCACAGGCTCTCTGAGCTAACTGGACTTTTTTCCAATGCTTAATACAAACTACATGGTGTTCCAAAGATGCTTAAAATGAAAGACACTAAATTTATGGAAGAACAGACTAAGCTAAAGTTTCCACTCTACTTTCACAATTTCTCTCAAGTTTACCGAGTTCATACTCTAAGAATAAAAGATAAACTGCAACAGAATAGATTCATGACTTAAACTCTATAAAAACCAGAAAATACATTATAGCTAGTTGCTCCTAGATAATGAGTTACATGTGACACAACAATTTATATCAACTACACCTATCCACCTGTTATTTGGTCCCCTCAGTAACAAAAAAATGTTGCAATATTTTCACTGATTTAAGGCCATTCTATGCTATGTATTTCCTTTAGCTATCCGAAACTATGACTGTCAAATTTCAAAAGTGCCCATGATTGTTACAAAATAGCTATGTACAATTAATTTAATAGTTATCTACCGAGTTTCACTAAATTCTTTCCTCAAGAAACACTTCAGATAACTTTATTATTAAAAATAAATTATATGCACATACAGGTTTAGGGTCATGGTTTCACGGCCTAATAACATGTTCAGTCCTTCTGTTCTACCTCGTAGTTCGCTGGGTAGTGCCTGGGGTCTTAAAAGCTTGTGAGCGGCCATTTGAGGCACAATAATTGGTCTCTACTTATCTGGACTCATAGCTACTCTACAGGACAGGGTAGAGCTGCCCCACAGAGTTTCCAAGGAGCGCCTGGTAGAGCAACAAAGGAAGGAGAGTCAGGAATAGGAAGAGGATATGGAACATGTGGCTAACTGCCTCCATGAAAAGCTGCCTCCTTTGCCGTGAGACCAGAACTGGATGGTGCCCAACTACCACTACTGAACATTTTTATCAGAGATTCTGCATAAGAATCCTGATCACAAGGGGAAAATTTAAACAGAATTTCAAATTTTCATGCACTCCAGACTTTCTGGAGCCATGGAGGCTAGATGAACTCCTGAAACTACTGCCCTGAGAAAACCGTTAAGCCTTAAACCAAAAATAGCCCATGAAGTCTTCTTAAAACCAAACAATAACTTAACTGAAAAGAATGTCTGCCTTGAGCACTGTGCTCTTTTATCTATATGGGATCAAACTGACACCAGCAACATGGAAGGTTACATAGGAACCTTAGGGGGCAGTGAGTTTATGTTAATGAGGGAGGAAAAACTAAGAAAAAGAGGGTGAGAATGGCTGCATAACTCGAAGAATGCAATCAATGTCACTGAATTCAACATGTAGAAAAGTAAATTGGTATACTCTCTATATTCTCAACAAAAAGATTAAATTATAAAAAAAAAAGTAAAAGTATGCATCAACATTCCAATTTAAAATCAGCTCATTATTTACCTTTTCACAAAGATACACAGTTGTGCCTCTTCTGGCTGACTCCTGATCCAAAGCATTTCCTGGTCTAATGAAATGGCTGACATCAGCAATGTGAACACCAACCTCAAAAGGTAAAAATAAAAAGGTGTGTCAATATGCTTAACTGGGTAAATGAATTGATGAAGTTTTAATGCGAACAAACTTAGCTAAGTCGAAAAAGGACTCAGTCACCTTTGACACGTGCCTATCAGTTCTCGCAACCGTAACTATACTTGGCATGAGTCATCACAAACAGAAATTCTATACTGGTTCAAAAGAAAATAAACTCAAAAACAGAACTGTACTTGGTTAACAAAGTCATTACAATACAAATACCTCCAAATTTCCATTTTCAAGCTGTCTACAATGTAGGGCATCATCTATATCAGTACACCCTGGTGGGTCCACACTGCAAACACACAGATGCCTCAGGTCTTCTCGGTACTTCATGTCCTGGATGATGCCATATAACAAAGAAATCAACAATTACTTTGACACTACTACTGCAACAGAGTTTTCATGAGATCAACAATGTTTATACAAAGATCTGTATTTCCTTAATGATAATCACACATTATGATTTGTAACTAGTAGTAGTTACGTAACATTTGAAAAAGCTGACACATCCTAGCATCTCCTCTAGAAAAATCTGCCTTTCAATAAAGAAGCAAATGGTTTCTGTGGTACCCAAGAGTGCTATACCTAACTAAGTGCTGAGAGGAAAAATGCCATGGTTTCTACATATTTAAAAGCACATATCAGGTTTTTTTATCAGGCTTAAACAAAACTAGCTTTGATTATTTACAACGATATTAAGAATTTTTTAACTTACCTTCTCAGTAATGGCCCAGGGCATCTTTGGCAGAAAGCTGAGAACAGCCTGAGAGAAAGGCTGATGGGGAACGTCATGTTCAAGTAGCAGAACTTCTGTTTCCGTCTCTTTATCTCCAGCATCACCTAAATTTTTTACAAAGTGTCCCTAAAACCAAAAAGTATTTTTAGAAAGGCATATTTTACAGCTTTTGGTTTGGCAATTTATATTTTATTATGAAATTAAATTTCTGAGCATTTACATACCACTCTAATGTACCTAGGAAACCCTGGTGGCATAGTGGTTAAGAGCTATGGCTGCTAACCAAAAGGCTGGCAGTTCGAATCGACCAGGCACTCCTTGGAAACTCTGTGGGGCAGTTCTACCCTGTCCTATAGGGTCGCTATGAGTCGGAATCGACTCGATGTCACTGGGTTTGGTTTTCTAATATATCTAAGAGTTCCCATAACTTCTTAAAAGCAACCTCTTGGTAACAAAACTGAACACGAAAGGACCATTCAGGTGATTTATGATGGAGACTTTGTGACGATTCATCTCTTCTAATCACAAATCCCATTACCACTGAGTTGATTCTATCTCATTAATCACAAAACATCTGTTTGTTTCCTACTATCTTTTAAGTTTAAAAAGTGTTTCAAATACAGTGGCTTCAAAATGTATTTACTAGTATCTATTTAGATATAGGGTTGCTATGAGTTGGAACTAACTCGACGGCAACAGATTTTTAGATACCAAACATCTTTTTCATGGTTATCACCAATAAAAATTTGTTGGAAATTTGGGCAAAAATAACTACAAGATTTACATTAGAGTTTCATCAAATTGGATATATTATTTATTAGGTAGCATTATGAAAAATTTCTAAACTTCACTACAAATTCTATACAAAAGTAGATTCTATTTTCATTAAAAAGCAATTTTACTGTCAAATAGTTAATAAAATATCTTAAAATAGAATTAATAATTTAAGCTTACATTTGGGTATCTGGAATTTCTGGGCCAACCATCAATAGCAACAATAATTCTCCGTCCTTCTAACGTGGAAGCCTGTCTGGTTTCTATCCGAATTCGAGGGATTCTCTTATCAGCAGGTGTAAAGAGATGTCTTCTTGACTGGCGAAAATAAAGAAATTTACCAAAACGGAAAAAAAAAAAGAATTTGGGGGATGGGGGCACGGGGAGGGCTACGTTTTATTAAATGTTCAGCATTTTTTTAATTACACGGCAACACGTTCCTTACTCACCTCCTTAATATCAGACTTGGAAAGCATACCACAATATGGTCTCCAATTCCTTCTTATTATTCCAACAACTCTACCTGTAGGCTTTAACATTTTTTCATTTACAGCAGTCTTAAGCTGAGATTTAAAAACAAAAATAAAAATCTTCAGTTACTGCTCCTCTAATTGTAATGAGGCAATTTCTCTCCAAAATTAGAACATGTATATGCATACTAATACATTCAGGCATTAAATTGTGACATAAAACTAAAGAATCTTGGTACTTCAAAATTCTAGGCAACAGCATACCGAACTACTCTAAATAGCTTCATAACAATAAAATAGTACAAAAACAAACATATATATATATACATAAAACCTAAAAAAAAGTTAGAATTCAACTCCTTCCAGTTTTAATATGAGGATTTATTGACTAAAACATGTATATGGCTTCGGAGTTAAAAGACTAAAGTACTAATTAGATGTGTGGATGACTACCTGCCTTTTAAAAAAAACCCAGTACCAGCGAGTCAATTCTGACTCATAGTGACTTGCCTTTTAGCCTCTATGAATTCATTAAAAAGGAGATGGATCTTCAGTGTTCTTCTTTATGCAAAATAAAAACCCAAATACTGTTTATTACTAGAAATAATCAGGATGCTGTAATATTTCACCTCTAACACTCGTCTGGGCTCTCCAAGGATAAAGTTACAATAAAATACTAGAGTACTGAATATAATCTATAGAAAAAAGACCTACTAATTCCAATTATTTATATATTCTTGTTATTATAAAATTAGGAAATAATTAAATAGGTCATATCAGATAGCCTTTTTAATTGGTAAGAAGTAACTGAAAGCATTTGCTTCATAATAAATATTATGCCAACAGAGAAAGAATTATTAAACATATATAATTACAAGGGCCCAGAAATCTAGTATACTAAGAGAATTTTCTAACATTACATAAAAGCATTTCAGAACATTTTAAATTTGTGATTACTTAGATCTCACTAGATCAGATCATATACATACTTTCAAGTAGAATATAGTTTCATACTCAAGTTAATAAGTCTTTTTGCACTTAAATTCATTTAGTTAATTTAAAGGGAAATTACTTAAATGCTTAGAGGGAAAAAAAGCCAACTATGTGTATAACATGTATTAAACCTACAGAACTATAATTTTATTTGATAAATCTGTAAGTAACAAAACCTGTTCAGCTTTTTCAAAGCTGGCACATTAATAACACAAACTACATAGATCAAAAAAAGGTAAAAGCTGCTTAGTTTCATACAATGCTTTCTCTCTCCTCTTCTCTCTCCATGTTATCTTCATTCTGACCTTCATCGTGTAAAACCACAGAAGACGGGGCCACCCACTGACTCCTGGGGAGAAGCTCCACAGCCACAATATCTTCATGGATAGCTCGGTTTAAATTTCCAAGTCCTTGTAAGATTATCTGAAGAAAAGAGCAAATGACACGTGCTCAAATATTTTTCATAGCAAAATCATGAGAAGGGAACCTAACAAAAGTTTATTATACATACTCTGATTGTCTCTATGTATCACTATTTCTCCTCCATATATGTCTGTACATTATATACACATACATACATACATACACCGTGTCTCATAGCGACCCTATAGGACAGAGTAAACTGCCCCATAGAGTTTCCAAGGAGTGCCTGGCGGATTCGAACTGCCGACCTTTCGGTTAGCAGCGAGTCAGAATCGATTCGACGGTGGTGGGTTTTGGGGTGGTTTATATACAGTGTATATATGTGCACACAGGCATATACACATATGTGTGTGTGTGAATATATCCATATATGGAGTCACTTCAGTCCTTTTTTTTTTTTTTTAAGTCCAGTTCTACTTTGTCCTATAGGGTCGCTGTGAGTCGGAATCGAGTCGACGGCAGTGGGTTTGGTTTTGAGTTCGGCTCAATTTCTCAGTATCAAAATATCAAGTAAAAAAAAAAAACGAATCAGAAAATATGGGTTGTTTTCATGGCTCCACTATGTGGAAATAGATACACACTAGTAGTATGAGATATTGGGAAAATTCTTTAACCTTTCTGAGTTTCAGGGCCCTGATTGGTAAAGTGAAAACAAGAGTATCTACTTTTATAGGATGAGGTGAAAATGCAGCATTTAAAGCAGTCAGAAGAGTACCTGGCAAATAGTGACCACTCCCAAAACAGCAGCTGTTTGTTTTAAGGTGGGAGGAGCACTCGGGAGCAATTACATGCCGTGCAAATGCTACTTTCCATAACCAGTCATAATACATAAAACAGAAGCATCCGTTTTTTACTATTTGATTGACTCTAGACATTTATTCTCTTAAAAGCAGTCTATTAGACATGAATTGGACTGGACAATGGGTTGGAGAGGGATGCAGGTGAGGAGTGAGCTTCTTGGATCAGGTGGACACTTGAGGCTATGTTGGCATCTCCTGCCTGGAGGGGAGATGAGAGGGTGGAGGGAGTTAGAAGCTGGCGAAAAGGACACGAAAAGAGAGAGTAGAGGGAGAAAGCGGGCTGTCTCATTAGGGGGAGAGTAATTGGGAGTGTGCAGCAGGGTGAATATGGGTTTTTGTGTGAGAGGCTGACTTGATTTGTAAACTTTCACTTAAAGCACAATAAAAAGTATTTAAAAAAAAAAAAGTAGTCTACTAGAAACTTCTCTTCCATAAACAGTTTCCTGAAAAAGTGATTAACTCTACAAGTATCTGTGACCTCCCATATAACTACCTTCAAAATGATAAATTGGGAAGATAAATTAAATTCTCATACAAATTTTTAAATATTAAAAAAAGACAATGAACAAAAAGCATTTCTGTGTGTACAGAACTTCTCTGCGCACTTGCCTCTTTGTCTTCTTCCGCATCTCCATGCACCCATACTGTAGCTTCTAAGTAATTTTCCCTACTAGCTCTGAATGTTCCTTGAAGGTAGGTACCAGATTTTATGCCTTGCTGTAGCTTACTTAAGGGAAGATGTTCTGAAAATATTACTTTTCCACTTTCTATTTCATTCTGTGAAATAAGCAAACCAAAAGATGCAATTAGTAAGTCTTCTGTATGCTCAATATACAACTATCACCACTATCAGGTGATTAAAAAACAAAACAAAAATCTCATTATGGTATAAACAACTCTATGCATTTGAGAGACTATAAAAATGAAAAAAAAAGTTGTTTTCTACTCTTAAGGCAACTTACATCAATATTTCCATTTCTTAAATTACATTTAGGAGTTTAGCCACGGATGCATTACTAAGAAACTCTGTGTGTTCTTCTACTGCATCCCTCCCAAAATAAACATTGGTAGCTGAGTGATCAAGTGAGCAGGTAGAGATGCAGAGGCTGATGTGAAGCCTCAAATCCATGAGAAGACTGGGGCTACCGTAAGTACAAAAAAAAGCATTTTTTTTCCTTGGCCATTTTAAATAAGAGGTTGGCTGGGAACTGCTTCAGATTTACTACAGTACTTGTCTTGATCCTTAGAGACCTCAATATCCCAAATCCTGCCTGCTTGGCTCTTTTAATGTCCTTCCTAATTTCCTACTGTAATTTTCCACTGTTTAAGATGATGTCACACTTTCCCCGTTTTGCTAAACTCTCCAACTCCCGTTTTCTCTTCTCACTCTCAGGTGATGACCTCAATCCTCATACTGAGAATTAAAAGCAAGCCATAGAAAACTATTTTGTCTCCCCGCAACTGAATCTGCCAATTTTTTTATAGCTATACCAAAACCTCAGCTTTCTCTACTGTAACAATGCATTCATTGCATTCCATTGAACGTTTCTTTAACTTGAGTACCACATACCACCTCTTCTCTATTCAAGAGCTTTATCCTGCAATTATCTTCTCTTACCAGAATCAGAATTTTCCCTCTCTACTCTAACATTTCCACCATTACATAAACTTATACTACCAAAAAAACCAAACCAGTTGCCATCAAGTTGATGCCAACTCACGGCAATCCTGTGCTTTCCAGAGCACAACTGTGTTCCACAGGGTTTCCGATGGCTGTGATCTTTTGTAAATACATAGCCAGGCCTTGCTTCCAAGGGTCCTCTGGGTAGATCTGAATCGCCAACCTTTCAGTTAGCAGCTGAGTGCTTAACCATTTAAGCCACCCGGGGACTCCAAACTTACTATGATAATATGTGCTATTAAAAATAAATAAAATTTGGGTCCCCTTCTAGACATGGGACTGATTCTTTGCTCCACTTCACAACAAAATGCCACAACGCTGTTGTCTGTAACTGCTGTATATATCTACTTCTGTATTTCCACACCCTCATGAATTCACTCCAGTCAATATCCTTCCTCAGTCAACAAACCACTACTGTCAAGATTACAAATAACATACTACCTTGGCAAACTGAATGATCCATTCTGTCTTAATAGAGTGGAAAAAAACTGATCTTGCCCTCCCTGAGACACTTTAACATCCCCATTATCGTTCCTCTGTTTTCTGTCTTTTATTGGTAGTTCCTTTCAGTTCTTCTGCTAACTCTCCCCTGATCTCTAAACGGTGAAGTGCCCCATGGTTCAATTACAGGCCCTCTTCTTTACTCTATCTACATTTACTTCTGTTATTTAGTCCCATCTTAAAAACAAACAGAAACCACCTTCTCTTGGCCCACTTGCCCTCCAACTCTAAGCCCATCTGTCTCCTTCCCATCTCAGCAAAAACTACTGAAAGTGCTACAACACCATCTTTAAATTCTCTTTACCCATTCTTTCACCTACTTCTGCCAGACTTCTGTTCCCCATTACCACCAAACTACTTTTGAAAGGCCCTTCACAACTTTCATATTGCTAAATCCAATCATCAGTTCTCAGACCTCATTTATTTGAGCAATGTCTGACATAGATGGTTACCCCCTCTTCCTTTCTGTACTTGGTTTAAAAGAATTTCATATTCACTTAGTTTTCTTCTTAGTTCTCTCGTGGGTTCCTCCTCATCCTTCCAACTTCCAAATACTGGCGTGCCCAAGGGCTCAGTTCCTGATCCTCTTCCCTTTTCTATGTACACTCATTCCCTAGATCAGGAAATGGTAATTTATGGCCTGTGGACCAAATCTGGCCCACAATTTGTATTTGTTAAATAAAGTTTCATTGGAACACAGCCATGCACATTTGTTTGTCTGCCGATGACTGTTTTACTACCTGGCCCTTTACAAAATAGGCGGCCAGGGAGGAAATATTTGCAAATCTTATACCTGATAATGTATATTCTTATGCAAGAATACATAAGGAATTCTTATAATTCAGTAAAAAAAAAAAAAAAAGACAACCAAATTTAAAGATGGTCAAAGAGCTTGAATAAACATTTATAAAAAAAAAAAAAACACAAACAGCCAATAAGCACATGAAAAGACGCTCAATATTATTAACCATTAGGGAAATACTAATCAAAATCACAATGAGATACTACTTCATACCCACCACGATGACTAGAATCAAAAAGAGATACAACAACAAGTGATAGCAAGGATGTGGAGAAATTGGAGCCTTTACACATTGCTGGTGGGAATGTAAAATGGTATAGTCACTTTGGAAAACAATTTGGCAGTTCCTTAAAAAGTTTAAAGAGCTACCACAAAACCCAGCAATTCCATTCCTAGGTAGATAGATACTCAAGAGAAAGGAAAACTCACTCTAAAAATTAATGACCTACACAACAAATTCTAGGTCCTCATTATTTTTCCCATTCTACCTCATCTTATGACTTCCTTTTATCCTTCTTTGGGCTTTATGATCTCTGCCTGCCGTACCTTCTATTGTAATTGTTGTTACATTCTGTTGCTTCCTTTTCATTTGTCAACCATCTACTAATTATTCACACATCATTTATTCATTCAACGAAGAGTGCCACTATATGCCAGATTCTACTCAGGTTGCTAGGGCTATATCAGTGAACAACACTATTTTAGAAAATCAGCTCTTAAGAATGACATTTTGATGGGTCTGTTACAGTCACTCTTGTTGTTTATAATCCATTTCCTATTCTAATACCAATTTATCCACTACTATGGACTGAACTGTGTCCCCCAAAGTGATATGCTGAATTTCTAATCCCTGTACTTGTGAATATGACCCTGATGGGAAATACAGGATTTCTTTTGTGATGTCAATGAGGTCACAGTAAAACAGGGTGGATCCCAAATCTTCTGAGTGTTGTTTTATAAGAAAAAGAGCAGAATAGACACAGAGACACCCACTAGAAAGACTCTGTATAAGGTGCCATCTACAAGCCAAGGAAGGCCAAGAGACATCCAGGGCTGCCAGAAGCTGAAAGAGACAAGGAATGATTTTTCTCCTTAAATTCAGACTCCTAACCTCCAAAACTGTGTCAAACTAAATTACTTTTTTTTAAAGCCACCCACTTGTATTTTTGTTGCTGCAGCACTAGGTAACTAAGATAAAAAAAAAAACTAAAAATACCCACCAATATTCCAATGTTTAAATTTGGTAACTATAAGCCTAATATCCCAAAGTGGTTATTTTAATATTTTCACTTTTCCAAAACAAACCCAAACATACCCCTTCTTCAGACAAACAAGCAAGACGATCTATGAGTTCAGGGTTAGCAGTTAGGCTCTTTACGTATTCTTCACCTGAAAAATAAGTTTATGTTGTTCTTGATAAATACAAGGTTTTTTCTTTTTTTTTTTTAATTTCCTTAGATACAAAAAAGCATGGGTAATCTTGTTTGTGACAGTACATCTGTCAATTTTCTTTTTGGGGTAGGGGGAATCCATTGGTGTGATCATGTTTAAGCATAGGCAATGGTCAAGTATATCTATGAACTTTTATTGCTAAGCCAAATACAAATAGTGGGGAGAAAACTAACAGCAACTGGGCACCAAAACTCACTTAGCTTAAAAACTCCGAAAAATTAAAAAATGCAAAAATGTGATATGAACTTATACCCCCAAAAAACAAACCCACTGCCATTGACTCAACTCTGACTCATAGCGACCCTACAGGACAGAGTAGAACTGCCCAATAGAGTTTCCAAGACTACAAATCTTTATGCAAGCAGACTGCCACATCTTTCTCCTGGGGAGTGGCTGGTAGGTTGGAACTGCTGATCTTTCGGTTAGGAGCTGAGCACTTAATCACTGCGCCAACTGGGCTCTCTGTGAAGTTATACAAGACTATGCAAATACTAGTTAAGTGAACATCTGAACATGGGTCTGACAATAAGTTTTATAGGCACTTGCAAACATGCACTAATGACTACATTTAGACTTACATGTGAAAGCTGGTATCCCTTCTTCTACAGCTTTCTCTTTGTTCTTCCTGTCATTTGTTATGAAGATAACTTGCAGCTGATTCTCTGCTGACATTTTCTTCAAATGTTCATTGTACCATTTCGCTGCCACTCGAATAGCTCTATCATTTCTGTCATTAGCATTTTCTCCCTGTTCTTGTTCTACATAGGTTTCTCTAAATGTAAAGAGATGGAAAAAAATGAAATGAAAGGAAAACAACCAATAGAACAGGGATATTTAAAAACTGGTAGGACATAAATGCTTAACAACAGCTAAACTTAAAAATCAATGATATATCCTGCTGTTTTCTCTTGAATGTATTCAGAATTATACCTCAGAGAAGAAATAAATAGGACCCTCATAGTTATACTTTTAAAACAATTGGCTTGGAAAAGAAAATCATGTTGTTCGATGGGAAAAAAAGAATGAGAAATTCAAGATCAGTTTTTACACTCTTGGGACATAAAATAATCTCAAGTTTGTTGAAAGAAAATACTATGATGGTTATACTTTCTAACTGCAGATTAACAGCAACTCCTAAAAACTACAAATAATATTAGATAATTATGACCATATGATTCCAAAGGCATTAAATAGATAATAGATGTACATCACCCATGGTATCATCCATGGTAACATTCAATAAATGGCAGGGGCTATCTAAAGACCGAAGGACCAGACACAGATATGACTGCATATTCCTTCTATGCCTGTCCTCTTGAAAACATTATGCTAAGTGAAATAAGGTAGTCATAAAGGGGCAAATGTTGCATAATTCCACTTACATGAATTATCTAGAACAGGCATATTCATAGAGACAGAAGGACTGAGGTTTACCAAACGCTGGAGATGGTGGGAGTTACTGCTTAATGGGTACAGAGGTTCTGTTTGGGGTGATGGAAAAGTTTTGTAAACAGGTGGTGGCGATGACTGTACAATGCTGCAAATATACTTAATGCCACTAAATTGTACACTAAAAAACGGTAAGTTTTGTCACATATAGTTTATCACAGTAAAATACTTTTTTTTTTAATCAAGGAATTCCTATTACCTTCCCACCCTACATAAATCTACTTTATATTTTTAAGTCTCACCCTCACAGGTTATCCTTATGATGGTTATTTTCCTATGATGATTATTCACATAAAACGGTACTCCTTGGCCAAATCTCATCTTCCAAGATTCTATTGCTCAACTTATGATAAAACCAATTCAAAACAAAAACCATTTTGGAACTAAAAGTACCCACTGTGGCCTAGGAGTCAGAAGCCCTATATTCTAGTCTTGGCCTCATCAATGACTACGGGATCTCAGCGAGGTTCACTTGGCATTATTTTCTGCACACATTCTGACGATTACACAAATTACTCCCACAAATCCTTCCCCATGTCTGGCTAATTTTATGGTTTTTTGAAATTTAAGAGAATTTCCCCCTACCTATGGTGCTCATTAGTGAATGTATAGAAATGCTTCTCATGATTATTAGTCACATCTCGGATTCGTTTATAAACCGGGGCACTCCTACTTCTCACTTCTTGGAGAACTGTTTGTAACACAATTACATTCCTGATGGCAGGATCCTCAAGAACATCGATCTTAAAAAGAAAAAAATTAAAAGTTAATTCTTCACTATGTTAATTCTTCACTATGTTAAACTACATATTGTTTTTTCAAACATAAAACCCATTCAGCTTAAAAACTCGGATTATCCATTAACCCAACGAGCAGTTTTGCTACAGAAAAACTGACAACGGTCATTCAACCCTTCGAGTTTATTAGAGAAGGGTACACGTAAACAGACCGATTATAAAACTTGGTAGAATTAAACCCATTAATAAAAACGTTGGCCCACATCGTTTTCTTTCGCAGGCACTTACAAGCTGCCTGGGGGTTGCAGGCTGGAGGCTACAGAAGCCCAGGTCTCCGGCCTCCAATTACAATCTAAGGCAGAAGAGACACCAGGAGTTAGAATATTACGTGTCTAAACTTCTTACGACCCAAGGGGTGGGGCGAGGGAACAGCACAAGGAAAGGAACCTCGGGCTGGAGGACAGGAGGTGTGATTCCTGGTAAGTTCTGCCTCTCACTTAGGCATGTTTAGGCATGTCATGTTGCCCAAGCGCTTCTCCCTGGACCTCAGTTTTCCTGTCACCAGCAAAGGGGTCTCATCCTGGTGGGCCCGCGATGCCCAACGCCCACCCTCCAGCGCACCTGGTGAAGCAGCACGTTGGTGTCAGGCAGCAAGTAGTGCGGCTGGGGGCAGAGGCTGCTCGCCGGGTCTTGGGGCTGCGGCTCGAGGGCTGGCCCCTCGTGCGCCCCGCCGCACGCTGCGCACCCGGTCGTACCACATCCGATATCGTCCCGCAGGTAGTGCTCACGCACAATCTTCATCACGCCGCCTGCCCGCGTCTTTTTTAAGAAAGTTTTGGACTTCAGCATTTTGTCTCGAGGCGCTGAACCCAAAACGCCGGCAGTACTCTTCCGGAAAAAAAAATCAAGAAAGGAGCTCTCGCACAACTATGCCTCAACCCGAAGTTCGCCCCTTCCCGCTCGAGAGTATTGGTAAACAACGCTCGCGAGAAAATGTCGAGACTGATGTTGGTTGGCTCTGTATAGGTCCGTGAGGATTGGGCAGAGGCGAAGACCCCGGTGGGATGGGCGGAGCCCGGAGCCGTTTCCGCCCGTGTCTGGGAGGGGCCTGCCGTTGGACTCCGGCGCCAGGTATGCGTTGCTTGCGGAACCTCTGCAGACCCGGGAGAGCTGAGTTCCGGCAGCGAGGGCTGCCGCTTCTTCCGTCCTCCCCGGGGCGCGGAAATGGTTGTCTTGGTTACGGATCCTAACGGTCCCTGGCTCTGAGAGCGCTCGCTGGGGGGCTGCGCCCGGAACTGCAGACTGGAAACGCTTTCGCGGTGGCGGTTGGTCTAGCCTTCGACGTGGAATAATTGAAGCTTTCGAGGTAGTTTGCGGCGATCGATCTTCTTTTCCTGCACGGGGCAAGGAATCATCCGATGCTACCAATTTGGGGCTTATTCTCTGAGTGTCCGATCCTACGTAGTCCAGGAGATGTTATCTGCCCTTTATTTCACCTTTCATTTCTCTTTTTCCTTCAAAAAGGAGGGTTAACTACGGAAGTTCTTACCGTTTTCTCTTCACACACCTCTTTTCTAATCATTCACTGCCTTAGGAAAAATTGAAGTCTGTAATACCACGAGAAATTTATTATATCGCGTAGTATTAAAACAAAGGAGTTGCAAAAAATCCTAGCGTACTTGAGTTTTTCTCTTCCACCTTGTTTTCATTATGCTATTTGGGTAGTCTACAAAAGTTTTTATAGCGCTGTTTCCCTATATTAAAAATATTTAGCGATGTTCCATTGCCTGTAGAATAAAACCCAAACGTACTTTGCTGTTTAGGGTCCTCCACAGACTTGTCCCAAGGGTCTTGAAGGTTGTGTGTGTGCATTTATGTTTAGGGAATGGAAGGAGTCACTGCTCAAATTCACAAAGACTTTGCCCTAGCGAGACTACTGCTATCTTCTCATGTTGTTTTATGTTTTCACCATCTCTATACCTCATGCTTTTCCTTTTTTACCATACGTACATAAATCCTTCAAGATTTTAAGTCCTGCGTCTATATAGCCTTCCCCTGACCAACTCAGAAGTGGTTTTTCCTGGAACATGTGTTGCCTTTATTAGGAGCATTCTTGAGTAATAATGATTTAGGGCTTTGTCTTTTATCTTGACAAGTATACAATTCTTTATTTCCTCCAGGAACAATTCCTTTGCCCAGAAACCGGGACTTTTATTCCACAGTTGGGTTTTAATGACTATATGTTTGATTTGCAGCCCTGGTGGGGTAGTGGTTAAGAGCTCGGCTGCTATCCAAAAGGTCGGCAGTTCAAATACACCAGCTGCTCCTTGGAAACTCTACAGGGCAATTCTGCTTTGTACTGTAGGGTCGATATGAGTTCGAGCGTTACTCAGATGGCACCTAACAACAACATGTTTGATTTGAGCACTCACTCCAGTAATCTGTCCTAGATGTTGGGTCTTCCAGATTGTCTAACAAGTACTTGGGAATTCTTAGTATCGTTTCATGTTTTCGTTATCGTTTTGTTTTCTGTAGTGAATGAGCACATTTAAATTATTATTTTTTATTTACAGAGAGTTGAAATTGAATTTTAGAGACAAAAACTGACCCATAACGATAAAGATGTCTCGAAAAATTCCTAAGGAGTCAAAAAAAGTGAACGTCTCTAGTTCTTTGGAATCTGAAGATATTAGTTTAGAAACGACAGTACCTACAGATGATGTTTCCTCGTCAGAAGAGAGAGATGGTAAAATCAAAATCACCAGGCAGCTAATTGAACGGAAAGAATTACTTCATAATATTCAGTTACTGAAAATAGAACTATCCCAGAAAAACATGATGATCGACAATTTGAAAATGGATTATCTTACAAAGGTAAGATTAGGTGCAAATGTTATCTGTATGATTTATTATATTGAAACTGCAGATAAATAAGAATCGTTGTTAAGTGCTGTCGAGTCGACTTGGACTCCTAGCGAATTAGATTTATCTATACGTGATTTGGAAACCCTGGCGTCGTGGTTAACAACTATGGCTGCTAACCAAAGGATCGGCAGTTCAGATCCGCCAGGCGCTCCTTGGAAACTCTGTGGGGCAGTTCTACTCTGTCCTATAGGGTCGCTATGAGTCAGAATCGACTCGATGGCACTGGGTTTGGTTTTGGTTTATAAGTGATCTGGAAACCCTGGCGTAGTGGTTAACAACTATGGCTGCTAACCAAAAGGTTAGCAGTTCATATCCACCAGGCACGCCTTGGAAATCCTATGGGGCAGTTCTACTCTGCCCTGTAGGGTCGCTGTGGGTCAGAATCAACGGCAACAGGATTGGCTTGGTTTTATCTGTAATCTGGGAGCCGTGGTGGCGTAGTGGTTAAGAGCTACAGCTGCTAACCAAAAGGTCAGCAGATCGAATCCACCAGCTGCTCCTTGGAAACCCTATGGGGCAGTTCTGCTCTGTCCGATAGTATCGCTATGAGTCGGAATCGACTCCACGGCAGTGGATTTGGGTTTGATTTTTTTATATGTCATCTGGGGAGCTTTGGTCGTGTAGTGGTTAAGAGCTCAGCTGCTAACCAAAAAAAAGATCAACAAATTGAATCTATCACCCACTCCTTGGAAACCCTATGGGGCAGTTCTCCTCTGTCCAGTAGGGTCACTGTGAGTTGGAATCGACTCAACAGCAGTGAGTTTGGGTTTTGGGTATATGTGATCTAACATGGCGATCTGCTCCCGTAGAGATTTCAGCCTAGGAAACCCTATGGGGCAGTTTTCCTCTGCCTTTAGGGTCACTGTGAGTCAGAATCAACTCAGTAGCACACAGTAGCAATAACATCTGTGATGTGAAGTTGAAAAGTTTATTTTTGTTAATAGGTAGGGGAAAATTATTTGTTTACCAAATAAAAGAATACTGAAAGAAGGGGTCATTTAAAGTTAGTTGTTGTATTGTTAGCTGGTATCCAGCTGGCCCCCAATTTAGGGCGACTCCATACACAACAGAATGAAAAGCTGCCTGGTCCTGTGTCATCCCCATGTGTCTTTGTTATTTAGTGCTGCTATAACAACACAAGTGAGTGGCTTTAACAAACCAATCTGCTCACAGTTTAGGAGGTTAGAAGTCCGAATTCAGGGCACGGCTGTAGGGTAAGGCTTTCTCTCTCTGTCGGCTCTAGAGGAAGGTCTTTGTCTCTTCTGAGCTTATGCTCCTGAGTCTTCATGTGGTTTGGCATCTCTCTTCCCCTATCTCTGCTTCTTTCGCCAGTTTGTTTAATTTCTTTCATGTCTCAAAAGAGATTGACTCAAGACTCACCCTATACTAATCCTGTCTCGTTAACGTAGCAAAGACGACCCATTCCCAAATGGAATTATACCACGTGTAGGGGTTAGGATTTACAACATACATTTTCGGGGGACACAGTCCATAATACCATGGTAGCTTGCAGATCCAACCTGTGTGATTCACAGGGTTTTCATTGACTAATTTTCAAAAATAGATCACCAGGCTTTTCTTCTTGGTTTGTCTTAGTCTGGAAGCTTGGCTGAAACCTGTTCAGCATCATAGCAGCGTGCACGCTTCCACTGACAGACAGGTGTGGCTGTAGCCGAGGTGAATTACTCTCGTGAAGTGTCTCCTGTAGTGCTCGCACTAAAAAAAACACTAGATAGACTCAATTTAAAAATTCTAGGTAGTGTGAGAATGTTGTCTTAGGTTTATATTCTAGCCACAATCTTTTCTGCTTCATTGAAAACTAACCCTGATGTGACTACCTTGATGGGGAGAATTGAGATCATTAAGTTGTTGAATCTGTATCCTCTATCGTGGAGTTTTTGTTCTGTCTTCTATTCTTTTGTTGTAATTATTTCTGTTATTTAAAAAAAAAAGTTATTTAGGGTGGGGGAAATCCTAATTCGATAGGTACTGCATCTGTTAAGAACCCAAAACCGAAAAACCAATTGCTGTCGAGTAGATCTTGACTCACAGCGACCCCACACAGGCAGAGCAGAAGTGCACACTGTAGGGCGTTCAGGGCTGTGAATGTCCAGAAGCAGATCATCGGGCCTTTTCTTTCAAAGGCCTCTGGGTGGGTTCCAGCTGCCAACCTTTTGGTTAACAGTCGAGTGCTGAACTGATTTTCTCACCTAGAGACTTACATTAAGAAGCCAGGGATCTTAGATTCAGATACTACGTACAGTCTTCAGCAAGTGGCGTTTGCCGTGGCAATACCAAGGATGGTCCTTGTTTTTCTGTCCTGTTCTGTGGTTATTCACAGTTACAGAGTATTGTGTATAAGATCTGGTAAAGTAGTCACTAGCTGTAGGAAATGTACAGTAATTTCAGAAAGACAGGAGACAGTTCTTTATTCTTATTTCTGTCTCTGATGAGGTGTTTTCTTTCTAATAGTAAATCCTCCACTTTTACTCTTTGTCCCAGGTTTTTCTACTCTCTGCCCTCTTCTGCATTTTTTCGTTTCAGATGTACCTTCTCCTAAGTCAGTCCTTACTTTTGCTTTTGTCTATGAAAACCCTGGTGGCGTAGTGGTTAAGAGCTACAGCTGCTTACCAAAAGGTCAGCAGTTTGAATCTACCAGGCACTCCTTGGAAACCACATAGGGCAGTTCTACTCTGTCCTAAAGGGTCGCTATGAGTTGGAATCAACTCGACCACAACAGGTTAATGGGTTATGTATGCTAACATTCATTAGTGTCCTGCTTGTAGAAAAACTTTCTTGACCATGCCTCTCTAGGAAAATAAGGAAGTGTCCAACACCTCAAGTTTTGATGACATAAGGAACTAGTTCAAGTAAATTTTAAAGAAATGTTAGTAGCTAACATTAATTGAGTGCTTACTCTGCCAGACAGCATCCTGAGAACTTTTCATGTATTATCTTATTTAAGCCTCACAGTAACCCTCTTGAGGTATGGGTACTTCTGTAAGAGGATCTTGCCTGACCCATAGTATTAAATGAATCAATGGAGTAAGTCAGACTTGTGCCTGATAGTAAGTGCTCAACTATTTGTTAAATGAGTGACCAAACCCCATTTGGCACTTAATGAAACACAGCTACAGAGTAGTTAATAGCATACCCAAGGCCATTCAGATGGAAGTGATGAAACCAGGAAGGATTCAAACTTAAGAAGTCTAGAACCCATACTCTAAAAAGTGAATCTTCTAACACTTTGTAAGTGACTACTGTGTACCACATCCAAACTCACGTTTTGTTTGGCCACCTTTTTGTTATTTGTTTTCAAATTGTATTGTGTTTGTTCATAAATGGCTTCTCTCCTTTTTAAAAGTGTAAGCTTTACATTATAGAAATGGTGGCTTTTTCATGATAGACACTCTAATGTAATAGATGAGAGCTGCAGTTCTAGATGTGCACAGTCTGGGTTTGAATTTCAGCCTGGTTTTTGACCTTGGATCAATTCCTTAACTTTTCTATTCCCTGACTTTGTGTAAAATAAGGATATAGATAGTATTTACTTCACAGAGTTGTTAATCAATGCATGTGAACTCATACAGTGATTCCTGGTACTTAATAAATAATAATAATAGCTACACTTATTCAGCTCTATATTATTGTTTTCGTACTCCTGTGGTGCATAGCACAGTTTGTTAGTGTTGTGGCTTTCTACTTGGACTTCAAATGTAGAAGATTGAATTAATCATATTTCTCAGTTTATGGCATATAGTCATCATTGATCCTTGCAAGGCTACTGTCTTTTATATATTCTTTTTTATTTTCATAGCTTATTTTGCATTCCTCCCTCTCTTTGTGCAACCATTTTAATGTTCTTTTGTTCCATGTATTCTTAAAAGTGGATATCTTTTATCATTTAAAAAAAATCATTAGTTTGCATAAAATACATGTTTTGTTTTAGATTTCATCTCTTCTATAGTTCCCCCCCGCACTAACTGCTATTTTTAAAATCATTCGTCTATGTGTACATCTAGTCCTTTGCTTCCAACTCCTGCATAATTCCAGTGGTGTACATCTATCAATTTATCCATTCACTTCCACTATGTATATCCATTCAGATTGCTTCCAACTCCTTATTCCACAAGCAACCTTGGCCACCTTTAGACATTTTTCTTTTGGATCTGTGTGAAAATTTCTTTGCGATATATACCAAGGAGTAGAATTTCTGTACCATAGTAGAATTTCATATATGCTTAATTTGATCAAGTATTGCTGACTTGCTCTCCGGAATAGCTGCCCTTCTCTGCATTCTCATAGTTTTTTGCCTAAGGTTCCATTTGGATACCCTTTCGGGGTAAGATGTTTGCTGTCAAATATATGAAGAAATATTGCATAATAAAAGAATTGTTGTTAGGTGCCATCGAGTTGGTTCTGACTCATAGCGACCGTATATGCTACAGAACGAAACACTGCCCAGTCCTGCGCCATCCTCGCCATCATTACGTTTGAGCCCAATGTTGAATCCACTGTGTCAGTCCATCTCGTTGAGAGTCTTCTTTTTCGCTGACCCTCTACTTTACAAAGCATGACATCCTTCTCCAGGGACTGGTCCCTCCTGATAATATGTCCAAAGTATGTGAGACGAAGCCTTGCCATCCTTGCTTCTAATGAACATGAAAGAATTAGTCTTCTGTGATTCATTGAACCTAAGACACCATCGATTATGTGCCTTAGATTGTAAGATACATTCTAATTTCAGATATGTTAATATAAAAAAAAGGTGTGAGTCTGGAACTGATGCGAATGGTCTTTTTAGCCAGTTGTTCATTCTCCAAGCTTAGTGTTTTGTAAGCATTGGGCATCAGGGCTGCAAAGATGAAAATACCACACTTGAGTGTTACACAACGTAAGTTTCCCTTACTAGACTATAAAAAAAAAACCCATATAGCTACATGATAATACCTGGAAGTCACAGGAAAAGTGAGTTTGTACGGGATGTAAACTTGTTACTGTTTTAAATGGCCTGATTTTAAGTCACTAAGTTCCCTGTCATTGGAAACATTCCAATGTTGAATGGCCAGTTTTCATGAATATTTTAAGTATTTCTGCTATGGAAAGAGATTAAACTAGTTGTCCAGAGCTTCAGAGATTAAGAGTTGTTAATACCAAAGACTTGGAAAATGGTGCCTGCTAGTTGCAAGAGATGTGGAAACCGTGGCTTAGAAACGTTAAGGATTTTGTTCTCTGATAGAACAAGAATTTGGATATAGGCAATTTGGATCTGATATAGTTCTTCCTTGATGTCGTTAGGGACCCAGGCTTCTTTTAACGTGCTCAGATGTTTTTAGCATGTGCTTTTTACCTCAGAATCACAGAATGGCACACCCACCTCCAGTATTGTGTCAGTGTTATAGGCAGAAACAAGGAAAAAGGTAATAGGAAAAGGGGGCATATGCCAGATGAATCAGTTCCCTTTAAAGAGCTTTTCCAGAATCCCAAAACTTTGGCTAAAACTGTGTAGCATGATCACACCCAGCTCCTAAGGATAGGAAGCTGGGAAATATAAATTTTAATGAACACATGATTGTCACTAATAAAAATCAGGGTTATATCAGAAAGAAGGGAAGAATTGATACTGGGAGTAACTTGTTTTCTTTACTTATCAGTGTCTTTTTACTTAGAAAATATGTGAACCCATGTGATCTAACCTCTTTCCATGCTGGTATGGCAGTAGTACAGATATTTAGATACACGTGGCATTTTTATAGTTTAAGTTAATTGGAATGTCTTGACCCATGTTGATTTGGTTTCTCCATGTGTAAAAAACAGGAACAAGTTAAAGAACACTTCAAAAGCATTGATTCCCGATTTCCACTCAGCTGCTTACTAAGAGAATTTAGAAATTCAGATCAAACTTTCTGTATAATTATTAGGTTTCACTCTTTTTATCTCTATCTATTGCTGCCTAAAATTTCCCTCGGTGTTGCACATGGTTTATGCTTGACTGCTAAAGGTTGTCAGTTCAAACCCACCTAGTGGTGTTGTGGAAAAAAGGCCTGGCAATTTGCTTCTGTAAAGATTATAGCCCAAAAAATCCTATATATTAGCCTGTATCCCAGTGGCGTCACCATGAATCGAAATGGACTTGATGGCAGCGTGTTTTTTTGTTGTTGTTGTCAGTTGCCGCTGAGCTGATTCTGAATCATACTGACCCCATGTGTTGCAAATGGTCAAGTGCTTGACTATCAGTGGAAAGGTTGACAGTTTGAAACCACCCAGAGGCACCTTGGAAGACAGGTCTCCCAAACTGCTTCTAAAGGTTACAGTCTTGAAAACTCTGTGGAACAGTTCTGCTCTGCACACATGAGGTTGCTACGATTTTTTTTGTGTGTGTGTGTGTGTTGGTGCTGTCCTCTTCCTTACTCATTTCTTTATTCCTTTACTCTTCATTCTCTTTAGCCATCTATTTTTAAATAGCAAAACTCTTTTTGTTCATCTCTCATTAGAGATCTGTGGGAGATGGAGTGCATCTTCCCAGCCTGATTGCCACTGAGTAAAGGGATTTAATTTAGAAGGCAGTTCAAATTTTAAAAGTTATAAGCCTTAGAAAAAAGTAGTAGTTTCTCTCCTTGTGCTAACAGTATTCTTGACTTGCAAAATATTAATAGTGAAAACTGTGGAAAATCATATTATTTATTGATTGAAGATGTTTATGAGACATGCTGCTGAGGTATAATAGCAATGAATAGGACAGTCCTTTTTTTATGGAGGTTACACTCACAGGAGAGAAGTGATCAACAATCAAACGGTATCTTCAGAGGTCATATGACATAGAGTGACTTAGCAGTGTGGATTTTCTCCTTTAGATAAAGAGTCACCAAACTCTTTCTGTAAAGAGCCAGATCGTAAATATTTTAGATTTTGTGGGCCACATATGGTCTATCACATATTCTTCTTTGTTCTGCCTTTTTTTTTTTTTTAATATATTCTTTAAAAATTGAAGATCTAGTCTTAGCTCGTAGGCTGCACAGAAATTGGATATGGGCTGGATTTGGCCCATGGCCATCATTTTCTAACCCTTGCTTTAGATTATGTAGTCGGGGGGCCATTGGCAGATTTTAGGCAGTTGGTTTACGCTTGTGCTCAGAGTTACATGTCTTGATTTTTGTATTCAAAATATTACTGATGTGATAGACTGAGGGCAGATGGGGTTGAAACAGTAGACAAGCTATTGCAAATAATCTAAATGTAAGAATCTTAAGTTTTTAGCATCATCTACTAGAGCTATTTACTAAGAAATGAAAAGTTGGGAGTTACAATATAAATTCTGTTTTGAACGTGTTAAATTTTAGATTCCTGCTAGACTCCTAAATGAAATTAGAATTTAGAGGAGAGTCTGTGACTAGAAATATGTATATAAAATACACATGGCATATAAATGGCATTTAAACCATGGGATTGGATAGTATTACCTAGTGAGAGAAGAGGGTCCAAAACCAAGGGGCAGTCCAACAGTTAGAAGTGGGATAAAGGAAAAGAATCTAGCAAAGAAGACTGAGAAACTTAAGAGTGTCCAGTGAGTTAGGAGGAAAATCAGAGAGTAGTATCATAGAAAACAAAGGAAGACAAAATGGTCAGCTCTGTCAAGTCATGCTAAAAAATCAAGTAAGATAAATATACAAGAATAACTATCGAACTGGCATTGTGGAAGTGACTCATACCTTTGACAAGAACAGTTGCACTGGAATGGTGTAAGACAAGTGTATTGAGGTTTTGCTCGGAAGGCGAGCAGAGGAATGGTGCTGTAGCAAAGGAAGTTTTGTCATCGAAGGAATGTTGTTTGTTGTGTTTTGAAATGGGATATTGAACATTTTGCGTGATGGTAGGAATGATCCAGGAAAGGAATTTGACAATGAAAGAGGGAATAGCTTGAATGTATTAAGGATTGGATTTTAGGAAGAGCAGGGACACTTTTTCCATTTACACAGGAGAGGTGGCTATGAATGCTTATTATTTTGTAGCTTTGATGGCCAAAAAAAGGACATCATTAGGGCATCTCTCTTTATAAAATTATAGTGATGGTAAAAGTCAGATAGGCTGACTAATGTAACAAACCCCGTATCTCATTGAGTTTCCTACTCAAAGACCAATGGGGGATGTTCCACACACCCTCTCTGGTGAGTCTTCTACAAGTGGTGACTCATAGATCCAGATACCTTCCATCTTTGATGGTATTGCCGTCATCTTTGGCATATGGCCTCGAGGGCCATCAGGAAAGGAAAAGAGAGTGAGTATGAAGAAAGTTTATACGCTTTTAACTGTCCAGAACTATAACTAGTTTTTTCCACCAACATTCCATTGACAAAAACTAGCCACATGGTTCCGCCTAAATGAGAAGGGGTTTGGGAAGACAGTTTGGCTGTATGCGAAGGAAGACAAAATGGATTTGGTGAACATCCAACCAATCTTTGCCACAGTGTATTTTTCTGTTATCAAATACCTGTTTTACTTTTCCTTCTTCAGCATCTTTCATAGACATTTTAGAACCAGCTTGTTGAGGACAACAAAAATCCCTGCTGGAATTTTTATTAAAATTGCATTGAACGAAAAATGATATAAGGTGGAAAAGAAGAATTAAAACTTTGTTCACAGAAGACATGATGTCTATGTACAAGATCCTCAAGGATTTACAAGAAAGCTACTAAAACTAATAAGTGGCTTCAGCAAAATTGAAGGATGCAAGGTCAATATACAAAAGTCAGTTGCATTGCCCTATATTAGCATCAGACAATTGGAATTTAAATAGATAAAAAATCATAAAATGCTTCAAGATAAGTTTAGCAAAATATGTGTAATACATGTATATTGAAAACTATAAAACATTGCTGATGGAAATTTATAAAGACCAAATTAAAGTAGATACATAGCATGGTCAGGGATTAGAAGACTCAATATCGTTAAGGTGTCAATTCTCCCTACATCGATCTGTACATTTAATGTAACCCCAACCAAAATCCCAGCAGGTTCTTTCGTAGACAATAGTAAGGTTATTGGAAAATTTATATGGTTAGTCAAAGGATCTAGAGTAGCCAAAATAATTATGAAAAATAACAAAGTTGGAAGACTTGCACTATGTGATTTCAAGACATACTGTAAAGCTACGTAATTAAGAAAGTTTGGTGCTGGTATGATGATAGACACATAGATGAACCAAACAGACTAAGAGAGTCCCAAATGGACCCATATTTATATCATCATTTAACCTTCAGTAGATTGATCATTCAAATCAAGAAAGGAGAACCTTTTCAGTGGATGTGCTGGAACTATTAGATATCCATATGCCAAAGGATGAACTTCTACCCTTAGCTCAAAATGGACCATAGACTTGAACATTAGAGCTAAGAACCATAAAACTTACAGGAGCTTCCAATGTAGAAAGAGAAACTTACCAGGGCAGTTCTGTCCTGTGGGGAAGTTCTGCTTTGTCACATAGGGTTGCTATTAGTTGAAAATTGACTCTATGGTGGTATACAACAACAACAATCTTTGTGGAAGCAGATCGCCAGGTCTTTTTCCCATGGAGCCGCCTGGTGGGTTCAAACCACCAGCCTTTCTGTTAGCAGCTGAGTGCTTAAATGTTTCACCACCATGGCTCTTTTCATTAGTTATTAGGGAAATGGAAATTAAAACCACAGTGCAGCACTGCTACGTACCTATAGAATGGCTAACATTAAAGATAGACATTAAAAAGCTTTGCAAAGATATGAAGCAGCTGGAACTCATATAGAGGTGGAATGCAAAATGGTGCAACCACTCCGGAAATTCACAAAGGTGCATATGTGAATGTTCATACCAACTGTATCCAAAATAGCTAAAAACTGGTAAATAGATAAAACAAATTGCAGCATATATATGTATATAGAATGCTATTCAACTCAGTGGGAAAAGAAGAACAAACTAGTGATACACACAGCAGCATGGATGAATTTTCAAAGTTACAGAAGCCAGACACAAAAGACTTTATATGTAGCCTGATCACTTTAATAGGAAACCCTGGTGGTATAGTGGTTAAGTGCTACAGCTGCTAACCAAAGGGTTGGCAGTTCAGATCCACCAGGCGCTCCTTGGAAACTCTATGGGGCAGTTCTCCTCTGGCCCATAGGGTCGCTGTGAGTCAGAATCAACTTGACGGCATTGGGTTTGGGTTGATTACTTTAATATGAAATTCTAGAAAAGGCAAAGTTAGAGTGACAGAAACAAATCAGTGGTTGTCAGGTTAACTAGAAACACACAGATGCTTCAGGTCTTCTCAGTTTTTCATGTCCTAGGAGAGGCCATATTACAAAGAAATAAACAATTACGTCACCAGTACCACTGCAACAGAGTTCTTCTGAAATCAGTGTCTATATAAAAAACAATCTAACTTCATTTTCTTAACGGTAATCACACATTCTGATTTGCGACTACTAGCAATGATGTCGTATTTGAAAAAGCGGACATATCGTAGCATTGCCTCCCTAGAAAAATTATCTTTCAACAAAGAAGCAAATGGTTTCAGTGGTACTCCAGAGTGCTTTGCTTTACTAAATGCAGAGAGGAAAAACACTGGTTTCTACGTATTTAAAATCACATATTGGACTTAAAACTGGCTTTGATTTGATTATTTATGATGATATTAAGAATTTTTTAACTTACGTTCTCAGTAACGCCCCAGGGCATCTTTGGCAGAAAGCTGAGAACAGCCTGAGAGAAAGGCTGATGGGGAACGTCATGCTCAAGTAGCAGAACTTCTGTTGCCGTTTCTTTATCTCTAGCATCACCTAAATTTTTTACACAGTGTCCCTGAGGCCAAAAGGTATTCTTAGAAAGGCATATTTTACAGCTTTTTGTTTGGTAATTTATATCTTATTATCAAATTAATTATTGAACATTTATATGTCATTAATATATCTGAATATTCCCATAACTTTTTAAAAATTACCCCTTAGAAATTTAAAGCTGAAAATGACGAGCTTCCTCGAGGGATTTATGATGGAGACTTTGCGAGGGGCTAGTTCTTTAATCACAAAGCGTCTGTTTATTTCCTATTACTTTTTGAGTTTAAAAATATGCTTCAAATAAATCTTCAAAATGGATATTGATGGCATCGCCCCTAAGGTAGCCAACTGAAGATGTATAGTAGTCAGATAAGGTTCCTGGGTGGGGCAAATGGTTTGGGTTTTTCTACTAATCTAAAGGTTGGCAGTTCGAACCGACCCAGCAACACCACAGAAAAAAGGCCTGGCGATCTGCTTCTGTAAAACTTTACAGCCAAGAGTACCCTACTGAGCAGTTCTTCTCTATAACATGTGGGGTCACGATGAGTCAGAATCTACCCAACAGCAGCGGGTAGTAAACTGATAACATGGATCTGTAGTAGAAATGTGGAGTCTGGGCTGGAAATAACCCAGGGAAGGCACCAACATAAAATTCCCATTATACATGAGCTTCTCAATGAGAATGGGTAAAGGGAATAAAATTGTCTCTTGATGGCAGCAGGCAAAAATCATTTAGGAGAACAGTTTCAAATTATAGTTTGAAAACCATTTTTATGAGCAAGGCTGCAATTCGTAGACAACTGTTGCCAAAAAAAAAAAAAAAAACTACTCGTTTTTAACTTGTTACTTTTAAATGCCTTTTTTCTTTTTTTAATATTTACCATTTTCAGACATAGTTCTTTCTTTCTGATAAGTTTGAAAATTAACGTATAATTTACCTTTTTTTCTTTATTAAGATTGAAGAATTGGAAGAGAAACTGAATGATGCACTTCACCAGAAGCAGCTGCTAACCTTGAGATTAGACAACCAATTGAGTTTTCAGCAGAAGGATGCCAGGTAAGAAGAGTTTAAAAACACCAGCATTATGTATTTAGCAGCCAAAAGCAATTTCATTACCTGCTCATATATGTGATTGTGAGCCAAGATAAAGAAATTTTAAGAGAGAGATGGTAATAATTTTTACATCCAGACCAGCAAAATGTAGGTTACTTGATACAGTACAAACACACGTGCACACACACAAATTCAATATTCACTCAACAGACAAGTATTGACCAATGTATGTAAACCATAAAATGACAGTGGAAGCTCTCTAAACGGACTACCACTTAACCTACTCTCTGGGTTAACCTCTCTTCATTTGCTGTGTGAAACATCCTGATTGAACCCCATGGCTCCTTGAATGCTCCTGGCTTGAAGTAACTTCTAGTATTACCGGTATACTTTCTCCGGCTGAGTTTTGTGCTCCTTAAGAACCTATGGTGTTTACTGTCAAATATGTCTATGCCAATTGTACTTGCTATTATACTTGCATAATTGAGCTTAAAATTGAAATCTAAGTACAAAGAAGATGCATTGTTTTATGAAAACTAAAATGAATCCTTTGGAACAGTTCAATAAAAATGATTGACTAAAAAAAAATCATTAAATGTAAGCAAGGCAGGTTTAAATATTGAGGGCAAAGTCAAACAAATCCATAAAAAGTATCTTGATTTTGAAAAAAAAATTACCTGTCCAGTTACTGGCCACTACCACATCAGATCAGTGGTCCTCCAACTTTAGCATCCAGCAGAAACACCTGGAGGGTTTGTTAAAACAAGATTGCTGGGCCCTACCTTCAGAGGCTCTGATTTGGGGTAGAACCTGAGTATTTGCATTTCTACCAAGTTCCCAAGTGATCCTGATGACCCTGTGCTGGGGACCACACTGCAGGAAATACCGCATTCATTATTAGGGCTTCTACTCTAATTCTTTAAACATTTGTCAGTAGGTGAATGATACTGAGAGGGCAGTTGGGAGGCTGTTACAGTAATCCTCTTGATGCCTAATGGTAGTAAAAAGTGACTGGGTTCTGGATATATTTTGAAGGTAGAGTTGATAGAATTTCCTGATGGATTAGATGTGTAGTTTATGAGAAAAAGGTAAGTCAAGGATAGTGCCAGTGTTTTTGGCCTGAATAAATGAAAGGAACGAATTACTACCAGTGAGAATAGGGAAAACCACAGTGGGATAGGCTTGTGGGTAAAGAACAGGAGTTCAGTTTGGGACATGTTGAGTTAGAGTTGTCTTAGTAGATATCCAATCGGATGTATATGAGAAGTCCAGCCTAGAGATATAAATCTGGGAGTCATAGAGTATAGATAGTATTTAAAGTCATGAGACTGGATGTGTTCCCCCAAGGAAGTGAATATAGACAGAGAAGACGACCAAGGTCTCCAACATTAAGACAAACCAGAAAAGGACGCTTATTAGATGCCACCAGTGAAAAAAGGAGAAAAATGAAGAGAGTGTGGTGTCTTGGAAGCCAGCTGAAGAAATGGTATAAAGAGAGATTGGTTTTGTCAAATGCTGTAAGTCAGTTATGGATAAAAAGGACTAAAAATTTATCATTGGATTTAGCAATCTGAAATTCATTGGTGATCTTGAAATTTTGGTAGAGAGGGTGAAAACCTGATTGGCATGGGTTTAAGGGGAAAGAAATGGAGACAGGGGTCTTAGACAACTTTTGAGAAGTTTTGCTATGTTGGTAGTGAAATGGGTCAAAAATTGTATTTTTTGTTCCTTTGTTTTAAGGTAAAAGAGGTAACAGCACATTTCTGTGTTGATGGGAGTGTTACAGTAGGAAAAGAAAAAAAAATCAGATTGTCACTTTCTACTTAAACCTGCCATAACAATGTCTGCTGCATATATTCTTTGAGAATGGTGACTATGTGCAGATTTCTATATACATTTCTTCAGTGGTTGCCATATGATGGTTCAGTATTGCCATCTTAGAGAAGTATACCTGAAAGTACCTGGATAAAGAGAATGAAAATGACTTTAATGGGTGGGGCCCAAAACAGATGTAAAAGACTTAAGCCTTAAGCAGAGGAGATGAATGATTTTATAATTTTAACCTTTCAAATCATTCTTTAAAGGTACCAGTTCTCTAAAAACTTATGTGTCTACCTAATAATTTTTAGTATGAAATTGTTATTTCATGTTTAACTAGTTAAGTAAATAAGCATTTAGCTAGAGTCAAAAATTCTTTTGGGCTTCTCATGTCTGAATTTTATGTTACTATGAAAAGGAAACTTTGAGAAAATTAAATCTCAAAGATTTCTTAAGTTTGCTGTAAATTCTCTCTTAATATAGAAAATATCAAGAACTATTGAAACAAGAAATGGAAACTATCTTATTGAGACAGAAACAACTAGAGGAGACAAATCTTCAGCTAAGAGAGAAGGCTGGAGATATTCGTCGAAACCTTCGTGACTTTGAGTTGGCAGAAGAGCAATATATGAAACTAAAAGCTTTTCCTGAAGATCAGCTCTCGATTCCTGAATATGTGTCTGTAAGTATTGTGTATCACTTAAAAAAAAGAAATCCTTCATATATTCTCAGACTAAATTTTTGCAATTTATATGGTTGTGATTGTAGGTTTCTAGATACTTTTGGGATACTCACTTGATAAATTATTTTATGGCCCTAATCTAAAGATGTTGAGTTGTGTTCTGATGGCCAAATTTTAAAGATTTTGAACATCGATCTCCAAGGTCAAGCAGTAGATAGGGCTCTGAAGTTAGTGACTATAGTCTATAGAAATGAAAAATTACATCATAAACTGGTGGTAGCACTGTCATAAAAGCCCCTGGATGGTGCCCAAGGTTAAGCCCTCAACTACTAACTGGAAAGTTGGTGGTTCGAACCCACCCAGAGGCATCTCAGAAGACATACCTGGCGTGGCAGTCTGCTTCCAAAATGTTACAGCCTTGAAAATTCCATGGAATGCAGTTCTGCTCTGTACACATGGGGTCACCGTGAGTTGGAATTGATGCGATGGCAACTAACAACAGCATGACCCTGAAGCTTTTGGGATTCTGAAGGAGATGAATGTGCCGTCTAATTAGAGGTATTTGTCACCACCAGGATAAGCCTAAGGGGGCTCGAATACAGATCGAAGGGTGTTGTAGGGAATGGTGAGGTTGTTGAAATATGATTTCAGAGCTTCTCTGTTTTTATGTTCTGTTAATAAAAAGATACGAAATGCTTACATTAGTTTATTTTTCATTTTTCGATAAACACAAACTGAAACTCATTGTCATCAAGTGGATTCTGATCATAGCAACCCTATAGGACAGAGTAGAACTTCCTCATAAGGTTTCCAAGGCTGTAACCTTTATGGAAGCAGACTGCCACATCTTTCTCCCACAAAGCACCGACCTTTTGGTTAGCAGCTGAGCACTTTAACCACTGTACCACCAGGGCTCCTTCCAGTGAACCATGCCCCATAAATCCATAAATTCCAAGTTTATTTAAATAAGCGATATGGGCAGACCAGTTACATCTAGATAGTTAAAAGCAGTTTATGGATAGAAAGTCTTCTCTAGCTATTAGCATGTTCCCCAGGAGATCCCCTGTATCCCTAATAGGGAAAAAGTAGACCAGGTCTTACAGAGTAGAGGATAGAATATGTTTACAGGGACTGGCGGAGCAATAGCTAAGAGCTCAGGCTGTTAACCAAAAGTTCGGCAGTTCGAATCCACCAGCTGTTCCTTGGAAACCCTGTGGGGGCAGTTCTACTCTGTCCTGTAGGGTTGCTATGAGTCAGAATTAACTCGATGGCCATGGACTTGGTGTTTTTTAGTATGCAAGGAGAGACCATGAGGTATACTGCTAAGAAAGATAAAATAGCATGTCCATACATTTGCCTCAGTTCTTGATGCTTTTCTTGTTTTAGTACACATTTATCCTAATGGTAAACATTCATTTCATTAGCCTGAGTGGAACTCTGGCCTTTAGACCCAAACAATCGTGACTGAAACTTGGACAAATGAGGAAATACTTTAGAGGCAAACTACTCTACAGCTGACTCCAAGAAGCCTGGTTATGAACCTCCTCTCTTTAGTATCTTGCATTAGGCTATGTTCTCTAGAGAAGCAAAACTAGTAAGGCATATAGATATATAGAGATTATACATCAAGGAAACAGCTCACGCGATTGTAGAGGTTGGACCGTCCCAAGTCCATGGATCATGATAGAGGCCTTTCCCAATTCATGGAGCCACAAAAGCCAGTGAACCCAAGATCGGCAGGTTGGAGATCAGGGCTCCCACTCACAGGTTGTGAAGGTCAAGGAATTCCAAGGTTGGCAGGCAAGACTGCAAAGTTTCTCCTGATTCACGTAGCTGCAGGGGCTGGCGAGCCCGAGATCAGCAGGTTGGGGAGCAGGACTCTTGCTTGCAGGCTGTGAAGATTGCCAAACCCCAAGATGGACAGGTAAGCTGCTAGCTCAAGTCCCAAGAACCAGAGGTCAGACAAGAGGCAGCTGCTGGATCCAGAATAAGCCAAAAACCTTGGCAAGGTGAACAGGAAGGAAATAGGCAGCAAAAGGCAGAGAGATGAAGGCTGAGGGGACAGTGAGCTACCACAGGTCTCACCCCTGCCAGTAACACTCAGCAGATTGCGTCATGGGGGTGATCACATTACAGATTTCAACAGGGAAGTGATCATAACATTATACAGGTGCCAAAACACTGAGAATCATGGCACAGCCAAGTTGACACACAATCTTAACCATCACTTATGTATTTGGAGGTTTTTATACTGCATGGTTTCTATTCAAGAGTAATCTGAAATTATTCCATAGAGGACCTTTACCTAGGAATTAATTCCTCCCACTTGACATCTCTCCGGGTTCTGTATCAGAGACTAAACGTTATTGGTTTTTTAAATAACAGAAGTAATACATAGAAAAAATTTAACCAACACAGAAATGTATGAAGTTAAAAGTAGAAGTGCTACATTCATTCCTTCCTAGTCCCGCTCCCAAGAAGTAACCAGTTTCACGTACAAACGTGTATGGATATATGTCAGTATATGGAAATCTTAGAAATGGATTATTCTATGTTTTCTGTATTCCCATTTCAATTTAATTTTTTAGTCTTTTTATGATAAAATAATAGAGACCTTCACAAAATTAATGTATAGCTTAATGAGGTAACGTAGAATACCCAAATAGCTATTAGTTGAGTCAAAAAAATACAACTTTTCTCACCTCCTCAGGCCCCCTCCATATTCTATGTTGTAGCCAAAGCTCTCTTTCTTCCCCCCAAAATAAACATCATCTGACTATTACAGTAATCATTTCTTTATATTTCTTTGTAGTTTTGTCATCCAAGACTATAAAACTGAAACACTGTAGTTTTGTTCATTTTTAAAAAAATGTGATATGTCTGTTAAGATTCTCTAAAATCTGCAAGTTTTATCTCCATTCCTTTATTTTTCATCCATTTTGTCTATTGAAGAACCCAGTCTTAGAGTTTCTCACATTCAGGATTTTATGACTACATTCTCATGCTGTAGTTCAACATATTCATTTGTTCTCTGTATTTCTTTCAAATTGACAACCGAATCTAGAACTTGAACACGCTAACATTTGGTACCTTTGGCAAGTTTAATTTGTGGTGTTAAATTCTTTCATCGGGAGGCAAATAATATCTGCTTGTCTCTTTTTTGTTATGATGTTAACAGCTATTGATGTGTAATGCCTAAATACATGAATTAATTGAGGGTTTCTGAACAGTGGTATTCTAATTCTTTAATTTCATTTTTCTTTGTTAGTTGGAATTCTTAAGAGATGCTTCCCTCATGTATTGTTTGATTACGAAGTTGTACAGTTTATGTTGGAAAGGCAGGATAAATGCTTGATTCCCTCTATTTATCTAAAACTGGTTCCCTAGCAAACTCCAAAGATGTTAGTTTTATTTATTTCTAATATACTTATATTTATGCATATTTGTATTATATAAATATGGATACATGCAAATTTATATATGCTCATCCTTATGCTTATATCCTTATTAGTTCATGTCCTTATGAACTCATGAATTTGAACGTTTATGGGTTTCAGTCAGTTGCCATTAATACTTTTTGAAGTTTAAAATGCAATCTTTGGCAAATGAGAGCCTCTTCAGGTGAGCATCTGAGTCCTTTTGACGTGACTCCTAGGCTTTGATAGTTTTCTATCTGGCTTTGACAAGGCTTCCAGGCTCATCTCATACAATTCCTGCCGCAAACCCGAAAACAACCATTTGTCTAAGAAACCCTGGCTTCTTGGTGGGAGGTGATGTATCAAGACCTTCATCTGGGCAGTAGGAATCATTGCTCCTAGACTAGTCATTGTCAGTGAACAAAGTCAGGAATATGCATGTGTGTATGTGTATTTTTAAAAGATAAGATACCTCGAGTTCATATTGATAACTCCAGTTCAAATAAATTTTGCAAGGTTTTACTTAATTTTCTTCTGTGCTACATTTGTATGTTTTTTTCTTCCTCACCACGAATTCTGGTTCTCAAGGACACAGGGGATGATGGAATTAGAATATCCCATAAGTAGTCACTTACTTTATCTCCCCCCTGCCTTTTTTTGTAGTTGTACTGTATCTTGTTTGAGCTTAAAGCAATTATATACTATACTGTCTTCCTTTAACCCTCATTTAGTGTTAGTTGTGTAAGTAATTATCTGTTATAAGAAACTGTTAAGTTTCTTTAAAATCTGCAGGTCCTTAGGTCAATTCCTGGCTGGTCATTTTGATTGTCTGATGCTCGGAATGTAGTAGTTTGCTAAGGAAGAGCTTGCGAGGACAACATTCCCCGAATTCTTGCATTCCCTGAGTTCATAAAGTTTATCCCTGCCCTTTATACTTGGAAGTCAGTTTTGCTAAATAGATGATCCTTGGTTTACATCTTCTTTCTTTACTATCTTCTAAAGTGCTGCTGTCAAATAATTAGATGGTAATCTCTTTTCCCTTAGTCACTTTTTGCCTGGATATGGAAAAAAAAAATTTCTCTTTTTTTAAGTGCAGTAATTTTACTAGACTTTATCTGGGTGTTGGTCATTCTAGGCTAATATTCTCAACTACATGATTTACTTTTTCAACACATATTTCTATCTACCAGCAACCAATAGTGAGAAGATGTAATTTTATAAAGTATACTATTTATAATCGCAATGCAATGCATAAAGTACCTCAGAATAAACCCGTTAAATACATACAAACTCTTCATGAAGAATATCATAAAATTTTATTAAAAGTTACTGAGGAAGAGCAACAACTTGGGTGGATCTCAAGGGATTAATAGTAAAAAGGCTAGTCTCAAAATTCTGTATTATTCCATTTATATAACATTCTCAAAATGGAAAATTATAGAGATGAAGAACAGATTAGTGGTTGCCAGAGGTTAGGGATAGTGGAAGAGAGAGGAATGGGTGTGATCAAAAAGGGATAGCAGGAAGGAGATCTTTCTGGTGGTAGACTAGTTCGGGATCTTGATTGTGGTGATGGTGGTTGCAGGAATCTAGAGGTATACACACACATTGTACCAATATCATTTCCTGGCTTTGATATTGTGTTATACATATGTAAGATGGATCCATTAGGAGCAACTGGTTGAAAGACATACAGGACCCTTTTGCAGCCTCCTGTGAATCTATAATTATTTTTAAATAATTTCACAAATTAATACCTAAATAAATTGAGAGGTCATGTTTATATATAGGATTAATCTATGGCAGTGGTCTCAAATTTCTTGGTGTCAAGACCCCTTTACACTCTAAAAAGTGTTGAGAATTTCAAAGAGTTTTTGTTTTACATAGGTTATGTCTATCAATATTTACCATATTAGAAATTAAAACAAATTTTTAAAACACAAGAATACACAAGCACACGTTGTATTAGCCTTCAGAACAATGACACCGTCACACGTTAAGCAGCCTCTGGCAAACTCCACCATACAATCACGAGAGAATGAGTGAAACAGACAAAAAGCATCTTACTGTAATGCTGAAAGTGGTTTTGATCTTCTGGACCACCTGGATGGGTATTGGGAGCCTCCTAGGGGCCCCCAGGCCACTTACTGAGAACTGCTGGCTTATGATTAATAGAAGTCATTTCACCTTAAGATGTTCGAGTTTTTCATCTATAAAAGGTCAATAATAATAATAGGGCTTTTTTATTGGGGTAATTGTGAAGATTAAGAATTTGTATATAAACATAAAATGCTTAGGACAGTACTTAGACATAGAATGCACGTAATAAATATTATCTCTTCTTTTTGCTGGGGTGGTTATTGCTACTCTTAGTTCTCATTTGGATATTGTTTCCAGATTTGTGATTTCCTATAAAATGAAGTGTACTTGTGCAGCTTTTTATTTAAATAGTTCAAATATAGCTTTTCTGCGCAAATTGTGCTGTCTAAAACGTGTTAAATGTTCCAGGGGCTGTCATTGAGGATTTATCCATAGTGGGTATCAAGTGTCCCACTGGTGGCAGTTATATATATATTTTTGCTCTCCAGTTTGTTAATATTCTTTATCCCATCTTTTGTTTTCGCAGACAGTATTATCCTGACTAGTTATTTGTACACAGATTCATTAATATGTTAAGGACTAGTCTTAAGACTTGGGACTCTTACGAGATATGGTACTTTGCTGCAATATGGTAATATGTTGAGGGGTTTCAGATTCTATTCCTATATAAGAAGGAGTCCCTAATTGTCTTTTCCTAATTTACTGATGATGTCCTAATTTCATAGAACTTTATTAGATAGAACTCTTCACTAGTTTAGGGAAGAAAAATTCCCCTGAGGGAATTACGAATGGGAAGAGAGGTCTGAACTGAATGGAAGTAGTGATGTGAAAGCCACCTCTCGATTGATCCTAATTATTCTTTACACTGTAATGATTGCAGTAAACCAAGAGCCTAAAATGAAAATAAAAAGTAAACTTTACCCCAAGAGTATGGCCCCTAGACACTCTTTTAACTCAGTATTGAAGTCACTGCTGAGGTTCACCCTTCAGCCAAAAGATTGGACAGGCCTATAGGGTAAACAGTAACACACGTAAGAAACATCCTTCATAGTTCAATCCTGTATGTAAGACTAAGTGGCCATATTAGCACAAAAACAAAGACGAGAAGGAAGGAATAGGCAGGATAACTGGACGAATGGAAACAGGTAACCCAATGTGGAAAGGGATAGTGTTGACACATAGTGAGGTTGGCAACCAGTGTCACAAAACAACTTGTGTATTGTTTAATGAGAAACTAATTTGCTCTGTAAACTTTCACCTAAAGCGCAATTTAAAAAAAGATTTCTACGGCTTATCTCACTTTAAAGAAAAAGAAAAGTAAACTTCACCCAGACAAAAATCCCTACCATTATGGAGCTTACATTTCTAGTACAGCAATACAGACGATAAATTAAAAGTAAAATACGTAGAATGCACCAACAGAGAACTTCGAAAAGGAAATCAGGAAAACAATACCATTTATAAAAGCTCTAAAAAGATAAAATACTTAGGAATAACTTTAACCAAGGATGTAAAAAACCTATGCAAAGAAAACTACAAACACTAATTCAAGAAACCAAAAGAGACCTGTATAAATGGAAAAAATACCATGCTCATGGATAGGAAGACTCAACATTGTGAAAATGTCAGCGCTGCCCAGAGCGATCTATAGATATAAGGCAATCCTGATCCAGATACCAACAGCAGTTTTTAACAAGATGAAAAAAACCTATCACCAACTTTATATGGAAAAGAAAAGCCCCTGTATAAGCAAAGCATTATTGAAGAAAAAGGACAAAGTAGGAGGCCTTATACTGCCTAATCTCAGAACCTACTGTATAGCCACAGTAGCCCACACAGCCTTGTACTGGTGTAATGACAGACACACAGACCAGTGGAACAGAATTGAGAACCCAGATATAAACCCCAATCCTTGAAAAGGACCGGAGTCCGTTAAATGGGGAAAAAACAGCCTTTTTAACAAAGGGTGCTGGCAAAACTGGATGTCCATCTGTTAAAAAATGAAACAAGACCTGTACCTCACACCATCCACCAATACTAACCCAAAATGGATCAGAGACTTAGATATAAAACCTAAAACGATAAAGAATATGGAAGAAACAACAGGGATAATGCTCGGGGCCCTGATACATGGCATAAATAGAATACAGACCATATCTGACGATGTACAAACACCAGAAGATAAGCTAGATAACTGGGAGCGCCTAAAAATTAAACACTTAATGCTCATTAGAAGACTTCACCAAAAGAATAAAAAGAGAACCTACAGACTGGGACAGACTTTTTAGCTACAGCATATCTGACAAGGGTCTAATCTCTAGATTCTATAGAATACTTCAACACCTCAATAACAAGACAAATAATCCATTTAAAAAAATGGGCAAAGGATATGAACAGACGCTTCACCAAAGAAGACATTTAGGCAGATAACAGACACGTGAGGAAATGCTCCCAATCATTAGCCATTAGAGAAATGCACATCAGAACTACAATGAGATACCGTCTCAACCCGACATTTACTGGCATGTATCAAAAAAAAACAAAACAACAAATGTTGAAGAGGTTTTAGGGAGATTGGAACTCTTAATGCACTACTAGTGGGAATATGAAATGGCACAACCACTCTGGAAAACGATATGGCACCTCCTTAAAAAGCTAGAAATAGAAATACCATACGATCCAGCAATCCCACTCCTAGAAATATATCCTAGAGAAATAAGAGCCATCACACAAATAGACATATGCACACCCTTATTCATTGCGGCATTATTTACAGTAGCAAAAAACAGAAACAACCTAAGTGCCCATCAACAGATGAATGGATAAACAAATGATGGTACATACACACAATGGAACACTGTGCAATGATAAAGAACAATGGATCTGTGAAGCATCTCACAATGTGGATGAATCTGGAGTACAGTATGATGAGTGAAATAAGTCAATCACAAAAGGACAAATATCACATAAGACCACTATTATAAAAACCCAAGAAAAGGTTTACACACAGAAAAAAAAAAACCATCTTTGATGATTACAAAGGAGGGGAGGAGTGGGGAGAGGAAAGCACTAACAATAGTAGACAAGTGTTAACTTTGGTGAAGGGAAAGACAACACACAGTATAGGGGAAGTCAGAACAACATGGCCAAGACGAAGTCATAGAAGCTTCCTCGACACATTGAAACACCTTGAGGGACTGAATTACTGGCACCAAAGGCTAGGGACCATGGTCTAGGAGGACATCTAGGTCAATTGGCATAACATAGTTTACAAAGAAAATGTACATCCTACTTTGGTGAGTAGCGTCTGGGATCTTAGAAGCTTGGGAGTGGCCATCTAAAATACAACTATTGGTCTCATCATGTTTGCAGCAAAGGAGAATGAAGAAAACCGGAGACATGAGAAAAATATTAGTCCAAAGGACTAATGGAGCACATGAACCACAGCCTCCACCAGCTTGAGCCCAGAAGGACTAGATGGTGCCCAGCTACCACCACCTATGCTCTGACAGGAATTACAATAGAAGATTCTGGAGAGAGCGGGAGAAAAAAGTAGAACAAAATTCAAATTCACAAAGGCTAGACTTACTGGTGTGACAGAAACTGGAGGAATTCCTGAGACTATGGCCCCTGGCCATCCTACTAACTCAGAACTGAAGCCAGTCCCAAAGTCCACCTTTCAAAACAAACAGTAACATACGTAAGGAACGTGCTTCTTAGTTCAATCAAGTATACAAGATTGGCAATGGGCAACACCCACCCAAAAACAAAGACAAGAATGCAAGAAGGGACAGGAAACCTGGACACATGGACACAGGGAACCCAGGGTGTACAGGAAAGTGTGAGCGTGCTGGCGCATTGTGGGAATTGCAGCCAATGTCACAAAACAATTTGTGTATAAATTTTTGAATGAGAAACTAATTTGCACTGTAAACTTTAACCTAAAGCACAATGAATTAAAAAAATATATATGTGGAATGTGATTTGTCCTAAGTGCTATGGAGAAAAAAACTGGAATGAAGAATAGCTAGTGCTGAATGAGGGTGCTGTTATCAATTGGGCTAAGGGAATAAAGCAAGGCTTTACTGATAAGGTGACTTTTGACCAGAGACCTGAAGGAAGTGAAAGCATGAGCCATGCATTTATGTGGGAAAAAGTTTTCGAGCAGGGGAAACAGCAAGAACAAACCCCTTGAACACTTCATGTGTTCGGGAAATGACAAGCAGATAGTGTGGAGTGAGCAGTAGTAGCGGACGAGGAGTAGTAAATGGAGTATTGGTAAAAGAGAGGAAAGGGAGACTGTGGCCGGTTTGGGGAGTTACAGATAATCTGATCTGGAAGAAATTTAATCAAACATTAAGACTTAATAAAGTATCAGTGGTCTGGGTCAATTAACAGCTATCTTCGTTTAGTTTTGTAGGTACTCCCTTTTATTACTGGTTATCGAGAGTACTGTACATTGGCAAATTTTAATTATATTTTAAATTTCAAGACTGCTTATTAATTTGACTTTTTTTTTTTTTTAAAAAGATTCGGTTCTATGAACTAGTGACTCCATTAAGAAAGGAAATCTGTGAGCTACAAGTGAAAAAGAATGACCTATCGGAAGAACTGAGTGCAAACAAAGGCCAACTGAAGCAATTGATGGAGGTTCGTATGGTTTTGATTGCTGGTGGGAAGAGGCGCCAACTTTTTCTATGAAGAGTTCCTCAAGATTTGTGTTAAGGAGTATAAAATTCAATGATCAAAAAATGGAATTAGGGCGTGCTGACTGCTGTGATTCTTTATAAGTAGTGGGAAAGTGGCTAAAATTGAAATAGTTATCTTAAAGGTTGACAAGGTATGGCTATAATATTGACCTGTGATCCACGGTTGACCATTTCATTGTTTTAACTAATGTTTACAGTCAGCTGATCTTGAAATCCTAATGTAGGCCATGTCTGAAAATTGCTGTGTAATTATCCAAATGAGTCAGGGGCACATAAGACTTTATTTGATAACTTAAGTTTCTGTTTCTAAAGTCACTCTGTTGGAAAATTTAGCCAGAACAAGAACTGGAAGCTGAGATATGCAAGGGATCTTTCGCAGGCGTCATAAAAAAGAAGTAAAGGAGGATACTTTGGCTTTTAAGTAGGGTCACTCAGGTGTTCTGATTTGCTCAGTAGAGTACCATTTATTCCTATGTATAAGTATTAATAGAACTTCATTCTCTTTTAAAAGTATTCTAGTTTGGGTAATAAATTATATGGTCATTGTACTTATGACTCTCCTCCATAGGAGGGTGGACTAGTTATTAGCTTGGTTATTGCATTGACCAGAATATCCCAGAATACTATCATGTACTTAAGTCTGCTAAGAATATGTAGCAATAGATTGATTAATACTACCATGTAGCAGTTACAGAGCCCTGGTGGCACAGTGGTTAAGAGCTTGGCTGCTAACCAAGAGGTAAGTGGTTCGAGTCCACTAGCTGCTCGTTGGAAACCTTATGGAACGATTCTGCTCTGTCCTACAGGGTTGCTGTGAGTTGGAACCAACTCGATGGCAACAGGTTTGGTTTTTGGTAGCAGTTATTAATGGGATAGCTGTTTTTTTTCAGGGTATCTTAATTAGGGCATCAATTTAGAAGGAAAAAGCTTATGTTTAGAGGTGATGAATGAGGTCTGGCTGCAGTTCTTCAATTACGATTTAGCCTTGTTCATGATATGAAAGGGAGTTAGGACCCATTTATCAGTCATTTTGCCTCTTTTTCTTTCCAAATACAGTTAACTCTCATAATACTTCCTTTGAGCAATGTACTGATCTCTGCATTAACTCCAGTGATGTGCCTGGTATTCTGCTAGGTGCAGTCAGCAGTAAGCAGAAGAGAGACCATGTTTGCCATCTAGAACTTAAATTCTAGTGGATTAGAGTTAGAACATTAGATGAGATCTTGACACTGTCTTACTGTTTGACCCTGAACAAGTCACGTAATATTTCCTGTGCTGTCAAGTGGAGAAAATAATACTGTTTGTCCATTTCTTGGAAACCCTGGTAGCATAGTGGTTAAGAGCTACGGCTGCTAACCAAAAGATAGGCAGTTCGAATCTACCAGGTGTTCCTTGGAAACCATTTGGGGCAGTTCTACCCCGTACTATAGGGTCGCTATGAGTCGGAATCGACGCGACGGCAACAGACTTGGTTTGGTTTTTTGGTCCATTTGTTGGAATGAATTGCCCATGGTTCTGTTTCAAAGTAAAAACACAATTTTAGCAAAGTTGAAAGTAAATATTTGCTGTTTCAAAAACAGCTTTTACCAAAGATGTTACCCATAAATAAATAAATATAGTTTAATTTGTATTTTTGATGCCTTAACTTACTGTGCTATTAGTACTGAGCAGGATCTACTTAAATCAGTAATATAAAGGCAATATTACAGGCAAAATGAAGGCTCAGCTTCCTTCCTTTCCTCATAGGAGTAACGAACTCCCCAGTAGCAATGTCAGAGAAGTCAATGTGCAGATGTGAACCCCACTGCAAGGTTCTGTTTTTTTCTTCTGCTGCTAACCTGCTACGTTGTGCAGGTAAACCGTTTTATACGTTTGGAATAATAGATCTTAAGTTTAAAAATTTTTTCCGCAGTCATAATAATCAAAACTTCAGGGAGTATTGGGGGGAGGCAGTTAGATAAGTTCTCAGACTTGGTTCTACAGCACACCATGGTACCTCGGCATCCTTCGAGAGCTTATTATGGTGTAGCAGGCGGCCTGGAGGAATGCCCTGTCCTTGTTGGTACCAAAGCACCCCTTCATTAAATAACTTCGACATTTGGTGCTTCTAAAAGTGATCTCTTTTGAACAAAGCATTCTTCAGGCTTAAAAAAAAAAAAAAAGCTTGCAACTCTTGAATTACATTTTACTGCCTGGGAAAGCAAGCCTCTCTATTCTCAAGATTCAAGGGTCAGTTAATGGCTTAACTGGTCACTTTCCCCCTTTTATATCTCCGATTTTTGTTTGTTTGTTTCAACCTTGCTAGCACTTTTAGTATTTTATTGATAGGAGAGCGTAGATAATTAATACTGGTTTGACTCATAGCAGTCTTGAGTGTTGTTAACATGCTAATAACTCTTAAACATAGAAAACAGTTTTGTTAATGAGTCCACATATACTTTTCTTTCTTAAAGGTCTGTCGCTGCTCAGCTAAAAGTGTAATAAACTCTGTTTTAAATGCTTTTCTAAATTTAATAATAATAAGGTAAACAGAGGTTTAAATTATAAACTGGAACAAAGAAATTAAGCAGTCTCTTATCAACTAAATAAAAGGCATTAGAAATTCAGAGCATATGATTGAGACTCAATAGAATGAGTTTTCTATTAAGGCCAACCTTCAAGTTTAGTCTTTCTGCTCTGCCAAGGGCATAGCACAAGTCAACTTGCCAACACTTATAAAAACTAAATGAATATTTTTAAATTAAAAATCAAATTGGTGTTGCTAATCAGTTTATTTTTCTTAATGACCTTTTTTATATATACGTCAACCAAACCATACCAAACCTGTTGCCGTCTAGTTGATTCTGACTCATAGTGATCCTATAGCGACCCTATAGGACAGAGTAGAACTGCCCCATAGAGTTTCCAAAGAGCACCTCGTGGATTTGAACTGTAACCTTCTGGTTAGCAGCTGTAGCTTTTAACCACTATGCCACCAGGATTTCCTTATAAGGATATTAAAAAAAAATAGTGAACAATAAATTTTGCTATTTAATATTACAGAAACTTTGCCATACTACGTATGGAGGTTATTTTTTTTTAATGGTTCATTAAATTACTTAATGCTCTGGTATTACATAGGGGAATTCAAAGATATTGGTTTGAGTTCCATCTCTGCAATTTGGCAGTGGTTTGATGATCTTGGATAAAATACTTAGTTTTCTGCATACCTCCCTCATCTTACAACTTCTTCATCTGTGAAATAAAGATGATAATATATAACACCTACCTCACATAGTCATTATTATGAGAATGAAATTCATTCAGTGAAAAATTATTGAACATGTACCGTGTGAGTGGCATTTTCCTAGATACTTGGGATACCTCAGTGAACAAAACAAGGATCCCTGCCCTCATAGAGTTTATATTTTAAAAGGAGTGGGAGACCAAATGGTCAACAGTTACTCTAAAGCAAAAATGAGAATGTAAGGGGGCAGGGGAAACCGTGGTGGCGTAGTAGTTAAGTGCTATGGCTGCTAACCAAAGGGTCGGCAGTTCAAATCCGCCAGGCACTCCTTGGGAACTCTACGGGGCAATTCTACTCGGTCCTGTAGGGTCGCTATGAGTCGGTATCAACTCGACGGCACTGGGTTTGGTTTTTTTGGGAAGGGAGCAGGGAAACTAGAACATTGGAAATGGAACAACCAGAGCACAAAGGGAATGTTGACACATTGTGAAAAATGAAAGTAATGTCCCTGAACAATTTGTATAGAAATTGTCAAATGGGAATCTAATTTGCTGTGTAAACTTTCACCAAAAACACAATAAAATATTGTTTAAAACAATAAATAAATAGAAAACAAACAGTGAACATTATAAATAAGCAAATTATATAGTATGTTAGAAGGTGGTTAACTGCAAAGGAATATTTTCAAAATAGACCAGAATGAGGTGGATTGATAGTGCTGGATGGAGAACAGCAAAGAAAACATATCAGAGAATTACATAGGGTGGGCTGGCAGGTCTCAGTGAAAGGAAGGAAGTTTACAAAGATTGAAGGAGGTGAGGAAGATATCAAAATTCTCAAGGAAGAGCTTCCAGACAGAGGAACCAAAAAAAGAATCAAACCAAACCTGTTGCCATTGAGTCGGTTCCTACTCATAGCAGCCCTACAGAACAGAGTAGAGCTACCCTATAGCATTTCCAAGAAGCGCATGGTGGATTCGAACTGCCAACCTTTTTTTGTTTGCAGCCGTAGCTCTTAACCACTGGGCCACCAGGGTTTCCCAGGCAGAGGCACAGCCAATGCAGATGCAAGAGGATGCTGTGGTGTTTGTAGAACAATGAAGATGGCAATATGACTGGATTGGTTGAAGGGAGGAGAGCAGTTGAAATAAAATCAGAGAGCTAATGGGTTGCTTGATGTCATTGTAAAGATTTTGATTTTAACCATATGTGAATGAAGCATTGCAGGATTTTGGAAAGAGGCATAACATGATCTGACTTACAGTTTAATCATTCTGGCTGGTACATAAAAAATAGACACTTAATAAACACTTGCCAATTTAATTACTTTGAATTAGTACTAAAGAACTTTCGGAATGTCCTACATAATCGTTTTTAGAGAAAATTTTCTTTTGCTGAAAATGGACTAAAGAACTATAAGAATAGAATCTGAGAGACTTGTTAGGAGGCTCTTGAAGTATGGTAGACTACTTCAGATTAGGTGATAGTAGTAGAAATGGCATCAACTGGTTAAATTTTGGATGTATTTTATATGTACACCAATAGGATTTCCTAATGGATTGGAGGGAGTGGGTGAAAAAAGATGGGAGCCAAATTAACTCCAAGGTTTCTGGCCTGAGTAACTAGAAGGATGGAGTTGCATTTGACTGGGATGGGTAGGTTGTGGAGGAGATAGATTTGGGACAAAAAAAATAGTTCAGCTTTTACTCATTGAATTTAAGAGATTTATTACATGTACAGTTGGAGATGGATGTACAAGTGTGAACTTTGGGAGATAAATATTCAGGAATTTTCAGCATAAAGATGATATTTAAAGCTTGAATGAGTTTGCCAGAGGGGAGTAAGTACAAAGAAGACCAAGGCCAGAGCTCTAGGGCACTTCAATATTGAAAGGTAGGAGAGAAGGAAGAATGATGTTCTAGAAGCCAAGGGAAGAAGGTCTGTCAAGGGAGACAGAGGGATTAACAGTTTGAAATGCTGCTGATAGGTGTGGCAAGGTGAATACTGAGAATTAATACTGGAATTAATAAGGCATTCATAACCTTATTAAGAGTCGTTCTGGTAGAATGGTAAGGTCAAAAGCTTGACTACAGTGTGTGTTTAAGAGTGAGTGGGAGGAAGCCTGGCTACCATTAATGAACAATTGATTGATCCTGATCAAAAGGAGAAAAATCATGGAATAGAACTCTAAATTCATATGAAAACCAGACTTAATAGAGCCATTGAGACTGAGGGGACCCCTGAATCTATTGCCCGGAAACAATCTTTAAACCTTCAGCCATAACTAACCCATGAAGCCATCAACAGTTTAACTCAATTAATAAAAAATGTTTGCCTTGAGCATTAAAAAAAAAAAAAAAAATTTTTTTTTTTTTTTTATAGGCTCTTATAGAGAAGTATCTACCTGAGTTCAAATTGACAACCATTGTGAGAACTTTAAGGGGCAGAGAGTCTAAATTAGTGGTAGAGATAGTGAGAATGGTGACACAATGTTAAATATGTCATCAGTGTCATTGAATTGTACATGTAGAAATTGTGAATGGATATATGTTTGGTGTGTATATTGCTACCAAAAAAAAGAGTGAGTAGAAGGCAAGGAATTTAAGAGAGAAGTATAGACTACTTTGAGATATTTGCTGTACAGGGTAACAAAGAGAACAGGGTAAAGGCGACGGGACGTGTTTTTTCTTGTTTATTTCTAAGATAGGAGATGCCACAGCTAATTTATGTAAACACACACTGGGTAAATAGTAGAAATGTTTCTCATTGTCAGCAACTACAGAAAGACATTAGTTTGTTAGCCAGCAGTGTAGGCAGTACTATTAGACTACCAGTTTATACTTGTGTTTGACACTTAAGACTTCATTCTGATCCCATGTGGTAAAAACAAGAATCAACTATTTGGGGAATAGCCAATATCATATGCTTCTGAAATTATGATATTTTGGAGAAAGTATTAGAATATAGGGCTGTTTGTTGATTAAATTATTTCTGATGGGTCTTAAAGAAGTTTCTTAATATCCCAGGTAACAGTCCTGAAAGAAAATAATGATTTTATTAGTAAAGTGAAATCATTTATCTCTTAATGACTAGATTTTTAATTATGTAGGATCTTTTCACAGAAGGTTGAAGCTCAGTCTTCTAAACTGAAGACTATGATTATAACAGATAAGGAAGGTAGAAGACATTTGACCTTGATCATTGGAGGAAGTACTAAAGGGCTGGGTGTTTGAATTGGGAGGCCAAAAAGGTAGTTGGAGACTGTAAAGTCACTGGAGTTTCATTATCACCAGTAAGAATCACTGTCTCTAGGACTTTCAACTATGTAGCCACAAGCACATAGTTTAGTAAAAATACTGAATTAAATTATCCATTTTGAGTTGGAAATACCAGTTTTTTCCTGTTACTTGAAATGCTCTCATTTTGGTAGTTTTTACCCAGTGGCATTTTATTTTTTCCTCTAGGTATTTGTGTTTTATATAGAATATTTATTATTGGTGGTCAGAGTCAGGCAGTGAGAAAAACAAAAATGCCTAGTATACAAATGGAGTAGCAAAAGATTTTGACTCTTATAGTGGCATCATCAATTTTGAGTCTCTTGACCCAAAAAGGTAAATTTTTCTTTTGACTACTGTGAAAGATAATTTAAATTTCTCCCCTAAGGGGAATAAATTTTGCGTTTTGTATTGAACAAATTGAAAATCATCCAGTGAAAGATAGTGGTCATTGACTCTAAACTTTCCTGAATTTTATTTTAAAAAATTGGAAGTATTAACTCTTTTTGCAAATGCGGTCATCTGTGGAAGATTGGTTCCAGGACACCTGCGGATACCAAAATCCTCAAGTCCCTTGTATAAAATGGCATAGTACTTGCATATAACCTACTCACATCCTCCTGTGTACTTTAAGTCATCTCTGTTGTTGTCGTTAGGTGCCGTCGAGTCGGCTCCGACTCATAGCGACCCCATGCACAGCAGAACGAAACACTACCCGGTCCTGAGCCATTCTTACAATCGTTGTTATGCCTGAGCTCATTGTTGCAGCCACTGTGTCAGTCCACCTCGTTGAGGGTCTTTCTCTTTTCCACTGACCCTGTACTCTGCCAAGCATGATGTCCTTCTCCAGGGACTGATTCCTTCCATACTGATTCCAAAGTATGTAAGGTGCAGTCTTGCCATCCTTGCTTCTAAGGAGCATTCTAGTTGTACTTGTCTAGATTACTTACAATACTCTAGATTACTTGTAATACCGAATACAATGTAAATGCTGTGTAAATAGTTGTTAATGTTTACACTTAACATTTAACGCTTTCTCAGTCTTTGCAAGTACCTTATCAGAAACCAGAGAGACCATTCTTACCATTTTAGGGGGAGCAGGAATTTCAGCTTCTTTCTGCTTTATCGTATGAATGCTTAGTTCCTTATTACCAACCTTACGGTCTACTTCAGCAACTGACATGCCACTTTTCAAAAGACCTAAGATTTTTATTTCTCATAGTTAGCCTTTGAAGGATTGCTGTGACCACTTAATTGCATTTTAGGAGCCATTTTTTTTCACAGAAGCCAAGAGTGCTCACAAGTAGCAAATAAACAACCAGGATACGAGGTGAACCATGCTCAAACAACAAGTGCTGGAGAGAGACTGAAGGTCTGTGAAATGGTGGGCAGCTACAGCAGGGATGCCCACACTTCACTTCGTTCATGTGGATTCAGCAGAGTGCTCGGTGCAGGGCACATTTAAGTTTTGGTTTTTTGGAACTCTTTTTTTTTTTTCCTGAGTATTTTCAATGTGCAGTTGGTTGAATCTGCAGATGGGGAACCTGCAGATACAGAGAGCCGACTGTAGTAAGATGCTGTGTCATAGTAAGGCATGGGGTTATTGTTATTATTGTGTGCCCAAGAGCGCATTCCAACTCATGGTGACCCTGTAGGACAGAGTAGAACTGCCCTATAGGGTTTCCAAGGCTGTAAATCTTTACGGAAGCAGCCTGCCGCATCTTTCTCCCATGAAGCTGCTGGTGGGTTCGAACCACTGACCTTTGGGTTAGCAGCTGAGCACTTAAACACTGCACCACCAGGTTCCTTCTAGGCTCAGGATAAGGCCATGCTATTAGTGGCTACCTGCAGCCACTATCAGGTTACTGATTTTTAGTAAAACATAATTTGAAACTTTTGATAAGGTACGATTTAAACTATCTCTTCATAGTAATTCAGCAAATACTTCAGTCTTCAAGGTACATGTGTTTAGAGTTAAATGTTTCAAGGTGAATAGCATAGATTCTATAGATTACTTTGTGTAATTTTAAAGTTTAATAAAACACAAACTTTGAAAGATAATATGGCAAGATGGTATTTACCCAAGAATTTTAAAGGACCTGAAGTATGAAGCTGAAACAGCAGCCACGTATAATCTCGTTATCAAATAGAGTAGTTACGTTAAGTCTGATTGCTGGATTGCTGGTAAACTGCCTGCCTTACCCTAGAAACTAAGGGCCCCTAGAACTCCAAACTGATAAGCTACAATTCCATCTTTATTGAACTTGTGGAATGCTTGAGGATTAGGATCAGTCAATACCTAACTAACTTACTGGGGGAATGGCAAAAAAGAGTTTTATAAATGAACATCATTATATTTTAGTTGAGTGATAACTATTCATATAGATGAAGACTTTAAAAAAGCCATCAACAGTGTTCTAAATGTCAATTAAAAACAATGCACACTAAAAATTGACAGACTTTTTAAGAATTAGTGTCATGAGTTGTCAGGGAATTGCTTTCTCTTTAGTGGTTAAAGGATGAGAGCCAAAAAGTTGGGAAAAAAAAAAAAAGGAGCTTAAGTCAATAAAAATGAAAATAGAAGTATTCCCTAGAGATAACTGTGAAGTCCAATCTTATTCAACAGTTAACATATTAATAGTTATATTGGAGAGGAAGCAGAAAGTAAAATCTCAAGTTTGCAGATAGTACAGTTTTTCTGAGTTACAGAATACCAAACTAAAAGGCACATTGGAGGAAGATCTTAGAACATAACATGTGAACTGGTTATGTGTTTTCTTTTAATAACCTGTCAGTTTATATTCCCGAAATTAGCCTGTTCAGAATTGATTCAAAATAGATTACCTGCTATAAATTTGGTGTATTTTTTCTGTTTTATTATAAAAATTTTAAACATATAAATAACTTAAAATTTTTTCAGTGAACACCAGTGTATCATTACCTAACTTCTGACGTTAACATTTTACTGCATTTGCTTTGATACATAATACATCCATCCATTCGGTCATGTTTAACTCTATAAGAAATTATTAGATAATTTTTTTCATATATCAGTAGTTTGTTTCTATTTTCAAGTAATGTATTCTGTATTCCGAGTAATGTCTATTAACTATTTGTTGGGCATTAGTATTATTTCTTCTTTAGGGAGATTATAAATAGAGGCGCTATGAACATTTGCAATTTGTTTTTGTATGGATGTATGTTTTCATTTTTCTTGGGTAAATACTTGAGTGGGATTCTTCTAGAATTGCCATGAGTTGTAGAGTTTTTTGTAGCTTTTATTTCTCTACTGAGATTTTGTATTTGTTCTCTTATCATGAGCATATTTTCTTTTATATCCTTGAGAACAGTTAAAAATAGCTGCTTTAAAATCCTTGTCTGCTAATTCCAACAGCAGGATCACCTCAGGTTGGCCTGTGTTTATAGTCATTTCTTTTATGAATGGGTCACATTTTCCCATTTTTTTCGTACATCAAGTAACTTTAAATTGTTTCTTGAAATAATAGAGTAAATATAAATCATAACGTTGTGAATGTAATATTGTTATATTCAGATATAATCCGTTTTATACACCTAATCTCTGTGTGTTCTTAGATAGTAAATTCATTCCGCCACCTACCAGATTTTAGTTTCAGGGTTTTGATATATTTCTGTGAAGAGTACTGATGTTTTTTACTTAGTAGGCAATTAACTTAGTTGTACTTAACATTGCATATTCTGTCTCTTGGGCAGCAGGTCAAATTTCAATTAGGTTCTTTTAGCTTTAGCAGGGCTGCTTGTTGTCTGTCCTGCACGTGTATTGTTCAGAAGTCAGCCAGAGATTTGGACAGATACTATCCACAGAATTTAGAACTCCATCTGCCAGTCTCTGGAATTCCCTCCCCACCTTAAAAAAGCAGTCATGATTGCTTGAAACTCTGGTTCTTCGAGCTGGAAAACAGGATTTTCTATTACGCTATTATCCATCCAGCATGCCGTAGACTGGGCCTGCCTTCAACTAAAAGCCATTAAAAAAAAAAAAACAAAAACTAACAAACAAAAAACAGACAACTTACCCAGGGCTATTCCTTTCCACCTTCCACGTGTAGATGAACCTACCTCCAGAATCTGATTTTGGTCATCTTCTATGCCTTCAGATAGTTGTTTTTATATTTTGCCCAGAATTTATAGTTCTATCTGAAGCAGGATGAGGCGAGGGGGATTTTACTCAGCCATTTACCAGAAGCAAAACCATCTTACGTTTTTGTTTTATATGCAAGTGAAGAAAATCAGAAGTTCATCTGTGTATATAGAATATTTGACTCTGAGACCCCTTTTCTTCCCATAAGAAATGAGCTTTGCCTTATTGGAGAGTATTTTTCTCAACATGCTTAGCTTTCTACTAACATGGATGATGACATGTTAGGTGTTATTAAGAAAAATAGTGGAAGCAAAATAAACATCAACGTATCGGAATAAAACATGCAGTTTTTGGAATACTGTTTGTAATTTTGGTTGTTTACACTTTTTACCAGTTAACAATTATTGAATTCCTGACAAACCTATAAAGTTCAAAATATAGAAATTATAATCTGGTAGGTGGGGGCTGACACATAAAGATTGTTGTTCTGTGCCGTCGAGATGATTCTGACTTATAGTAGCCCTATAGGACAGAGTAGAACTGTTCCATAGTGTTTACAAGGCTGTAATCTTTATGGAAGCAAATTGCCAGATCTTTCTCCCACGGAGCAGCTGGTAGGTTCGAATCGCAGACCTTTTGATGAGCAGCTTAGCAACTGAGTGCTTAACTACTGAGCCACCAGGGCTCCTTACATAAAGATTAGGATGTGTCATGTGGACACTAATAACCGAGAAAGAAAAAAAACTGGGCGTTTATAAAATCATAGTACAGATAAAGTGAGCATTGACTTGAAAGAGGATAAACTCAGGACAAATAGAAGATATTACTATCTCATAGAGCAGTTAGGAACCTAATAGAAACTTAAAAGAACGGGCATAGGCCAAAATATATAGATGTCTCAAAAATGACACCAATAATGATAGTGCCATAATATTTTACTAAGAAGCTGAAAGATACTTGTTATCTATGTCTCTGAGAATTGAGGCTGGCCATTAAGAAAACAAAACTTTCCATTTTACTCTAAAACTAAGACTTCCTTGGCTTGATCTTGTTTTATCCAAAATTATCTTAATTTTTTTTCACCACCTGGTGGCAGCATATGTCCATCTATTTTTTTAACCAGTTTGGGGCTGCTTAGAATTTCTTGACATTTTTGATCTAGAGGCCAAAGCATTACATTAGATTACCTCATTTTCTTTTGTATTCCTTATTTTATATCAACTTCCTACAACTAATCAAATACTATTTCTTCCTAGTGAAACTCATTTGATCTGTAACTGGGAGAAAGCAGGGCTTTGAACCGGTTCTAAACAATTCAGTCGTGGCCAGTGGAAACAAGGTAGGGCCTCAAACCAGTTCAAAGTGGTTTAGTCATGGCTGACGAAAAGAGGGGCACAGTAAGCACTGTATAACAACCACACCTCTTGTACATCAGCTTTTGGCCTGAGTGGGAAACAGGCAGCGGTGACCTGCTCGAAGGTGGCAGCCAACCACGCAGCTTTGAATGTGTGTCACTTTCATCAATCCTGCCAATAATCCAAGCTCCTGCATCAGGGAGCTTTTGGGAGCCAGTAATCCAATCTCCCGCATTAGGAAACTTTCAGGAGCCTAATGCAGGAGATTGGATTATTGGCAGAACTGTAAGGAGCCATACACACTAAAAGCAGCGGAGTTGACCACCATCTTTGGGTAGGGCACTGCTGCCTATTTCCTCCCCTGGTCAAAAGCGGATGCACAAGAAGTTTGGTTTCTATGCAATGCCTGTACTGCCCTTGTTTGCCATAGGCCGTGACTGAACCACATCCAGCCAGTTTGAAGCCCTGCCTTGTTTCCATCAGCCATGACCAACTGAACTGTTTAGAACTTGTTCGAAGCCCTGGGAGAAAAAATTATAAAAAACAAAACTTTTCTGGTGTAATACATATTTTTCAGATCGGAGGTTTCTCAGTGTACTGAGTTCAGAATTATTCCTAACAGAAGTGTTCAGAAATGTAAAAGCCACACAGTTGATTTAACTGCACTTTTTATTCATGTAATCTGCTAGCTCATGACAGATAGGAGGTGGAACTGTTTTCGAAATTTAATAGAGTGCGATTCTTCACTTTTAAAAAAAGAAATTATTCTTCAAGTACCAATTTTAGTGGATTTCTGGAATTTTCTTTTGTAATTTTTTCCAGAACTTTAGTTATTTGGAAGTATCTAGATACTAACACTGAAAAATACGGCTCATCTTTTCCTTCAAATGTGGAGTTTATTTGTAAGTGTTAATAATATAGTCTAATTGTATCATAGTTTGAGCTATATTATGTATGTGAGCTTCTGTATGGTACTTAGTGTTTTTATGATATTCTTATGAATTATCTTTATAGCAGGTCAAAATTTTGGTCCATCATGTGCAGGTAAGCTATGTGCAACCGCTGTGCTGTTGTAGAGTTATTTCAGGATACTTCTTTCATTTCAAAAAAGAAGAAATGTAAACAATACAAGGCATTAATGAGTCACCATTTAGTAAACCTATGAAGTTTCATGAGGAAATGGTGAATCTTTTTCTCTTATGAGAACTTAGGTAACTAGGAAACAAGAGTGTTTTGTTCAAGGTGGTTTCCTTGTTCAAAACATAGTTACGTTTATTGAGAAAAAGTCTGTAATATAAACTTGAGGCTTATCCTAAATATTCATCTGTAAGTAAGTTAGTTAATGTGATGAAATTAGGTATTTAATGATACGTACTTGTTTTTATACTTCAGGGAGTATTAACTGTATTCCGAAAGTTTTGTTTTTTTTTTTTTAATTCTGCCCAACTGATGAGCTTAAAATTCCTTTATAAGACGTATTTATATGATGATACCCATCAGTTGTAATTATCCTAGTGTTAAACAGATTCATTAGTAAACAATAATAGGTTAGACTCTTTATCTTTAAAATGAATAGCACTGCTTAAAATTTAATTTTGAATTCATGTTTGAATTTAATTTTGTAATAGCATTAGCACACAGAAGAAAATTTTAAAAGAACAACAGTCAACTTAATATGTATTTGAGTCAAATAAAGGCCATATGCTATCACAGATCACTGAATAAAGTTTCACAGTTCAGATAGTGAAAACATTAAATCATCGTACTCACTACAGGGTATAGCTATGCTAGACTCAGAACTACATAAACTATCGTTTTAACATTTTAAGATAAAATTGTATAGTCAGTATAAACTTCTGTCTGGATAGAATAAAGCTTACTGTTTAGATTTAGTAAAAAGAAGAGGAAATAAAGAGATTCTAAGAGATGACAACCTGAATAAATATAATTTTTATTTTATTTTATTCTTCCAATTATCTGCTTCTTAGCCAAGCCACCATTAATTTAAGGCAGCCTGGGTCTTAGTGAGGTCTTAGACTTTGGGAGAATTACTATTCCAGTTATATATCACTACATAACCAAACTGTTACCATCGAGTCGATTCTAACTCATAACGATCCTGTAGTAGGACAGAGTAGAGCTGCCCTATAGAATTTTCAAGGCTATAAATCTTTGTGGACGCAGATTGTCGTATCTCTGTTCCATGGAGTGATTGGTGGGTTCAAATTGCTTAACCACTGCGCCACCAGGGCTCCTTCCTTCATAACAAACCACCCTAAAACTTCATGTCTTAAAACAATGTACTATTTGTTATGGCTCTGAAGGTTTATAGGTTCAGCTGGGTATTTCTTGTTTGGCTAACATTGGAGTCATACGAAGCTTTCGTCAGTCACACATTTAGGACCAGGATGGGGTGGCTGAAACACCGCTTTCTCCGCGTGACTAATTTAGGCATGGCAGGTTCAGGACGTGGCAACTGGCCGCCTCCAGAGTACACATTCTAAAGACCCAGGCAGAAGTTTAAAGGCTTCTTAGGGCTTAACTTGGACGTCCTAAAACATTCCTTCTGCCACATTGTCTTGGTCAAGTAAGTCATTAAGAGAAATCGACTCTACTTCTCAATCAGGACATAGCTTGCCACATTCAAGGAAAGAAATTGATAGAGGCCGTGTTGGAGATACACTACCAAAGTTTGACATTTCTCTCCCCTAGCTTGAGTGAGAGCCTGAAGACAGTGTGAAAGAGCCCTGAGCAGGCAGATCTTGACTTGTAAAAATCTTTGGGGCCCTACCCCCTCAGGATTAAAGTGTGTTTGGACTCCTTTACCTCTAGAAAGTTGAAGAATAGACAAAAGTGTTCCATTAAAAGAAAGGGACTTTTATATTGACTCTGTAACCAAATCCAGCTGTGTATTGTTTGTAAGAAATATCCTCTATGCAAATTCATAAAGAAAAATTAAAATATGAAAGGATAGGGTAAAAAACAACAAATTGGAAAAAATTTTATTTTTTTCTAGATTGTTTGGAAAACAACTAAAATAATGAGGAAATTTAATAGTGTGAGTGAATACAAGGTAAATGCATAATCAATCAGTAGCATTTCTTTAGACTTACAGTAACTGTCTGGATCGTACATGGGAGAAAATATTTTATTCCCAAGAGAAGTAATGAACTTATATGAAGAAGGCAATAAAATTTCCCAGCGGAGCAGCTGGTAGCTTTGAACCACCAACCTTTTGGTTAGCAGCCAGGCCCTTTAACCACTGCAACACCTGGGCTCCTAGAGGGATGACAAGGTCATAAATATAGCAGTTTGCCCGCTGTTAATATATTAATCTAATGCAGTTTTGTTATATCCCAATATTTTTCTTGTTTTTGTTTTCTTCGGGGGCGGGGGAGAAAGAGAAGTGTACATGGATTAGAACTGGGTACAATAATTTTAGACTTTATGAAAAAAATAAGCGCTCTAGAATAGTCAAGAGCATGAAAAAGAAGATAGGACGTGGGGGAAGGTAAGAGACTGGTCCTTCCAAGATCCCACTCTATACTACAAAACTAAGATAATCAAAGGTGATACCAGCATAGAAACAGACAAACATCAGTGGAACAGATTACAGAAACAGATCTAATTACATACCACAGTAGTGTTACTTCGGTTCGGTTGAGAAAGATGCTTATTAATTAAAAGAGTTCTAGCACAACTAGTATTCATCTGTTTAAAAAAAAAAAAAGCTGGTCTTCACATTTTATACCATACACAAACAGTGATTCCAGGTGGATTAAAATTTATAGAAGAAAACCTAAGCAGTTACTTGAACAAACACAGACATTCTTAACTTAGAGTCTGCCGACCTTCAGATGGTACGGGGAAGAAATTATTTTCACTTCCAACTAAAATTTAGCATTTCTTTCAATTACAAACGTAGGCAAAAAAATCAAAGTAGTATTACCGTTACCTGTGACTCCTTCAACTTTAAAATCAGGTATTTTCGTATCACAGTGTAGTTATTGCAGGTATCTTTCAATAGTTTATGCTTATCACTAGTTCACCATTACTGTGTGATTAGACACTTCATTAAGTCTTGTCTTTAATGTATTAATAAAGGACATATACAACTTCTAAAAATATTTTGATAACTTTATTTCAGAATAATTTGTTTACCTTGTAATTCCATAATTTTAATTTATGCTTTTAGAAATATTCTCAAAAGGGTTTCACAGGCATCACTATATTGCCAGTGGGGTCCATTGTACAAAAAAGTTTAAAAATTCTTAATTTAGGTGAATAATGACAGTGCTTTTCAAACTTTAATGTGAATATGAATCAACTTTAATGTGAATATGAAAATTCTAACTCAGAAGCTCTGAGGTTGGACTCAAGATTGTGCATTTTTGACAGGCTCCCAGGTGATATCAGTGCTCCCAGCCTATGCCAGTTCCTGGGCTGAACTGTGAGTGGCTAATTTTTTCCATAAAGTAGTCACAGCCCCATGCAGCTGTTAAATTTGATTAGAATTCAGTGCCACTATCTCATGATTACATGTGTTGGTGTCTGCCCTATTGGATGGTGCAGGTACAGAAGACTTTCATCATTGAAGGGAGCTCTTCTGGCCAGTGCTGTTCCAGAGGTGGGGTAAAAGCTTTACAAGAAAAAGACAAAAAGCATACCACATGCAAAGTTTAATTTTTAAAGGATACATTTGGGGAAAAAATTGGAATACAGGTGATAAAAAGTTAATACCAATACTATGTAAAGCTCTTAGTAATGCACAGAGGAGCTCTGGTGGTACAGTGGTAAAGTACTCAGCTCCGAACTGAAAGGTCAGTGATTTGAGCCCAGCAGCAGCTTTCCAGGAGAAAGACATGGCAGGCTGGTTCCATAAAGATTAAAAAAAAAAAAAAAAATTTTTTTTCGGCCTTGGAAACCCAACAGCACAGTTCTCCTCTGTCCTGTAGGGTCACTGTGAGTCATAATTGATTCTGTGGCAATGGGTTTGGTTGTTTGTTTTTTTTTTTTTAATAAATTTCAAGAAAAAGACAGCTCAATAGAAAAATGAGCAAAGATTGTAAATAGGCATTTGATAAGAAGTGCAGATTACAAGTGGCCAGATATTCAACATTGCTAGCATTTGGGAAATACAATTAAGCAAGAACGCAGATTGGTAAAAATGAAAAAGGTATTTAATGCTTATTTAAGACACCCTAAAGGCATGAAAAAACATACTTTTCTTACATTGATATACTTCTTGTTGTTAGGTGCCATCGAGTCACGGTGATCCTGTGTACAACAGAATGAAACACTGCCCGGTCCTGATATACTTACATTCTTTTTAATAAGTGAGATTTTAAAGATAATTTAGCGAATTTGTCTCCTTTAAAATACTAAGATTTAAAAATGTTTGGTTCAGTCACTTCTGGGTCAGTACCTATTGAAAGACCAATGTTTCAAATTTGTTTCTTTGCTGAATAAAATGCTGGCTATTTAAAAATGGCCTCCCGACACATCAACATTTTGTGTTAGAAATGGAGGGTTCTGTGATATCCATGAGGCTACGGATCATGTTTTAATACAGTAATACAATTTTTAGCACAGTCATAGACACGTAAACAAACAAATGAATCAGGTAGTATGTTCACATTACAGAGGCAGCACTTTAAGTCCGGAGAGGTTGACTTGCCAGAGCCCTTGTTCTAGAGTCAGAATTTGAACTCATTCATGTCTCTTATCCCAATGTAGTGTTTATCACACTTGATAAAAGTTAACTTTCTTTTTCCGTCTAAATTTTTTTAGAAAGGCTCACCCTTTTATGTTTGAACCTACCATTTATTGAAGAAAATGTAATTGAAAAGATAGCGTATAATAAAAAGCATTAACGTTTTCTTGTTTCCTTCTTAGCCCACAGCAGACTTTTATTACTTCAGCTTTTTGCTTTTTTTTTTTTTTTTTTAAAGACTTTTTAAAAACCCAAGACCTTTTTTTAAAGTTACAGCAGAAGTTAGTCTGGCAGCAAAGTAAACTTCTGTTGTGACTTAGAGGGACAGCCTGTAACTGTTAATTACATTTCTTGTTCTTTCAGTATTTAGTTGCTTGGATTAGGTTACTGACAATGTGAAACTTCTGCGAATTTTGAAGAGTAAATTCTTACTTTTCCAGAATAGCTAACCAAGCCATTTCTTATCATAGACTGAACTGCTATCCCATGTAAACTGCTTCTGATTTGAACCATTGACCTTAAGGTAAATGTCACTGTATCCTGTTTCCAATTTCCTTGGATGCCCTATCTCCCCACAGGCAGGAGGTCACTTCATTTCTTAAAAGATTTATTGTGACACATAGGCTGCCACTTTCTTTTCCACTTACATGGTGTGAGAGGCCAAAGATTTAAGTGATGCTCCGAAATTCTTTTTGTCCAAAGTAATTGCCTTTTGGTTTATACAGCAGCTGCTGATTGTTTAAAATGTACCTGTTTAATTGCATCTTTGAATACTTTTTTACTTTCAGTGTTTAAATTCAGTGTAATTTTGTCAAGTTGCGTTTTAATATGTACATAAGGAATAATTGCAGTAATTGTTTTAAGGGAAATCCCCAAATTAACTGAATCTATTCATGTGCCATTTTTGAGCCCACAAAATTTGCAGTTAAAGTTCTTTTAACGCCATGGATTTGATTAATAAATAATAATATTAATTTCTGATCAGTAGTTTCACAGTTTTCACAGAATAGATTCTTCAGAAAACAGGTACTTGAAATTAAGAAAAAAAATGAACTATTTGTGAGTTCAGGAATCTAAATTCTAGCTTTGTCTCTGCTAGCTCTGGAGTCCTGGACAAACCATTTAACCCTCTAAACCCCCCAAAACCAAACTCCTTGATGTTGATTCGATTCTGACTCATAGCGACCGTGTAGGACAGCGTGGAATTGCCCCCATAGGGTTTCCAAGGCTGTAGTCTTTACAGAGGAAACCCTGGTGCATACTGGTGAAGAGGTATGGCTGCTAAGCAAAAGGTCGGCAGTTGGAATCCACCAGGCACTCCTTGGAAACCCTATGGGGCAGTTCTGCACTGTCTTATAGGGTCGCCGTGAGTCAGGATTGACTCAATGGCAATGGGTTTTTTTTTAATCTTCACAGAAGCAGACTGCCACATCTTTCTCCTGTGGAGCAGCTTGTGGTTTTGAACTACCGATTTTTTGGTTAGCAGCAGAGCACTTCAACTGGTGCGCCGCCAAGGCTCCTTTTTAACCCCTCTTGGCCTTAATATTCTTACCTTATCAAATAAGAAGATTGTACGACATTATCTCTGGGACATCTTTCATCTCTGAAATTCTGTTAATCTAAATGCTTAGCTGCTGTTGTTTGGAAACGAGGCATTGGTAAAAAAGCATCTCAGTATGAAAATAAAGGACCTAATAGTTGATAGCTTAGCCCATAATATAAAATTTTCAATTTCTTGTGTCTAACAGCCGAATTTAAAATCAGATCTATAAGATTCATGGTTTTCTCAAAAAAAAAAAAAAAAAATTTGTGGTTACTTGGCAATTTATTAAGTTCCAGGAAATTTAATTCATGTGTCCATTAAGGCGCTGTGTATTGAATGCTCGATTTGTCCTAAACGTCAGGCTAACCATTGGGGATACAAAAATAAATCATTTGTTTAAGTTTTTAAATATATCTTAAAATTAAAATAATAATACACACCTATTACAGAAAACTTGAAACAGTAGAACAACAGAGTAGAAAAGGTGTCTCTTTACCATCCTGTTCCATCCTGCTCCTTTTCCACTTTGATAGGGATCTCGTGCGTCCCCCTTGCTGTTCCTAATGTAAGCATCTATGAAGAATTTCTCAGTTAATGGTTTTCCCGCTAAATCCTCTTGTTTTGGGGGTTTGTTTCAGTGTAATATAGGTACAGAAATCATAATTGTACAACTTGATGAATTTTCGTAAAGTGAACACAGCTGTTTAACCACCACCCAGATCAAGAAATAGAAGCTCCTTCATGCTGTTTAGAGAAAATCTTTGACAACATTCTGTATATATGTTATATAGAATATTGTTTTAGATTGGTTTTATTTGCAGATACACAATAATAGTCTTGAATTTAGTTAGAAAACTGATAATTTGTTAAATATTTATCAACATTTAAGGACACTTTTTCTACAACTTGAGCTAGTTATTTTAAAAGCTAGGGCTGCATAGCCCATCCACATTTCAACAATTACTGATTCTGTAAACTTTGGTGGCGTTAGAGTATACAGAGAAAAGAGGTCTTTAAGGAGCTCCAAGTCTTACGTGGGTGTGGGAAAAGTGCAAGAGCTATAGGCAAAAGAAGAAAACATGCAATTACAATAACAGATTTAGTTTTTTCAGGCTAGGGGTAGCCTTGTTTTCTTTCCTCACGTGACTAATTTAGGAGCTAGAAAGATGACGTTAACCCTGGCAGTGAAAATCAGTTCTGTTCCATATATGTGAAGAACTGGCAAACAGTTGAAGTCTTCTCAGTGACTGGGATTGTCCTTATTTTCATGGTGTAGTTTTTTTTTTTTTAAGGAAATTAAGACTTGCTGTTAACTTACTGTTACGTAGAAAATTTTCAGTTACAAAGGGCTGGTGCCTAGAAGTTTATGCTTATTTATGCTTGAAAAGGTTTTTGTTGTTGTTTTTCTTCTTTTGTTTTAATCTATTTGATGTCCTTTTCTATAGCCATTAATTGCAAATCTTTTGTATAATAGAGTACTAGGTACTAGGTTAAGTTTTTCATTATGATGTAGGAGGCAAGTAATAGCAGATCACAGTACATGTGCTGGGTTTTCTGTCAGAGGTAAAAGCAAATGCTGTGGGAAAATACAAGACAGACATGCAACTCAGAGCTGAGGCTTGGAGGCCTCCCTCAGAAGTTGATGCTGAACTCAAGACAAGGAGGAATGTAGAGGGGTGGGACAAAATAATATTTTCTGCTCTCTTCAGTCTAAACTTCAAAGTTCTACACAATTGTGAGGTCTGGTTTATTTTACAGGAAAATGCTACTTTTCCCATTTTTCAGTACTATCCCTTAATTTATTTTAGTTGCTGATAACAAGTGAAGCAGTTTTTTAAAAAAAAAAAAAATACAAAAGTAATTTTTTTTAAAAGGGGGATTTTATTCAGGTGGAAAGTCCTAAAGAAGGTATTGGTAGAATGTATATACTTTCTGCTTATAGTTGGTCATATGGTGTTTATATTTAAAGAAAATTAATTTATATCCCATGGAATTGCTCTTCTGCACTAAAAGTTTATACCCCATATATTTCAGGATTAGGGGGTTGGTGTCCTCTCTAAATCTTTACACTTTTAGAGGATTACACCGCCACCCTCACATAAAAACTCCTGTTTCTTTAGGCATTCGTGTCATCTGGATACCCCGACTTATAACCTTCCTCATTTGTAGACCACTGGAACATTTTTCTTTAATGGAAGCTTTGCTCTAGATTTAGTCTTCCTTTCCACTTTTGGAAACCCTGGTGGCGTAGTGGTTAAGCGCTACTGCTGCTAACCAAAAGGTCAGCAGTTTGAATCTACCAGGCGCTCCTTGGAAACTCTACGGGACAGTTCTACTCTGTCCTGTAGGGTCGCTATGAGTCGGAATCAACTCGATGGCAACGGGTTTGTTTTTGTTTTTGTTTTTTTTGGTATACTAGATACTGTGTCAAGTGATGGCTGTTCAGTGATGAACAAAACAAAGTGCCTGCCCTTAAGTTGTTTTATTCTGGTGAGGTATATAGAGAACAAGACAGTGATAGAGTGAGATCAGTGCTTGGAAGGAGGCAAATATTCAGATTATATGCAGGTATTCAGGTAGTGGGAATAGCATGCTTAAAAATCCTGCAGGATAGAGAAAGCATGGAAATTTCAGATATAGGGTTGGAGGGTAAAGTGTGAACACGAGGAATGGTGAGAAATGAGGCCTGTAGTAAGCAGGACCAGATTCTGAAGAGGCATGTGATTGTTGTAAGGTGTTCACTTCCACCCTTCGCCCCATATCTCAGTAACTCTGTCCGTGTGTGCTGCAGCATGATGAGTGGAGGGCAACTCAGTGTAGGCATGTGTTCCCAGGGCCACAGTTCCTTTTTTGCAGAATATCAGAATTGAAGCAGCATGATCAATCTCTAAATTGTGAACTCCTGAAGAACAGGGACTGTGTTTTATTCATTTCTATATCTTTGGCGTAATAATAACTCAGGAAATGTTGGAAAAAGTAATTTAACATTTGTAGTCATTTTGTGAAGGAGCCTTGGTGGTACAGTGGTTAAGCACTTCACTGCTAACTAAAAGGTTGATGGTTCAAACCCCCCAGCCCCTCTGCTCAGGAAAGATGTGGTAGTCTGCTTTCGTAAAGATTAAAGCCTCGAAGACCCTATGGGGCAGTTCTCCTCTGTCCTGCTATAGGGTCTCTACGAGTTAGAATTAGTTAGATGATGATACGTTTTTGGTTTAATCATTTTATGTATTATCCTAGGAACCAAAACATAGTTGTTATAATTTTTTTTTAACGGAAAACAAAGTTCAGGTTTTAAACAAATGACTTACAAATGAATTTATAAACTACTCTGTGAGTTTAAGACGTTTTTGTTGTTATGTGCTATCAAGTCGACTTTCAACTCATAGTGACCGCATGTGGCAGAGTAGAACTATTCAGTAGGGTTTTCTAAGCTGTAATCTTTATAGAAGCAGATTATCAGGTCTTTTTCCCATGGAACATCTGGGAAGGTTTGAACCTCCAACTTTTCAGTTAGCAGCAGAGTGCTTAGCTGTTGTACCACCAGGGCTCCTTGAGTTTAAGATTATATATCTTTAAGTAGGGAAAAAAATTCCTAAACAGAAAAATCGAGGGTTTTTTGTTTGTTTGTTTTAGTTGCAAGGAGATTCACAGCTTAACAGAAGAATTCAATACAGTGTTTGGTCAACTATACTTAATTTGAAATGTTTACTATTCCTTTAACTTATAGACCTATGAAGAAGAGCGAAGAAGCTGCTCTGAGCTTCAAAATAGATGTCAACGTTTGGCGCTAGAATTAGCAGACACAAAGCAATTAATTCAGCAAGGTGATTACCGTCAAGAGAACTATGATAAAGTCAAGAGGTAAGTAGTTAAGATGTTGACAGTAGTTCTCATTTTATGCATGTGTCAAAGTCACCTGAATTCCTACCATCAGCATTGTTAATTCTACTTTATACCCTACTCTTTATTTCACAAAAGGATGTAGTTTTAGGATTTGTTTTGGGGGCTTTAGATTGTATTTTTTAATTTAGTTAGAGGTTGCTGCTATAGTATTTTATCATCTTAAAAAGCAAAACAAAACTTTTATACAAGTATGGACAAATGTTAACTGTCATTAATTGTGGAGAGCAAGTTTATGGATGTTTTGCTGTATCATGCTTTATAATTTTTACATAAGACAAACATAGCAAAGGGAACATGTTCATTTTTGTGTGAGAATAAAAATATTGCTTATAAAAGCACAAAATACCTGTGTAATATATATTAAAATATTATTAAGGGTAGTCAGATCTATGGCTTATTCTTATTTTAACTTATGCTTTTCTGTATTTTCTTCAATGTACATAATACCTTGTTAACCAGGCAAAGAGGAGCTTTGTAAATGAATTATTGATAGAGAAAAACAATTCTTAACAGCCCTTTTCATGGGAATACCAAATGGATAGGTAAAGTGCAAAGGCACTGCTTCTGACTGGAGAGGATTAGTTACACAATAGGAAGTCTCTTTTTCTGCTCATTTCATAGCTCATACATCACACATTCACACACTCAGGTTTTTAAGATGCCCATTGTTGGCTTCAGTCCATTTCTTGGTATTGCTATTTAGGGGAGAGAGATGGTCTGAAAATGGAAATCAGAGTCTCTGAGTAATCATAATTTGTGAATGAAATAATCACAAGAATTCCTGCCTATGTATCTGCTATGCAACCTAAGATATAAATTGTAAAAGGTTTTTATCTCTTAACTGAACTGAATGCCTAGAGCCATGCATAAATTCTTTTAAAAGTATTGGCTTCACGATAAGATTGAAGATGATTATTGAAAAGGTAGCAAAGTATACCTTAAAAAATTTTATTATTTACTGGTGAGTGTGGCTTACGTATTTATTTTTTAAAGGTAGTAAATTTATATGTACAAATCTGAACAAGGTCTTTAACAGAGAGCACCTTCTAAATTTGAAAAGTAGATCCTTTGTAATTCATAGAATGAGTCCGCAGGACCGCTGTTACTGGTTATCTCTGTTCATCTTCCCGAAACATAGTCAGTGTTTTTTAAAAGTTCACTGTAGAAAGAGAAGTCAGGTTTGTTTTACGTGTGTTCGAATTTTATTTTCATAGTGAACGTGATGCACTTGAACAGGAAGCAACTGAGTTTAGGAGAAAACATGAAATACTTGAAGCCTCTCTCAAAACTCAAGTTAAAGAAAGAAGTGAATTATCAAAAGAGGTAAGCTTACAGATAGAGTCACTTGAATTTTATTATACAGGATTAGTGGAAAACAGCCCAGGCCAGAAATGTGGAAGGGATGTTTCTCCTATTTGACGTGATTCCCAAAAAGCAGGGACTTTCGGTCGTTCAGTTGGGACTGAAAATTGAAAGGTAAGAATCAGTTCTTTTTAAAGGAGAATTTTTATATGGTGGGTAAAAAGCACAAACGAACAGAAAATAGCATGATTAACCTTGAAAAGTAAGAGAACGTTGCTCTTAAACTGTCTGTCTCTCCATATGTGTAGGTAGCCACCTTACAGCAGACTATTACTTTATTGCAAAAAGATAAAGAATATCTAAATCGCCAAAACATGGAACTTAGTGTTCGTTGTGCCCATGAGGAGGATCGCCTTGAAAGACTGCAAGCTCAACTTGAAGAAACCAAAAAGTCTAGAGAAGAGATGTATGAAAAATACGTAACATCCAGGCAAGATTTTCATTATTTTCCACGTAAATACTTACAAATTAATACCATCTTCTTTGAGGGAACTCATGGTTTGGGGGACGAATAGTGATTTTTTTCTTTTTTTAAGGTCTGTAGGATGACCTTAAGATTTGTTTCCTTAGAAGATGTTCTCATTCTAGTTAATTAGTTGATCTTTTTCCTTTTTTATGATACAATGGTTTTCCCAACATAACATCCAAAACCCAGTTTCTTTTAGATAAAGTGTACATACACTATTTTTAATTGTGACATACTCTTTCTAAATTCCCTATGACTAAGATTTCTATGTATGTATTTTTTGAAAGTGAATATAAAAGTATCTCTATATGAGTATATTTTTGAAAGAAAATTTTATCATAAAAATCCTGACTATGCTGGCCTTTTCTGACAGTGTGAAATTTAAGAGGAGAATTAGGAGACACCATTGCTTCCTGTTTTAAGGTACAGGCTTAACCTTAAAACCAGACTCCCTGCATTTGAATCCTGGGTTCACTCTTCTACTGGATGTATAAACTTGGACAAGATGTTACCTTCCGTACCTGCTCATTTTTTTTATTTGTAAAAGAAACAACCATAATAACCACAATTTAATAGGGTTCATATGAGATTTCAATATAGATGTAGAACTTTACCATACTTCCTGACACATAGTAAACTGTGAAAAAAATATTACATGATTGTTGTTTTTTATTATTACATATAATTTCTTTATTAGAGTTCTTTATGTACTTATGCCTCTTATAAACCTTGAATTATTTTTATCAACACATTCAAAACTAAAACAAAAGTTAAGTTGTATCCTTTAATTCTTTACATATTTGTGACTTTTTCTCTGGCCTGTAGTATTTTTTCACCAGTTTGTGATTTTCTTCTTAATACTCTGTATAATCTTTTGCCTTATCTAAGAGATTACAGTAGCCTTGTAAAGAGTCAATTAGTCATTTTATTTTTATATTTTTGTTGCTATTATTTGTCCTTCAGCATGCATCACACCATATTATTTTTTTTTAAATAATTTTTATTGTGCTTTAAGTGCAAGTTTACAAGTCAACATATTATTATTTTTAAATGAGAGCCGTTTCATATGCATCAGCTTTCAAGCCTCCTCCAGCCATATGCATTAAAAACTATTAGTAAAATATTTTTGAAGGTGAATAATTATTCAATATGACTTATATTTATATAGTAATCCTTTAAGACAGTGTGTTTAACAAGCTGATACCCTAGGTGAGACTAGTTTGAAACAGTATTTTTAGGAATTATAAAACTTTTATGTAATAGTTAAGTTTTTCCAATAACAGTATACACAGAGAGTACATTTGACATGAGCTATTAAAATCTTACAAGTAGGTCATAAGATACTAAAATCCTACAAATCTTACAAAAGCCTACTTGTGTTACATAAAAAAAATTAGTGGTTATTCCCTTTGACTCTTTGCAGGGACCATTATAAAACAGAATATGAAAATAAACTACGTGATGAACTAGAACAAATAAGACTGAAAACTAATCAAGAGATTGATCAGCTTCGGAGTGCCTCTAGGGAAATGTATGAACGGGAAAACAGGTAAAAAAAAAAAAAAAGTAGGATGTTTGTGCGATATTTCTTTCTTTTTTTTTTTTTTTAGAGGTTATAGGAGTTTTATTGAAATTAAGCTCTATTTCTATAAGATAATGTCCTTTTGAATGCATTAAAGAAATGTGACATAAACCTAAGCCCAAATATAATGAGAGTATTAAAGTTTCAAAATCTTTCATAGCTAGCTTTAGAATAAGGTCTATCAGTCTTTTAGGCTTCTTTACTTTGATGTTCCCACTATTTCTTTATTACCCCTGTAACTTGTCCTTTTGCCTTTACCTCAGTTAAGATCGAGGGTGGAGATGAAAAAAGGTCTGGAAATCTACTTCTGAAAAATTAGCCATTGAAAACTCTGTGGCGCACAGTTGTACTCTGATAAATATGGGGTTGCCATGAGCTAGAATCTACTTAATGGCAGCTGACTTTGAAAAGAGACAAGTACTTCTTTTTTATACCATATCAACAATTTCTCCTGGAAACTTTTTGATACTAAAAGAGTATTATGAAATGTTACATATCCTCACTTAGCTGCTGGCCCTGAAAGGTGTCATATTAGATAATTCTGAAGAAAGATCTTTTGAATTCATGCAGTTACATTTAGATTAGTGTATGTTGGTTTCCCCTAGGTTAGTAACTGGAAGTATTAGGGGGAAATACTTGCTACTTACTATAAGGGCAGTTATTTTTATACACCATCATTGTAATTCATGTGGTTTTTGAAAGTTTATATTTTAAATAGGGAAATTATTTTGAATTTAACTTAATTGCCAGGATAGTTTATCAGCACTGTTATAAGTGTATGATATTTCTGATTGTTGTCAGTGATACTTTAAATTAAACTTAAATAATCTATAATTAGCACAGTAACATATTTTTACTAGGGCTATACTAGCAGAAAAATTTAAGATTCCACTCCTTAATTCCAGAGGAAAAAACTGCTCTCTATTATAACAACATAACATGTTGCTGTTGGGTCGATTCCGACCCATAAAGACCCGAGAGGACAGAGTAGAATGGCCTTATAGGGTTTCCAAAGAGTGGATTTGAACTGCCGATCTTTTGGTTAACAGCCGTACCACTTAACTACTGCACCACGAGGGCTCCAATAGTGTCAATAAGTTGACTTCTAGTGGGAAAAATATGCAAGAGCTACTACATATGTAGAATTATCCTTGGGGTAGTAAATTAACAAAGATTTTTTTTTAATTACTGTTAAATTACTGTTTTAATACGGCAGACTGGGGAGATTTTTATGATAATGCTGAAATCCTTTTGAGCAGTATGATTTTTTTCTTGGATTTCTTTTATGGAAATGTTGCTTTATGGTAACAAAGGAGGCGATATATGACAGTGTTTTTAGTTTAAAGGCTATCTTTTTCTTTTTTAAGATACAGTAACTTATAAGTTAGTGAGTTAATCATTACTTTTCTCATAAATATAGCATACAGGGATAGATTTTTATCTACTTGTTTGATTTTTTTTTTTAAGTCTGTGTAAAAGTATATGCCCAAGGAAATTAACAAAGAACTGGGAACACTAAACATGAAAGAAATCATTCACTTGTGCACTTAACAAATATTTAGTGGTTATTTTCTTCTGCTTGCATTGTTCTTTCTCTTTTTTGAGCTATGAAATTAGTATGATGCAGCCATAATTTAGGATTTTATTAACAATGAAAGTGACAAAGAACTTCATAATGTAAAAATTCTTAAGTGATTATTCAGTGTTGTATTACCAGTGACAGACTATATACTTTGGGGATCAGCAAGGCAGGGATATTAAATTTAAATTATATGTATATATTACATTAATTAAAAAGAATAAAAATTTTTATCTTAGGAAAAATAAAAACATTTTTTGTTTCCTTACACATAGTTTATATTTTAGTGTTTAAATTTTAATTACCAGTGGGAGCACTGTAATCATTTCTGTGATCAAGGCCTTTGAAGTCCTAATTTAGCCTTTATATTTGAATCCTGATAAGATATTTTTCAAGGTAGCTCAAAGAAATTTTGGGCTACTGTTTAAAATGCACTGGTTTTCATTTAGTTACTTTGTTATGTTTTTTTTTAACCTTGTATACGTTTGCTTGTATGTGTATGTAAAATACAGCACATGTTAAGAATTGTACATTTTTTTCAGTGAACATATGACAAATTATTATAAATTAAATACCTATTTAACCACCACTCATGTCAAGAAGTAGAATATTTCCAGTGTCACAGAAATATCTTTTAGCCTCTTCTTGTCTAACTCCTCTCTTCGTGAAGGTATGCCCTTCTGACTTACATGCTAATAACTTACTTGATTTTCTTTATACTTTTATCATCTAAATATGCATCTCTGAAAAGTATACTTTAGTTTTTTATATATCATTATATGAAAAGACCAGCCAACAGTGTTGAGGATGGATTGAAGGACCATAGGACTATAGACAAAGAAGCCACTTTTAGCAGTTGTGTCCGTCATGAACATGAGAGGTGATGACTGAACTGGATGAGGACCGGTAGAGATGGAGAGAATGGGACAGATTGGAAAATGTTTAGGACTCAGCGATTAGATTAGATTGGGGATGAGAAGTTAAGAATGTCACCCAAATTTCAGGACCTGGCAGTTGAGCGAATGGTGACCCAATTCCTAATATTAGAAAAAGAGAGGGCTTAACAGGAAAACTTGGTAAATTTAGTTTCATTTGAAATGTCTGTGAGATACCTAAATAGGAAAGTTGGCTGTAAGATTCTAAATCTCAGGAGGAAGACTGGGCAGGATTTAGACCTTTGCATACCAGTTGCCATCGAGTCATTTTTGACTCATGGATACTCAGTGTATGTCAGGGTAGAACTGTGTTCCATCAGGTTTTCAGTGGTTGATTTTCAGAAGTAATCGCAGGCCTTTCTTCGCAGGTGCCTCTAAGTGGGCTCGAATCACCAACTTTTTAGTTAGCAGACAAGTATGTTAACCATTCGCACCACCCAGGAACAACTCCGTCTGCAGCATAGGTGATATTATTTCTGTTATACAAAGAAGCACTATTAGTCCTGTGGTACAGTTCTGCTATGAATTACATAGGCTTTTGTTAAATTTTATGGAAATTGTCTTAGGGTTCTCTAGAGAAACAGAACCAGCAAGATATATACATAAAGAGAGATTTACTTTAAGGAATTGGCTAAAATGGGGGATGGAGGTTGGCAGTTCCAAAATCCATAGGTCCAACAGCAGGCAGGCTTGCATCCCAAGCTCCGTAGGTCAGGCAGCTGGAAGAGTGTGTATGAGAGTTCCTCCAATCTGTTTGTAGTCTAGAGGCAGAACACACCCTAGGGAAACTGTCTTTTTGCCCTCAAAGTTCTCAACTGATTGATCGATTATATTGATTTTATTGCACTGTAATTACATTACATTAGACACAATGTAATTGCATTATATTACATTAAATTACATTAAGGAAGGTAATCTGCTCTACCCAAGGTCAACTGATTTAATCATATATAACTACTCCGTAACAGCAACCAGACTAGTGCCTGGCCAAACAACCAAGAATCATAGCCTAGCCAAGTTGACACACAAAACCAGCCACCACAGGACTATTTTTATGTAAATGCATGACTATTTCTAAACAGTTCACGTAGCCACATAAACTTTGGTATGAAATCATTTTGACAATTTCATAACTTTTTAGTTTTTGTTTGAAAAAAGAATTCTTGAAAATGCATCCCATGGTAACAAATTTAGATATATTATCTCTATTTCTAAGGATAGGAGCTCTGGTGGCACAGTGGTTAAACACTCGGCTACTAACTGAAAGATCAGCAGTTTGAACCCCCCTGCTGCTCCACGGAAGAAAGATGTGGCAGTCTGCTCCCGTAAGGATTTACAGCCTTGGAAACTCTATGGGGCAGTTCTGTTCTGTCCTGTAGGGTTACTGAGTCAGAATCGACTCAACAGTGATGGGTTTGGTTTTGGTATTCTCTGAAACCCTACAGCTGCTAACCAAGAGGTTGGCAGTTCAAATCCGCCAGGCGCTCCGTGGAAACTCTTATGGGGCAGTTCTACTCTGTCCTGTAGGGTCGCTATGAGTCGGAATCAACTTGACGGCAGTGGGTTTGGTTTTTTTTGGTAAGATGGTTAGTGGAGGCAGGTGAGTAAAGCTATGTGGAGAAATAGCGGAGTCATTTCTGGAAGCGGGGAAGCTGAAAGTCAGTGTCCTCGTCCCAAGTGTTGTTCTGCCGCCCTGTCCATATCAAAATGAGTACAACTGAACCTGGAGATTTCTGGGATTGTGGCTACTGCCCTAGAATCCCTAGCCAGCCGCAGAACCAGGAATTGACTCCAAGGATATTGGCAGTAGAATGGCCGGTTGCCACCAGGTGGTGTCACATTGCAACCTGGGCCAGGATAGATTTGAATTGCACAGGGAACACCTAGCTAGCTAGCTGTACAGACTTAACCTTGATCATTTTATTAACATAGTATTTTATGCGACCGAATCTTTTTGGATTGCACTTTTCCTTGTTATGGCATAATTTAACTGTGGTTAGAGGGTGTGTCCCACTAGTTTTCACAAGATGAAAATTAATTGTAAATTACTTCTTTTGACACTTTGTAACTTAAAATGGTTAAGGAAATGTTTCTAGTATTCCTTGTTGTAAAACATGCAACTCAGAACGAGTTTCAGCATTAAGTGTTTTTGTGTCTAAAGAAATTAATTACATGCTTTAGATGTAGGTGCATAATTTTGTCTGTTAAGTGTATTTTATCAAAATGAACTGTTACTATATGGGCTGAAATAAAATGAATAAATTATTTATACTTGCATCTTTGTTCTTAGCCTCCAACCTTTCCCCCAATAAACATATTTTAGTAATAAGTTAAATTATAAGATTGGAGAAATATGTTTTACCCTTCATTAGCTTTCTAGACATTGGAAAATGTTAAGAAAGTATCTTTTTTTTTTTCTTAGATATGGAAAAGAAAGATGGAATTCATGCCATCTAATCTTGGTATCAAGTCGTACACGTAGTTTTATGAAGTTAAGGGATTGAGAGGGAAGAGTAGGAAAGTAGAAGATATACTACACTTAAGAAAAGGCAAAGATGAGCAGAGAAAGAACTTGGGTATTTGGGTACATCAAAAATACTATAATTGGAATTATAATGTGTATTTATATTTTGGTTCAGTCTGTAAGTTAAGCTTGTCTTTTTCTGTATTTTGTAGCTACTTAAAAGTGCCAGTTGAACCTCTGGGAAATTATGAGTGAAATTACTCCAGTAGTGAGGTTTATTATATGCAGGCAGTCCCCAGATTACAAACAAGTTTTCCCTTCCCAAGTCTGTCTTTAAGTCAAATTTGTATGTAAGTCAGAACAGTTAGGTACGGTTCATATCTGACGTCAGTTAATCAGATGTTTGTCTTAGTATTCAGAATACCTGTCTATGCATTAAAAACATTAAAGAAATATTCCAGAAGCACTAAAACATCTTTTTTTTTTTCTTCCCAATACTCTGGCCCAAATGCAGGGAAAGCCAATTTTTTAGCTGTTCTTGTTAGACTCTTTGGGAGAGTAACAGACACTGAGGCTAACTCCAGTGGCTGTTTCTTAAGAGGGTACGTGTAGAGCAAAAAAGCCAGGCAGAATCTCTGCAAATCCAAAACCAGAAAGAGCAGTGGGGCTGGGCCTCATGGCACCTGAAATCAGGGCAGTTTTGGGTTTGCGGCAGCTCTCAGAGTTCTAGCCAGTGGGAGCCTGTGATTAGTCACTCTGCTGCCCACCATGAGCAGGCTCAGCTCCTCTCTGGGAGGCCTGTTCTTACATCCATCTGCTTCTCAACCACAACCAACTGCTCTTTTCCTATCCACTTTTATTTTAAAAGCTTTTTTTTTTTTTTTTTAATTTTATTGTACTTTTTTTTTTTTTTTTAGGTAAAAGTTTATGGCTCAAGCTAATCTGTCATATGAAATTTTATACACATGTTATCATGTGACACTAGTTTCAGTCCCTGCAATGTGACAGCATACTCACCCTTTCCATCCCAGGCTTCCCATATCCATTCAACCAGCTCCTGTCCCTTCCTGCCTTCTCATCCTGCCTCCGGACAGGAGCCACCCATTTGGTCTCGTGTGTCTGCTTGAACTAAGAAGCACACTCTTCATGAGTATTAGTATACCAAACCATCTTTAACATAATAAACTAAGACCAAACCCATTGCTGTCGAGTCAATTCCAACTCATATCAACTCTATAGGACAGAGTAGAACTAACTGCCCCAATAGAGTTTCCAAGGAGCGCCTGGTGAATACAAACTGCCTTTGGTTTGCAGCTGTAGCTCTTAACCACTGTACCACCAGGGTTTCCATTTAACATAATAATACCTTAATAATAATAATTTTTGATGCATGTCGCAAAGTAGCACCCATTTGTTATTATGAACCATTGTATCTGCCTCAAATTTTTTATGTAAGAGGGTTGGTTTGTTAACTATGGATTTGTGTATAATTCTGATGTTTGTAACCCAGGGACTGCCTGTAAATAACTTCTTAGCACATATCATATGGCTGGAATGTTATGGATTGTCCTTTGTATTTGGAAAAAAAGCCTTATTTGATGAGCAGGAGTATATTCTGAAAGATTTGGATTAAAACACTAAGTCCAGCTCTACTACTTATTACCTGAGTAGATAAGTCACTTAATATCTCTGGAATTTAATTTCCTCTTTTATAAAATGAGCAAATAATACTTCACATATATGCAAATACATTATAAACTGTGAACTTACATATTTATAATGATTAGTTTGATACCTTTCCCTATGTGTAATACTTAAGGAAAAGTCTTTTATCCATTGCACTGACAATTTAAGTAAAATGAGCCTTCTATAAAAGTCAGTTGATAAAATTGTGGGATTGTTTATTACCATTAAAAGGCATGATTATGAAATATATAGTTATTCTTATGTGTATCTCCATGTAGCATTTAATCATGTTTCTTAAATGATATAGACATAAAAAGTCTTCATGCCATTTATTTCTGTCTAAATCTCTGCATGTAATAGCTAACTTATTTGTTCCTTAATTCATACTCTGAAATAATAAATTAAGAGGAGGTAAATTTGGCTGATTGATTTTTCCAGAAAGTAAAGCTGTCTTTATCTAAGGTAGTCTCATTATTATAAACACAGAAAGTTCTGTTCTCAGAGTAATAACTGCAAAAAGGACGAGAATGAATTTGTTAGAGATACTGCTTATGCTCTTGCTACTGAGCAAAATATGGAAATTCAGACTTTAAGTAGCTGTATAATTGCTTGAAAAGGGGTAGGCAGTAGGGAAAAGGACATGATTAAAATAGGTGCTCTTAAGTACAACAATTAGTATTTCTTTAGTGACTTTATTTTGCTACCATCTCAATAAAAATCATCTTGATCACAATTTATCATCTTAGAAAAGTACTCAAGGGGAAATTTTAATAACAGAGACTTGAAATTTGTGTAGAATCTTGGAGTGATATTAAACAGCTTTGAGTATTTGAATCTAAGTTTATTTACAAAGGGTAGTTGAGTATATGTAATAAATTACAGTGAGTAAATTGGAATTATTTAACAGAGGTTCCATTAGTCATTTTAAAAGTTCATGTCTTTATTAGTGCTTAAAAAAAAAACTTCATTTGTTGATACCTTTCCAGATATCTGTATAATTTTTTAAGGAAAATTTAAGAATATTCTATTTTGTCGTTAGATTATTCTGGAAGTATATGGCTTTGGGTAACTCGGTATCTTAACTTTTCAAATCATTATAAATGAATTTTTATAATTAGCTGTATTTTTTTATTACTACCTGTATTCTTTATGTCCATAGGTGATTACCACATGTGTTCACTATTTAATTAATAGCATTTAAGTATTTTAAGATGTAATTGGGTGGTCTAGGTAGGAAGCAAGGTGAGTTCAGGTTACACAAGAAGTTAGGTTTGCCTGCATCGTATAGTTCATAGAGTGGTGGAGAAGGCTGGTAAAGTAGGATAGGGCCAGATAATAAAAGCAGAGTTTTGGGAGGTTTTGTAGAAGGAGAGTGACGTGATTTATTCATTTTTAAATGACTGCCATGGCAATGCGGAGTGGATTATAGTTGAAAAGAGCCCAGAGGCAGTTAGATTGGTTAGAAGGCTATTGCAGAAGCTTAGGGGAAGGTGACAAGTGAGAGCGAGAGTAAGAGGGTAGTGTTAAAGAATATTTAGGTAGTAGGATTGGCAGCACCTGATGATTGATTGGTGCTGGGCATCAGGAATGACTCCAGCTTTTCTAGTTTAGTAGTCTGTGGGAGATGGATGGTAAGGCATGGCTCTGAACTCAAGGTGGCAGACAAGATTTAGAAAGTAAGATAGCTCATTTTTGATCTTTTACAGATAAGATCAAGACCAAAAGTGCTCGCCCAAAATCACATAGTTTATTATTAAAAATGTTTCTCTAGCGTGCTCCAGATTCACTCCCTCAGCCCTCAGGGTGTCAGAAGGGACCTTAAGCTGCCAAAGCCCCTCCAGCAGTCTCTCCCTTTTCCCAGCGTGCTATTACAGATCCAGTATTACCACTTTGTTTTTATACAATGGAACATACTGGCAAGCTTTGCTCTAGTTACCTTTCTCTAAGTGAGCACTTCATATTTTTAATTCAGATTTTTATATTTAAATAACATGCTAAGGAGCTATTTATTGATCGTTATGCATCAAGCATTGTACTCAGCTTTCACGTACATTACACAGAAAATAAAATGGGACACTTTATGAGGTTGTAGGCTCCCCATTTTCTAAAAAAAGAACTGAGAGGGTGTGATTTGCCTAATTACAAATGTTTTAACAAGTGAAACTAGATACGTCTGATTCCGCAATGCAATGCCAACTTCTATTTTACTGTTCAAAGCTATGAAAATTGATAGATATTTCTTAATCAAAACTGTAATTTTGGTGGTAATTTATTTAGAAGAGAGTCAGTCTTTTAAGGGAGGTTCCAAACCCTTTCTACACTTGAGAGCTGAGTGTGGATCATTAAAAACTCATTGCCGTCGAGTCGATTCCAACTCATAGCGACCCTATACGACAGAGTAGAACTGGCCCATAGAGTTTCCAGGGAGCACCTGGTGGGTTTGAACTGCTGACCTCTTGGTTAGCAGGTGTAGCACTTAATTACTGCGCCACCAGAGTTTCTAAAGCCAAACCCATTGCCGTTCAGTTGATTCTGACTCATAGTGACTTTATAGGACAGAGTAGAGCTGCCCCATAGGATTTCCAAGGAGCACCTGGTGGATTTAAACTGCTGACCTTTTGGTTAGCAGCCACAGCTCTTAACTGCTACGCCACCAGAGCTTCCTGTGGCTCATTAGAAGTTTGTAAAAGCATTTATAATTTTGTTAGTAAAGAGGCCTTTACATTTCTGTGAAATCGCATATAATGTTCTGAGAAAGCCTCCCTTTCTGATAGCACTCCCCTAAGACCCAGACCTTTCACTGGTGTATTAGAGTCCGTCTCCTCTCTGGCTGAAGGACAGAACTCCAGCAAATTTCCCATCTTCTGTGTTGTCAGTTTTCCCTTTATACCAGATAATTCCCAACTGTCTGCAAACATGTTATTTCCCCAGTCTTTAACAAGTCTTTCTTGTTTCAACTTCCCCCTCTCGCCCCATTTCTTTGCTCCTTTTTGCAGCAAAATTCCTGGAAACTGTTTTGTATATATTTTTTTACTCCCATTTTTTAAATCAACCTATTGTCTCCCACACCACTCCAACAAAGCTATTTTGCTAAATGAGCTGTGGTCAAGTCCTCAGTTCTCACCTTACTTGACCTATCAGCAGTATAGGTCTACTGCCTACTCCTTGAAACATTCTTTAACTGGCTTCCAGGCTACCACACAATTGCCTTTTCTCCTTTCTTGCTGCCTGTTCCTGTTAAGTCCCTTTGGTAGTTCCCCCTCATCTCCTTGACATCTTTTGCAGCTGCCTAGCTGACATTTCCACTTGCATGTCTAATAGGCATCTTAAATGTAGTATATCCAGAAACAAAGTTCTGCCCCGCACCCCAGCCCAACCCTGCTCCACCTTCATTCTCACCCAGCTTAATTAAAACTCTGTTTTTCCACTTACTCGCTAAAACCTTGAAGCCATCTTCACCCTCTTCTCTCTTTTTAATGTTCAACATCATATTAATCAGCAAATCCTTTTGATTGTATCTTCAAAGTTGATGACTTCTTTACCATCTCACAATACTTCTTTGGTCCAAGCCACCATTATCTCTTGCCTGAATTATTGCAATAGCCTCTTAAGCGACCCCAGCTTCCTTCCTTGCCCTCTTCAGTCTGTTCTCACTACGGTTCCTGTTAAAAGGTAAGTCAAATCGGATCACTCCTCTGCCCAGATCTTCCAATTCTCTTCATCTCACTCAGAAAAATGTAAATGATTACAGTAATGGCCCAGGACACAACACAACCTGTGTTGTTATCACGTTCTTCCTTTTCCTACTCCATCCTATTCACTTGCTTTCCTTTAGCTGTTAGCCATGTTCCCACCTCAGGACCCTTGTGTTTTTACTCCCCACTCCTTAGCCTTCCCTCCTGGATACCGTTAGAGCCCTGTTCCCATACTGTCTCCAATTCCTCAAATGCCACCAGCTCTGAAATCTTCTCTGATACCCTATTTAAAATTCTGAGCCCCTCCTTCCCCTTACTCCCTAGCTCCTTCCCTGCTTTATTTTTCTCCAGAGCACTACTAACATACTACATATTTTATTTACTTCTATATATTTTCATCTGCTGTTTAGTATTGGCTTCCCACGTCTGGTACATAGTAAACTGTCAGAAAAAATTTATTTAATTAAAGAATGAGTTGGTACTATTTTTTAGAAATCAGGTGGCTTATTGGTTTATAATGAAATGGATTTGATCAGGACCAAACGTAGTATATAAAACCAAAAAAACTAAGCCTGTTGCCATCGAGTAGATTCCGACTCATAGTGACCCTATAGGACAGAGAGGAACTGCCCCATAGAATTTCCAAGGAGTGCCTGGTGGATTTGAACTGCCAGCCTTTTGGTTAGCAGCTGTAGCTCTTAACCACTATGCCACCAGGGTTTCCAACATAGTATGTAGTAGTAGTTATACAGTATATGAGCTACAGTGAACTATGGCTGCTAACCCCAAGGTCAGCAGTTCGAATCCCCCAGCCACTACTTGGAAACCCAGGAGGCAGTTCTGCCCTATCCTATAGGGTCACTATGAGTCAGAATCGACTCAACAGCAATGGACATATACTGTATACAGTGTATAGTAGTAACTACCTAGTAACCTAGTGCCGTCGAGTCGATTCCGACTCATAGCGACCTATAGGACAGAGTAGAACTGCCCCATAGAGTTTCCAAGGAGCGCCTGTACTACTATATATATACTATATGCAATACTACTGTATGCGAACATTGATATATAGTGGTTAGTACTCAGCTTACCATCCACCAAATTCCCCTAGTCTCATTTTGATATATTTTATTCTGTCAGCTACTTTTTAAACCTAAATGCACTAATGAACTTTAAATGAGTATTTTGCATTTGGGGGCTTAAATATTTCATTATTTATTATTATTTATTTATTTATTTATTGGGGGGCCCACTGTTTGGGTTATATCCTTTTGTACTTTGTGCCTTAGTATTCACATCTATTCAATGAAAAAAAAAAAATCTGCTTAAGCACCAACTGAAATAAAAGCATAGGGAAGTATAGCATGTTCAGTCAACTTGAGTTCTCAAAATTTTTCTTCCCTTAAAATTAATAACTTCCCTTAAGAAATTTTATTAGATAAAATTTCCACTTTACTCTTTCTGTGTCCCATTCATTCACTTTTCAACTGTCTGTGTTCATTAACAGTGAAATTGTTGGTCATCGATTATAAATAGCAGATACTCCATTTGCAACCCTTTTACTCTAGGCCATCTTAAAAACAAAGGAAATTAGTAGTTTTATATTTTGTTCAGGAAGAAGAATCTAGCGGTTCTCGTTGTTAGTTGCCCTCAAGTCGATTCTGACTCATGGCGACTTGTGTGCAGAGTAGGGTTTTCAAGGCTGTGACCTTTCGAAAGCAGATCACCAGGCCTGTCTTACGAGGTGCCTCTGGGTAAGTTCAAACCACTAACCTTTCAGCTAGCAGTCGAGTGTTTAATCATTTGCACCACCCAGGGACTCCACATCTAGAGGTAGAAGTGATTAATTCAAACACTTCCCCTATAAGTAAGCTTATAGTGTGAACAGCTTTTTTCAATTCCTTTTTGTTCTAACTGGAAAATATGGGTTCACTTTATTAACCAAAAATACTTTTTACATGGAGGCAGAAGGAGAATGAGTTGCTTAGTTATGCATGCTGAGCTCACCTGACAGCCGTGATTTTTTCACTATTTATTCTTTATATATTTCAAGTTCTACAGCATTAAAAAACCCGTTGCCGTCAAGTCGATTTCAACTCACAGCAACCCTACAGGACAGAGTAGAACTGCCCATAGAGTTTCCAAGGAGCACCTGGTGGATTTGAGCTGCCGACCTTTTGGTTGACAGATGTAGCTCTTAACCACTATGCCACCAGGGTTTCCCTGTAAGGCATTAGTGGTGTTTATTCAGGCTAAGTAAAACATGCTATGCTTTTGGCATTGCCAAACTCTGGTTTGTTGCTACTAGAATTTCAAAGGTTTCCTAAGGTTTTTCTCATCCTTATTACCTCTTTTCAGGTATGGATCTTGATTTGGCCTATCAGTACTGTGAAATTTATCGTCTTTTAGTAAAAAAAAAAAAGAAAGAAAATTTATTTTGTACAGAAGTCTGTTATGTATGTTTTCTGGTAAGGTTTTCAGGTTTTGGCTTATGAGGTATTTTTGGATAAACTTACATGTATTAAATCATCTGCACAAATGGCACTATATCGCATATGAAATAAATCTATTTTGTTATAATAGTGAAATCCCATTACTTGGAGAAATAATTAAGAACTTAACTCTTTAAGTTTCTTGTTTAAATATTATAATTTATGTGACCACATCTCCCAGTTTGTGCAAGAAAGTTCTATTTTACACCTGTTTCTCTGGTGTCATTATTAATAGCACCCCCTTTGTTCTAAAAAATGTCCCAGGTTAAAATATACATTGTTTAGACATTCTGGTTATAATAGTAGATACTCACTTTCCCTTTCTATTTCACAAATAAGATTGGTTTAAGATTTCTTTTCCCTTTTATTCCATCTTTCTTCTCAGTCCACTTCCCACATACAAACAGAGGGGAGATAGAAGAGGTAGGTATGTGTATACGATGGCTGGGAGACAGCATGAGAGAATCATGAAAACGAGTTTTGAGATCAAATGTTAGCTTTGTAAAAGTGTTTCTAAAGATGAAATGTTCAAGTTTTGATGTTCTAAAACATTTGTTATAATGTTGGCCAATTGGCCACCTCCCAACATCTTTCTCTATTATTACAGTTACATTCGACCGTGGACTCAGTTTAGACTTTTAAAACTTGAGATTCATTAGCTTGTACATGCTACAAATATCATCTACCAGTTTTTCAAGTTTCCCTTTTGAAGAACATTTGAATTCCCGCTATTCCGTAATTGTATTACATTTTCTAATGCATTTTAACATTCAGAGATGGATAATTTATTAGCTATAGGACAGTTATTGTTTTATCTGTGTTAGGAATCCAATCCATCTGGTGTTTTATCAAACCAGTCTAGTTTTGAAAGAGCCTTATTACATACTGTTAATGTATAACATATTCAAGGTTTATTTTAACATCTATTTGTGCTATGAGGTGATCATCTAATAAAAATCTCATCATGTCAGAACTTTCCAAGGAGATAACTTCTATGAAACAAAGGGAGTCTTAAGAGAGGTAGCATAGTATGATTAAGAACATGATCTCTGGAGCCAGACTGTTTTGGTTCCCCTATGTGACTTCAGGCTCTCTGAGTTTCAGTCTCCTCACTTATAAAATGGAGGTAATAACACAACCTACTTCTTGTGGGATTGTTTTGAGGATTAAGTGAGTTATTATATGTAAAGTGCATAGAACAGTTCCTAGCACGTGGTAAGCACTTTATATGTGTTTGCTATTACTGTTATCAGTGGAAGAATACATTGAACTTACAAGTCTCAGCAATTAACTTAAAACCTTAAAAGTCAGTTGATGATAGTAAAGGAAGTATCTCATCTTTTCGTGTTATATGGAATTATACTGCTTCTCGTTAAAGCATGTGGGTTGTGTGTAGGATATATGAGGTGCTGTCTGGTAAGGAGAATATGGTTTACACAGAGATCTTAGCAGCAAACACCTGTGAGAGCATCTACTGAAAGAAGCTTCAGCTTCTAGTACATTCCCCTAGTTCAGTTTTCTCTTGCTGAATTGCCTATAACTGTCATCTTTTGTGTCCCTTCTTTTTTGAAAATTTTCTTTATTTACTAACCTCTCTTCCTCTTTTTTCTTCCTCTGGTTAGAAATAATTTCTCCTCTTTATGGTCATAGAATTTTGTTTATGCCTCAACAGAGCACTTAGTATAGGTAGCTAGATGATACAGATTGTGGCATAGAGAACGTACTAGTACCCTCTAATCACACTTTCTGCCGTAAACCCTAATGTCAGCTGCTCCTGGGTTTTCTTTGATTCCTCATCGCTTGCTTTTACTTTAATGCCTGTTGTTGCAGGAAAAGAAGTATAGTTGTGGACTGAAGCTTCTCCATCTACCAACTAACCTTTTGTGATTAACTGGTGCTGATAATGTGACCAATATATATAGAATATTGAGGCTATTTTTGGGAAAGGAAAATTAAAACCAGTTTGTGGTGATTTATTGACTAAAATATTTAGGTCATTTAGGGATGAAAATATGTAAATGTTTAATATATTTCGAGAATTTTATTATATTCATAAAATTAATTTTTCATGTCTCAATTTAATTTTACAACAGAATTTTTTGAAAGTCACTGCAATCAGGATTACATCAGAAAATAACAACATAACAATTTTGTGATATCTGCTTAAAACACACATCTACTTATAGTATACAAAAGTAGATTTTCTTTTTAGTGAGTTATTTGTATTCAGGTTTTAAAAACTTTTGTTTCTGTCTGGTAAACTGTTGATGAATCTTTTATGTTTGACATGTTTTCAATTTTTAATTTGTTGTTAGCATATGCAAGCAAAAGACCACATTGTGTGTTGGCTCAGCAAGTATGACCATTAAGCTTTTATAGATTTACTCAAACTGAGAGGGCCTTTGTGACTCCTGACTTAATGTTCTTCGTCAACAATAAGAACCAAATTCTAATATCCAGTCCAGTTCTGTAAAGAAGATAGGATGGGATAATGTAAAAACAACTGGCTTTGGAGTAAGACATATCTGAGTTCAAATTATGGCTTTAACACTTAAGTTATGTGACCTAGGGCTAGGTGCTTAAGCTTGCTAGACTTTAGCTTACTCAGCTACAAAATAGCTTAGAAAATATTTAAAACATAAGGTATTTATAGGGATTAAGTGAGCAAAATCATTTACATCCACTCCTTAGTTACGGACAAGTTTGGTTTCCAAAGATCATGTCATTATGCAAAAATCAACATTATGTGAAAATGGAAGGTGACCACATCAGATCACAAAATGGAAGATGACTACATCATTACATAAATGCCAACTTGCAGCATTACATAACTACCAAACCATGGAGAATTATGGCCCAGCCAAGTTAACACATAACCACAACCATCACAGCCACCATTAACTCTTGCCTCGTACCTCAGCGTTTGTTACTGCCGGATGTACATCATTAATGTGCAAAATAGTCAGATAGTATATTTTTTACTATTGTCATAAATGCAAAATATCAGACAATTGACTTATAAATGAGAAGTAGGTGTATTTAGAGAAAGAGATTTAAAAAAAAAAGTGACTCTCTTCAAAGACTGCTGATACTTTTCTTGATCCAAAATTCTACCTTGATTAAAAAAAAAAGACACATAAAATTTGATCATTTAAGGCTCAGGGCTGTGTCGTCTTCTAATTGCTCACTATTGTTGCCTTCCAACCTTTGGGACACTCCCCTGTTTACTGAGGTGTTACTTTCTAGCCTTTGGGACATGTCCCTGTTTATTGTGGACTGGCAGAACTGTCCCATAGGGTTTCCAAGGAGCAGCTAGTGGATTTGAACTGTGGACCTTATAGCCACTCGAATGGTCACCCTCTGGATCTTGTCAACTAAATTTCTACCTCTGGTAATGTTTTTCTACCTCTGAATCACCATTCTCCAACAGCAGTCTTTTGTCTTACATCTTGCTAGTATAATAACTTCCATCTTGTCATCTTATCAAGACTTCCTGCCCTTTGTTCCCTCCACTTTCTCTTCATCTATCAGCCATTTTTATATTCCTTTCTTTTCACGTCCCCTACAACAGAGACTTCAAGGTTCATTTCAACTGTTATCTTTCTTGTATACCAAACTTCTTTCCAACTTTGATTCTTGTGATCTGTATATTTTGTTTTTTACTTAAAATATTTTAGAGTATTAACTTCTCTAAACTTAAGTTTTTGTGACTAATATGTGAGTATTTATAGCTACATTATAGGATTATGGTGAGGATTAAATTAGTTGCTATATATACAAACCATTTCGCCTACCCTTTGACACCCACATGGAGAAAGGTTGCATGGTATTTAGAGATAGACCATGTTTGTGCCTACACTGCTATGTGCTACTAGAAACTCACCAAGCCGGGCAGGTTAATATAATAAACACTTTGGGTCACCAGGCTCTAGTGAGTCTTGAAGATTGCCATATAGTCCAAGTCTTAGCAAGAACACTTATGAATCTTTAAAAGATGGATATTTATGCACTTAAAATAGCTGCAGTGTGTATTTCATTTTAGAAATCTCCGCGAAGCAAGAGATAACGCAGTGGCTGAAAAGGACCGAGCTGTGATGGCTGAAAAGGATGCTTTAGAAAAACATGATCAACTCTTAGACAGGTAAGGATCCTGAAAATAGAAATGTTAAAACTCTTTGATTTTTATGTTACTTTTTCTTTTAGAAAATGTATTTTTAATGGAAGTATAATTTTCTTTTCAACTGAAGTATAATTCGCATGAGATATTTTTATAATATGGTATTATTGCATATATTGGACACAAGATATAGAATACAGGCAGTCCCCGGGGTTATGAATGTCCAGCTTACGGACAACTGGTACATGCCCTTTAATGTTAAGTAAGTTTGTCCTCACTTTGAAACAGTTGAACCAACCACTACTCCTTGAACCAACCCCTACTAGCAACAAATTTTTTATCACAATCGCCTTCACCTGGAATCCTTGGAAAGGCTTTGAGCCTTTTCTTACACTAACCAAAACAGCCAAACCCATTGCCATGAAGTCAGTTCCAACTTAACAGTGATCTGTAGAACAGAGTAGAACTGCCCCATAGGGTTTCCAGGGAGTGGTTGGTGGATTCAAACTGCCAACCTTTTGGTTTTGGTTAGCAGCCAAGTTCTTCACCACTGTGCTACCAGGGCTCCTCTTACACTACAGTCAGGCTAAAAAGAACCATATGCACCTGTTCTGACTTACCTACAAATTCGACTTAAAGATAGAGTTAGGAACGGATCTCATTTGTAACCCAGAGACTGCCTATAGTTCAGTCACCCCCGAGAGTTTCCTTGTACTCCTTTCAGTCAGTCTCAACCACAACCCCTCAAGAGGCTACCACGTTCTGATTTCTGTCACCATAGCTTAGTTTTTGCAGACCTTGGACTAAAAATAAATGGAATCATACAGATGTATTCTTTTGTGCCTGGCTTCTTACGTCAGTATTATATGTTCATCCATGCTGTTGTGTCTGTCAGTGGTTATTCCTTATTATTACTGAGTGTGACTGTACCACAGGTTATTTATTCCCCTGTCGATTAGACATTTAGGTTGTTTCCATCTTGGCATGATCATGAACAGAGTTGTTGTGAGAGCTCTTTTTATGGGCGTATGTTTTTACTGTTTGTTGTAAGGTAGATGAAGGTGTTACTTTAAAAAACCTGCCATGCAGTTCTCCGAACGGTTGCACCATTTTACGCTCCCTTGTTCGTTTTTTTAAAACCTGTATGTTCTGGTGTATGTGCATTGAAGGAAGTGGAAGAGAACTGTCTAATTTATCAGTAGAAAATGATATTTATTTTTAGGTTCTTATTACAAGGGAACCCTGGTGGCGTAGTGGTTAAGTGCTACGGCTGCTAACCAAAGGGTCGGCTGATTGAATCCGCCAGGCGCTCCCTGGAAACTCCATGGGGCAAGTCTACTCTGTCCTAGAGGGTCGCTATGAGTCGGAATCGACTTGACGGCACTGGGTTTGGTTTTGGTTTGGTTTAGTACAAGGAAAATCACTGAGGAGTATTAAAGTAAATACCATTACCTCATTAAATCCCCTGAATTTTCAGTGCTTTGACTATATGCAGAGTAAACAGAGGGGTTTTTATTACTTATTTAATAGACTTTATTTTTTAGAGTAGTATTTAGATTTATTTATTTAGGTTTACATAGAAAAGTTGAGGAAAAAATACAGTTTCCATATGCTGGCTCATTCCTGATCCCTTCCAGTTGGCACTGTCATTAACATCTTATATTGGTGTTACACATTTGTAACAATTGGTGAACCAATATTGATACATTATTAACTATAAGTCCATAGATTAAATTAGGGCTCATGCTTTGTATAGTATGGTTCTGATGGTTTTGACAAATGTATAACGCCACTTGTCCACTGTTTACAGTATTATACACAGTTTGATACAGACTTATACAGATCACAGCTTTACCTATTCGTCCCTCCCCCTGCCCCCAACCTCTATCAACCACTGATCTTTTTACTGCCTCTATAGTTTTGCCTTTTTTTAGGATGTCAGATAGTTGGAATCATATATAGTATGCAGCCTTTTCAGACTGACTTCTTTCACTTAGCAATGTGCATTTGAGATTTTGTGTGTCTTTTCATGGCTTGATAGTTCATTTCTTTTTATTGCTGAATATTCCATTGTATGGATGCACCACATTTTGTTTATCCATTTACCTTTTGAAGGACATCTTGGTGCTTCCAATTTTGGGCAGTTACAAATAAATAAGACTGATAGAAACATTCATGTGCAAGTTTTTATATGGACAGAAGCCTTCAACTCATTTGGATAAATACATAGGAGTACAACTGCTGGATTTTAAGACTATGTTTAGGTTTGTAAGAAACTGCCAGACTGTCTTCCAAAGTGGCTGTACTGTTTTGCATTCCCACCAGCAAAGAATGACGATTCCTGTAGCTTCACATCCTTGCCGGCATTTGGTGGTGTCGGTGTTTTCCATTTTAGCCATTGTCATAGGAATCCCTGGGTGGTGTAAGCAGTTAATACACTCGGCAGCTAACTGGAAAGTTGGAGTCGGATGAAAGGCCTGGCCGTCTACTTCTGAAAAATCAGCCTTTGAAAACTATAAAGCACAGTTCTACTCTGACACATGGGGTCGCCGTGAGTTAAAGTCGATAACAGCAGTTTGTTTTTAATAAGTTTGTAGCGGTATCTCATGGTGGTTTTAATTCGCCGTTTCATCATGATATGATTTGAGTATGTTCTCATATGCTTATTTGCATCTGTATTTCTTCTCTGGTGTGGTGTCTGTTTAGCTCTTTTGTCCATTTTGTAACTGGGTTTTTTGTTTTCATATTATTAAGTTGTAAAAGTTCTTTTTATTTAGTATACAAGTCTTTTATCACATATGTGTTTTGCAGATATTTGCTCCCACTCCATGGCTTGTCTTTTCATTCTAGTAATAGTGTCTTTCACAAAGCAGAAATTTTTAATTGTAATAAATTCTAACTTATTTTTTCCTTTCATGAATTGTGCTTTTGGTGTTTCTAAAACCTCATTGCCAACCCAAGCTTGCCTAGATTTTTTCTTAGGTTATCTTCTAGAAGTTTTATATAGTTTTGCACATTACATTTAGATCCGTGATTCATTTTGAGTTCATATTTGTGAAAGATGTGAAGTCGGTGTCTATAGATACATATATATATATTTTTTTTATGCGGATGTCCAGTTGTTCCAGCATTATTTGTTGAAGAGACTGTCCTTTCTCCATTGGGTTGCCTTTGCTGCTTTGTCAAAGATTAGTTGACTGTATTTGTGTGGCTTAATTTCTGGATTCTCTATTCTGTTCCATTGGTCTGTTTTTCTGTTTTTTCACCAATAGCACACTGTCTTGGTTACTGTACTTTATAGTAAGTCTTGAAGTTAGGTAGTATAACTTTTTATTTTGAAATAATTTCAGACTTACTGAAAAGTTGGTAAAATACAACAAAGATTTTCATATACCTTTCACATATTGGTGAACTTTTGAAATTAAGTTCAAGTGTCTTTTAATTGTTAAAAGAAGACCTACAGATTGCGTCATGATTTAAGCAATACATTAAACTAGAAAATTTTATACACGCCTTCGTATAATTAACCTATTGTCAGTATCTTTTAGAATGGCTCAAATTGTTATACTGTTGTATTCACACCAACTTCATAACCTTAACCCATGAAGAAAGTGTAATAAATGTAATACTGAAGAAATCATTCCTATAATGTGAAAATATGTTTGATTCTAAGGATTTTAGTATAAAATGAATTTATAATTTAGCTGTTTTTATTAGAGTACTGTTAAAGTCTATCTTATTTTTTATCTTTTATTATGTAAAACCCTCCCTTAATAAATCTAGATGATATCCACTAAAGAATTAGTTGACTTTTGTTGATGTTTTTTCTGTGTTTGTTTTTATTTTTTAAATAATACTGTGTTTTCGGTGAAAGTTTACACAGCAAATTAGGTTACCATTTAACAATTTCTATACAAATTGTTCAGAGACATTGGTTACCTTTTTCACAGTGTGTCAACATTCTCATTATTTCTGTGATGGTTGTTCCGTTTCCATTAATCTTTTCTCCATACCCCCCACCCCGTACTTACTTTCTCATCTTTGCTTTAAAGTAAATTTTGGCCATTTGGTCTCATATAGGTGTTTTTTTAAAGGAACACAGTACATTACTCATGGGTGATATTGTTGATGAGCCAATCTGTTACATAGCTGAAAAGTGACTTCTGGAAGTGGTTTCAGTTCCGACTTTAAAGGGTATCTCAGAGCAATAGTCTCGGGGGTTCCTCTAGTCTCAACCGGTCCATATTGGTCAGTGTGGACTTTTTAAGAATTTGAATTTGTTCTACGTTTTTCTCCTATTAGGGTCCATCTGTTGTGTCCCTGATCTGGACAGTCAGTAGTGGTAGCCGGGCACCCTCTAGTTCTTTTAGTCTCAGAGTAGATGAGGTTGTGGTTCGTGTAGGCTCTTTGTCTTGTAGACTAGTTTCTTCTTTGAGTCTTTGGTTTCCTTCTTTCTCTTTTGCTCCAGACAAAGAGAGACCAAGAGTTATATCTTAAATGGCTGCTCATAAACTTTTAAGACCCCAAACACTACTCACCAAACTAGGATATAGAACATAAACTTTATGAACTATATTATGCCAATTGACTGAGTTGTCTTTCAAGACTGTGGACCTAAGCCTTCAAACTCAGGAAACCAGTCCTGCTAGGTGTTTAGTTATGTCTAAGAAGTATCCATAACTGTGCCCTCTATGTGCTTTGTTACGTAGTGAAACCTCTGAGAGCCAGAACTTGACAAGATTGCCTTGTTTTTCTGTGTCTCACAAGTTTTCCGCCTTCGACTCGGTGCAGCCTTACCACATTTCTGTCACTCGTTTTAGTGGAAAATATTTGAGCTTTCCTCACTGACAGGTTTGTGCCTTACGCAGGTTCCAGCTTTCACAGGTTTTAATATATATATATATGAATATGTACGCAGCACACACTTACGCATACATACGTATGTCTGTAGATAAACTTAGGAGCCCTGATGGCACAGTGGTTAAGCACTCAACTGGTAACCCAAAAGTCAGCAGCTTGAATCCATCAGCCACTCCTTGGAAGCCCTATGAGGCAGTTCTACTTTGTCCTATAGGGTCAGTGTGAGTCGGAATAAATTCCACGGCAGTGGGTTTGGTTTTGGTTTTATACATACACCTATACATATATACACACATATATCTGCCTATACTGTATTTTTACGTGAGTAATGTACATTATACTTTTTTTTACCAGCCACGTTCTCCTCCTGTAAGGTATTTTCATGACGCACTATGCTCATGTTTTTTTTTTTACAGCAACATGTTAAAAAAAGCTTTTTTTTTTTTTTTTACATGTAAAAAAACTAGCATAGTGTGCTTATGAAAATAGCTCATAGGAGGAGGTCATGGGTTGGCAAATAGACATAACACTCATGTTATTTGTATAAAAACACGGTACACGTATATGCGTACACACTTATGTATGTAACCACACACATATTTTTTGGTTGTTGTTGCAAAATTATATATGTTAGAGCATTTGCCAAAAATGTCCCTTATTCTTGTATACTTCTGAGTGGCGTCACTTACCTTTGTCAGGTTGTGCCCACTTCACCCGTGTTCAGTGCTACCTTTCTCATCACCGGAAATAACAAGTGTCTACTGTTTTGTTTTTTTTTTTACTATCTAGAGAGCGATTCTTCCTCTCTCCCCCTCCCATCCCTGGTAACCACCAGGGAACTTTGGTTTCTGTATGTATACCTATTCTTGTCTTTTTATAAAAGTGAAATTGTACAATATTTTTACTTTTGTGATTGACTCATTTCACTTGGCATAATGCCCCCTAGATTCATCCACATTATACTGTATTTTGACAACTCATCATTATTCTTTTTGGCTGCATAATACTTACTGTATGTGTGTACCACATTTGGTTTATCCGTTCATCCATTGGTAAGCATTTAAGTTGTTTCCATCTTTTTGCTGTTGTGAATAGTGCTGCAGTGAACATAGGTGTGCACGTGTCTGTTTGTACCTTTAGTATTAGATCTCTAGCATCCTCGTTGCTCTCAAGTCAGTTTCAAGTCATAGCAACCCTATAGGACAGAGTAGAACTGCCCTGTAGGGTTTCCAAGGCTCTAATCTTTATGAAAGCAGACTGCCATATAGTTCTCCCATGGAGCAGCTGGTGGGTTCTAACCACTGACCTTTTACTTAGCAGCTGCATGCTAAACCACCGTGCCGCCAGGGCTCTTTGATCTCTAGGGTATATACCTAGAAATGAGATTGATGAATCAAGGTAATTCTGTTTCTAGTTTTTTATGAAAATGCCATACTCTTTCCCACAGTGGATAAGGGTGCCAGTCTCCTCACACCCTTGTCAATATTTGTTGTTTCCGGGTTTTTTTGTCAGTGCTGTTTTAGCAGGGGTGTGAGGGTACCTCCTTAGGGTTTGATTTGCATTTCTCTAGTGGCTGATGATTGTAAACATCTTTTCACGTGTTTGTTGGCTGCTTAAGTGTCTTCCTCGGTGAAGTGTGTTCATGTCCTTTGTTTTTTAATTGGGTGATTTCTTTTTTTTGTCATCGAGTTGTTGAAGTTTTTTATGTATTTTAGAGATTAGACCCTTATCGGATGTGTCATTCCAGAGGATTTTTTCCCAGTCTGTATGTTGTATTTTTACTCTTCCGATAAAGTCTTTTGATGACCCTAAGTATTTAATTCTTGTGAGGTCCCAGGTACCTAATTTATCTTCCGCTGTTCATGCATTTGTACTTGTGCTTGATTGTTTATTTAAAAAAAAAAAAAAAAGATTAGATCCCATAGTTTTGTCCCTGTATTTTCTTCTAAGAACTTTATAGTTTTGAGTTTAACATTTAGGTTTTTGATCCATTTTGAGTTAGTTTTTACGTATGGTGTGAGGTATGGGTTAATGTTTTTTAATGTAATATATTTAGGGATGACTCTAGAATAGATTTATGGGCAAATGAACAAGCTTTAAAAGAAAAGAGCAGATTTTAGCTAATCCACAACTTATATTCAGGCAGAATTTTATAAGATCTCTGACTTACTAGCTTTTGTGCATTTTTGTGAATTTCAGAAGCAGCGAATAATAAATCTGATCTTAAAATCAGCCAACTTATATTTATACTAAGCCCTGACACGTAGAATTCTTTTTATTCTACTTGTGCATACATTAAGGAACCCAGTGGCGCAGCAGTTACAGCGATCGACTGCTAACTGAAAGGTCAGTGGACGTGAGGGAGAAGGATACGGTAGTCTGCTTCTGTAGAGCCTTACGGCCTTGGAAACCCTGGGGGGTCCCTGTGAGTTGGAATCAACTGGATGACAGTGGGTTTGGGGTTTGGGTTTGTGCCTGCATTAGGAATGATATTTATTCTAAAGGCCATGGGATACTTCTGTGCCCAGAAGTGTCCTCTGAATCACTGAGGAGGACTCAATCGTGTAATGTTTGTAAAGCACTTAGAACAGTGTCGTGCACATGATATGGACTGTAGCAATGTTTGCTTCTATTATAATTATGAAATAATTTGGTTGATATGGTTCCATTATTAACTTTACTAATTACATTTTTTTCAAAAGTTGATGATATAGTTCTAGTGTATTTCCCACTAGAATATTGGATTAACTGGAACACTTCATTTTCAGTGTGCCAGATGAGAGGGAGTTTATTTATTCTCAGTTCCTTGAAGTGACAGTAAAAACATGTACATGTCTTCAGTGAATTGTCCGCTGCAGTTCTTGTTCATTAAATAATTGAAATAAGGGAATAAAGCTCAGAAAAAATTTAAAAACCAGAATCATATTGTTAATTCATAAGCACCTTTTAGTTGAATCTAATTTATGGCCACATTAAAGCTATGTCCATTGATATATTTTAAAATGTGGCCAATATAGCTTAAAGACAATGTATCGGTATTGAGACCATGGTTTCAGGTTCACTCAAAAAAAAAACAAATCCGTTGCCATCAAGTTGATTCCGACTCATAGCAACCCTATACCAGCAAAAAATACCAGCAACCCTATAGGACAGAGTAAAACTGCCCCATGGAGTTTCCAAGGAGTGCCTGTTGGATTCAAACTCCCAACCTTTTGGTTAGCAGCCATAGCTCTTAAGCACTACACCACGAGGTTCACTCATAGGCTTCCTTTTTTTTGTCCCATGGCCTTTTCTAAGTCTAGCCAGTTGCCTCACAAATGTGTAATTTGGGTCACAAGTACAGAGAGTAGATTGAATCAGTACAAATATCTAAGTACTGCTAAAAAAGGAACTCACGTACATGTCCTTTTAGTGACCTTAACATCGTGTTTGTAAACAAAGGAAAGCACATTATTAAATGTGTGCCTGTATTTTTAGGGTGCTTTTATAGAAATCTGGAGTCATAGTTGGTCATTGTGCATGTGAACTGAACCGGACAGAGAGAGTGAAAGAGAGAAAAGGTGTGTGTGTGTTTATACAACTTCCTTTATAGGCTACTGCTCTGTTGCTTTAGGGAAAATTTCATAGATTTAGATTTGGTAAATATACCCATGTCCAAAAAAAGATATGTGTAAAAAATTGGAATACCAGCTGACTAAATCAACTCATAAAAACTTCACTTAAAAGTAGGATATTTTCCACGATTATTTTAAAATATGATGTTTACTGGAAGGAAAGTCCAGAGAATGACCACAGATGAAGTGTGAGTGTAGTTCTCCCGCTTGTAAATGAGCTCTTATTTCCTGCCGTGTATATTCTGGTCTACAGTGAGTCATTTTCAACATGTTTCAGTTTAACTCCTAATACATTTTTAAACTTGGCAGGCGTGTTTAGATGGACGTTCCTCCCAGTTTTAGAGACTGCTTCTGAATTATACTTCAGTATTGCAGTCATCATGAAAAGTTCCTTCAGTAAAAAGGAAACAGGTTTGATTGGAAGTGTATGTTTTGGAGAAGCAAAAAAAAAAAGTTGCCATTGAGTAAAAATCAGATAATTAACCTTTTAAAATTTTATTACTACGTAAACCTTGTTAATGTTATCTATAAAATTTTGTGATTTGTGAAGTCCTTTTAAGTATTTTCTTAAATACGGAAGGCACTTAAAAGAAGAAAAGATATGACTTACCCACATAATGGGTAATCGTTAATATTTTTGTAAACCATTCAGGCTTTGTTTCAGTTACAAACGTGGAGTCTGGCACAGTTCTGGACATAACTAGAACTACATGTGAGTTTGTGAAAGCTAATGACTGTTGGAGAATTTTACGTATTGCCAACTCTCAATCAGTTTTTAATAATTATCATTATATAAATTTGTCCAATTCTATAAATCCTGTGTATCTTCTGGCAGATTACAGTTGACCCACCTTTCCGCTGTTACTATTTTAATAGTCTTTTTTTATTATTATTATGATACATTTTACACTGTGCCTTATTATTTTTGATACTTAAAAAGTTCGAAAATTCCAATGTTGAGAGAAAATTTAGAGATCATTGAGAATACCCACTCGTTTTACAAATGAGAACACAAGTCTGAAGTTATGTGACTTGCTCTCAGTTATACTGTTATTAGGATCACAGCCAGAAATTAGACATCAAGTTAGAACAAAGACATTAGTTCTCTCTGTTCCTATCCTAATTGTTCAGTCTGCCACACTGTTAACGTCATACTATCTGTAAGCAATGTGTGATGTTGAGCAACATCAGTAGGTACATTTTGTTCTCATATATACATAGAAAAGAATAACAAAATTCAGAACTTTATTAGTTTCTTATGCCTGCCATAACAAATTACCACAAGATTGGTGGCTGAAAACAACAGAAATGTATCCTCTCACAGTTCTGAAGACCAGAAGTCAGAAACCAAGGTGTCGGCAGGTTTGTGCTCCCACCAAAGGCTTTAGGGGACAATCAGTTTGTTGCTTCTTCCAGCTTTTCGTGACTCCATGCATTCCTTAGCTTCCTTGGCTATGTCTACAACACTCCACCAGCCTGTGTCTCTGCCTTCGTATCTCCTTCTTTTCTGTGTCTCTTATTAAGGAATCACAGGATTGCGTTCAGGGCCCACAGATAATCCAAGATAAGCTCCTGTCTTAAAATCCTTAACTCAGTCATATCTGTAAAGACCACTTTTCCAAATATGGTAACATTCACAGGTTCTGAGAATTAGGACGGACATATCTTTTGGGGGACCACCATTCAACCCACCCCATGTACCATTTAAGTCATCTGAATTACTGTTTATCCAGGTCCTTCTTTTTGAATGACATTTTATTTTTAAATTGTTCAACCAGAATTTTATATCAGCTAATTTTAGAAGTCTTTCTAGTTCTTTGAAGTTGGATTATCTTTTTAACCTAGTAAGGTGCCTTTTGGAGTGCTGGTGGTGCAGTAGTTAAGAGCTCAGCAGTTCAAGTCCACCAGCCACTCCTTGGAAACTCTGTGCGGCAGTTTTCCTCTGTCCTGTAGGGTCGCTATGATTTGGAATCAACTCAACAGCAACGGGTTTGGCTTTTTTTGGTGTAAGGTGCCTTTTGGAGGCCTTGGTGGCTCAGTGATTAAGAGCTCGGCTGCTAACCAAAAGGTTGACAGCTCGAATCCACCAGCTGCCCTTTGGAAACCTGACAAGGCAGTTCTGCTCTGCCCTGTAGGATCACTATGAGTTGGAATCAACTCGACGGCAACAGGGTTTTGTTTTGTTTTTTTCCCCTTGTATTTTAAGGTGCCATTTAGTGGATTATTATCTCTTGAACAAAATACTGCCTTAGAGATTCTAGATGTTATACCATATGATGTATGGCATATATTTATTATGAATTAAAATTCATCCTACATGAATACTTAGCAGCATTCTTTAATAACATCATGACAGTAACACTAAGGGTTAAAGAAACAAAATTGGACATTTTTAACAGGCACAGTCTAAAAATCTAGTTTAAGGTAAAGTATCTTAAATTCGTTTATAGAAAAAAAAATTGTTTATGGACCATGTAATTGCTCTTTTCTGTATACCAACTAAATTTTGCTTTACAGTATTTGAGATTCATTAGGTAAGACCTTGAAGGCTTTACGAATGTAATTACTATTTCATGTTTCACCTCTGTCATACGTACTTTTTTTTCATTCTAGCAAACTTCTCGTTGTTCCTGGTTTTAATAAACTTTTATGTATAACGTGTATGTTTCAATGGTATATGCTCAATAGGTGATCATTTAGTTTCTGGTTCCATAGAAATCATTTTTACTAGATGTGAAGAAATTCCAGAAGTCGTTATTACTAGATGTGAAGATATTCTCAATTCCTTTTTATCTATTCAAAGTGTATTACTGTAAGGGAAAGAAGAAATGTAACCGATATATAATCAGTGCTTCATAAAATTATTAATGAGAATGAAATGAGATAATCCATGCAAATCTTTTTATTATAAGTTTTCAATAAATGTTAGCTCTTATCATTTATGGAAACCCTAGTGGCATAGTGGTTAAGTGCTACGGCTGCTAACCAAAGGGTCAGCAGTTTGAATCTGCCAGATGCTCCTTGGAAACTGTATGGGGCAGTTCTACTGTCTCCTGTAGGGTCGCTATGAGTCGAAATCGACTCGACGGCACTGAGTTTGGTTTTTTGGTTATCATTTATTATCATCTCTTTAGTTGATTTTTAAAGCAAGACGTGCCTATGTTCCGTTTTCTGCTCTGGAAGGGAAAAGGGCTAGTTGCAGTCTCTGAATAGATCTGGTAAAACTGTTTGCATGCAGATGGATAACCTCCACTGTTACAAGGCTCTCTAAAAAAGGAGATCCCTTTCCTCAATTTAACATTATTCTAATTATTAGCAGTTCAGACTGTCGAGCTTTTCCGTGTGTCTTTTTATAAGTAAAAAAAAAAAAAATACATCCATTATGTTTATCCCAAAACATGGTACTAAAAACTTTTGTGCTTATTGTTAAAAAAAAGTGTGTTAATTTATTTAGACTGCTAGGCTTCTTTGGGAAAAGTAGAAAACGAGTTAATGTTTCTTCAGACAACAAAGCTTAAGTGACATCTACATATCCATTATTAAAATTCAGATGTTTTCTTTTAATTCACTGAGACCCCAGTGTGAATGTCTATTAGCTAGATTATTCATAGATACTCTGACTGTAACAATGCCTATCATTTCTTAAATTCTTTTTGTCAGAAATCGTTGAGATAGAAAATGCTCAAAAGAAAACATCTCCCTGCCTCCAGGCAAGAGTACGTCCTGATCATTCTAGTCAGATAGGCTGTCCATATGTAAACCCATACGGGAACTCATGTACCTGTAAATGACAATGAAATGTTAGCTTCGAAATAGTTTTTAAAAATAGTTTACAGGAAAATCAAAGTATGGTAAATAGCCTGTCAGTTATGAGAATGGAATGTTCTGTATGTTGGTCCCACAAAACATGTCTATTCTTATTCATCTGTCATCTTTTGCAATTGGTTAAACTGTGCATTTGATCCAGAAATAAGTCAACAGATGTTTAAATCAGAAATGTGTGTTGTGAAATTCAAGCATTTGTATATAGTAAACATAGATTTTGATTCTTGAAAGTACTTATCTCTAATTTTTTTTTTTTTAATTAAAACTGTGAACTGAATGTTTTAAAAGAAAACAATTTGTCAGCCAGTTGCTATTTGTCTGGTGTATATACTTCCACTTGATGTCCAGTATAGCTAGCAGTGTCTCTCTTCGTTGCAGACACTACCAAACCCAAACGAAACCTGTTGCTGTCAAGTCAGTTCCAAGTTCTACAGAGTAGAACTGCCCCATACGGTTTCCAGTGAGCAACTGGTGGATTCGAACTGCCAACCTTTTGGTTAGCAGTTGAGCTCTTAACCACTGTACCACCAGGGCTCCTTATAGACACTACCTCTTCCCTATTACCATCAGTAATAAAACCAGTTGTCATCGAGTCATTTCTGACTCATGGTAACCCCATCTGTGCCACTGGGTTTTCAGTGGCTGATTTTCTGGAAGTAGATTGCCAGGCCTTCCTTCCAAAGTGCCTTTGGTAGACTCGAACCTCCAACTTTTTGCATAGCAGCCAAGCACCTTAACCTTCACCACTCAGGGACTCCCATCACTATCAATAAACTGAAAAACCCATTGCCATTGCGTTGATTCTGACTCATAGCAGCCCTATAGGGCAGTGTAGAACTGTCCCATAGGGTTCCCAAGGAGCAGCTCGTAGACTCGAACTGTCGACCTTTTGATTAGCAGCCAAGTGCTTAACTACTGTGCCACCAGGCTCCACCACTATCAGTAGCCCCCTTTAATGTTAACCATTCCACCTAAAAGAAATTTGTAAACTCTAATTGTCTTTGTTCAGGATTATGTACTAGTTTAATCCCACAAATTTTAATACCACATTTGCAAATTGTAAGTTATACCAAGATATAACTAAAGTTTATGGTTCCATAATCATACATACATCTTTGTTGCTAGAACAGTGTTGAATTAAATACCTCAGACTTCTCATCAACTTTCAATAAAAGAATAGCAGTAGTATTTCTTGGGACACATTTGGATAGAATTATGAAAAAAAAATTCTTACTTTTCTCTTATGAACTTTATAAAAGTTTTAATTTATAAGTACTTTTATGTATTTTTAATTGCAGGTATTATCTGATAAATGTTTTAAGTTTGTTCCCACATAATTGTATATAAAGTAAAATTCCATTTAGCTGAACTCATTTTCCTTTACCATTAATTTATACGAAAACCTACTGGAAATTAACCACCATGACTGCCTTTTCCTTGTAAGAATCGAGATGCCATTGCCCAGTTTTACCAACTGTTCTCCTCTTCCTTTAATTCATTAATGTGTGGATGAACCTAAGGTTTCCTTCCTCTCCAGTCCAAAGGTTTAACATTGCTTGCTTTGTTTTCTTTTATCATAAATGAGAGCCAACAGTATGAACTGTGCACTTTCTTGTGTGTATCAAAAGGCAAAAGAGAAACACAGCTCTCCCCATGGTTTCAGAGGAGAATGTGGAGAAAAATATGTATGTTGTGCTCAGATTTCTCTTTGGTGGAGTATAGACTATGGTGAGAGTAATAAGGAGTGAAAATATCTTTGTAAACTTTTCTTATAGTGGGCCAGAAATTGTTCAGTTTAATATTTATTGAACCTTTGTGCATGACACACCAAAGAAGAATAAAAGTAATTTTAGGCATGGTTTCTGTTTTCAAAGAACTAAAAGAATAAGCAAGTGTACGTATTTATATTTTAAAGCAAAATGTATTTCTTAAGGAGTCTATAGAGCAATGAATGTCCTTATCTATTTTAAGAAGATGTCGAGAATGACCTTTTAGAGGAGCTGGTATATGAAACAAGCATTTGAAGAATGAATTTTGATCTCAGATCTGAAAGAAGCATTCCAAAAACTTCAGAAACCTAAGTATAGAAGGAAGAAAATGAAAGGATTGTCGGAAGACAACAGACTGCTCAGTTTATTGATTTGTTGTATACAAGTAAGTAGGAGATAAGGCCACATACACAGATGTAATATTTTGGTACACTTGGAATGTCCGAATAAAGAGCTTATCCTTACCTCAGTAAGCAATTGAGGGGTAAATTGGTGGAAATTGCATTTTAGAGAAATTGATTTGGCAGTTATATATGCATATATGTATATATATGTATTTTTTTCCCCCTAAGACAATTCAAGATACCCCAAATAGGAGTGCCTGAAGTCCAGGTGAGATACAGTGGCCTGAACTGTTTGATGGCACTGGGAATAGAGATAGGAAAATTGGTTTTAGAAATACAATACCAGGGCTATGAGTGACGGAGATTTCTCCATCATACTTTATTCATTCTTCTCAAAGAAAAGAAATTACAAATTTGTTTTGATTATATTGCAAGACATAGTCTGGGCCGTATTTTCAGTTGATGGGTCTCTAGTTAAAAGGTCGCAATCATAAGTGTATTTTCCACTTCCTCTTTTCCTGGTACTACAAAACAGAAGGGTTAGAGTTCTTTTCAGTCTTATGCTCTTTATAAGCATATATATTTACACATATGTGTTTATATTCCAATTTCTTTAATCTCCAGAAGCCAACCAATGTTTAGGTGGAGATGGGGGCTTAACAGCCTCTCCGAAACCTTAAACCTGTCACATTCCCTAGCCCAGTCGACCAGAGAGCTCTAAATTGGCACTCACAGTACAAGCCCAGCTACCACCACCCAACACCAGTCATAATTTTATTTCCCATTTGTTACTGGCCCATTTGCACATACCTTTTTCAGAAACCTCATGCTGAGGGGTGCTTATTTTAATGGAGCATTAAAACATTTCTTGGATGCCCACAAATATCATCTAATAGCACCCCAACCCTGCTATCACCACTAAAAGGGAAACCTACAGAATGCACACATTAGAGACCATGTAGCCTATGTTTAAGGGTACTGATTCTGGAGGTAGATTGCCTGGGTTAGGATTCTGGCTCTTTCATTCTAGATGTGTGACTTTGAGAAAGTTATTTAACCTCTATATCTCAGTTTTCTCATCTATAAAATAAAGGCAACAGTAATTCAAAATTGTTGTGAGGATTAAACGAGTGTTTGACATCGTGTTTGCCACATAATAAGCTTTAAATGTTATCTACTGTGATCATTACAAGATTCAGCAACTGAATAGATTTAAAAGTGTCTTGGAGGGTAATCAATGATTTCTACAATATTTACTGGGTAGTTGTGATTTTTATTATTAGAAATAGGACTTTCAGAAAGCAGAAGTGATTCATGGGTGAATGAAGTTACCATTTTTATTTAGAACTTGTACTTGCAGTACTGAAGCAAGATGCAGGTGTAGAAATATAGTAGACAAATGGGAATAAGGATCTCAGCCTGTAAGAAAGGTCAGGCCTAGCAATAAAAATGTGGGACATTGTCAATATTGCCAAAGTCTGAAGTAGCAAGAATTCTGAAGTTCCGATAAGACTTTAATAAGTGCTGAACATCTGCCGCTGCGGGCCAGGTACTGTGCTCAGTGTTGTGAGGATTTTCTTGGTTGTTTGATTCATTTTACTTGCATTTTTTATTTCTCATAGTGCTCTTTTATTTAAGTGAGAATATTGAGGCTCAAATTGGTTAACTAATTTTCTAAAAATGGCTTGGCTAGAATCTGCGAACAAGTTACTAAAACTAATAAATTACTTTAGCATGGTTCCAGGATACAAGGTCATTTATACAAAAATCTGTTGTATTTCTCTATACTAGCAGTAAACAATTGAAGTATTGGAAATTGAAATTTTTAAGAAATACCATTTGCAATGGTATAAAAAAATTTAAATACTTAGGAATAAAATTAACAAAATATGAAGCAAGCACAACACCTGTGCCCTGAAAACTTTAAAATATTGCTAAGAAAAAAATAAGGAAGACCTAAATAAGTGTAGAGATATAGCCCGTTTATAGTTTGAAACACTCAATATTGCTAAATGACAGTTGTCCTCAAACTGATTTGTAGATTCAGTGTAATCCTGATCAGAAGCCCAACTAGCATTTTGTAGAAATTGACAAGCTATTCAAAAAACTAAAAGAAAACATAAGTGAAAATCATGGTGACTTTGGGTTAATCACATGTTTCATAAATACAAAGAACATGAACCATAAAAAAAAAAAATAAAGGGGAAACTTATTAAATTGGACTTCATCAAAATAAGAAATTTTTGTTCTTCTGATGAAAGAAAAAGGCAAGCCACAGACTGGGAGAAAATATTTGCAAAGTACATATGTAATTAAGGACTTTATCCAGAGTACTTACAATTTAATGGGAAGAAGGCAACTCTTTTTTTAAGATTTTGTTATGCTTTAGGTTAAAGTTTACACAGCAAATTAGTTTCCCATTCATTAATTCATATACAGTTAGTTCCATGACATTGGCTGCATTCCCCGCAATGTGTCAGCACTTCCCTACCTCGGTTCCCTGTTTCCATTTTTCTGCTATCCCTGTCCCTCCCTACCTTCTCATCCTTGCTTTTGGACAAATGTTGCCCTTTTGGTCCCCTATAGTTGATTCTTCTAAGGAGCACACTCCTCTCAGGTGTTATTGTTTATTTTATTAGCTAGTCTATTATTTGGCTGAAAGGTGACCTCCGGGAGTGGCTTCAGGTCCAAGTTAAAAGGGTATCTGAGGGCAGTAGTCTCTGTCAGATCAGTGAGCCTGGTCTTTTTTATGAATTTTTAATTTCGTTCTGCATTTTTCTCCCATTCTTAACCGGGACCTTCTGTTTTGTTCCTGGTCAGCGGTTGGTAGTGTTAGCCAGCACCATCTAGTTCTTCTGGTCTCAGATAAGAAGCGGCTGCGGTTCCTGTGGGCCCTTAGTCCTTTGGACTAATTGCTTCCTTGAGCCTTTGGTTTTCTTTGCCCTCCTTTGCTCCAGATGGGAAGAGACCAGTAGTTGTATCTTAGATGGCCACAGTTAAGCTTTTAAAACCCATCTGCTACTCACCAAACTAGGATGTTATGCCAGTTGACCTGGATGACCCCTGAGAGGTCTTTAGCCTTCAAGCTCAGTAACCCAGTCCAAGAAGTTTCCATAACTCTACCCTCTGTGCACTCTGTTATCAAACTTTTTGATTTAAAAAAAAACTGGCCAAAGGATTTGCATAGATAACTTCACCGAAGAAGAAATTCAAATTAACTTTTTTCCCTTTTTCGTCTACGCTTCCTGACTCTGCATCTTCACAATTTAACCTCTTACAATCTAGTGTCCAGTGCCACAGACAACTGAATAGAGATCTTAGACTTTCAGTGATTCCTTGTTTGACTCTCTCACCTCTGCCATTGCATTTATTTGTTTGTTTTAATTTCTTCTCTCTGGGATACAGGACAGTATAGTATAAAAAAAAATTTTTTTTTTTTTTTAAGAACACAGAATTTGGAGGGAGGCCTGGGTGCGAATTCTGGCTTTAGTACTTTGGTAAGTTATTAACTTCTCTGAGTCTCAGTTTCTTAAACAGAATAACCATGAATTCTCTGTTAGGGTTTTGGAAATGAAGTGAAAAGAAAAAGCATGAGGAAAGCAAATGTAAACACAAGTCACTCAAGTGTTAGGCTACTGGAAAAAAAAAAAAGTTAGTCTCCTTTCCATCATATTGCTCTCCACACGCGCTGATAGGAGTCATGCCAGTTTCAATTTCCTCTAAGTATAAACATCTTTAAGTTTCATCACTGGTTTTTTCTTACAACCCATTGGCTGGGTCATAATTACAATAGCAAGTAAGAAATCATAGTGGAGGCAGAGCAGTAGTAGTAAGAAAAACCAAAGAGAGAAAACCCTTTCTGGGGTGAGAGGGCATAGGAAAAGTGGGGGGAGAAAAGTGAGGCTCAAGAAAATATTTTTTACAGAAAGACAGTTCTTCAAAAAATAATTTATAAAGTTAAAAATATTGATTTTTTTATTCAATGAATATTTATTGAGTTTTTTTTTGTTTTTTTTCTGTGATTACTTATGTTAAACCAAAAAAAAAAAAAAAACTCACTGCCATAGAGTTGATTCAGACTCAGCAATGGAAGCAGATTGCCACATCTTTCTCCAGCGCAGCCGCTGGTGGTTTTGAACCACTGACCTTTCAGTTAGGAGTTGAACAGCTTAACCACTGCACCGTCAGGGCTCATGATTCTGTTAGCTACTTTATTATTTCATTTTTATCTGGAAGTGTTTATAACTGTAAACAGATGAACTAGGTAGATACCTAAGTACAGTGAAACCTATTCAAGCCAACACTCAAGGAGACTGCCTTGTGTTTCCAGGTCTTGCAAGTTTGCTGCCTTTGACAGAGTGCTCACACTTATCTGTTGCTCTCTGTTAAGAATCCTACCTCATAAACACCCAGCGAGTTTTCCTTCTCTGACAGGTTTCTGCCTTTCACAGGTTCCTTACACGGACATTTTTTGGAACCTTATACATTTTCTCCTCAGGTAAACAGCTGTAGAAAATAAAAATAGGATACATGTTTACTGAATGCCTAACGGGCATATTATATTTAATATCTACTTTTTTGAAAATCCCAAGGTAGTATTTTACAGAAAAACTAACAAGTACTTAAATCTAATGAGAGAAATTAAGAGATGAGGAGGCAGACCTAACAATGTGATTTAGCTCTTCTCTTTAGTATGTTGGTGTCCTTCACTGTTTGTTTCACATGCCCTCATAAGACTTTATTATATTCTTATCAGTAGGCTAGTTAGTTGCACTTTTATCGTGTATAAATTTTGTAGTAATTTTAACTCATTAGAAAATTTAGATATATCCTATCACAGTAACTTTGCCTTTTCTTTTGCATTTCTGTTTTTAAAATGATTTTAGAATGTTGTCATGTCTCCTTCTACCACATTAGTCATTAACCAAAATACATTTTTAGACACTTTAATCTTGAAGCTCAGTCATACCTATCCTATAATCATTTTGGTTTCTTTTTTCTTCACTCCTGTAATTTGTTTTCATCTTACTGACACCTAAACCTAGAAATACAAATCTTAATTCACTGGTTTTGCCATACTTCAGAAGAGACTCTCCCTTATCAGATCAGTCTGTGATGCTTTAGTGCTTTCTATCCTGGCTTGAGTCTATTTCGTAATTTAAATTTTATAACACCTGAAAGTCTCTTGGCTAATATTACTCCATTCATTCATTTAATAAAGAGCTGTTAAGAGCTCACAATGTACCAGGTGCTATGCTAGATGCTAGGAATCTGAAGATGGGTTAGACAAGATTCCTGCACTTGGGGGATTTTTATTTTAATTCTTCAAGGCACTGTTCTGGCCCTTTTACTTGTATTATCTCTTTAAAGTCCCAGGACCCAACATGCCAAAGTTTTTCACCAGAGATTTTGATTCAGCAAATCTAGGTTAGAGCCATGGCATCTATAGTTTTTATAAGTTACACAAGTGGTTCTGAGAGTCATCACTGGTCGGTTTAAGGGAAATCAAACCCAAGAGCCGTCCTCATTCTTAGAAAAGAAAGAAGTCTTACTAATGATTTAACTCTAACCCAATTCTGTGGGTTCGATGACCTAGGGCTCTGGTTTCTAGATCCCCATTCAGGAGTTTTTCTTAGAGTCCTCATGGAAGTCTTTAGCCATTTTCAGAACGCTGATTTATGTAAGTTGCAATTTGTAGGGCTTGCTGGTTAGTACGAAGTTGGCCTGGATAGAGTCCTTATACAATATATGTTAACCACAGTGAATTGATTTCCTTTCAATGAGCTGTATATTATGGAAAAATCAGAAGGGAAAAAAAAAAAAGTGACTAGCCTCCTTTCTGCTACTGTTAGTACTTGACACTATTATATATAAAAACATCCCATAAAAGTGTTTTTTATTATTACTTTTTTAGGTTTAATTTTATTTATTGTGATTTTTTTCTTAAAAAAAAAAAAAAAACACTCTAAGGTGTCTGTTGAAAGCAATGCAAAGTAGAGTTTTCAGTGCTGTGAAGCACTGGTGTAATAAATACCCTGGGTTCACAGGGATGATTCAGGATGAATTTTAAGTGTTTGTTGTCATGTTGCCACAAAAGGGGGGGGGGAAGCTACCCATTCAGACACTTATAAAATGTTTTACTCTAATCCCGTGTATGCTTTGATTTATTTTAAGGCAGCATTCCTTTCGTTATATTTGTTTCACTTAAGTATTTTTTTATCTTCACATACCTGAAGTGCCTATTACTTTGCCTTTATAAGATGGCCAAATATTACTACATATTGTTTATTTTATTAATGACATTACATAGTTTATTTGATCATGATATGATAGATGCATTGAATGACTCTAAATGCATGCTTGAGATTCTTATAAATCCATGGTACAGTTGTTAAACATACTTAGCGTTTTTAACTCGGCAATAAAAGATCTCTCACATTCATTTGCGAATTAGCTTGTAAGCCAAAAATGACAGATGTAGTATTACAGCTGAGAAGCAAACTGGTTGAAGAAATCATCTAAATGATAGAAACCTTTGGACAAACGCACAAATGTCTTTTAAATTCTTTTCCTGAGTCCTGTAGTATTCATTGTGACAGCCGTTCATGGTGGTTTTTTACATTTTCCTCACCGGCCTTCTTTTCAGTTTGGAAAACTTCACAATTGAAATGGGAAGAGTAAAGTTACTAGAACTTTATAATTTCATCTGTGTATTTATTTTTAAACCTCGTAATTGCTGCCCCCATTTTTAGTGAAAATAAATTTGATTCCATATATGTGTTGTATATTTTAAAATTTAGTACAGCAATACAGAAATAACTAAAAAATGAAAGAACAGTTGGTAGGACTGTTAGCAGTGACGAACAAAAGTAAAGTATCTGAAATAATATCTTCCATGTATTTTAATGTGACTATAAAAAGAAAACTATTTCAAATGAATTTTCTAATATATAGCAATTGTCCTTAACATAAGGAGCCCTGGTTGCACAGTGGTTAACTGCACGGCTACTAACTAAAGGGTCGAAGATTTCGACCCTCTAGCCACTCCCGGGTAGAAAGATGTGGCAGCCTGTTGCCATAAAGACCTACAGCTTGGGAAAACCCTGTGAGACAGTTCTACCCTGTCCTATAGGGTTGCCGTCAGTTGGAATTGATTCAGTGGCAGTGGCTTTGGTTTAGTTTTGGTCTTTAACCTGTTTCTACCTCCACAACTTTGACATGTGCAACATAATCCTGTCAGTAACTTCTCTGGTTACATAAGGTGATTTTTCAGCTAGAGAACAAGCACAGCCCACTAGAAGGGCGTATTACAATGTATCAAGCTGGTACATAATCTGAGTGAAGGAAGTTTCTGATCTTCCTTCCTCACCAACTGATGTAGAATTTGATTTAATTGAAGAAATGGCTGTCATATTTGCATACTAAATATGTGGGAATGTGAAAATTTATTTTTAAAGGAAGATCTGTCGTTTTTCACAAAATCTGCCTTTCAAAAATCAGTTGTAAATCATGATAGTAATTTATATAAACGTAAAATATACCTCTATATAAATGCACATATATTCTGAATTATATAAAAATTTATTTGTTTTATTTATTTGCTTTTTTAAGTAAAGATTAGAAATCGTAGTTTGGATATGGTAGGGTAACGGGTCCTTATTTCTGGATTCAGAGATCTTTCAGCTGTTTTTAGGATGTTGCGGTATGATTAATGGCTTTTGTATGTTGCCTTTTTAGCCATGGTCTTGTAACTCCCACCCAGGTGATTGTGTGATAGGGTAGTTGTGGCCTACCAAGGGGATTGGTCAGTTTTGCCTTAAAAGAGAGCCAATTCCAGAGCAGAGAGGAGGAGCCCACCACCACCAAGAAAGAAGAAGCCTGAAGGAGAGACCCAGCAGCAGGAGACGGCCTGTTGGCCTTCCCAGAGCATGGAGAGAGAAAGCTGAGTGGAGTGCCTTTGGGCAGAAGCCGAGGGCTAGAGAGAGGCGTGCCTGTGAGCACAGCTGGGGAGAGGCTCTCCTGATGGAAGAACTGTATCCTGAGTATTCTTGAGCCTGAATTGTAACGATTACTTCCCTAATAAACCCCATAATCGTGAGTGTGGCCTGTGAACTCTGTGTGACCATTGCAGTGAATTATCGAACCCAGTAGAGAGTGCTGTTGGTGTCAAAATTAGTAAAGATGGTGAAGAGAGGAGGTGTATCTGACCTCCACCTCATAGGAATCAGCCTTGGTCTGTTGATCTTGGTTCTCCTTCTCCCTTGTGGGGTTGGAGGAGGCCAGACACTGCCCCCAAGCCATTTTTACAGATGTCAAAAAACTAACCAACCATAGACTTACTTTGAGGCAATGAGTTTTTTTTGTTTTAGTAAAATTAGGTCCCTGGGTAGCACAAACAGTTTAAATCTGCCTATTAATCTAAAAGTTGGTGGTTTGAACCCACCCAGCGGTGCCACAAAAGAAAGCCCTAATGACTGGCTTCCATGAAGATTAGGGCCAAGAAAACCCTATGGAGCACAACGTGTCGCCATGAGTAGGAATAGGTTTGATAGCCACGGGTTCAGTATTTTTGGTTTACTAAAATTACTTTTAAGTAGAACCGTGTAATATAAAAACGACTTTCTCCTCTAACCTTCCCTCTCCCAGACAACCTTTACCTATGGTGATTTCATTTCTTCAGGGTATAAAATTTTATATATATATATATACATAAAACTCTAAATGCCTGTATGTGATTTTAGATACATCCCTGATATATGTCAGGTTTACCTTTTTAAAAGAAACACGTCAGAATATATGGACCCAAATGAGAATTTCCTTCACCAAAGCAGCCATCTTTGGGGGTTGTATATTTTCCAGCAGTGCCTATTGCTCAGTTCAGTTACTTTGCAGCACAGTCCTCAGAGTAGGCCTTAATTATGACAACAGTCTTCCTTCAAAAATGTATTTTACTTTTGAAAATTGAAACATTATCCAGAGTAAAGCCCATTGCATCAAATGGATGAATAAATTGGGTACCATTATTTGGGATGAGAAATTGAGGAGAGGCTTGTCTAACAATAGAGGAATAATTCAAATGGAAAATTATGGAACCAATAAAAATAATATTTATGGAAGGGTGTTAATAACGTAGGAAAATATATAAATTATAGTATCGGGGAAAAGGATAGCAAATTTCTATATAAAGGCAGGGTTTTCATGTATAATGTGTATAGGTAAACATTTTTATATATGATATCAAATATTGGTGAGGGACCATATTTTATACACTTCCTGGTAGCATTTTAATTAATATAGCCATTTGGGAGGAAAATAATGGACAGTGTGATGGTTAATTTTATGTGTCAACTTGGCTAGGCTATCATACCCAGTTCTTTGGTAGAGCACTATAGTCTAGTTGCTGTTATGAAGTAATTGTTGTCAGGTGCCATGGAGTCAAATCCAACTTCTAGAGACCCTATGTACAGGAGAATGAAACACTGCCTGGTCCTGTGCCATCCTCACAATCATTGCTATGTTTGAGCCCATTGTTGCAGCCACTGTGTCAGTCCTTCTCCTTGAGGGTCTTCCTCTTTTTCAATGACCTTCTCCAGGGACTGGTCCCTCCTGATCACATGCCCGAAGTATGTGAGACGAAGTTTTGCCATCATCGCTTCAAAGGAGCATTCAGGCTGTACATCTTCCAAGACAGATGTGTTCATTCTTATGGCAGTCCATGGTATATTCAGTATTCTTGGCCAACACCATAACTCAAAAACATCAATTCTTCTTCAGTCTTCCTTATTCATTGTCCAGCTTTCTCATGCATAGGAGTCGATTGAAATCATGCCTTGGGTCGGGCACACCTTAGTCCTCAGGGTGACGTTTTTGATTTTTAACACTTGAAAGCGGTCTTTTGCGGCAGATTTGCCCAATGCAGCATGTTGTTTGATTTCTTGACTGCTGCTTCCATGGACGTTGATTATGGATCCAAGTAAAATGAAATCCTTTACAACTTCAATGTTTTCTCCATTTATCATGATGTTGCATATTGGTCCAGTTGTGAGAATTTTTGTTTTCTCTATGTAAAGGTGTAATCCATACTGAAGGTTGTGGTCTTTGATATTCATCAGTGTTTCACGTCGTCTTTGCTTTCCGAAAGCAAGATTGTGTCACAGGTTTTTGATGAGCCTTCCTTCAATCCTGACACTGAATTCTTCTTCATATAGTCTAGCTTCTCAGATTATTTGCTCAGCATACAGATCAAATAAGTATGGTGAAAGGATACGACCCTGACACATACCTTCCCTGATTTGAAGCCACACAGTATCCCCTTGTGCTGTTCAGAACGACTGCCTCTTGGTTTATATACAGGTTCCACATGAGCACAATTAAGTGCTCTGGAATTCCCTTCCTTGCAGTGTTATCCATAATTTGTTATGATCCACACAGTCAAGTGCCTTTGCATAGTCAGCAAAACACAGGTAAACATCTTTTTGGTGTTCTCTGCTTACATCCAGGATCCATCTGACAGCACAGTGATATCCCCAGTTCCATGTTCTCTTCCGAATCCTTGAATTCCTGGCAGCTCCCTGTCTATGTACTCCTGCAATCATTTTTGAGTTATCTTCAGCAAAATTTTACTTGCGAGTGATATTAATGTTATTGTTCAATAATTTCTGCATTCCGCTGGATCACCATTCTTTGGAATGGGCACAAATGTGTATCTCTTCTAGTTGGTTGGCGAGGTAGCTGTCTTCCAAGTTTCTTGGCATAGAAGACTGAGTGCTTCTAGTGTTGCATCCATTTGTTGAAATATTTCATTAGGTATTCTGCCAATTCCTGGAGCTTTGTTTTTCGCCAGTACCTTCAGTGTAGCTTGGACTTCTTCCTTCATTATCATCAGTTCTTGATCATATAATGCTACCTCCTGAAATGGTTGAACATCAACCAAATCTTTTTGGGACGGTAACTCTGTATATTCCTTCCATCTTCTTTTGATGCTTCCTGCATCATTCAGTTTTTTACCCAAACAGTTCTTCAGTATTGCAGCTCAAGGCTTGAGTTTTTTCTGTTCTTTCAGCTTGAGAAATGCCAAGTGTGTACTTCTCTCTTGGTTTTGTATCTCCAGGTCTTTGCACATGTCATTATAATACTTTACTTTGTCTTCTCAAGCCGCCCTTGGAAATCTGTTGAGCTCTTTACTTCATCATTTATTCTTTTACTTTAGCTGGTCTATGGGTAAATCTGCTGCAAAGGACCCCTTTAAAGTGTTGAAAAGCAAACATGTCACCTTGAAGACTAAGGTGCGCCTGACCCAAGCCATGGTATTTTCAGTCACATCATATGGATGTGAAAGCTGGACAGTGAATAAGGAAAGCAGAAGAAGAATTGACACCTTTGAATTGTGGTGTTGGCAAGGAATATTGAATAAAAGAATGAACAAACTTGTCTTGGAAGAAGTACAACCAGAATGCTCCTCAGAAGCAAGGATGGCAAGACTGCGTCTTACATACTTTGGCCATGTTGTCAGGAGGGATCAGCCCCTGGAGAAGGGCATCATGCTTGGCAAAGTACAGAGTCAGCGGAAAAGAATAAGACCCTCAACGAGGTAGACTGACACAGTGACTCCAACAATGAGCTCAAGCATAACAATGATTGTAAGGATGGCGCAGGACTGGGCAGTGTTTTGTTCTGTTGTGCATAGGGTCGCTATGAGTCGGAACCAACTTGACGGCACCTAACAACAATAACATGTTTAAGATCAAGTTTCAGAGTCTCTTCTGACACCCATTTTGGTTTTTTCTTTCTTCATTTTCTTTTTAATGACCTTTTGCTTTCTTCATGTATGATGTCCTTTATGCCATTGGCCTTAAAACTAAAATAGATTGCCTTCCATAATGTTTGTGGACCTCAACCAATCAGTTGAAGGCCTTAAGAGAAACAAGAAGTTTCTGTAAGATGTATTCTCCCTCCAAAGTATAATTAGACATTTTACCAGAACTTCCTCACTCGTTAATGTTGCTGTCACCTGACCTTTTTAGTTTGGACTTGCCAACCCCCCACAATCACATGAGCCAATTTCTTGAAGTTAATTAGTCAATTAATCAGTCCCTATATTTACATATGTGTACCAAAACCCGACCAAACCCCTTGCTGTTGAGTCGATTCCAACTCACAGCGACCCTATAGGACAGAGTAGAACTGCCCCATAGAGTTGTCAAGGAGTGCCTGGTAGATGTGAACTTCCGGCCTTTTGGTTAGCAGCCGTAGCACTTAACCACTACGCAAGCAGGGTTTCCAGTATATGTAGAGAAAATGATCTATCACTGATATGTTTCACTAGAGAACCCTCGCTAACAGACAGTATCTATTGAAATCTAAAATCTTTTGATCTAACAGTTTCACTTCATTGTCTTTTTAGAGAAACATTGACTTTTGACTTTTGCACGTGGAGGCACTGATAAGGATTGCCTTTGATGCATTGTATAGAATAAAAAATTGGAAACAATCTAAATGTTCATCAACTTGGAATTAATTAAATTACTACGTCCACACTGTGGTCTATTATGTAGCAAATAAAAAGAATGAGATACAGACATAGGAAGATCCCAAGACATATTCTTAAGTTAAAAAAAAAGTAAGCTACAGAGTATGTATGATATAATACCATTTGTTTAAAACAAACAGAAAGAAGCCTGCTATATACTTTTTATATAGTATGTATGCATTGTTTAAAAAAAAAACCTGGAAAGATACACAGAATATTGGTAACAGTGATTATCTCTGACAGGAGAAATGAAGTTGAGAGTGGTGATAAAGTGACCTTAAATCTTTATTTGTAGTGTTTGAAGTTTTTTTATCCTAAAAAATGAATAAAATTAATTACTTATAGAATTGAAAATAAATTTGAGAATATTTAATAGTATAGAGAAAAAGAGTAGGAAATACATGCAAATATAAAGAGCAGTTGCTTTTGGGGGCTTACAGTTCATATTTTTCTTTCTGTATTTTCTAAAACTATAATATGTATTGCTTGTGTACTCAGCATAAAATTTTAAGAGACTTTTTTTTAAAGACATTGTTAACTATAAACAGTAAAAGGACATTTTTTAGTGTGGCTTGTTAACCAAACCGAAAACCAAACCCATTTCTGTCATGTCGATTCCAACTCCTAGCGACCCTTTAGGACAGAGTAGAACTGCCCCATATAGTTTCCCAGGAGCACCTGCTGGATTTGAACTGCTGACCTTTTGGTTGGCAGCCGTAGCTCTTAACCACTACCCACCAGGGTTTCTGTGTGGCTTATTAATTACCTCAAAATGAAAATGAGTTCAAACTATTTTTATATAATAGCATAAGTGTTTAAATAAGTGTATATTTCCCCAATCCTCTGAAATGGTAGCAGTCATTTTAATGTCTCTAATTTATTTGTTAAAAATTCAGTCTTCTTTTAGTTGCAGTTCATATAGAGAAAGCTCTTTAGTAGATCCATTAGTATATTTTTGGTTTATAATTTTAGTTACTGGTTTAAAATACTAAGTTTCATTTGTGTAAAGGATTTCTGTTCCCTGAAGACTGACATTGTATCTCTGCTTCTAAACTGGAGAATGTATATTATATAAATCTTGACCGTGATTGATGTTCGGTAAATATGTTCTAATTAACAAGCTTTTTAAAATACAGATTTTAGTAAATCCTGGTGTGTGTGTCTTTGCTCAAATATCACCTTAACAGAGAGATTGCTTCCCTGCCCAACCTCTCTAAAATAGCACCACCACTAATACCGCTAACATTCTCTGTTCCCTCATTCTGCTTTATTGTCATTATTATTTGCACTTGTTGGTATTTACCATCACATACACTTGTTTGCCTGTCTTTCACCACTAGGGTGTGACTTCCTTGGCAGTAGTGATGCTGTTTGTGTTTACAGGTATCTACTAGTATCTAGCATATTGTATCTAGCACATTGTAGATGCACAGTAAATATTTTTAAATAAATTAGATGTTGAGGAATTAAATATTCTGGTTAATGCAAAGTTAGCCATATATGGAATAGCAGTTTTTAAAGAAGTAAGAAATAAAAAATATACTTTAGTAAAAAATATTATCAAAGGTCTTGTGGCACCTCATACTTACTGTGCTTTAAATGTGTAGGGAATACAATACTGTTGTAAGCAAGAAAATAATCTTTAGATAATTAAGATTAATTAGCTTTTCCTTAGCTAAATAAAGTCACAAAATCAAAAGAAACAGGAATCTTTTTCTCTTGTTTGGAGTACATTAGTTTTAAGGTTCAATTAATTGTCATTCAGTGAGTTATCCAGAGACATTTGAACATACCGTATAGGCCTAGAAATACATGTGGTATGAGTCAAGAAACACAACCAAAATTTTCTTTAAAAAGAAAGGGAATGAGTTCTTACCCCAGGGATCTGGAAATAGTACAGGCAAAGAGTAGTTGAAGGTGTGGTTAGTTATTAGCACCACCAAATGAGTAATTCATATAGAATTGAACATCAGTTAGTAAGGCGTTCTTAAAAGAATGGAGAGAAAGAAGAACTGGAGATACCAAAATAAAATGGAATTGGTATCCCACCTAAGTAACCAAGTTTGAATTCCCAGTTCATTAGAAATGTTAGCGTCTGTCCTTGTCACCTTCAGTTTCCCACAGCTGAATCCACTGGTGGCTCCCTTTTTGGCGACTCAGACCCACCTCTGTTTGAAAGCATACCTTTCAAGCATAGAAAGTTTATCAGCAGCCTCTGCCCCACTTCCTTACTGGGTTTAGTGGCCCAGCCAAGACTCCTTGATCAGATGTATTCTTCTAAGCTGGAGTGTTCTCTCCGTATTGACCTAGAGTCCCTTCCAGCACTTTCTGCCCAGGTAATCTGTTTAATGCCTTAGTACTAAAAATCCTTCCTTGAACCAATACTGGTAACTCAAGAACCTGTCACTTTGCTGAGCTTCTTTTGCCATTCTTACATGGAGCAGGATCCTACATCCCATACTCTTTATCTACAAATAATTGTCCTGCTGCATGCAGACAAATGCCTTGCCTCAATCACTGTACTGCTTTACTTCCACACTGAACCAAACTTCTTAATGTAAGGACCACTAAATACAGTACTTTTGGGGTATTTTGCCCTAGAATGCCTTTCTACCAAATGAGATTAGATAACTAGGTTCAGAATAAAAGCCCGGTTTAACACTGAAGAAGCCATGAACTGTGTGTGTGTGTGTGAACAAAATTCAAAGATCAGAAATCAAAGATCAAGCGTTTCTCATTGGAATAAAAAACTGGGATAAAATAAAAAAGTTAATAATTATATCGGTCTTTGACCTTCTTACTCAAGGATAACTTTGTTAGTAGTTAGGAATAAACTATATACATCAGAGTGTAACAACAGAGTGAAATAGCTTATAGCAGATATCTAATGTCTATCTTCTCTGCTTATACTTTGCATGTTATTGTTGTCACACTGTGTATGTGAAGACTGCTGGTATTATTTTAAAAGCCCTCGTTATTTAATATTTTATGCAGTGCCTTTGTTCAAATATATTCTCCCCTTTCTGAGAACTGACTGCCTTATGGTTGTCTTCCTGTGGTTGTTTCTCAGTGTTGCAGAACATGCTGCTTGAAGTTTGATTCATTGTAGCCTGAGAGCACTTCTTCTGGATCAATAACTTCTTTATAACTCCCTACATGATAGCTGCCTTTCACCTTTTAGTATTTTTTCTTGTTTTACTTCCAGCCCAAAATCTCTGTTGCAGTGAATATTCCTTCAGAGGAAACAGTGCATCTTAAGACTTCATATTATTATTTTTAAAGTGCGGTGAAACACATAGATGGGCTTTATGAAAATGAAAAGACAGTTACAAATGTAGCGTGAAGACAAATCTAGCCAAATATAGGACCTGGAATGGAATGGTTGTAAGAATGATTGGAAATTCTCATTATATTTTAATTTTATAGGAAATGTGACCTCTTAAGCTTATTATGCTGAATTAAAATGTTAAGCAGAAAATTGTTAATGTGTGAATAATACAGATTTAGTTTCAATGAGAAACTCAGATTAAGAAGATGAGATGAGAAGTCTGAGTCAACAAAGTAAAATGTTAATCTAGCAAAACAAGTAAGAGGGAGTTACCTGAAACTGTCAGGCCATGCTCTTGTCTTCATCTGCGCCTCACTGCTAGAGCCACTTTTATAGCTCTGATGTTTGCATGTTTTCATGGGTCCATTTAACAAATTAAAATAATTATAAGTATTACAAAGGCATAATGATTTGAAGCAGATTTTTTCACCGTAAAAACAACATGGGAATAGAGTAGTCCTTTAGAGTTATTTGGTTTATAGAAGCATCAGTTTATCAGTCTTGGTATTCTCAAATTTATATTATTATTCTTTAACTTTCCAACATAGAGGAAGAATATTGGTGCTAAAAGTAACTTTCAAGTGCCATGTAATGAATAAGAAGAACAGGTCAAGCTAAAATCTAAGTCTTTAATTTCCTACTTGAAGTTGGCATTGATTTCAGGATCACCCATGCTGTCCTGAATCCATAGAAAGGCAAAACCTGCAGTTTAATCCTTTCAAAACAAATTGTTTTAAAGATCAATATCACGTCCTAATATCTTATCCAAAATTTATTTCAGTAATGTGGTCTATGTGTGTTCCATAGTTTAGCGTACAAAAAGGGGTTGTTTTCAAATTTATATTTGTGAAATTACTTGCCCCAAGGAGTACAGGGATATTTTCATGTGAGTAAAGTATTGAATGAGTGATTTTTTTTAATAAAAGAATCTTTTCTTCTTCTCACATCTATTAATGTGGCTATAATCAAAAAGATAGACAATAACAAGTGTTGACGAAAATGTGGAGAAATCACCATCCTCGTGAATGGCTGGTGGGAATGTAAATAAAGTATCCACTTTAGAAACAATTTGGTAGTTCCTCAAAAAGGTAAACACGGAGTTACTGTATGATCTAGCAGTTGTACTTCTAGGTGTGTATCCAAGAAAAAAAAAAACATGTCCACACAGAAACTTGTACATGAATTTTATAGCAGTATTTTTCATAATAGCCAAAACATAGACACAACCCAAATGTTCATCAACTGATGAATGGATTAACAAAATGTAATAAATTTATATAATGGAATACTATTCGACCATAAAAAAGGAGTGAAGTACTTAACTGATTCATGCTACAACAATGGATGAACCTCGAAAACATTAAGCTGAGTGAACAAAGCAGACAGAAAAAGGCACATACTAAATTCCATTTATATGGAATGTCCAGAATAAGCAAATCCATAGAGATAGAAAGTAGATTATCCATTGCTAGGGCCTGGGAGAAGGGTGGAATGGGGAATGACTGCTAATGAATATAGAGTTTCTATTTGGAGTGATGAAAATGTTCTGAATTACATAGTGGTGATGTCCAACCTTATGAATATACCAAAAACTACTCAAATGTATGCTTTAGAAGGGTGAATTTTATAGTATGTGAATTTTGTCTCACTAAAAAATATTTTTATCCATGGTTGTTTTTCTATATAAACAAGCTTTTTTTTTTTTTTTAAATAAAATTTTAAATTGAAAGGGTTTTATTTTTTAATAATTAATGCCAGGACGATCCAAAAAGCTAAGCACAAAAGCTGAAATTTACCTCGAAGTCTTGCTGTATTTTGAGTAACATGTGCCAATATGCATTGTGCAGAACTTCTGCCAATCTGAGTGTGAGATGCTTTTACCAGAGATAAAAGTGCTGAGAGTGGAATAGCTTATAGCAAATACCCAGTGCCTGTCTTCTCTGCTTATTCTTTGAATGTTATTATTATTGTTGTCATAGGAGTGAAATGGCCTTTTAAAAAAACACTTAAGTTTTATCTGACCTCAGAAATAACAGCTAAGAGTGTCACATAATAGTGGAAAGACCATTGCTGTAGAATCAAACATCTGGATTTGTGTCCCATGTTGAAATTTAAGACAGCTCCTTCCTGATTAAAGAAATTATTTGACATCTCTGAGCCTCAATTTTCTCATAGTTTCTGCAAAAATGCCTAATAGGGTTGTTGTAAGGATTAAATGAGATACTATGAACAAAACAGTTTTGCATAGCAGGTATACTTTCTGCTTCGCTGCCTGCGTGTGCTCTTGTTTCTTCTCTCTAGAACATCTTCCACCTATGCCTCCTGCTGTCTTACACATCCAGACACACACCTACACAAACCAAGTGAGATCTCTTTCCTGTATGTTCCCATTGAACCTAGAGATTACCCTACTGAAGCACTTTTCATACTCTACAAGCCCTGGTGGTACAGTGGTTAAGAATTGAGGCTGCTAACCAAAATGTTGGCAGTTCGAATCCACCAGCTGCTCCTTGGAAACCCTACGGGGCAGTTTTTCTCTGTCCTGTAGGGTCGCTGTGCGTCAGAATCCACTCAACGGCAATGGGTTTTGATTTTTTTATCTTTGGTTTAGTTTTAATACTCTATTGAATTGTTATGTTTAATTGCATATCTTTGCCAGAGATGTCTTAAGTTCCTTAAGAGGAAAAACAATGCCTTGTCTATCATTGTAGGTCAATTACGAAATGTAGTGACTAACTCAATAGATCTTTGAGTAGATGAATTTTAATACCATATCTGGCACTTGCCTGGGTTCATCATAGCTCCCTGAAATGGCGTACTGTATCTGTGTTTTACTTTTTGTTAGGACATAATCAACTTGAAGTATTTTCAAATTTATAATATGTGGTGATTCATAGGTTAAATGAAAATGTTTTTATTATTAGTTATACCTGGGATGACGAAAATGTTCCTTATTTGTGCTATAATAGACTACTCGTAGTTCTGTTCTTATCTTACTGTTTCTACATTATGTTTTCTCAGAGTATCCAAATATATATGATATTTACTAATGTAAAAATTTATTTTACAAGTGTTTCACAAGTTTGCAGTTTAATGTACATATTTCATGTTCTGCATCTGACATTATTTAAACTTAGAGCAAAATATATTTGGAAACAATGTTGTAAAATTAAGACCTATGAAATATGTTGAAATAAAATTATTCTAAGCACTATAAGTGAAACTTTCTCTATTTTTTAAGTGACTTGCAAAAAAAATAATAGACAATATTATTTTTGAATGGATGAAAGGAAATAAGGGAGCAATGAAGGAAGTTAATTGGTATGGTATGTGCTCTGGACTTACAGAAGTCCATACACTTGCTTATCTAAATTATTTATAAAAGCTTTACTAAATAGATATAAATTACTAACTTTGTAAATATGGAAGGGGGGATGGGAGAAGTAGAAGTAACGTTATGTTTATATAAATTGTTGAGACTTGTTTCTTTGGAGAGGTTTTCTAACCGTTTTACTTCGTCCAGATACAGAGAACTACAACTTAGTGAGGAAAGCAAAGTGACAGAATTTCTCCATCAAAGTAAATTAAAGTCTTTTGAATGTGAGCGTGTTCAACTTCTACAAGAAGAAACTGCAAGAAATCTCACCCAGTGTCAGTTGGAATGTGAAAAATACCAGAAAAAATTGGAGGTACATGTAAAAGCTTTTCTTTTGACATTAGCATAGCCTGTAAGCTCCTTAAGTACAAGACTATGTTATTTTGAGCTTTATTTCCCCTGTAGGACTTAACACTGTCCTGCACACACACAAAAAAGAACTACGGATTTCAGAAAAATGCATACCAAAAAACACTGGAATTATTAAAAAAATGGAAAAAGTTCAGTCACAATACAAACCAAAAAAAACAAACCCTTTGCTTTGAGTTGATTCCGATTCATAGCGACCCAATAGAAGAGTAGAACTGCCCCAAAGGGTTTCCAAGGAGCAGCTGGTGGATTCGAACTGCCGACCTTTTGGTTAGCAGCCAAGCTCTTAACCACGGTACCACCAGGGCTTCCACTGTCACAGTAGCAACCCAAAATATACTAGTACCTGGAATATTTTTAATAAGAATAGTGCAAAGCTTATATCAAGAAATTTACTGAAGTATATAAAGAAAGGAACTCCATCTTTCTGGACGGGAATATTCAGTCTTACACATTTTCAATTATCATCAGTTTTTTTAGTATTATGTGTTCACTTTAATCAAATGCAAGCATGCTGGTTGTACGTAACCCAACAAAGTATAATTCTATAGTACAACTGAAAGGAAAAGTATATAATAATAGTCAATATTTTAAAAAAAGAATTTTTTTAATTGAGAGGAAATATATATATCCCATTTTTAAATGTATTCTGAGTCAAGAATATTTAAAACACAAAGTAAAAGAACATTAGTACAAAATACAAAGCCCAGAAAACAGATTCACATATATTTTAAGAATTTACTCATGGTAAAGATCATATTTCAAATTAGTGGGAAATAATGGCTAGGACAATAAATGGTGCTGTGATCATCTCATCAATATTTAGAAAAAATATTTGGGTCCATACTTCACACCATATAACAAAGTAAAATTCAGATGAATTACTAAGCTGAATTTTAAAAATGAGACCATGAAACTCCTAGAAGTAAATACAGATGAAATTTTATAGTTCGTTAGTTTGGAGATGGCCTTTCTGTTGGTTAAAGCAAGGAAAGAAATCATATGGAAAATTTTTTAAAAGGAACACTTTCCATGTGTTTAAAAAGCCTGAATAACACTAGAATGAAAACTACAAAATAATATTTGTGTATGTATAGCAAAGGGTCTGTGTCCTTAATTTTAAAAAATCTTTTATCAAGAAAACATTCCTTCCTCTTCTGGATAAATAAGTGGAAAGAAATAGTAGACCATTTCCAAAAGAAATGCAGATTGCTAATAATGGGTGAAAATACCTATTTTTACTAATAATTAAAGAAATGTAAAATTTTTTTTACCTTCACATAGGTCTTTTTGTTTGTTTTTAACCTGCTGGCAGGAGTACCCCTAAACGGGAAACTGCATGCAGTTAAAAAATGGAACAGCTGTTGTGGTGGACAATATGGGAATCAGTATTAAAAGCCATAAAAAATTGATCCACTGCTTTTTTTAAGTGAATTTTATGTAAAGAAATAATAGATGATGCTGATAAAGGTTTATATTAATGATGTACATCACAGCATTATGTATTATAGTAAAATATTGGAAGTAACTCAGAAGTCCAATAGAAGATAATTAAACAGTTCTCAGTATGTTATAAAGTATGCAATTTGCTACATTCATGCAATCATGTTCCAGAATATTTTAGATTTGGGAGAAATGCTCATTAAAATCATTAAATGAAGGATACAAGAATGTCTTTAGCATGATCTTGACTATGGGTTATGTGTTCAATAAAACCATAAATATACACAGTAAGAAAGATTTGAAAGAAATAGATGAAAATATCGAAATTTATTTCTGCATAGTACAGTTATGGGTGGTTTTTATTTTGTTCATTCTCCTCACTAGTCTAAAAGTTCCACAGTGCCATAAAATGGGCCTTTTTGAAATGATTGCCATATTCCAGGACCTAGCCAGAATCTGACGTATAGGTAATTGAATTGATGGTTTTCGGTAATTTCTAACCAGGCATCTGATACGCAATGAGCACTGTACTCGGCCTGATTAGGCACACAATTTTGAACAAGAAACAGTTGCTGTCTTCAAGAAGCTAACAGTTCAGGGCTTTGAATAGAGCTTTCTGCAATGATGGGAATGCTGTAATATGTATACTGACTGTCCAGTTTAGTAGCCACTAGCCACATGTAGATATTTAGCACTTCAAGTAATTGACCTATTTCATGCCTTCATTTTTCAACTCAAGTGTTCTTATGTTGGTTTTTCCTAAAAGAACAGTAAAGGTTCTCCATAAATCCAATAACCAAGTTCTTCCTTGGCTTTTCAGAAACAGTAATAAATTTAGCCATAGCAGCCACTCATACAAACGTATAATAAAAGGGAGTTCCTCATCATGGGACACTAGATGTGTGGGGAGATACCCCAAATTAAAAGTTTCCTCCAAGTTATGGAGAATTTTAAATTGTGTTTTTCAATTTAATACCTCTCTTAAAATCTCTTCTTAAAATATTTCATGAGATCCCTTCTTTAGCACCCTGATTATCTTTTTACATCTGTTTCTGCAGGTTTTCTTTCTGTGGTGTTTTTGTTAAGGGGAGTGGGGTATAGATGAAAAGTATCCGTTATGTTATGGAATAGTCATTTAACACTCTCCTTACTCATCCTCTCATTTGGCAGGGAACTCAAAAGTATCATCAGGCACATAATTGCTACTGAGTTACTTCGCATATACTGAGCTCCATGAAAGCCCAGATTGTTTCACTGAGCAGTGATTTTGTTGGAATGAATTAATACTTTTCTAGAAGACACCTTCTCAGTCTGCATGAATAAAGCAGAAATAATGCTAAAACATGAATTTGTGATTTTTACTTTGTTCATTTTGGCTTTTCTGACCTGATGAAGGACACTAGAAATCATCCTATAAGTGTTATTCCCATGCTTTTCTTTATTTATGCTCTGAAGGAATTTATTTAAGGGAAGAGAGGGGATAATGTTTTATTTACTGTTGGGGTTCTTTTGATGGAATTAATTGAAGGATATAGAGTGAATTAAGAACTATAAACAGGTCTTTATCTTTTCGGCATCACAGAAAGCATACAATCACATACCTTTGTTAAGGTGACATTTGTATCATTAGAGAAAATAAGTTGTCTTCAAAATTGTTTAATTGTAGAGAACTCAGGATAATTAGTGAGCTCTATTTTTATGAGCTATTTAATACAAAAGCTTTCATAATTGTTTTTCTTATAGTAGTAGTACTGTTTTTCAATACTTACTATATTCCAGGCACCCTGCTAAGTGCTATGAATTTATCATCTCACTTAATCCTTCCAACGATGTTTTGAGGTAGGCCTAGGAAGAGTAAGTAATTGCCTGAGATCACAGCTTCTAAGTGTGAAGCCAGGATTGAAGACAAAATCTTTCTGGCTCTGAAGTAATATTCCGTTGTTTCTCAGGAAGTAGTGCATTACTTATGCTGTATTAGGAGGCAGGTGTAGCACCGCTCCATAATTTGGTCTGTACTAGTACTTGAACATTTTTGATAATTAGAATTTACCCTAGACATTAAAACATTCCTTTGTTATTAGAAGTGTCTCTCTTTTTAGTCAATTCATTATTGTCATCTTAGTGATTCCTTTAATAAGATATTATTAAGAATGTAGGATTTTTTTTTTTTTTGCATATGCAAAATGCCACAATTTCCATGCTTCTTTACATCTCCTTTTTTTTTTTTTTTTAAGAAAAATTTTCACCCTCTCTCTACAAAGACATTTTTCATACTGACCAAGGGCCCTTCATAGTTATCTTTTGATTTGTTGGTTTGAATTTGTGGCTGGCCAGGATATCAAAAATTTTAAAACCATGGTAGAAACCAAACCAAACCCCTTGCCATCGAGTCAATTCCGACTCACGACGACCCTATAGGACAGAGTAGAGCTGCCCCATAGGGTTTCCAAGGCAGTAAATGTTTACAGAAGCAGACTGCCACATCTTTCTCCCACCGAGTGGCTGGTGGGTTCAAACCACCAACCTTGTGGTTAGCAGCCAAGCACTTTAACCAGTGTACCACCAGGGCTTGTTATAGGTTAAATAAGCAGTGATAGAAAACTGAGGGACTCATTATGAGTATATAGTTCTCACACACAGCGTTGTTGCATTTAGACTGCTTGTAAACCTTTCTCAGCTAAGATTGCCAAATAAATAACCTCTGGATAAGTTTAGCATTATTGCATCTTTTTAATTCCAACAAGCCAGTGCTAATCACACATAGCAAGAATTGTGAGGATGGTGCAGGAATGGGCAGTATTTCGTTCTTTTGTACATAGGGTTGCTGTGAGTAGGACTTGATAGCACCTGCAACAGCAGTGACAATGCTAATCTTACTCTTAGAACTATTTTTAAGTTATAAATTTATTTTTTATTAAGCTTACATAAGGTGCTTCATAATTTCTAGTTAGAAACAACTGCATTATTTACATTAGAAATAAATGTATTTTACTTCCTCATTAGTCATCTCAATTAAGCTACTTTCTCTTAATCTTTAATTTATTAAAAAGGAGAAAAAGGCCTAAAATACTTCTTTGGTGTCATGTTTTTGTCTTAACCGCTAACTTATTTAATTCTGCTTTCTTAAATTTTTTTCTTCCACTATTAGGTTTTAACTAAAGAATTTTATAGTCTCCAAGCCTCTTCTGAAAAACGCATTACTGAACTTCAAGCACAGAACTCTGAGCATCAGGCAAGGCTAGATATTTATGAGAAACTGGAAAAAGAGCTTGATGAGATAATAATGCAAACTGCAGAAAGTAAGTCTCTCACAAATGTGTGCTTTTCTTTACTGGCACTTCAAATCTGATATTATTGCTAAAACTGCTTTTATAGATTTCAGTAAAATATAATTGATAATCACTTTCTAAAGAGTATTTTTATTTAAAAATTTAATCTTAATTCCAGCAATTGGGAGCAAAGAAAAAGTAGGCCATATAGGATAGATTTTATCTTTTTTACCTAATTTACTCATTCAACAATTACTGTTTACATGGCCCATGGAGTCATGCAAATAGTCCTAGCCTTGTGGGTATTACTAGTCTAGTCTACCGGGAGAGGTGCTATAAACGAGAGACAGACAGTACTCTCTGGAAATACAGACAAGAACATGCATTAATTCTACCTTGCAGGTAGGGAATATCTAAGAGGGGAGATGACACTTAAACTGAGTCCTGCAGAATGAATAGAAATTCACTGAATATACTGTGTTGGGTGTAAAAGTGCATTATAGATAGTGGGACATATGCAAAAGTTACAGAAATAAGAAAAAATATGAAACTTACAAAATAATAACATCTGATGGGAAGTGGCAGAATATGAAAAGGTAGAAAGATGCACAAGAGCCTATTCTTAAAAAGGAATTTTCCGTACTAAGGACTTTTACTTTATGTGTCTTAGTAAATACAATAGCAAGACCTTAAAGCAAGAGCATTGTCCTAGCTATCTAGTGCTGCTGCAACAGAAATACCGTAAACGGATAGCATCAATAAACAAGTTTATTCTCTCACAGTCTAACCAAACCTAACCTATTGCCGTCAAGTTGATTCTGACTCATAGTGACCCTATAGGACAGAGTAAAACTGCCCCATAGAGTTTCCAAGGAGCACCTCGTAGATCTGAACTGCCGACCTTTTGGTTAACAGCCGTAGCACTTAACCACTATGCCACCAGGGTTTTCCTCTCACAGTCTAGTAGGCTAGAAGTCCGAATTCAGGGTGTCAGATCCAGGGGAAGGCTTTTTCTCTCTTGTCGGCTCTGGAAGAAGGTCCTTGTCATCAGTCTTGCCCTGGTATACGAGTGTCTCCACACAGGAACCCCAGGTCCAAAGGATGTACTGTGCTCCCAGTGCTGCTTTCTTGGTGGTATGAGGTCCCCTCTCTCTCTGCTTGCTTCTTTCTTTTATATCTCAAAAGAGATTGGCTTAAGACACAACCTAATCCTATAGATTGAGTCCTGCCTCATTGATATAACTGCCACTAATCCCATGTCATTAACATTATAGAGGTAGAATTTACAGCACATAGGAAAATCACATCAGATGACGAAATGGTGGACAATCACACAATACTGAGAATCACGACCTAGCCAAGTTAAACACATTTTTGGGGGACACAATTCAATCCATAACAGGCACGATATGAGCAAATCTCTATTCTGTAAAGATTACTCTGACTACAGTGAAGAAATTGAATATACATTTGGATTCCATTGCAGTTATCAGGCATTGGCCTTGGAAATGGGACATAGAGTGATTGGATTGAAGTAAAATTTTTCTTATATTAATCAGAAAAAAAAAATTATCCTTATAGGAAAACAAGGCCAAAATAATTAGAATAACTTTGTCTAGATTCACATTCAAGTTCAATTGAAGTTTATTCCCAATTTTAGAAGAATGCTGCTGTTATTTATGACTGTTGAAAAAAAATAATGTACCGTAGCAGACATCACAGTTACTGGTGAAATGTTAAAGTATTCTTTTAAAGTTAGAGACAAAACGAAGCTGGCACAATAAGAGAAAAGGAAAAAGAAGAAAATAAGAAATCAAAATTAACAAACATTTATTATGTGGAGATGATTTGATTATCTATATAGAAAACCCAAAAGAACATATTAGGCAAAATAGAATTAAAAGAATGTTTAAGATCATGATCAAATTAAGTCAGTTGCATTTCCAAATACCACCAACAAACAAAAACTCCTGTTTTAAAAATAAGTATATTATTTATAACAGTAATATACAATATAAGGTATGTAGGAATAAAGCTAATGAAAAATGTACAAGACCCTTTAGGTACAAAATTATGAAATGTATTGAAAGATATAAAAAATACCTAAATAAATGGAGCAACTTACCATTTTTATAGTTAAGAAGACTCAAGACTCAAAATTCTTATATTTTATATGAAACAGTACAATGTTAATACTAAAAAGACTGAAAAATTAAGGATGTGTATTGTAATACCTAGAGCACTGACTAAAAAGATAAAGTGGAGCTCTGTAGCTAAAAGTTGATAAATTATGATCTCTTTAAAAATTTTTTTTCAAAAGATAGGAAATGAGGAGCAAAAAAAGCAGAGTACAAGATAAGAAAATATTTCTGCCAGAATGATATGAAAATTACAACATACTAAAATTTGTCACGTACAAACAGCTAAAGCAGTGTTTAGAAGGAGTTGTACAGCTTTCAGTGCTTATATTAGAGCAGAAGAAAGGTATAAAATCAGTGATCCCTTGTGCTACCTAAAATGCTGTAAAAAAAGAGCAAAGTAAACTCGAAGTAGAAAAACTGAAATAATGAATATAAGAGCAGAGATCAGTGAAATAGATAACTTGACAAATAATAGAGAAAGCTAGCAATACTAAAAGTTGGTTCTTTGAGAAAAGCGAAAAAAGTAATAAACTCCTAACTAGATAAAAGTACAAATTACCAATATCAGGAATGCAAAAAGGTATGTCAGTACAGATACTGCAGACTCGTAAGAGGCCATTAAGGGAATATTATGAAAAACTTAATGCCAGTAAATTTAGAAATTTAAAATGGATGACTTCCTTTGAACATACTTCCTTTGAACAAAACTGATATGAAACAGAAAATCTGAATAACTCTATCTATTAAAGAAATTGAATTCGTTATCAAAAATCTTCTCACAGAGGAACTCGAGGCCTAGAGAGTTTTAATGATGAATTCATCATTAAGGAAAAAAATAACACCAGTCTTACACAAACTCTCTACAATAACATCAGGGGAATCACTTCACACCTTGTTTGATGAGGCAGGCATTACCCTGATACCAGACCTGACAAATGCTCTAAGCAAAGTAGGAATAGAAGGGAACTTTCTCAATCTGTCAAAAAAACAAAAAACTAAACACATTGCCGTCGAGTCAATTCCAACTCATAGCAACTCTGTAGGGTTTCCAAGGAGCACCTGGTAGATTCAAACTGCTGACCTTTTGGTTAGCAGCGATAGCTCTTAACCACTATGCCACTAGGGTTTCCAGTCTGGCAAAAGATATCTACAAAAAACCTACAGCTAGTATTATTTTTAATGGTGAAATATTGAATGTTTTCCCTTTTTAAGTAGAGAAAAGGCAAGTTTTCTGTTTTAACCATTTCTATGAACCATTTGAGCCCTTAGCCAGTGAAAAGACAAACAAAAAGATACAAAGATCAGAAACGAAGAGTAAAATTGTATTTGTAGATTACAAAACAACTGCTACAATTGCTAAGTGAATTTAGCAGGATATTTTTTTTTTTAAGGTCATTACAGTAGTCCCCGGGTGGTGGAAATTGTTAATGCACTTGACTCCTAACCTAAAGATGATAGTTCAAGTCCCCCAAAATGTACCTCAAAAGAAAGGCCTGGCAGTCTACTTCTGAAAGAGCAGCCATTGAAAACCCTATGGAGCACTTCTGCTCCTCAGAAGACACCATTAAGAAATGAATAGCCAAGCCACAGACTAGGAGGAAATAATTACAATCTTTTATCTGATAAAGGAATGGAACCCAAAATTAGAAAATCCTGGGAGAAAATATCAATGAAACAGATTAGACAAAGAAGGGATATCCAGATGTAGTAGACTGAAAAATTACCTCCCAAAGATGTCCATGTCCTAATCTCTGGAACCTGTGAATATTTTACCTAACATAGCAAAAGAGATTTTGCAGAAAGAATTAAGCTAAGGATTTTGAGAATATCCAGATTATCAATTGGGCCCAATGTAAATCACAAGAGACATTATAAGAAGGAAGATAATGGGATGATGTCAGAGGATTTAAAGATGGTTTAAAGATGGTACACTGCTGGCTTTGAAGATGGAGGAGAGGGCCCCAAGCCGATGAATGCAGGCAATCTGTGTTGTTGTTGTTGTGTGCCCTTGAGTCAATTCCAACTCATAGCAACCGTATGGAAGCTAAAAAAAGCAAGGAAATGGATTCTTCCCCCCCTAGAGCCTACAGAAGGAACCAGCCTTGCCAACATCTTGACGTTTAGCTCAGTGAGACTGATTCTGGACTTCTGACCTCCAGAACTGTAAGATGATAAATTTGAGCTGCTTTAAGACGCTACTAAGTTTGTAGTAACTTTTTACAGCAGCAATAAGAAACTAGTACTCCAGGATAAAGAACTCGTACAACTCAGTGATAAAAAGAAAATCCAATTTGAAACATGGCAAAAAGTTTGAAGAGACAGTTCACAAGAAGAATGTATGAATGGCCAATAAGCGCATGAAAAAGTACTCAACATTATTGGTCATGAGGGAAATGCAAATTAAAAACCCAATGAGATGCCACTACATACCTGTAAGAATGGCTAGAATTAGAAAAACTGACTATACCAAGTGTTGGTGAGAATGTGGAACCAGCTGGCAGTTTGTAATAAAACCAAACAACCTATCCAGTGACCCAGCTATTCATTCCTAGTCGTATACCCAAAAGAAAAGACCGCATACAAAAAGACTTCTTCTAGAATGTTCCTAGCAGCTTTAATCATAATAGTAAAAAAACTGGCAACAACCCAGTTACCTGTCAGCATGAAAATGGTTAAACCATCACACGTTCATACAGTGGAATCAAAACAAAACAAAATAAACCTATTGCTGTCTAGTCGAATCCAACTCACAGTGACCCTATAGGGCAGAATAGACTTTTTTTTTTTTTTTTAATAGGGTTTCCAAGGTTATGACCTTTATGGAAGCATACTGCCACATCTTTCTCCCATGGAACAGTTGGTAGGTTTGAACTGCCAACCTTTCAGCTAGTAGACAAGTGTTTAACCACTGCACCACCAGGGCTTCTTATACAGTGGAATACTAAATAAAGATTTTAAAAAAACACAGATTCACTGAAAAGCCTTATGCTTAGTGTAAGAAGCCTTACCTGAAAAATATCATACTTTATGATTCAATTTATATAAAGCTCTAAAAGAAATAAAACCAGTCTTTGGTGAAAATAGTAGTTACCTCTAAGGATAGTTGGAACTAAGAATTAACTGGGAAAAGAGGCATGAGGAAACTTTCTGGGGTGATGGTAATGTTTTGTATCTTGATAAGGTTTAGATTACACATGGGTATATATTTCTCACAAACTCATTGAATGCTGAAGCTAAAATTTATGCCATTAACCGTGTGTAGATTTTATTTTTATAAAAGAACCATAAATAAATATTGAACTATAGTTGATGATTTATATATTGAACTGTTTTAGAAGCAAAGTATACGGATGTCTGCAACTTATTTTGAAAAGCATTGAAAAAACTGAGATAAATTTGTGGGTGAATACAGGCATGGATACATGTGTGATAAGCAAATATAGCAAATTAATTTAGAATCCAGGTTTTGGTTATTTGTACAGTTCATTCAAGGAGGCCTGGTGTCACAGTAGATAAGCGCTTGGCAATTCGAACCTAGTAGTGGCTCTGCTGGAGAAGAGACCTGTTGATCTGCTCCTGTCAAGATTACAGCCTAGGAAACCCTATGGGGCAGTTTTACACTGTCATATAGGGTTGCTATGAGTCGGAATCAACTTGGCAACACACAACAACAGCAACACAGTTGATTCATCTCTTCCATGTATGTAAATATAAATAAAATCTTTCCAAAGAGCACCTGGTAGATTCGAACTGCAAACCTTTTGGTTAACAGGTATAGCACTTAACCACTGTGCTACCAGGGTTTCCTGGAAGAATATAGAAATTATTTTTTCTACAATGCCGTATGAAGAATCTTAAAACCATCTTAGAATGAAATACATTTACTTGTACTTAGAAGATCAAGAAACTATTCTCTATCAGTTCACACTGGAAATTGAGAATATTACTACCTTTTTTTAAATGAGTATTATTGATTGGCCAAAAATTTCCACAATGTGAATGCAAAACATTTTTTATACTGCTTCAATGAGTATAACTTGTCAAAGGTTTATGAGCTAATTGAGATAATTTCAGCTGACATGAAGATGATTGGGCTTCATTTAGTAAAGTATGACCATGGCAAATTATAGTATCCTGTTTACACTCAAATCCCTTTTTGTAATCAAATAAGTGTACTTGGATATTTGAGGAGTTTCGTTCTCAAAGATCTCATCAATTGCTAAAAAGTACAAAAGTATTGACTAAAAGCTAAATAAACTGAATATAAAAAGAAAATTGGATTTCTAGTTGTCAAATTCAGTGACTTGCTTGCGATTCATCCTCCTCCTACTGGTAACCTCTGCTAGGCATTTGTCCCACTTCTCAAAACTTTGTTTTCTTGCTGTTTGAATCACCTGCCTTTGATTCTTCTCCATCACTTTTGTTGTCTCTTCTGCCTAACTGTTGTTGTCATGGTTAAGTGCCATCAAGGTGTTTCCAACTCCCAGCGACCCTGTGTACAAGAGAACGAAACACTGCCTGGTCCTGCACGGTCTTCACAATCATTGCTATGTTTGAGGCCATTGTTGCAGCAACTGTATCAGTCCATCTCACTGAGGGTCTTCCTCTTTTTTGCTGACCTTCTGCTTTACCAAACATAATGCCCTTCTCCAGAGATTGTTTCCTCCTGATAACATGTCCAAAATTCGAGAGACAAAAGTCTCACCATCCTCACTTCTAAGGAGTGTTCTGGCTGTACTTCTTCCAGTCCATAGTATATTCAGTATTCTTCACCAACACCAGAATTCAAAGGCACCAATTCTTCTTTGGTCTTCCTTATTCGTTGTCCAGCTTTTGCCTGCATATGAAAACACGATGGCTTGGGTCAGATGCAGCTTAGTCTTCAAGGTGACATCTTTGCTTTTTAACACTTTAAAGAGGTCTTTAACACTTTAAAGAGGTTTGATTTCTTGACTGCAGCTTCCATGGGTGTTGATTGTGGATCCAAGTAAAAATGAAACCCTTAACAACTTCAGTCTTTTCTCTGTTTATCATGATGTTGCGTATTGGTCCAGTTGTGAGTATTTTTGTTTTCTTTATGTTAAGGTGTAATGGAGGCTGGATGAACCTCGTAAGCTATTGCCCTGAGATCATCTTTACCCTTAAACCTTAAACTGAAAGCATCCCCTGAAGCCTTCTTAAAACCAAACAATTGTTTAGCTTAACTAGTAAAGAATGTCTGCCTTGAGCATTGTGTTCTTTTTTTGAGAATTATCTGTATGGGATTAAACTGATAACAGCAACTCAAAAGATTAGAAAGGAACCTTAGCGGGCAGTGAGTCTGTTAATGGGGGAGGAACAACTCAGAAAAAGAGGGGGAAAATGGTTGCACAATTGGAAGAATGTAATCAGTGTCGCTGAATTGTACATACAGAAACTGTTGGATTAGTGTACGTTCTGCTGTGTGTTTTCTCAACATCATTATTTTTCTTAAAGTAGTCACTTCTTTTATCAAGAAGGGAAGTAGTGAATTGATATGGTATCATTATTTGTTCAATTGCATAACATACATTGCATGCAAAAAGCCTTTGAATCGTTGAGAATAAATACATTTGTATTGTTATGCTTTATGACAGGAAAACTCAGTGTGCCATATGATGCAATCCCTTACACCTTTTAAAAATAAATGGAGCAAATCCAGGCAAGCACATGCTTTAAGAAGTATGCGTCTACTTACAAATGGACTGTTTGAGATTACGCATTAAATCCTTTTTAATGTTCTTATGCTCCCTAATTCATTATTATGACCTCTTTTATTTTCACTTCTGCCATGCTTTTTAAGAAGAAAAAAGATTTCATATCACATACACTTTTATATTTTCCAGTTGAAAATGAAGATGAGGCTGAAAGGATTCTTTTTTCCTATGGCTATGGAGCTAATGTTCCCACAACAGCCAAAAGACGACTAAAGCAAAGGTAAAAATCAATATATATTTGTTTTACTTATCTACTCAAGCTAAGTGTAATTACATTGTGCTTTTTGATAATGTGCAGAGTTGAGCGACGAAGTGAATTTACTTTATTCTTGGTATGCATAAATATTCATTACAAAATAAAACACAGTAAGAATCATGCATTTCATGTTTTTTAAAATGAGTTTAATGATCATTTTGGCAGAGGTGTACATTAGAATTTTCCTAGAATTAGATTCAGTGCTAATAAAGCCATTTTAATTTTATTCACCTTTTTAAAGAGGAGTTACAAAGACTTGTGTATCAACAATTTTCAGATTAAAATTAATTAATTAGGCTTCCTTATTTTCTTTATCTCTTTTTTTTTATTCACCTGCCCGTATTCATTGACATACACTTTACAGAGAGAGAAAGCATGTATAGTAATTGAAATTTTTGGAAGATCTGCTAGTTATCTAGTGAGACACTGCTTAAAGTACACTAACAGAAAATTATACGTATATTAATCAGTTTTCTGGTTGGCTTAGCTGATTCTTTTTTGTAACTCCTTTTCCCCTACATATAGTTGCTATGCCAATCTTTCTTTAACATTATGCTTTTTGCAGAAACTCTGACTGCCTTATTTGCTAACAGACCAAATCGAAATGTTTTTCCCAGATTTCTAAGCCCCTCCATAAGAGGCCCCACTTCTCCAGCCGCATTTGTCTCTCTACCCAATATGAGAGTAGGTGTATCTTTTTATCTGTAAACAGTCTGTTTTCTGCGTACCACACAATAGAGCATTTATCTTATCTCATTAGCTGTAGTTTCCCATGTAATTTCCCCAGCTAGTTGGAAAGTTCCTCAAGGTCACCAACCCCACGTTGTTATTTATTCACCACTGTCTCTACCCAGCACAGTTCAGGATCCAAAAAACCAAATCCGTTGCCTTCAAGTGGATTCCAACTCATAGCAACTGTGTCTGACAGAGTAGAACTGCTCCACAGTGTTTTCAAAGCTGTAAATCTTCATGTAAGCAGACTACCATGTCCGTACCAGTGGGTAGCTGGTGGGTTTGAAACCAGGCACTTGACCACTGCACCACCAGGTCCCCTTTACAGAGCAAGATACCTGCTAGTAAGACATTTCTTCATCTGAGTATTTGAAAATTCGAAACTGTTTATCTTATTTTTGTATTAATTGATTTAGATTTTTAGAGACTTACTAAGTTAGAAAAAAAAATCAGATCTAAACTCTGATACTTTGGTAAAAACTTTGAAGTGATGACCCAGATTAAAATGTCTTTATGGCTATTTAAAGTAGGATATGGAATGTGAACATTTTATGGGAGGTAGCAAAAGAATGCTTCGAACTTGTATCTCTTCCTGGCTAGACTAAATATCTCCCAAATTGAGATCAAGGATAAATGACTAAAAAGTATCAGTTTTAGCTGGAGTGGTTAATTCTCTCTGGTGAAGATGCATGTATGTCTAAATTCCATATTACATAAGAAATTAGCTGTAGCCCCATCCCGTTTCCAGGCTTCTTGCAGTCCCTCCAAAGGTCACTGGGATATTTTGTAATTTTTAGCATACGTATCTCTGTTTTTTAGCATGGTGTTACTTACCTAGGGAAGGTTAGTAACATAGTTTTATGGGTATGAGACTTCTGTATTATTAGTAAATGATAGATAAAATACTGAAAAAATAAAGTGTGAAGGAAGATGTCCATTTTCTTCTCTATTGTAACACCTGGATTCTCTCCAAAAGAATCTTTGTCACAAGAAAGAAAAGAAAAAAAAAAGAATTTTGCTGTTTTAAACTTGCTTTCTTTAGCCCCAAACACTGAGTTCTTCTAGAATTGAAAGCAATTATTGCTGTTACCTTTCTACTTTTTAAGAATTTCCAAAAACAGAAGTTGGTTTCTTAATATACAGAGTGAAGATTTGGGGACCCACAACTGATTCATATTCTGAATAATCTAACTGTTCAAATATTTCTGAAGATTCTATCACCAGGCTATCTGTGTGCCTTGAATGAATGCCTAATGGGCGAGCTATTAATATCTCTTGCCATCTGGTGCCAGGCATTCTTCTTATGGTGAACCAGAGGGTTATTTTGAGGAAGTGCTTCTCAGGTCATCTAAACTCAGAGAGGGGAAAGTCTAGATATCCAAAGAGGGCATCTTATTTCATGTATACATTCCTTCATCCATTCATTCAGTGACTTTTATTGAGTGCCTACTGCATGCACAACATTGATCGGAGACACAGAAGATACTTGTTTCAGAATCTGATGCATTTCTATAGTTTGCAGAATCCACATTTTTCATTCTTAATATTATAAAGAGGGCAAATGGGTTTATGCTCCCTTTATGTATAATTTAACATGAAATCAGTATGGCCTTTCAGAGAATCTATATTTAATCCTTCACATTTCAAATCAAAGCAGTAGAAACTTAAGGTGAATTCTAAAACAACACAGAGCAGCAAATGAAATGCTTGTATAATACAGTTTTCGTTATGTATAAGCTTATACCAAAATATATTAAAATTTCAAAGAAACTTATTTCCCAACTACTATAATTTTTTTTATATAATATATTCCATTCATATTAAATTTGATTCAAAACCTTATGTATTTTACAAGCATTTAGACATTTTTAGTGTAACATTTAATTGGACGGGAGTTTCTGATTTAAAAATTAAAAAACTAAGAAAACTACTGATAATCTTACCACCCAAAGATAACCATTCAAAAATTTATACAGGTACATGTATTTTTTTAACATGTTTAGGGTATTGTTACGTAGTTTAGTAGTTTATTATCTTAGAATTACATCCTGGATTTTTTTTATTATATTTCAAGATGAAGGTTTGCAGAGCACATTAGTTACTCATTAAACAATTAATGCACATATTGTTCTGTGACATTGGTTGCCAACCCCACGACATGTCAACTGTCTCCCCTTCTTGACCTTGGGTTCGCTCTTACCAACTTTCCTATCCCTTCCTGCCTTCGCGTCCTTGCCTCTGGCTAGTGTGCTCCTTTAATCTCGTTTTGTTTTATGGGCCTGTCTAATCTTTGGCTGAAGGGTGAACCTCAGGAGTTACTTCAGTACTGAGTTAAAAGGGTGTCCAGGGGCCATACTCTCGGGGTTTCAACAGTCTCTGTCAGAATTTTGTTCTACATTTCTCTCCAGCTCTGTTCAGGACCCTCTATTTTGACCCCTGTCAGAGGAGTTCTTCTAGAATTCGGTGGTGGTAGCTGGGCATCGTCTACCTGTGCTGGACCCAGCCTGGTGGAGGCAATGGTAATTGTGGTCCATTGGCCTTTGGACTAATCTTTCCCTTGGGTGTTTGGTTTTCTTCATTCACCCTTGCTCTAGACTGGGTGGGGCCAGTGGAGTATCTTAGATGGCCACTCACAATATATCTTGAATATTTTTTTATGTCATCAAATATTTTTCAAAAAGATCATTTTTTAATGGTTATCAAAAGCCTTAGTTTTTAAACCTTCTGATTTTGAGTACTGTATTGCTGTTAATACATTAGATAAAATAGCTACTGAAAATTTTTATGAGTTATTTATTGCTATCCAAGGAATATTCTGAAGTTAAAATGAGAAAATGAATGTGAAGTTCATCACACAGTGCTTGGCATCAGAAACCCAAACCTGTTGCCATCGAGTCAGTGCCAACTCATAGTGACCCTATAGGACAAAGTAGAACTGCCCCATAGGGTTTCCAAGGAGCGGCTGGTGGGTTTGAACTGCCGACCTTTTGGTTAGCAGCCATGTTTTTATGCAGATAACATGTGCCTTCTACATTTCTTTGCCAACTGTGCCCTTCCCCAGCGAGGTATTTTCTATAAGTGCAGCTATACCGATTTTTTTTTGTTTACATGTTACTGTAGAAAAAATAATTAGCATAGCACAGTTACAAAAATACCTCACAGGGGAAGGGCGTGGTTGGCAAACAAACACAGGTGTGTGATAGTTGTGTAAAAATACAGTAGATGTTCAGTAAATGTTAATTTATTCTATCAGTTAATATGTTCTTAAAGTAAATTGCATAGTTGACTTTAGAAGAAAAGCCAGGATTCCAAGAACTGTCACTAGGCACAATTTGAAGTTTAGTTTAAAACCATTTTGTTTTAAAATTTTAGTGAGACTTCCTGAAATAATTAGTAGAGACACCCCTTGCACATGAAACCAGTTTCAAGCTTCACTTTCTTTGATAGCAATCAGTTCCTTAAGACATATGCTCTGATGCCAATTTCCTACAAAGTGGTAGCATAATTAGTTTTTCTAGTTTAAAAAATAACTCCCCCAAATATCTCTTGAACACATTATAATTAGAAAATAAGGTAACTCACATTTTGAAGTTGCAATGGAGATAGGAACTACGTATTGTGTTAAACTCTCTCTGGGGCACAGTTAAGGAAAGTTAAAAGGGCTTATACAATTAAAGTAGATTAAAATAAAATGAGTTCTTCCTGACTTGACTGAACTTGAAAATCTGAAGTAATGTTTTTGTTTTAGTCATGACTGTTTTGAAAATAGCAAACAAGATTTTCTGGTTACATGTTTTGGTTATCCTCTTTAATCTGCAATACTGAATGGGTGACACCCAGACACTAAGTGGCCTTAGTGTGGGCTTTTCTATTTGTTTTGGCAGGTATGAATGTGGAACTTTTCTAAAGGTTTTAAAGCTTTTCAGATTGCAAGATTTACTGCATGCTCTGTAGACCTTTTGTTTTAGTTTCCGTCTAGTTTTAAAAAGAACTTTAAGTTGAAACTTTTCACAGTAGACTGAGCTTCATAATAAAGGAAAAAATAAATGTGGTCGAGGAGACATAAACTCATATTTTCATTACATAAAAAATAAAAACTTTTTTATGTAATGAAAATATGTTTTTCTCTCTTTTATCCTCATGTATATCAGTTCTCATTTTTATCCTTGAAGAAGGTCTGTGCTTTCTTTCATTTGGGTTGGTTTTAGGAATAATGCTTCAAAAAATTACTGTTATTTCATTCGTGATCAATTTGGAAGTTTAAATCTATAGGAAACTTCTCATATAACAACAGATAACCAGCATGAGACCATTATTTAGTCCTCAGTAATTGCCCCCAGAGCAGGTAGTGCCAGACCCAACCTGAAGCTTTCTAAAGCTGGAATCATTTTGGTACATCTGCCTTTTTATTAAACCATTTTTCTTGCCATGTTAATACAGCTGTAACTGCCCTGCTAAAAGTGAAGAAGATCAAAAAACCAAAGGTTGTTTCATAGCAACTAACTAATTAGCATGCCTCACATATACTTGTTTATTTTTTATTTTTTGAATTTTGACAGCACGAGAGAACCATATCACAATTGAAGGACTTAGTATAGAGCATCAGTCCCCCATTTTTCCTTGACATCAGTCAGCTCTAAATAGAACTCTGCCATGTCCACGTTGCCTGGATTAGACTGTTAAGAAATTGTATGTGAAATAATGAGGCACTGGCTGCCATTGGCAGATCCAAGGGAAGTAATCTTTATTTGGAGTTCAGAACTGCCGATAGCCAAGAAATAACCTTTGGGGAAATAACTTTATCAAGTAACAGATGAAATTTTGGTTTAATATTTAGATACAAAACTATTCTCTGGTATTAGTTTCTAGTTTCGTATTAAACTTAATCTTGGTACAGATAAAAATTACATGGCAATTAATATAGTTACAAAGAAGTATTGTGTGTTGTACCTACTTTAGCGTCACAACAGATAACTTGTAAAAACATTGCTTTCTTGAGAACTTCAGTACATTCTATACAAAAAATAACCTTAAGCAAGAGTCGTTTTCCCTCACTGTATCCATAGTTACTCTTTATAGAGAACTTGGAAAGGATTTGTTTTCATTCTGTGTGCATTGTGGTCGAGGAGACATAAACTCAGCTGTAATTAAGCAGTTCATTTGTATTGCTTTGAATTTCAGCTAAACCAAACTCCGCTCCTTCCTTCCCACTTCTCATATCCCAACTTTCTAAACAGAACCTACCTGTAACACCAAATCGCTCCTGAAAGCAATATGCTGCATTTAGATTGAGACGATTGAAAATATAGAAGGGTGAATTGGCATTTGTGACATTTGTCTTTTTCTCCCTTATTAACTTTGTACACTTTTTAATTGTTACTTCAGTGCTTAAATACTTACCATTAGGTGAACTTTAATATTGAGCCTCTGCAAACTTGAAATATGGTTTCTAGCAGTGCGTTCATTTGGACAAAATTCACTGCAACACAACCAATTAGGAAATATTTATTAAGTGTCACTGCATTCAGTTCTGTTGTTAGGCACCACCAAGGGATATGTAAGACCCCTGTATTCAAGTAAGTTGCATCTGTTTGCGGGGAGAAAAAGTTAACACACGAAAGAGTATCAAGAAACATCTATAAATATATAATTTAGTGCTGTACTGTGTGTTAGCTTATATTAGTCAGAGGACTAGAGATCCATGAAGGCCCAGTATGGTCAGGAAAGGAGGAATTGGAACTCGAAGAAAGCCTTTAAGTTGGACTAACTGGTGATGAAAAAACCTGTCTTCTTCAGACTGATGTGGAACATTAAGTAGAATAGGCATTAGTGGGAATTAAAATTAGTTCAGGTGAGATTATAGAGGGCCTTGACATTTTTTAAAAAATTAAATATAGGGTAGAATTAACCATGTAGGTAAGATTTAAAATGGGTGGGGAAAAGGGCATAAACATCAGTTCATTAAGGAAAAAATGCAGATATCTGACAAACATGAGATAGTATGTAACCTCACAAATAAATAAATTTTAAACAAAATTCTATTGCTTATCTATAAAGTTAGTAAAACAGTTAAAAATTGATGATGCCCCAGGGTTGTTGGCTAGGGTGTGAGGAAACAGGAGGTCTTATATAAAGTTGATTCATTCCCTAGGTAATTACTGAGTACCTCCTTTGTGCAAAATATTATTCAAGGCATTGGGATACATAGGGAAAGAAATAAAATAAAAATTTCTATCCTTAGAGAGCATTCATTCTAGTCCATGAGAATTTAAATTTGTACAGCATTCAAAAGGAGTATCTGAAAATTTATAATGCAAATGTGTTTTGACCCAATCATTAAACATTCTAAGGAAATCACAGTACAGGGAGTGCAAAGATATATTAATATGCATGTGTGTGTATATATACACACACACACACAAATATGTACATATACATATACATATACATCCATTGCCATCTAGTCGATACCAACTCATACCGACCCTATAGGACAGAGTAGAACTGCCCCGTAGGGTTTCCAAGGAGTGGCCGGTGGATTCGAACTGCCGACAGTTTGCTTTGCAGCCAAGCTCTTAACCATTGTGCCACCAGCGCTCCGTCTGTGTGTGGGTGTGTATGTAAATCACCGGTGCTGTAAATGCTCTACATTTTAATTAACTCTTTTAATCCTCACTATTTTACTACCGTTGGTACCACCAGTACCTGATTTCTACAGCCAGAGAAGTTGAGCACAGAGAGAGATTCAGATTTTGTTAGCTTAAAACTGACAGAATTTCTTTTTGAACCCTGACAGTCTGACTCTAGAGCATACCCACTCTGTTTTGGTACTTTTTTTTTTTTAATCTCAAAATTGTTTGTAATAGCAAAAATATAGAAATAGCCTTACTGTCCATCAAGAGATAGTTGTGTAAATGAATTATGGTGGGTTCCTTTGTACAGTGAGTTACTTTATAGCTACTAAAAGAGATGATACGTCTGCATCCACAGCATGCATTGTTGTTGTTTCTTACCAACCCTAAATATTCGATGATTTTTTAAATTTCCATATGTGCAGAAAGAGTCATATCCCTATGTTATACTGTTACCAGAAGTTTCATGGAAGAATTACATTATAGGGCGCTTTCCTTACATCTTTATAAACCTCTACTGTGTTGTTTTAGTTTTTATTTAATTAGCATTTTATTTCAGTTTTGCCTTTATTTCATTAGAACAAGAGTGTTCTACTTTTACCCTTAGGGGAGATAAAACATTTTCATTTTGAAAAAACGTAGAGACAATAATAAAATATAGTAAGTAGATAAAGAATCTCTACTATCCCTTAAATTTACCAAGAAAGCAGATTATGATTCCTGTGAATTCAAGTGGTTTAAAACTAGTCATATATTCACTTTTAAGTTGACTTTTTCCGTATATTTAGTTCCTTATCTCACCAATTTGAGCTGAAATGCTGATCAGAATCAATTGATGTAATAATTACTGTAAAAAGGCATTGAATCATAATTCATTAATGATTTTTTGCAGTAGCTAGAACATATTAGAGTTACAGGTTAAAACGTTAATTTATTTTCAATTCGTTGAACTAAATAACAATTTAAAAATATACCAAGGTGATAAAATATGAGATAATAGATAAAACGCATTTCAAATTTGGGACAGAGACTTGTCTTCATATTGTGACAATTCCTTTCAAAAAATAAAGCAAATAACACCATATAACTTAATTAAATCCTAAGGGGATAGTATGGATGGCGCCTGAAGACATGCTTAACGAAATACGCCAGCCGCAAAAGAACATACATTGTATGACCTCATTTATATAGAAAGACAAGGAACAGCAAATTTGTAGAGATCATAGTTTATTAGTGGTTACCAGGGACAGGAGGGAGGAGGGAAAGGAGGATTAAATAGTGATGGAAAAATTGTATTGATTAAGGGTAGGGTTGTGCAGCCAATTATTGTAATTTCTGTCAGTAAGCTGTATACCTAGAAGAAGTTAAATTGGCAGAAGTTGTGTGATAGATATATTTACGATGACAAAAAAAAGAGTAACTGCTGAGGCTGCTTATGTACAACCAAAGACCTCATGGGATTTGGTTCCTTACTTGAAGGTTTAGAGTTATAGTTTCATGGGACATACCAGTTAATTGGCCTAATAACAGAAACCCTGGTGGTATAGTGGCTAAGAGCTACGGCTGCTAACCAGAAGGTTGGCAGTTTGAATCCACCAGGCATTCTTTGAAAACTATGTGGAGCAGTTCTACTCTGTCCTGTAGCGTCACTATGAGTTGGAATTGACTTGACGGCAATGGGTTTAGTGTTTTTTTGTTGTTGTTTTTTGTTTTTGGCTCAATAGCGTGTTTGGTGCTTCTGTTCTACCTCCTACTTCATTGTGTAGTGCCTGGGGTCTTGAAAGCTTGCAAGCAGCCATCCAAGGCTCAAAAATTGGCCTCTATTCACCTGGAGCAACAGAGGAAAAAGGAGAGTCAGGAATAGGAGGAGGATATGGAATGTGTTGCTCATTGCCCCCATGAACAACTGTCTCCTTTGCTGGAAGACCAAAAGAACTGCATGGAGCCTGGCTACCATTACTGAACATTTCAATCAAAGATTCCATAGAAGAATCCTGACCAAAACGGGGAAAATATAGAACAGAATTTTAAATTCTCATGGACTCTAGACTTTGTGGAGCCATGGAGGGTAGATGAACCCCTGAAATTATTGCCCTGAGATAATCTTTAAACCTTAAACCAAAAATGTCAGCTGAAGTCATCTTAAAACCAAACAATAAGATACAACTAGTGGCCATCCTGTCTGGAGTAAAGGCAAGTGAAGAAAGCAAAGACTCAAGAGAGCATTTAGCCCAAAGGACTAGTGGACTACATGCACACAGCCGACAGACCCCAAGACTGGAAGAATCGAATGGTGCCTGGATGCTATTACCGACTACTCTGACTGGGATCACAATAGAGGGTCCTGTACAGAGCAGGAGAAAAATATAGAACACAAAATCAAATTTCTAAAAAAAGACCAAACTTACTGGTCTGGTAGAGACTGGATGAACCCCCAAGAGCATGGCCATGTGTCACCTCTCTGACTTGAAACTGCAACCATTCCTGTGAACCACCTTCCAGCCAAGCAGTAGACCAAAGCCATTGCTGTAAAGCTGATTCTGATTCATAGCGAGCCTATAGGACAGAGTAGAACTGTACCATAGGGTTTCCAAGAGCACCTGGTAAATTAGAACCACTGACCTTTTGGTTAGCAGCCAAGCTCTTAACTACTGTGCCACCAGGGCTCTAGGCAATAGACAGGCCTGTAATATAAACAGTAACACCTGAAAAGAACGTGTTCCACAGAACAATTAAAAAACCAATTACCGGAAACCAAGACGGCAACATTTGTCCGGGAGTAAAGATGAGAAGTCAGGAAGAGGTTTGAAAACCAGACAAAAGGAACCAGAGAACCCAGGGTGGAAATGGGGAGGGTGTTGACACACTGTGGAAATCGCAACCAATGTCATGGAACACTTTGTGTGTAATTTTTTGAATGGGGAACTAATTTGCTCTGTGAACTTTTACCTAAAACACAATGAAATATTAAAAATGAACAATAGTTAAGCTTAACTAGTAAAAAGGTCTACCTTGAGCATTATGCTCTTTTAAGAACTATCTATATGGGATCAAATTGACAGCAGCAACTCAAAAAATTAGAGAGGAACCTTAGAGTTTATGTTGATAAACGAAGAAGAGCTCAGAAAAGGAGGGTGTGAATGGTTGCACAACTCAAGGAATGTAATCAGTGTCCCTGTCATGGATTGAATTGTGTCCCCCAGGAATGTGTGTCAGCTTTGTTAGGCCATTTTGTGATTGTCCTCCATTTTGTGATTTTCCTGTTTATTATAAATCATAATCTCTGCCTGTGGTTAAAGAGGATTACGGTGGGATATAACACCCTTGCTCAGGTCACATCCCTGAGCCAGTATAAAGGGAATTTCCCTGGGGTGTGGTCTGCACCACCTTTTATCTTACAAGAGATGAAAGGGAAATAAGCAGAATTGGGAACCTCACAGCACCAAGAAAGAAGCACCGGGAGCAGAACGTGTCCTTTGGATCCAGGGTTCCTTGCAGAGAAGTTCCTAGTCCAGGGAAAGATTGATGACAGGGACCTTGCTCCAGAGCTGACAGAAAAAGCCTTCCCCCAGCGCTGACTCCCTGAATTCGGACTTCTAGCCTACTAGACTGTGAGAGAATAAATTTCTCTTTGTTGAAGCTATCCATTGATGGTATTTGTGTTATAGCAGCACTAGGTGACTAAGACAGTCCTTAAATTGTACAGGTAGAAACTGTTGAATTGACATACGTTTTGCTGTGTATATTCTCAACAACAACAAATAAAATTTAGAAGGAAAAGAAAAAATACTAAGGGAACAAAGTAAGTCTTTTATAATTACCTGGATCAAAGGCTAAACAGAAACAGGGAGTTAATGAAACTTAAAATGTTCTCAGTATTAAACTGTTTTTAGACTATAATTTCGCCTTTTGTTTTATATATTAGTTTTTAATAAATATTCATTTATAGCATTTTTCTTTGATCAGAAAGGAATGAAGTTCATAAATTGTCTTTTTTACGTACTATAACAGTCCCTGAGGGAAGAGAATGTTAAACTAATGATTTTAGTATTATGTCTTTTGGTATAATAGTATAAGCAGTTCTCAACTCAGAACATCTAACCTAGAAGCAATTTTTACATTGAAAAACAGTGATTAGCCTTTTTGACAGTGAAACTCCCATCCTCATTCCCTTTTGTGCTTCCATCTCTTGCTACAGCTCCATGACCTTCTGTGCTTCTTTATCCCTTCCAATCTCATTTCCACAAATCATGTTTGATCTAGACTTGTGTGGTCTGATATGGTAGCCACAAGCCACATGTGCCTGTTGAGCACTAAAATATGGTTTGATGAAACTGAGAGGTGCTGCAAGCATACAATACACAGTGGATTTCAAAAACTTAGTATTTTAAAAAAAAAAGTAAATTATCTAATGAATAATTTTTATATTGATTAGATTTTTAAATGATAATATCTGAATATATTGGGTTAAATACAGTACTAAAATCAATTTTGCCTGTTTCTCTATACTATTATTTAAACAGCTTTATTGAAATATAATTCACATACCATACAATTTACCCATTAGTGGACATTTCAGTGGTTTTTAGGATAGTCACAGATTTGTGCAACTTCGTTGTTGTTTTGTGCCTCCAGTCGATTCGATTTATACCAACCGAATATGACAGTAGAATTGCCTTATAGGGTTTTCTATGGGAGGAAATCACCAGGGTGAGTTTGAACCACAGACCTTTCAGTTAGCAGCTAAGCATTTAATCATTGTGCCACTTTGTGCAACTGTAACCACAGAAAATTTTAGGACATCTTCATCACCTCAGAAAGAAACCCTGTACCCTTTAGCTACTACTCCCCTACCTGCTATTCTACTCTCAGCCCTGAGCAACCGCTAATCTACTTTCTGTCTCTGAACTTTCATATGAATGCAATTGTATACTACATGGTCTTGTGTGACTGGCTTCTTTTACTTAACATAATGTCTCCAAGGTTCATCCATGTTGTAGTATGTGTCAGTACTTCATTCTTTTTTTTTGGTGACCAAATAATATTTCATTATATGGGTATACCACATTTTGTTCTTTCATTCATCAGTTGATAGACATTAAGTTGTTTCCATCTTTTGACATTTATGAATGATGATGCTATAAACATTTGTATACAAGTTTCTGTGTAGACATATGGTTTAATTTTTGTTGGGTATGTACTTAGGAATAAAATTGCTGGGTCATACGGGAACTCTACTATTATCATTTGAGGAACTACCAGACTGTCGCCCAAAGTGACCGTACCGTTTGACATTTCCGCAGTGCAGCAGTGTATGAAGGTTCCAGTTTCTCCATATCCTCGCCAACACTCTATGTCATTATCTGAATTTTTTATTCTAGTTATCCTAGTGGGTGTGAAGTTGTATCTCATTGTGGTTTTGATTCGCATCTCCCTGTTGACTAATGATGTTGAACATTTTTTAATGTTTATTGGCCATTCATTTATCTGTACAGAAATACCTGTTCAAATCCTTTGACCATTTCATAATTGAGTTATTTGTCTTTGTGTTACTGATTTGTAAGAGTTCTTTAAATGTTCTAGATAAAAGTCCCTTATCACATATGTGATTTACAAACATTTTCTCCCATTTTGTGGGTTGTCATTTCATTTTCTTAATGGTATCCTTTGAAGCACAAAAGTTTTTAATGTTGATGAAATCCAGTTTATTTATTTTTTTTATTTTGTTGCTTGTACTTTTGGTGTCATATCTAAGAATCCTTTGACAAGTCCAAAGTCATGAAGATTTACCCGTGTGTTTTCTTCTGAGAGTTTTATTGTTTCAGCTCATACATAGAGGTCTAAGGGCTTTGTACTATTTTTAATGTGGCTGCTGAAAAACATAAAATTACGTGTGTGGCTCACATTGTATTTCTCTTGGACAGAGCTGGTGTAGACCAGTGGTATCCTTTTTTTTTTTTTTTTTTTTCCTTATTAATCCCTATCAGCAAAAAAATTGAGCATACACCCACCAATATATGTATATATTTACTAGTATTTATTTATAGATTATCTGCACGCACAACAGTATAGATAATATCTTCTGTAAATTATAAAACTGTTATACAGAAAATGAAAACTTAAAGATGTGTGATATAAAATAAATGTAAATGTAAGTTCTCACATTTCAAGGGATTATTTTGTACATACCTCCTTTTGGAGACCACTAATCTAAACTGTGACCATATTTTCTAACTGATCCAGTCTTCTTTCTTCTTCAAGCTATCCTGCATACTACTGCTAGTGGACTTTATCTCAAGTGCAGATTCAATCATGCCATGCTTGACCAGCTTGAGGATAAAATGCATTCTTTCATCATATATCCCTACCTGTATCTCTCTAGCTTCACCTTCACTATGTACCATGTTTTATCAATCCATACCATACTACTTACAATTTTCCCCAGCACATCATCCTTTATCTCATGTTTTTACTTTTGCTTATGACCCAGAATGCTATTTTTCTGCTTCTTTACCAGATTAGTCAGTATTAGTTTTCATTTCTCAGTATACCCATTGAAAGGTTTTAGCTCACTATAGTAGCTTTTCTTTTTGTTTGCTTGTCTTCCTCAGTAGACTCTTAGTTCCTCCAGGCAGAAATTGTGTGTTTCTAGTGACCATGAAGGAGCCCTGCTGGCGCAACAGTTAAGCACTTGCCTGCTAACCGAAAAGTTGGCAGTTCAAACCGATCCAGCAGCTCTGCGGATTCCAGAATCTTCCATAAAACTTACAGCCAAGAAAACCCTATGGGACAGTTCTGCTCTGTCACATCGGGTTGCTATGAATTGGAATTGACTTGATGGCACCCAACAACAGCAGCACCTACAAAGACAGTTTTGTTTCGTTTTGTTTTATTTTTTGGTGTGCTGGTGTTTAAGTGCTCAGCTGCTAACCAAAAGGTTGGTGATTCAAAGTACCAGCCCTTCCTAGGAGAATAAACCTGGCAATCTGCTTCCATAAAGATTAAAGCCTAGGAAACCCTATGGGGCAGTTCTGCTCTGCACATAGGGTCACTATGAGTCAAAATCAACTTGAGGCACACAACAACAACATGAAGATTATGAGCTGTTAATAAATATTAGTTAAAAGAAAATGTGGATGTTTGTGAATGTTTTGAATGAATTAATGAAAACTTTTCTTCTAATTCAACTTGCTTTTCTGCAATCATTGATATTCAGAATCAAGAAAAAATTGTTAATTTTGTTTTATCATTTTTGTTTTGTTGCAAATATTGTAATCATGAACAATTATATTTCTTGTTTTTGCCATGTTCTGTGTGTTTTAACATATGCTTAAAGAAAAAGATTTCACAGTGTCATTCTCTACTCTTCGTTCTTTTGTTTTGGGCTAAAAAGGTATTTAAGGGCAACCTGGGAGCCTTAATACCATTTCTGATATTTTCATGAGGAAATGTGTTTTGCTGTCCTTACAACTGGCTTAGAAGTGAATTTTCTAAAATGTGACCCAATGGTACCACAGTGTCTTCCACAATATAACTATTATGCATCTTAAATAACATCGGTGCACCTAGTAATAATCCTAGCCGTTCCTATCAGCATCAGGCCCAAGAAAGTTTTCCCTTGATAAAATAGTACCATAAGCTGCTAATCAGAGGACTGCAGAACACATCTATGAGCAATTTCAAGACACTGTAAGATGCTTTCCGTCCATTTAGAGTTGGCGTTTCTCACTTGGAATTCCCCAACCAAAACTAGGGGAATCCTCGTTAAAAGGAGTGTAATCCTGATGTCAAGGCTTAAGCACCAACATGCCAGGAACTACTCGTGTTCAGGGTTTTGCGTCCTGGGACATTTTCCATTGTTTAGTGGTGTCATATTTGCATAAGACCATTACACGATTCTCAAAAAAAAAAAAAAAGCAAAGAGCACCCAAACTAAATGAACAATTTAATATCATTAAACTTGATGTCTTCAAGTCATTATCTTCTTCAGAATGTTAGTAATGGGTGACCTTTGCATCTCATTATTTTCTTATGTCCCTCAGTCTTCCATTTCATCTCATTAGAAATTCTGTTTCTGTGTAGTTGCATTTGATTGTGTTAACTGTTCTGTACATGGAATATTACACAAATAATATGCTATACTTAACATACATTTAAGGAGAAAATACCACATTCAGAAGACCCTAATGCTAAAGTTCTGTGGGAGACAGAAAGATGAAAATACTCTTCCTAAAATATATGAAAAATGAGAAAGAATGAGAATATAAATGAAGATAATGCCAATGTTTTAAAATTAACTTAATGAAAAGCAGAGTTAATGATACAAAATACTGGTGTTTATAAACATCTGATAGAACAAAAGATTTTTAAATGTAAGAATAGCATTAAGGTGTATTTTATTTGTAGAGACCTTATTATTTTAGGGTCAAATTTGAGAGAGCTCGGTATGCTTGGTTTAGGAGTGAGAAATAAAATAGCCATAAATTGTAAATGCCTTTAAAATTTGTAATTCACCTGGGCTGGGGTAGGAGGCAGGAGGGGAGAGGGTAGGAGTGACTGCTAATGGGCACAGAGTTCCTTTTTAGGGTCATGAAAATGTTCTAAAACTAAAGTGATAAATATACAGCTTTATAATAGAAAATACTGAATTGTACATTTTAAATGGGTAGACATTATGGTCTATAAATTATACATCAATAAAACTTTCTACTCTATAACAACTTAAAAAAAAGTGATTGTCAAAAAACAGGAACTGTGTCTCTTTTCCATCTCTAACTTCAGGTGATTATTAAGGCAAAATTGTATGCCTGTTGAAAGAACAGACTTAGATTTGAGTGAATCTAAACAAGCTGTTCAATTCGCTATAAAAACTTTTCCCGGCTACAGCCGATGACTGCCCTGACAGGGAGCACAACAGAGAACTCCTGAGGGAGCAGGAAAGTAGTGGGATGCAGACCTCAAATTCTCATAAGACCAGACTTAATGGTCTAACTGAGACTAGAAGGACCCCGGTAATCATGGCCCCCAGACCTTCTGTTGGCCCAGGACAGGAACCATTCCCAAAGCCAACTCTTCAGACATGGATTGGACTGGACAATGGGTTGGAGAGGGATGCTGCTGAGGAGTGAGCTTCTTGGATCAGGTGGACACTTGAGACTATGTTGGCATCTCCTGCCTGGAGGGGGTTAGAAGCTGGTGAAATGGACACAAAAAGAGAGTGGAGGGAGAGAGCGGACTGTCTCATTAGGGGGAGAGTAATTGGGAGTGTGTAGCAAGGTGTATATGGGTTTTTGTGTGAGAGACTGACTTGATTTGTAAACTTTCGCTTAAAGCACAATAAAAATTATTAAAAAAAAAAAAAAAAACTTTTCCCAAAACTTATGTTTTTCATTTGGAATAATGAGTTCTTAAAGATAAACATGTATTCTATTTTCGAGACTTTTTCTACATTCCCTTGTTAGGAAATATAAAAGATACAGCAGAATTGTTTCTGTCCTGTAATTTTATTTTGAGTGAAGCTCTCTTACTTGTCATTGTAGAATATCTTGTCTTCAGTATGCATGGATTATGTTAATAGATTTACCTCAGGTAGACGTAAATACATAAAACCGTGATAAATATGAAAATTTTAGGTTCTCAGAAATTGCAGAGAAGTTTTTTGGAGCAACAATCCTTCTCAACATTATTAACAGTTCTTGAAAATTATGCTACTTCTTTTTCCAGTCGTTAGGAGGAATGATTTTGTATAACTGAATCATTTTGTTTCTTAAAACATAGTTTTAAAGTGTAATTGGGACATTGCACATTTAATGTGATTTTTAAATATTAAAGATTACACTTAGTGCAATAAGTTGTAGTAATGCAGATCATGAAAGGGAGCAATTTCTTTCAGTATGGAGTCTTTGCCTTTATTGTAGACATTCCCCATGTTTCATAAATCTGTTCCATCTCCACTTTCAATAGAAAATCTGTTCAATTGTGTATATCTAAAATGCATTATATTGTTGGAGGTAAAACTGATGCTTTTCAGAGTGCAAACTTATTAACATTCATAAAATTTCAACTAATTGCCTGATTTGTTTGTAATTGGGAAATTTTTATACAAGTGGAGGAAAAAAACAGCAAATTGCTGTCTTGTGGTCTTTTTGAGCAACTATAATGTAACTCTACTTTTATAGCAAGGGCTAGAAACCATTACAGTGTATCACAGTTATGTTATTATGGAAATTTTAATATTACTTTCAAAATTCTGAGTTGTTTGGGGGTATTAGTCTTCTACTATTGCCATCTGAAAATATTATTTGACTATTTTTTGTTAGTATTTAAGCATTATTAGGCAATGGTAAGTCAGTTTTCAAGCACACAAACACGTTTCTAGTATTTTAGACAGGGTTTCACTTCTGTAAGTATTAATTTTCTCTTTTCATTGGCCTAGTGTCCACTTGGCAAGAAGAGTGCTTCAGTTAGAAAAACAAAACTCACTAATTTTAAAAGACCTGGAACATCAAAAGGACCAAGTAACACAGCTTTCACAAGAGGTAAATAACTTAAACAAAAGAAACATGTATAAAGCATCACAGTGTTCACTTTAATTCTTTATAACTCCTTTAATTATTTTCTGAGCAGTTTTAAAATAAGCTGTTTGCTAATATAAAATGATTTCACAATTTATGAACCTAAATTAATATTAAAGCCTTATAAAACAACTTATAGTATATGGCAAAACGAAGATCAAAAGAGAGATTAATTTGCCCAGACTAAATATAAATGTAGACTAGACAGACACTGCTTTGATTTCTGAGAATATCAACTGGCAAAACAAGTCTGGCAATTTTTAGTGGCATTTTAAATTTTTAACTAATACCCAATTTTTTAAATAGGCTTGCTCTTTGACTTCTGTGTTTGATGAAACTAGTTATCTATTAAACACACTCTACTTGGTATACACTTAAGTTCTCACGTTCTTTGGTATGTGATAGGTCCTAAATTATATTTATTTTCGAAAATCGGGTTTACATTTCTTATTTTCCTAAGCCTTAGATTATGTCATTTAAAGAATACGTATATATGTATACATTTTACATGGTATTTTTAATTATCGTACTCACTCAACACCTAGCTACATTTTTCTATACTTTTGAAATCCAAGCCATAAAGTGAAAAGATGGCACCTCAGTGCCTTATATTTTCTGAGCTTCAGCATGAAAAGTTCTTCTATGTTTATATTTAAAGATTTTGGATTGTATTATAATAAAGGACTTTTTAAAGATATTGTATAATACATACTATTTTTTTTTTTTTTATATATTCTTCATTTTCTTAAGGACCGGTTCATATTTGTCTTCAGAGTGTCTTCTATTAAAGCACTTTCAATACTATAACGTTAGGAGGATCTTCATCCTCAAATTTCAAAAGACTAGAATCATTTTTTATTACTGCAGTGCCTTGCACATAGATAACGCTAAGGGCGGCAGCAGCAGCGGTGTGCTGGGAAATGTTAACAGCCAGCTCCCTGGGCAGGTATGTGATGCAGGACTCCAATTTGCTTATATATATGGGATAAACATTCTCACCAGGCTGATTTCAGTCTGCCGACATAACATCACTGAATGCAGAGTAGAGACGCTTAGTGGCACAGCGCTACGTAATGTTTCCACCATACACATAATGAATGTGTATGAACTCAAGAGCATAGATGATAGTAAAATGTAATAAAATAATTAAAAATTGGTAAGTTTGTATTCCTTTGTTTTTAATTAATTTTAAATTTAAATAATTTAATACTCAATAATGTTTATGTTTAACAGCTAGCTCACAAAGTTCCTAAAAATAGTTTACTGTCACAAACTGTTACAAGCCAGCTCCAGCACACCACTGGGTGGAAGGAAGCATGAACAAATAAATGAATAAAGAAACAAATGCACCTCTGTTTTCTAATATATTGTAGATTTTGGTGCAAACAGTTAAGCGTTCAGCTACTAGCCAAAAAGTTGGCAGTCAGACCCACCCAGGGGCACTTTGGAAGACAGGCCTGGTGATCTGCTTCCGAAAGGTCACAGCCTTGAAAACCCTGTGGAGCAGTTCTACTCTGCACATATGGGGTCAACAACAACATGCTGATAACCTATCAAAAAATTCTTAAGTATAAAGGTATATATAGACTTGTATACATGTATGTGTTTATTTAAAAAAAAAAAACCCTGCCTGCCTGAGCACCTCAGTTAATTGAAATGAGAATTTAAATCTGCATAACACCTGTATAAATTATAGGGGGAAATGTAGAAAATTGAGTGCTGTAACAATAAAGTATAATTAACTTTGTATGAAGCTATTTTAAAATAAGCTGTTTGCATATATTTAGAAAAAGCCTCATTCTTATGATGTGAAATGGTATGATACTTTGAATTTGCTTTAAAATATTCCAAAAAAGAGGGGAGGTGTTTAATAGATAAAATCAGAATTGCAAAATGTTGATAATGTTTGCAGCCTGGTGATGGGTACATAGAGATGACTCATTATTCAAATCTGTTCTTTTGTGTATGTTTGAAAATTGTTCATAATAAGGTATTTTTTAAAAGAATCAGTAGCCCTCTATTAAAGAAGTTTTGCAGACTGTAATATATAACTTTATCCTTAAGATTTAAGAGAAAGTGCTATACTTTGAAATATTTCATAGTTTGATATTTTCTGCCTTATAAAAATTATATTGCTTAAATTGAAAGTAATTATATAAACTACTTAGCTGAAGTATAATACTATCGGATTTCTTTTGTAGCAATAGACAATTCATGATAGGTGGTGAAAAAATAGAGAAGGAAATTCTCTGAGGTTCTGTATTCTTTGAAGCAGGTTGAATGTTTAAACCAGCTTGGTGTTCTCAAAAAATATGAAACTCTTTAGGTGAAGGGAAGGACAATACTCAATACAGGGAAGGTCAGCTCAACTGGACTGAACCAAAAGCAAAGAAGTTTCCGGGATAAACTGAATGCTTCAAAGGTCAGCGGAGCAAGGGTGGGGGTTTGGGGACTATGGCTTAAGGGGACTTCTAAGTCAATTGGCATAATAAACTCTTATGAAAACACTCTGCATCCCACTTTGAACTGTGGCGTCTGGGGTCTTAAATGCTAACAAGTGGCCATCTAAGATGCATCAATTGGTCTCAACCCACCTGGATCAAAGGAGAATGAAGAACACCAAGGTCACAAGATAACTATGAGCCCAAGAGACAGAAAGGGCCACATGAACTAGAGACTTATATCATCCTGAGACCAGAAGAACTAGATGGTGCCTGGCCACAACCGATGACTGCCCTGACAGGGAGCACAACAGAGAACTTCTGAGGGAGCAGGAGATCAGTGGGATGCAGACCCCAAATTCTCATAAAAAGACCAGACTTAATGGTCTGACTGAGGCTAGAAGAATCCTGGCGGTCATGGTCCCCAAACCTTCTGTTGGCCCAGGACAGGAACCATTCCCGAAGACAACTCATCAGAAATGAAAGGGACTGGACAGTGGGTAGGAGAGAGATGCTGATGAAGAGTGAGCTACTTGTATCAGGTGGACACTTGAGACTGTGTTGGCATCTCCTGTCTGGAGGGGAGATGGGAGGATAGAGAGGGTTAGAAACTGGCAAAATGGTCACGAAAGGAGAGACTGGAAGAAGGGAGCGGGCTGACTCATTAGGGGAAGAGTAAATGGGAGTATGGAGTAAGGTGTATATAAGCTTATATGTGACAGACAGACTTGATTTGTAAACTTTCACTTAAAGCACAATAAAAATTATTTTTAAAAAAATATGAAACTCAAATAACTCATGTTTGAATTACCATAAAGTTATATGCTATTCAGAATATGTCTGATATATATAAATGCATTACTAAAATGAGAATGCTAAATAATATTTAAAATGAAATTACTGTTTTAACATCATTATTGCAGTATAATTGACATACCATAAGCTGCACGAAATTATATTTCAAGCGTACAATATAACTTTCAATATATGTGTATACCCATGAAATTATTATCAAAATGAAAATGATGAACACATATATCACCCCAAAAGTTTCTTGTGCCCTTTTGGAATTCCTCCTCCCTGCCTTTCCCCACATTCTATTCTCGCCCCCAAGCAACCACTGATTTGCTTTCTGTTGCTACAGGTTAGTTTGCACTTCCTAGACTTTTATATGAATGGAACCATAAGCATTTACTCTTTATCTGCCTTCTTTCACTCTGTATAATTATTTCTAGATTCAACCATAGATCATTCCTTTTCATTGCTCAGTAACATTCCATTGTGTGGATATGCAATATTTTATCCATTCACCTGTTGAGGGCATTTGGATTATTTCCAGTTTTTGCCTCGTACAGATAAAGCTGATATGAACATTCATTTACAATTCTTTGTATGAGCTGTGCTTTCATTTTTGTAGCTAAATCCCTAGAAGTGGAATGGCCAGATCATATGACAGATGTATGTTTAACTTTTTAAGAAACAGCCAAACTGTTTTCCAAAACAGTTGTACCACTTTATATTCCCATCAGCAATTTATGAAAGCTCTAGTTCCTCTACAGCCTTGGCAAGCTTGGTACGGTCAGTCTTTTTCATTTTAGCCATCCTAATAGATGTGTAGTGATACCTCATCTTGGTTTTTACTTGCTTTTCCTTAATAACTAATGATGTTGAGCATCTTTTCATATGCTTCTTTGCCCTCTGTTTATATTCTTGGGAGACGTGTCTGGTCAAAGTTTTTGCCCTTTTTTATCAGGTTGTTTGTCTTCTTACTGAGTTTTGAGAGTTCTTTATATATTCTAAATACAAGCCTTTTCATTCTCTTAACAGTGTCTTTAGGAGAGCAAAAGTTTTTAGTCTTCACTACTTTGAATTTATTAGTGTGTTCTTTCATGGGTTGCATTTTTGGTGTTATATCTAACATATTTTGCCTAACCCAGGGACACAAGAGTTTTTGTCTAAGTTTTCTTCTAGATGTCATATAGTTTTAGGTCTCCATTCTAATTTTAATTAATTTTTTTAATAAAGTGCAAATGTAGATTGAAATTAACTTACTTGCCCATTGAAACCCAATTGTTCTAGCTCCATTTCTTGAAAAGACCTTTATTGAATATCAGTTCATCATGTATGTGTGAATCTATTTCTGGACTGTGTTCTGTTCCAGTGATCTGTTTGTCTATCATGTTGATACCACACCATCTTGATTACTGTAGATTTGTAATGTCTTGAGATCAGGTAGCATTGATACTCCAACTCTGTGCTTTTTCAAAGTTTTTTCGCTATGCTATGTCATTTGCATTTCCATGTGAATTCTAGAATCTTAATTTCTTCAAAAACACCTGAATGTATTTTTTATTGGAATTGCATTTTTTTACGGATGAAATGGGAGGATTGACATCTTAACAATACTGATAATACAGGTGAAATAGGCCTTCTTTAATTTCTCTTAGTAGTGTTTTTGGGATTTTTTTTTTTGCAGTTTTCAGTGTGAAAGTCTCACATTTTTTCATTAGTGTTAGCATGGTGTATCTTTTTCCATTCTTTTATTTTTAGCTTATTTGTGTCTTTATAATTAAAATGTGTTTCTTGTAGACAACATACAGAGGTTGAGTCTTGCTTTTTTATCTGGTCTGATAAAAAATCACTTTTAATTGAGGTTGTTAGAACATTTACATTTAGTTTGTTTATTGTCGTGGTTATCATTCCATTTTATCTCATTGTTCGCTTACTGGCTATAACTTTTTGTTTTGTTATTACAGTGATTGCCTTAGGTTTATAATATATATCTTTAACCAATTACGGAATATCTTCAAGTGATAATATTCCACTTCATATATAGTATAAAAACTTTATAACAGTAAACTTCCATTTGTCTACTCTCAACCCATGTGCTCTCGTTTTCTTCCATTTTACTTATAAAGTCAAACCAAACCTGTTGCAGTCAAGTCGATTCCAATTCATAGCAACCCTATAGGACAGAGTAGAACTGCCCCATAGGGTTTTCAAGGAGCAGCCGGTGGATTCGAACTGCCGACCTTTTGGTTAGCAGCTGTAGTTCTTAACCACTGCACCATTATATGTTTTATAAACCCTACATTACACTGCTATTATTTTTACTTTGAACAGTTGATAATATTTTAAAGAGATTTATAATTTGAAGAAAAGGTATTATATTTAACTAGTTACCATGCCTAAAGCTCTTTATTCCTTATGTGTATCCAAAATACACATAATGTAAAATTTGCCATCTTAACCATTTTAAAGTGTACTTTTCAGTGGTTTTGAGTACATTCACAATGTATATAACCATCACCACTAATTCCAGAACATTTTCATCACCTCAAAAGGAAACCCTGTGTCCAGTAAGCAGTCACTTCCACTCCCTTTCCTCATTCCCCTCAGCCTCTAACAACCACTAATTTTTCTGTTTCTACAGATTTGCCTTTTCTGGATATTTCATATAAATGGAAGACCCTACCATATATGACCTTTTGTGTTTAGGTTCTTTCACATAGCATAATGTTTTCAAGGTTAATGCACATAGCATGTATCAGTACTTCATTATGACTGAATATTTTAATATATAGATACACCACGTTTGTTTATCCAGTCATCTCTTGACGGACATTTGAGTTTTTTCCCCCTTTTTGCTATTGTGAATATTGGTGCTATGGACATTTGTGTACATGTTCTTGTTTAAAAGCCTGCTTTCAGTTCTTTTAGGTATGTGTGTGTATGTATATATATATACACACACAGGACTGGAATTGCAGGGTCCTATGGTAATTCTGGAAACACTGGTAATGTAGTGGTCAAGAGCTACAGCTGCTAACCAAAAGGTCGGCAGTTCGAATCCACCAGGCACTCTTTGGAAATCCTATGGGGCAGTTCCACTCTGTCCTATAAGGTTGCTATGCGTCAGAATTGACTTGTCAGCAGCGGGTTTCTTTTTTTTTTTTTTAATGGTAATTCTATGTTTAATGTATTGAGGAACCACCAAATTGTTTTCTACAGGGGTAGCATGATTTTGCATTCCCACCAACAGTGGATGAGGGTTCTAATTTCTCTGCATCCTTGCTATTCTCTGATTTTTGTTTTGTTTTAGTTTCCATCCATCCTAATGAGTGTTAAGTACTATCTCATTGCAGTTTTGATTTGCCTTTCCTAATGACTAATGATGGTGAGCATCTTTTCATGTGCTTGCTGGTCATTCATATATCTTCTTTTGAGAAATGTCTGTTCAAGTCCTTTGCCCATTTTTTAATTTGGTTGCTTGTCTTTTTGTTATTGACTTGTAAGAGTTCGTAATATAGTCTATATACTAGACCCTTGGAAGCCCTGGTGGTGTAGTGGATAAGTGCAATGCCTACTAACCAAAAGGTTGGCAGTTCAAATCCACCAGGCGCTCCTTGGAAACTCTATGGAGCAGTTCTACTCTGTCCTGTCGGGTTGCTATGAGTCGGAATCAACTTGACAGCAGTGGGTTTGGTTTGGTTTTTTGGACTAGACCCTCAACAGATACATAATTTGCAAATATTTTCCCCCGTTCTGTGAATTGTGTCCTTTGATGCACAGAAGCTTTTTATTTTGATGAAATGCAATTTATCTGTTTTTTTCCTTTTGTTCCTTGTTTTTCATCTGTGTTTTTTTTGTTGTTGTTTTGTTTAATTATTTTTCTATTGAGATGAAATTCATGTAACATAAAATGAGCCATTTTAAAGTGGACTACTTGGTGATGTTAGTACATTCATAGTGTTGTACAGTCACCACCTCTTTCTAGTTTCAGAGCATTTTCATAATCCCCAAATAAAAACCCCATGTCCATTAAGCAGTTAATACCCTTTCTCCCCAATCACTGGCAAACACCAGTCTGCTTTCTGTTTTTATGGATTTACCTATTCTGGATATTTCGTATAAATATAATCATATAATATGTAACCTTTTATGTCTGGTCTCTCTTACTTAGAGTAATTTTTTGAATAATTTATTTTATTTTTTATTTTTTGGATAATATTTTCGTTGTTATTTTTATGTCCTATGCAACAGAACATAAACCAATTCAATAATTTCTACATGTACAATTCAGTGGCATTGATTAGTCTTTGAGTTGTGCAACCATTCTCACCCTCCTTTTCTGAGTTGTCCCTCCCCCATTAATATAAACTAAGTTTCCTGTCTAATCTTTTGATATGTTATCAGTTTGATCTCGCATAGATAGATCTTAAAAGAACACAACACAAAAGGCAGACTTCTTTAGTAGTTAAGCTAAACTATTGTTTGGTTTTAAGAAGGCTTCAGGAAATAGTTTTGGTTTAAGATTCACTGTTTAAAGATTATCTCAAGGCAGTAGTTTCGGGGGTTCATTCGGACTCCATGGATCCCAAAAGTCTGGATTCCATACTTAGCATAATGTTTTGAGGTTCATCCAAGTTGTAGTTTGTGTCAGTACTTCATTCCTTTTTATGAATGACCAGTACTCTACTGTATATACCATAATTTGCTTGTCCATTCATCCATTGATGTACGTTTGGGTTGTTGGCACCTTTTAGCGATCGTGAATAGTGCTGCTATAAACGTTGGTATACTAATTTTTGTTTGAACACCTTTTTTCAGTTCTTTGTATATATACATAGGAGTGGAATTGCTGGAGCCACCTTTGTTTTTGAAAGTATTTTCCCTGGGTAAAGAATATATGGTAAACCTTTTTTCTCTTTCAGTACTTGAAAGATGTTGATCCAGTCTCTTATAATTTGTATTGTTTCTGCCAGGAAACTTGCTGTCATCCTTATCTTTGTTCCTCACTTGGTAATGTGTCTTATTTTTCTGGCTGTTTTTGAAATTTTTTTTTTTCTTCACTGACTTATGATGTAACTTGCTGTCATTTTCATTATGTTTCCTGTGCTTAGGTTTCATTGAACTTTTTGGATATGTGAGTTCATCAAATTTGGAAAATTTTGAACCATTCTCTCTTGAAATATTTTTTTTTTTCTGTTCCTTTTATCTTTGGGGACTCCAGTTAGATATATACTGTATTTTTGTGCAAATAACTTGCACCTTCTATGTTTATTTACCAACCATGGCCTCCCTCTGTGAAGTATTTTCATAAGCGCTGCTCTGCCAATTTTGCTTACACGTTGCTGAAAAAATTAGTATACACACTTAAGAAAGTACCTCACAGAAGAAGGGCATGGTTGCAAACAAATGTAGACAGTGTGCATTATATGTGTAAAAATATTGTACGAGGCTCTTTAAAGTTTTCCTACAACAGAGCAAATGGTGTTCTGTTTATTATTTTTTTATCTTTTTTCTTTAATTCTTTATCATTTCTCCTGCTGTGTCTTCAAATTCATTAATCTTTTCTTCTCTGGTATATACTCTGCTGTTTGTACTATCCAGTGTATTTTTCATTTCAAATATTATAGTTTTCATCTCTAGCAGTTTGGTTTGGATTGTTTTTTCTCTTTAAGTATCTACTTAAAAGTTTTACTCTTTCCTGTATTTTCTTGAATATACTAAATAAGTGACAATAACAGTTTTAATGTCCCTGTCTGCCAGTTCTCTCACTGTCAGTTTCTCATACTGTGGTGGCTTACATTTGCTGTGATGCTGGAAGCTGTGCCACCATTATGTCAAATACAAGCATGGTCACCCATGTGGACAGGTTTTTAGCAGAGCTTCCAGACTGAGACAGACTAAAAAGAAAGACCTAGCAGTCTACTTCTGAAAAAATTGACCAGTGAAAACCTTACAAGTAGCAGTGGAACACTGTCTGATATAGTACCAGAAGATGAGCCCCTGAGGTAGGAAGGTACTCAAAATACAACTGGGGAAGAGCTGCCTCCTCAAAGTTGAGTCAACCTTAATGACATGGATGGAGTAAGCTTTCAGGGCCTTCACTGGCTGATGTGGCACAACTCAAAGTGAGAAGAAACACCTATCAACACCCATTAATAATTGAAATATAAAATATACAAAGCATGAATCTAGGAAAACTGGAAGTTGTCAGAACTGAAATGGACCACTTAAATATCAGTATCCTAGGCATTAGTGAGCTGAAATGGGGTGTTTTTGGCCATTTGGTTCAGACAATCATATGGTCTACTCTGCCGGAAATGACAGTGATATCACATTCATAGTTAAAAAGAACATTTCCAGATCCATTCTGAAGTACACTGCTGTCAATGATAGGATAATATCCATACACCTATAAGGAAGAACAGTTGATACAACTATTATTCAAATTTATGAACCAACCACTAAGGCCAAAGATCTTCGCTGAAGATTTTTACCAACTTCTACATTCTGAAATTAATCAAATATGCAATCACAATGCATTGATAATTACTGGTGATTGGAATGCAAAAGTTGGAAACAAAGAAGAAGGATCAGTAGTTAGAAAATACAGCCTTGGTGATAGAAACAACACTAGAGATCGCATGATAGAGTTTTGCAAGACCAACTACTTATTCATGGCAAATACCTTTTTTCAACAACGTAAATGGCAACTGTACATGTAGCAATAGGGTCGCTATGAGTCGAAATCAATTCTACAACAATGGGTTTGGTCTTTTTTTTTTTTTTTTTTTGGTATACATGTGGACCTCACTAGAGGGAATGCACAATCAAATTGACTACATTTGTGGAAGGAGACCATGGAGAAGCTCAGCTCATCAGTAAGAACAAGACCGGGGGCCAGCTGCAGAACAGACCATCAATTGCTCATATGCAAGTTCAAGTTGGAACTGAAAAAAATTAGAACAAGTCCACGAGAGCCTTGAGTATATCCCACCTGAATTTAGAGACCATCTCAAGAATAGATTTGATGCATTGAACATGAATGACTGAACACCAGATGAGTTGTGAGATGACATCAAGGACATTGTATATGAAGAAAGCAAAAGGTCATTAAAAAGACAAGAAAGAAAAGACTAAAATGAATGTCAGAAGAGGCACTGAACCTTGCTCTTAAACATAGAGGAGCTAAAGCAAAAGGAAAAAATGATGATGTAAAAGAGCTGAATAGAAGATTTCAAAGGGTGGCTCAAGAAATCAAAGTCCAGTATTGTCATGAAATGTGCAAACCTGGAGTTAGAACACCAGAAGGGAAGAGCACACTTGACCTTTCTCAAGTTAAAAGAACTGAAGAAAAAATTCAAGGCTCGGGTTGCAGTATTGAAGAATTCTATTGGAAAAATATTGAACGACGCAGGAAGCATCAGAAGATGGAAGAAATACAGAGTCACTGTACCAAAAAGAACTGGTCCATGTTCACCCATTTGAGGAGGAAGCATATGATCAAGAACTGATGGTTGTGAAAGAAGAAGTCCAAGCTGCACTGAAGGCATTGGTGAAAAACAAGGCTCCAGGAATTGACGGAATACCTATTAAGGTATTTCAACAAACAGATGCTGTTCTGGAGGTACTCACTGGTCTATGCCAAGAACTTTGGAAGATAGCTACCTGGCCAGTTGACTGGTAGAGATCCATGTTTGTGCCCATTCCAAAGAAAGGTGATCTGACAGAATGTAGAAATTATCTAATAGTATCATCAATATCACACCCAAGTAAAATTTTACTGAAGATAAATCAAAAAACAGTTGCAGCAGTACATCAACAGGTAACTGCCAGAAATTTAAGCCAGATTCAGAAGAGGACGTGGAACCAGGGATGTCATTGCTGATGTCAGGTGGATCAAGTCTGAAAGCAGAGAATACCACAAAGAGGTTTGCCTGTGTTTTGTTGACTATGCAAAGGGATTCAACTGTGTGGATCATAACAAATTATGGACACCATTGTGAAGAATGGGAATTCCAGATCACTTAATCGTGCTCATGAAGAACTTGTATGTAGACAAAGAGGAAGTTGTTCTAACAGAACAAGGAGATACTAACCTAGTGCCATCGTTGAGTTTTAAGGAGATACTGCGTGGTTTAAAATCAGGAAGGGTGTGTATCAAGGTTTTATCCTTTGACCATACTCATTCAGTCTGTATGCTGAGCAGATAATCTAAGAAGCTGACCTGTAAGAAGGAGAACGTGACATCAGGATTGAAGGAAGACTCCTTAACAACCTGCAATGTGCAGATGATACAGTCTTGCTTGCTGAAAGCGAAGAAGACTTGAAGCACTTACTGATGAAGATCAAAGACTACAGCCTTCAGTGCAGATTGCACCTCAACGTAAAACAAAAATCATCACAACTGGACCAATAAACAACATCATGATAAACAGAGAATGTATTGAAGTTGTCAAGAATTTCGTTTTACTTGCATCCACAATCATTGCCGGTGGAAGCAGCAGTCAGGAAATCAAACAATATATTGCATTGGGCAAATCTGCTGCAGAAGACCTCTTCAAAATATTCAGAAACAAAGATGTCCCTTTGAGTACTAAGGATGGCCTGACCAAAGCCATGGTATTTTCGATTGTCTCGTATGCATCAAATGCTAGACAATACATAAGGACAACCAAAGAAGAATTGATGCCTTTGAATTATCGTGTTGGCAAAGAATATTAAATATACCACGGACTGCCAGAAAAACAAACGAATCTGCCTTGGAAGAAGTACAGCCAGAATGTCCCTTAGAAACTAGGATGGTGAGATCTTGTCTTATGTACTTTGGACATGTTATCAGGAGGGCCCAGTCCCTGGAGAAGGACATCATGCTTGGTTAAGTAGAGGGCCAGCAAAAGAGAGGAAGGCCCTCAATGAGATGGGTTGACACAGTGGCTGTAGTGATTGGCTCAAGCATAGCAAGAATTGTAAGGATGGCGTAGGACCTGGCAATGTTTTGTTGTGTTGTGCATAGGGTCACCGTGAGTCAGAACCAGCTCAACCTACACCTAACAACAACAATAGTATTATTTCTTGGTTAGTTTCAGTTGGCTAATTTATCTTGTTAATACCTCCTATTTTTATAAGTACTAGGAAACCCTGGTGGCGTAGTGGTTAAGAGCTACAGCTGCTAACCAAAAGGTCAGCGCTTTGAATCTACCAGGTGCTCCTTGGAAACCCTATGGGGCAGTTCTCCTCTGTCCTATAGGGTCGACTATGAGTCAGAATCAACTCCACAGCAACGGGTTTGGGGCTTTTTGTTTTTTGTTTTTTTTTTTGGTTTATATGTACTAACTTTAAAAAGATGTTCATGCTATATTAATAATTTTTCAAAAAAGAGGAAATTTGGGCAAAAATATGCATTGTATGGCCCTGTTTTGGTTTTAATATATTTGCATATATGTCTGTATGTATAGGAGGTATTTGTGTTGAAGCTTAGAGGAAAACATTTAGAAAATATGTAACTACCATTCTGAGAGGACACAAATACCACTAGGTCATGCATTGTGAATATAAACTATGCTTTATTGGGGGAAAACTTCTAGAGAACCAACAGAGCATACACCACCCCCTAAGAAGAGTGTGCCTAGGCCTGGCATATTTGGTCTGGATATACCCCTGAAAGAGCGTGGGTAGAGGGACTCCACCTCATAACATTCTGCATATTTAAAGAGAACAGAGAACATCTAGGTGACAATGTAACAATGGAATAGGGAGTCTCTGGAGCGCAGTAACTGGTATCAGCTAGATAACTAAAAGAGGAAATGAGCCCCCAGTGCTGTCCAGATTTGTCTGTCTTTAACATCAGTGGTTATTTCTGGGGTTAGGAGTGGAGTAACAAGGAACTACTCATTTTTACCTTAAACATTTTTAAATTGCTGCAATTTATTCTAACCTTCATAGATTTATGAATTTTTTAAACCTATAAAGAGTTTTTCAAAGACAGATATGGTGACCGACACAGTATTTAACTCATAATAGGTAGAAAATAAATGTTAATTAATCATATAACATTTACACAAATAATACACACCTTCTACATTTGTTTGCCAACCACTCCCTCCCCCATGAGGTTTTTTTTTAAGCATTGCTATATCAATTTTTCTTTTCACATGTTGCTGTTAAAAAAATTAGCATAGCGTGCTTATGAAAATACCTCACAGGAGGAGGGAGTGGTTGGCAAACAAATGTAGAAGGCGCATGTTAATTGCATAAAAATATGGTAGGTCATTGATATAGCCCATCCACCAAACTTACGTAGGTTTATAAAGATTATGAAAATAATGGTAAAAACCTATTTTTAAAAAGTAGATCCATAAACAAAGATTGCATCCTAGCAATTTGTTTTGTTATCTAAAATTTCATTACACAGATGCACACATGTACACACACACACACACACACATATACCCATGATATGTGCGTGAAGGTATTTTGGAGTGATATAAACAACAAAATCATTGATAGTGGTTATCATTGGGGAGGAGGCACTGAAGTTCTAGGACAGATGGGAGATATCCTTTCAGTTTACATTTCTTCTCTGTAATTTGAAGCACTTATCTGTGCATGTGGTATTCCCTCATTCCCTGCCTTCCTGCCTTCCATTTCATTATCAAGAACAAGTGTTAATATTAGAGTAACATGGAAGAGTTCCAGAACGTCAACAAAAGGGATTCCCTATAAGAAAATGTGAAAGCATCTGAAAAGGTAAAATATGCATTTGAAAGCTTTAGGAGTGAGAGCCGGAAACAGGAAGGGTGCCTAATGTCTGCTCAGGCAGGGGGAAAAAGTGATGTGACAAAGGGAAAGTATCTGCTTGATACTTTCCAGTATGTTCTAGTGTGTACCAGTGACAGTGCATACATGCATTTCCACAAACAGTAAAAATAAGTGTCTACGTGAATAAAACATTTGCCTCTGTCCTTTGAGTTGCCTGACCCATTCCTCTGCTCCTGACAACTCATGGGAGTATTTCGCCGGCATCCCCAGTGAGCGCAGTCCTTTAGGAGAGGTTACTGTAACATACATAACTCTGACAGCCCTGCAGACCGCATATCAGAAGGAGAGACTCAAATGTCTGCCATAGCCCTTAAACAACTAAATGTGATTAAACTTCAAGGCCAACCTTCACACCATATTTCTAAGATTCCAGTGGTGTGAAAACCAGTCCACTATTTTATGTACCACTAAAGGATGAAGGTGGGGGGCATGCTGCCATTTAAACTATGATACAATGCTTTATTATCATTTAATTATTTTTTTAATCTTATATGTAAGCTGTTTTAGACTTCAGGCGGTGATTTTGATCATGTATCACACAGCTTTGTTTCTATGCTTTTCTTCTAACACAGACTTTTTTGGTGTTGAATAGCTTTGTAGTCTTTTCGAAGACATTTTGATGGCAATTAAACTCAACATATGAAGGCCTAGCCTTACTTATAACTCAGCTGAAATGACTCTAGGAAGAGCTGAGACCAAAATCGGTACATGAGTAGACTTGACCAACAGCAATTGTAAGATGTGTTCCTTTTCAGAGAAGAGATGAAAAGTGATAGGATTTATGTGCCTTCTAACGTGTTTTCCTGACTGGAGAAAAATGTAGAACAAAATTCAAACCCACAAAAAAAAAGACCAGACTTACTGGTCTGACAGAGACTGGAGAAACCATGAAAGTATGGCCCGCAGACACCCTTTTAACTCAGTACTGAAGACACTCCTGAGGTTGACCCTTCAGCCAAAGATTAGACCAGCTGATAAAACAAACAAACACACAGAGTTTAACCATGTATATGAGACAAAATGGGCACACCAGCCCAGGGGCAAGGATGAGAAGGCAGGAGTAGACAGGAAAGCTGGACAAATAGAAATGGGGACCCCAAAGTTGAGAAGCAAAGAGTGTTGACACTTTGCAGGGTTGGCAACCAACGTCACAAATGTGTGTATTATTGATAAAATAAGTATTTTGTTCATAAACCCAGAAGTTTTTTTAAGAAAAAAGTAGCTTCAGAATTAGAATAAATAATGCTATTTTGCCTATGTGGAGGTATCCAGAATGAACTCTCTGAATGGATTTTTAACATAGTATAGTTAGATTTTTTAAATGATAATTTAAATAATTTATATGAAGAGGTACGTGGTACTAAAACTCCAGTTCTGAAAAGCATTCAATTTATTCTTATCAAATGTAAAACTCTACCTAATTGCATACTAACTAAGCATCTTAGGAGAAATGTAAAAAACTGTATATTTTCAAACTAGTAAAAACTTCAAAGTAATTAACCAGACTTGTTATATTCAAACTAAAGAACATGAATAACTGATGAAATAAATTAGTTCAATCAGTATATACCAAAAAAAAAAAAAAAAAAAACCAAACTTGTTGCCGTCCAGTTGATTCCAACCTATAGCGACCCTACAGGACACGGTAGAACTGCCCCATAGGGCTTCTAAGGAGTGGCTTATGGATTTGAACTTGCGACCATTTGGTTAGCAGTCGTATCACTTAACCAGTGCACCACCAGGGCTCCAAATCAGTGTATAGAAAAGTAAAATTTAAGCAATTATAATATATAATAAGAAAATGAAGATAAAGATGTTATTTAACAATGAAAATATAGTCTTTATTACCAATCTTAAGTAAATATTTTACTAAAATCAGAATTATCGTATGAACACATTTACATATGAGTAATGATACTAAGTCAGCAGTTTTGAATGCCTACTCATTGCTAGTCATTGCATTTCATGAAACCATGGGAGTGTTGCTTAAGCTAACTGGAACCTTCCGCGTTAGCAAGCTTACCCAGGTTGGTTTACTAGGCCTGAAAGGAACTCATGTGACTGAGTGGGCTTCGATGATGGTGGCGAGTATTTCTGAGAAGCAAAAAATTAGAAAGATGACTCGAATGCAAAATCTACTCAATCTACTTTTAGTTTTCTGGTAGGTACATTGTTGACTATAGTTAACATATTAAGTATGGTATCTCCATTCTTCAAATCTAAAATTTTCCCTAAGTAATTAAGCCCTAGGAAAGCTGGCCACAAAACTGACCTAAGACTGATTTGAATGTAGATTCAGCCTTCTGTAGTTAAAAATGTAACTACCACTTAGACAAATCGGTTTCATACTTTGGACCAGGATTCACAGTAAAAAGTGCATCTTACATAGCAACCCAATATACATTGTGTATGTGTGTGTGTGTGTGTGTGTGTGCGTGTGTATGAAATAATTTTCAGGGTATAGTGAATATCCTTACACATGCGATACATTCTATTAGGTACTGTTATGTTCTGTTTCTTTTTTCTTTTCTTCTTTTTTTTTTTTTTGGTTTGTTTAATACTACTTACCACCCACAGTATGAAAACACTCATCTGGACAGTTAGGTAACACATTTTCTTCTTATACAAGAGAAGAATGAGTAGGGGAAAAAATGAGTAAATCATGTTAAAGCAATATGAAGTCACTGGTATGACTAATATATGAAAGTCTTCTCAGTTTCATATGTTCACCATCTACTTACTAGAGCAGTCCTAGACCAGTCTCTGTATCCTTTGGAATTAATATAGTGTACTGCTGAAACAACTGTTATATTTTCCCATATTTTTGTCCCACACCGTTTCTGCCCCTTGAACAGTCTTGAACATATTTATTATGGTTTCTCACCATTGGTTGGAGTTAGTAACATTTACAAATTGGATTAATTTTAGTGTACACTGTGATCCTCCAGAACATTTATAGTACATATGCATGGCTAAGACTCCAGAGAACCCCACTATTTTTGTTCTTTATATAGAGAAGTTTTTAGGCATGGTCTTCACAAAAGTGTACCGCTCTAATTTCATATGATTTTTAAAGGAATTTTGTTTTGAACTTTAACAAGCAACTCCAATGCATAGCAAGTTTTCTCATTATAGAAACCTTAGGGTTTTTTTCCTACAAATAAATGTGTTTTCTTATGGCTCTTTACACAAAAAAAAGACTTAGCTTAGAATAATTTCTAACAGTAACGCTATTCGTAAAATGTTTTAGTCCATTCCATGCCATTTAACTCAGTATATTAAATAAACCACTTTCGTTCAGTGTTAAAACCCATTGCCGTTGAGTCAATTCTGACTTACAGTGACCCTGTAGAACAGAGAACTGCCCCTTAGAGTTTCCAAGGAGCAGTTGGTGGATTCAAACTGCCAACCTTTTGGTTAACATCTTGAGCTCTTAACCACTGCACTACCAGGGCTCCTGTTAGATGTTAGGTAGTTCTAGTATCAAATTCAATCTTTTAGCAAATATTTATTGTGTACCTGCTGTGTTCTAGATATTATTCTGGGTTCTGGGGATAATCACAGAATAAAACAGACAAAAATTGCTGCCCTTTGGAGCTTATATTGTAATAAGAGGAGAGAAAAACTGACAGATAGCGACCCTACTCTACAAGTAGAACTGCCCCTTAGGATTTCCAAGGAGTGGCTGGTGGATTTGAACTGCCAACCTTTTGGTTAGCAGCCAAGCTCTTAACCACTGTGCCTCCAGGGCGCCTCTTTGTGGATAGCTGGTCATATTTCTTAACTGTTTGTTTATGTGTGTGCCTTTAGTCCACATTCTTCATTTCTGGGTAGTAGGGGAAAGGGATTCTTATGTCTACATATTTTGTACCATTCTTACATGGTATTGCTTTCTTTTCAGTTATTGAGAGGCAGTAAGGAATATTGGCACATATATATAAGCACATGACTCTGGAGCCAGGTTAACTTAGTTCAAATCTCAATTCTGGTAACTCCTAGCTGTGTAAACTTATGTAGTTATTTGACCTCTCTGTGCCTCTCAGCCTTCTCCTTTGTAAAATGAGGCAAACAATAATACCTAAAATTTTGTGAGATATAAATGAATTAATATATGAGGATTTAGAATGGTGCTTGGCACATACTAAGCATATATATTAGTTGTTTGCTGGGAACTAGAAAGTCACGGTAAAGGTCCTAGACTTCGGGGCTAAACTTTATGGGTTCAAATACTGGCCCGGCCACTCACTAGGTCTAGGGACAGGATACATTACTAAACATGTTTTTGTCTTAATTTCCTCATCTAAAAAAGGTTAATTTTAGTAGTGAACTATAAGCACTAAAAGGAATCTCTGGGTGGCACAAACAGTGAAACACTCAATTACGAACTGAAAGGTTTGCAGTTTGAGCCCAGCCAGAGGCACCTCAGAAGAAAGGCGATCTGCTTCCGAAAGGCCACAGCCTTGAAAATCCTGTGGAGCACAGTTCTACTCTATAACAAATGGGGTTGCCATGAGTTGGAATCAACTCAACAGCAACCGGTATGAGGATTAAATAAGTTGATATGTGTAAAGCGTTTAGAACAATGCTTAGCAAAAGTACTACATGAAGGTTTTTATTTAATCATCGTTATTTAAGTTCCAAATAAAATATATTTCATTGAAGTATTTCCTGAGTACATGAGTAGTATACACGTAGTTTTTAAAACAGATTATGTTTTGTAACATTGAACGGGAAAAAAAAAGGCAATACAGAAGGGAAAAAGAAACTTTTAAGAACAGGCAAAGAAAGATGATACAGGGGATGGAATCTGAGAACCATGGTAGAGAAGAGACAGAAAGGAAAAAAAGGAAAGGAAGGAGGGATGGGAATGTCAGTGGTCATTTTCTGTGAAGGTAATCATGGCCACCTTTTGTCACTTGTGCACACTGGCAGTCCTTTAAGCTAGTTTTGTCAGTAGCAGGAAAATACCCCCTGGAAAGTAACTTTAGAGGAACGTTGTAACTTAACTTCTTGACATAGATAACAGATAGAACTTGTGTTTTTCTTAAATAATGTTTAAGAATTTGAGAGAAACCTAGTTTTCTGTGTGTTTCTGTATGTCTATTATGTGTAGTGTTTTACCCTTGTGAAGTTAGTATTCTCAAATATTTTGTGGATGCACAGGTTTTAATGTAACTGAATGTGAGGGACTGATTAAATTGGTGATGGGTAGTAAAGTTTCATGAAGAAGAGTTTTAAGTGAAGAGGCTGTTAAAACAAAAACTCATAGGAATGTGTGACACGATCAGAACTGAATACCAGAAGTTGCCTTTAATATGTATAAATTATTATTAAGTGTTGTCACTTTGTTTTTTTTAGGTTCTCCTGATAAGGAATTATATAGAAATTAACATTTTTATTCTAATAATGATGAACCATGTGTTTATCAACCATTTGTTATGTGCCATCAAGTCAGTTCCAACTCCTAGCAACCCCATGTACAACAGAACGAAACACTGCCCAGTCCTGTGCCATCCTCACAATCATTGCTGTGTTTGAGCCCATTGTTGCAGTCAGTGTATCAGTCCATCTCGTTGAGGGTCTTCCTGTTTTTCACTGACCTTTTGCTTTACCAAACATAATGTCCTTCTCCAGGGACTGATTCCTCCTGATAACGTGTCCAAAATACACGAGACAAAGTCTTGCCATACTCCCTTCAAAGGAGCATTCTGGCTGTATTTCTTCCAAGACAGATTTGTTCATTCTTCTAGCAGTTCATGGTATATTCAGTATCCTTCGCCAGCACCACAATTCAAAGGCATCAATTCCTCCTCATTCTTCCTTATTCATTGTCCAGCTTTTGCATGCATATGAGGCAAGTGAAAATACCACGGCTTGAAACAGGCTCACCTTAGTCCTCAAAGTGGCATCTTGACTTTTTAACACTTTAAAGAGGTCTTTTGCACTCAAGATCATATTCTGGCTCTTGTGGACTTGCTTTGATTTTCTTCAGCTTCACCTTGAACTTGCGTATGAGCAATTGATGGTCTGTTCTGCAGTCGGCCCCTGTCCTTGTTCTGACTGATGACAACTGAGCTTTTCTGTCGTCTTTTTGCAGATACAATCGACAGTACGACAGACTGACAGACGAGTGGTGGTTTTATCGATGAATGGCTAAATTTGTTACATGGACGAAATATTCACTTTCATTGTAGTAACAACTCTGTGTCTAAATTTGCCCAATGCTTAAACCAGGAAATCTTTCTTGCCAACCAGCATTGTAGCATGAACCACATAAAATGAACTTCTGAGGGGTAGCTTTGAAGGAAAAAGATATTTCAAATGCTTGAACTTAAAAATTCTGTTCTCTGACTGTAATCTCCTGTCTTTCCAGCTCCCTTGGTCCTTTCATTCTCACTAAATCTGTGCTTTATTTGGCTTCATTATGAGTCCTAGTCTCATAGACTCTTCGAATTTCTCCAATCTGACAAGCTCCTCCTGGTTTCACTTTTCTTCCTACCTAGTCTTGGATCTTATCAGCTGTTTGAGTATTACATTCACTAGCACTCTTGATTGCTTTGTTGCCAAATTCATCCATCATGCTTTTCTTGACAGCCCCTACCTGTAGCATAGTATCTTACAATCTGGTAGTGACTCTATAAATATTTAATGGGAGGGAGAAAGGGAAGGAGGAAAAGAGGAGGAGAAAATTCTTTGGTTTTATGCTAGCATACTGAAAAGTTCTTGTGGAAATCTGTCACTTTTGCTGCTTGGAACCATTGCAAATTCATGTTGTTAAACATCAACTAGGCCCTTGTCACTGTTGCCCGGTGTTTTTATTTTTCTGTATCTATCCGTTTTTCATTATCTTCATTGGAGATCACTTCTACTCACCCAAACTATCAATCTCATCTCCTTTCCTGATTATATTGAGGACATCTAAACTTTTTTTCTCAAATCCCTTTTACCTGAGGATTTTTCAGTATCTTCAATTACTCTCCTTTCCCCATTTTGTTTTCCAGTCCAAGAAAAGAAAATTATATATTTATATACATAGAGAGAGAGAGAGAGACATAGACATATATATGTACATATAAGGAGCCCTGGTGGCGCAGTGGTTAAGCATCCAGCTGCTAACTGAAAGGTTGGCGGCTTGAACCCACAGCTGCTCCAAGGGAGATGTGGCAGTCTGCATCCATAAAGATTACAGCCTGGAAAACCCTATGGGGCAGTTCTGCTCTGTCCTGTAGGGTCACTATTAGTTGGAACTGACTCGTCAGCAAAGGGTAACGGGTACATGTATGTATGTCCCCCAGTTATGAACGTCTAACTTACACCCACAACCCGTAGTTACAAACACCTGTAAAGCCTATTATATTAAAAATTCTAGGTACATAGAATGGTTTGTAATAATAAACAAGTGCTACTTTGCAAAATGCATCAAAACATTAGTATTATTACTGTATTACTGTGTTAAAGATATTTTAGTGTATCTGGAAGTGTTTCTTTAATTTTTTTAATGCATAGAAATGTAAACTATATACTAAGACATTTGACTGACATTAGATACAAACAGTACCTAACTGTTCCTACTTAAGTACAAATTTGACTTAAAGACAGACTTAGGACTGGAACTTGTTCGTATTCTGGAAACTGCCTGTGTATGTATGTGTATATTTGCATGTGTATGTATTATGTACATATAGATCCTTTCTTCCTTTGAAAGTTAACCTTCTCTCTGTGTACTTAATTCCTTCTGCTCTTTCTCCCCGTTAGAAGTGCCTTTCTTCAGTGGTCACTAATGACCTCATAATTGCTAGTGGTCTCTTCTAATCCTCATTCTACTTGATCTATCTATGGCATAACATTATAGATATTCTAGAAATTCTCTCTTCTTTTTGCTTCACGGCACTATTCTCTCTGGCTGTTGCCCTGTAACTCAGATGACTCTTGAGTCTTATTAGCTGACTTTTTAATTTTCTTCTAACCCTGAAATGTAGGTATCACTCAGTTATCTACCCTTTGGCCCTGTGTTTACACCGTAACAGTGATTTCCAAACCTTACTATAAGAATCACCAAAGATTCCTGTTTAAAGTGTAGGTTTCTAGACACTGCCCTTAGAGACTGGGATTGAGTAGGTCTAACATAAAATCCAGAAATCTCCATTTTACTGAGCTGTCCTTGTGACCTTAATAAAACTCATGCAGGGTCACACTTGGAAAAAATAATTCTCTGCTGTCCTATCTACGCCAGTGATTTCAGCCATCACTTCATGTTGATCATTCTCAAGTATCTTAACATTCTACTATCATGAATTTCGCCTTATATGGACCACACTTTCAGAATCTCAGGACCAGAATCAAGGCTGATAACCAGCTAGTATGTACTTCGTTCTGATTGGTAAAATAATAAAATACTTGCAGAAACATTGGTAAACAGCAGCTGTCCCAACCCCTGAGTGTCTTTCCACCACCACAGTCCTATCTGACCTGCTCTTCTCCAGAGACCCCCTTGACTTCTCTGCAATTCATTTACAAAGAGATAATACCTGACATGACAGAGTTTCTTCAGGATCCAGCTCTAGTACTACGACTAGCATCCTAATTGGTTAAATTATATCGGTTAGATATTACCCCTTTTAAGGATGATGATGTCATTAACCATATGGGAACAGAAGAGACAGAGCTGGCTTTCATGGGGAGGATGATAAGCTCAGAAGGTAAGATGGTTTATAAGTACCTATACTGTACCGGTTGCTGTTGAGTTGATTCCAACTCATAGAGACCCTATAGGATAAAGCAGAACTGCCCCGTAGAGTTTCCAAGGAGCGCCTGGTAGATTTGAACTGCCAGCCTTTTGGTTAGGAGCCATAGCATTTAACCACTATCCCAGCAGGGTTGCCAATTTATAAGTAGTACTGCTAAACCTACTAAAATAGGAGGGAGTGGCCTGCAGCAAGCCCAAGATCACAGGAGCTGGTCTGTACTTTCCAAATCTGGCTGATCATCACTCATGTGGGGAGCTTCTAAAATACAAATTCTAAGCCTAACCCTGAGAAATTTGATTCAGCAGGACTAGGGCATGGCCCAGCAATCAGCTTTTTTTTTTTTTTCCCCCTAAATGACCCTAACTGTCTTAGTCTGGGTTCGCTAGAGGAGCTGAACCAGTGAAGCATATATACAAATATAGAGAGACAGATTTATCTCAAGGAAGTGGCTCATGCAATAGTGGAGGCTGGCAAGTCCCAAATCCATGAGTCAGGTGTCAGGATGGACGCTTTTCCTGACTCATGTAATTGCAGCGACTGACGAATCCAAAGTCTGCCAGTCAGGCAACAGACTGCCGGCTCACAGGCTTGCAAGAGCTGATGAATCCAAAATTTGCAGGTAAGGCAGCAGGCTGAAGGCTTCTCATGTCCCAAGTACTGGAGGTCAGAGGATGATGAGACAAATGCAGGATCAAGAGAGACCAACCTTTGCCAGAACATTAGTTTATATCATGAATGCAGGCCACACCCTCAAGGAAACTCCTCTTCCAACCCGATTGCTGACATCAGATCACAAAATGGGAGGTAATACATAGTGTCCACCAAACCACTGAGAATTATAGCCTAGCCAAGGTGACATATAACATTAACCATCACACCTGTGATTAGCCAGGTTTGAGAGCTTCTGCTTTAGTTGAGAACACAGAGAAGTACCAAACATTGGATTACAAACAGGGATTTTACATTCCATGGCATGATCAATAAGATTAGGCAAGGGTTGTGTGTGGTGCAGCACAACCTACCACCACTACTAGAAAGTATCTCTTGTATAAATTTTACACACAGAAAGTAACTCAGTGCTAAATTCCATTCAACAGAATGCATTACGTCCTTGGCAGGAAAAGAGCTCCATTTCTAGGAGTTGCTGTGAAAAAAAACTCAAGAAAATAGTTCCCATGTAGGAAATATATAAAATGTCACATTTACATAATTTGTAAAATTTGAAGAGAAAAATACATATTTCTAGATTATTATTTGAGGATAAGTTAAATTAGTATTTAAAAATATGTTTTAATTAGGTGTTGCTTTTTTCTAAATCATATGTACAGTTTATTAAAACAAAGAAGGAATAGTAATTCTCTAAAATGGTGTGTCCTGTACCTAGTACTGCATCATTTATTACACAGTTGATTCCAGAGTCGCTAATTACTAAGGCTTTCCTATAAAGGAAAAGCTTACTAACAATAGACAAAGTGGTGATTGTGAAACTTTTTGAATATTAATTATGTATGATAGTTAAGGAAAGACTTTTTAAAACCATATTGGGGGGATGAAATTAAATTTTGTTAAATTGCATGTACTTCACAAATAGGAGATAAATTAGCATTACTTTTCATTGAGAGGCATGTATTTGTTTCCTAAAGAATAAAAATAAATTTGGGGGACTTAGAAGGCTACAAACAAGTTTATATAGAAATATATCCTTAAAATTGACAGCACTGTGGTAGCTTTTATTATTTAGGGAGGTAGCTTTTGAAATCAAGGCTTTTGGCCCTTAGTTTTATTTATAATATTAAAACCTAATATATGTAATTGCCATCCTGAAAAATTTGAACTAAAATAATTAAGACCGATGGCTGCTGTTATAAGATCTTTTGTATGCAATCGAAATACAATTTGATAAGTTTTAAACATAGCTCACTCTCTACCACTGTTAACTACAGTTTGAAAATGCTGTTAGTCCTTCCTTACCCGCCTCACTCTCACTCCAGCCTCCCCACACATGCACACGTACTTTATGCACTTTAAAACACAAAGCAGCTTGTCAGTTCAGTTTATTCAGTTAGGGTCGGTTCTGTGAAAACAAAGTCAAGGCAATTGTTTGATTTAATTGACTAGCGAAACTGGTTATACAGGTAGATAGAACTTAGTTTCATTTTTGTCCAGCTGCATATTTGAATGTTCGTAAAGTAACTTAACAGAATAATAAGATTCCAGTGACATTGTAATAGATTTTTACAATTTTACCAAAGCAAAGGAAAAAGACATTAAAACCCAAACTGTAGAAAATATTTCTGGTGTTTTTTTGGTTTTTTTCCTTTATGGCTGAGGTTCACAATAATGACATGTGTTCAAAGAAGTCTTTTTTTCTTTCACCATTTATTCCTTTTTCTTTCAGGAGTGTTTTCCTGAAGTATACTTAGTATAACCATAAGAAAATTTTCTAATATAATTTAGATTAATAATTTAAATAACTTTTACAAAATAGTCCTCTGACTGCAAGGAGACAGTTCTCTCACAGTTCTTTCCTGGCTTCACTTTCCTCCTCCTTATTTACCTAGCCTTGTGGTTGATTTCAGCAGTGGTAGTGGGTTTTGTGGTTGATTATTTTAACAGTGTTCTCACTACTGCCCTTGACTCTTTCTGCCACCTGCCTTCCACTATACCCATCCCACTGTTTTCAACTCCTTCGGCTCCTGGGGTGCTAATCACCGCCTGTGAAATTGCAGAACCCTCTTGCTCATCGTCATTGTGGCTTTATGGTTTCCAATCTCAATTGTTCTCTGAACATAGCTCTGCAGTTTTTTACTCTTAGCGCCTAAGCTTGCTTATTTTCGTGGAAGGTATTTCAAATATTTTTTGTTTTCTTCATTTTTTTTTTTCTTGACCTTGCCTTCTATTTCATACAAAATAGATTCCACAGAGCATGAACTATTCATAATTTCCAAAATGATGTATCTATCTTCATATATTGTATTCATGTACAGTCTTTAGAGGAAGAGGCGTATCTCCTTTCCAAGGCTTCCCCTTCACCAATCTCCTCTGGTACCTTGCTCCAAAATGACTTAAAGAGAAAAAAATGAATACTGAAATAAGAGAATATTCTGTGTCTGTGTGTGTGTGTGTGTGAGACACAACTCATTATATGAGAACAATATACATTCTATTTATTGATTTCTTTTTTAAACTCATCATTTCTCCACCTATGTTACAACTGCTTGTTCTGACCCTGATTTTCAACTCAAATTGCCAAGAAAGAGATTTGATTACAGCAGATTACTTCTTTGCACCAGGCTGTAGATCGTACGTCACAAAGCAAACCTCTGAACAGAATTCTCTAGGGCTGGATGCCCATCCTTTGTCCAGTGAACTGTATCAGTAGGCCTGAAGGGGAAGAGGGTCACATCCCCCTCATAAGGCTGCCCTTTTCTCACAGGCAGGCTATGTGATTGGTATCTGAAGTACATTTTTGTTATTGCTGTTGTTGTTAGGTGCCATCGAGTCAGTTCTGACTCATAGCGATGCTATGCATGACAGAACGAAACACAGCCCAATCCTCCCCCGTCCTCACAGCTGTTGCTATGCTTGAGCCCATTGTTGCAGCCACTGTGTCAGTCCATCATATTGCAGGTCTTTCTCTTTTTCCCTGACCCTCTACTTTCCCAAGTATGACATCCTTCAGGGACTGATCCCTCCTGGCAACATGTCCAAAGTATGTAAAATGCAGTCTTGCCGTCCTTGCTTCTAAGGAGCATTCTGGTTGTACTTCTTCCAAGATAGATTTGTTTGCTCTTTTGGCAGTCCGTGATATATTCAACATTCTTTGCCAGCACCACAATTCAAAGGCATCAATTCTTCTTCGGTCTTCCTTATTCACTCACTTTCCAGTTTTTGCATGCATATGAGGCGATTGAAAACACCATGGCTTGGGTCAGATGCATCTTAGTCCCCGAGGTGGCATCTTTGCTTTTTAACACTTTAAGGAGATTTCTTGCAGCCGATTTGCCCAATCCATTGCATGATTTGATTTCTTGACTGCTGCTTCCATGGGTAGATTATGGATCTAAGTAAAATGAAATTCTTGACAACATCAGTCTTCTCCATTTGTCATGATGTTGGTTATTGGTCCAGTTGTAAAGATTTTGTTTTCTTTGTGTTGAGACGTAATCCATACTGAAGGCTGTGGTCTTTGATCTTTATCAGTAAGTACTTCAAGTCCTCTTCACTTTCAGCAAGCAAGGTTGTGTCATCTGCATAACTCAAGTTGTTAATGAGTCTTCCTCCAATCCTGATGCCCCATTTTTCTTCATATAGTCCAGCTTCTCGAATTATTTGCTCAGCATACAGATTGAATAGGTATGGTGAAAGGATACAACCCTGATGCACACCTTTCCTGACTTCAGACCATGCCGTATCCCTTTGTTCTGTTCGAACGACTGACACTTGGTCCACGTACAGGTTTCTTATGAGCACAATTAAGTGTTCCAGAATTCCATTCTCCACAGTGTTATCCATAATTTGTTATGATCCACACAGTCGAATGCCATTGCATAGTCAATAAAACACAGGTAAACATCCTTCTGCTTTCAGCCAGGATCCATCTGACATCAGCAGTGATATCCCTGGTTCCACGTGCTCTTCTAAATCCAGCTTGAATTTTTGGCAGTTCCCTGTCGATATACTGCTGCAGCTGCTTTTGGATGATCTTCAGCAAAATTTAGCTTGCATGTGATGTTAATGATACTGTTCAATAATTTCTGCATGCAGTTGGATCACCTCCCTTGGGAATAGGCATAAATAAAGATCTTTTCCAGTCAGTTGGCCAGGTAGCTGTCTTCCAAATTTCTTGGCATACATGAGTGAGCACTTCCAGCACTGCATCCATTTGTTGAAACATCTCGATTGGTATTCCATTAATTCTCAGAGCCTTATTTTTTGCCAGTGCCTTCAGTGCAACTTGGAATTCTTCCTTTAGTACTATCAGTTCTGATCATATGTTACCTCCTGAAATGGTTGAACATCGACCAGTTCTTTTTGGTGTAGTGACTCCGTGTATCCCTTCCATCTTCTTTTGATGCTTCCTGTGTCATTTAATAATTTCCCTGTAGAATCCTTCAGTATTGCACCTCAAGCCTAAAATTTTTTCTTCAGTTCTTTTAGCTTGAAAAGTGCTGAGCATGTTCTTCCCTTTTGGTTTTCTATCTCCAGGTCTATGCACATGTCATCATAATACTTTACTTTGTCTTCTCAAGCCGCCCTTTGAAATCTTCTGTTCAGCTCTGAAGTTCAGACAGTGTTCCACTGCTATTCATAAGGTTTTCACTGGCTAATTCTTTTCAGAAGTAGACTGCCGGGTCCTTCTTCCTAGTCTGTCTTATTCTGGAAGCTCAGCTGAAACTTGTCTGCCATGGGTGACCCTGCTGGTGTTTGAATACCAGTGGCTTAGCTTCCAGCGTTGCAGCAACACACAAGCCTCTACAATATGACAAACTGACAGACAGGTGGGAGGAAGTACATTTTTAGTACTTCAGAAAAATGAGCATGTTACCTAAAACCGGGCAAAAGGATCTTAACAGCCAATGGAAAAAAATGTGATTGTTTCAAAGCCTTTAAAATTTTTTTTCCAAAACATGAAGAGCTCTCTTACTGTCACTTATAAATGTATAGGGAAATGAAAAAGTTTTTAAAATAACCGTACTTCAACATGTAAAGAGCTTAAAATTCATCACTCTTGCTCTCATAAGAAAAAAGCTAAACCGGGACACTGAATTTAAGTTAAAGGGAGTGGAACAACTCAGAAAAGAAGGGAGAGAATGGTTACACAACTTGAAGATTGTAATCATTGTCACTAAATGGTACATGTAGAAACTATGGAATTGGTGTATGTTTTGCTGTATATATTTTCAACAACAACAAAATCAACTATATATGAAAAAAAGAGTAAAGCTAAACAAACTGAGAATCAACAATTCTTTTTACATCCATTGTAGTATTAAAGTCACAGGGTAAACCATTGCCCCCAAAACTAGAGAGAAATGCAGACTGAGAATCACAGCTTACCAAGAGCAAAAGCCCAAAAGCAGAAGCCCACCACTGGAGCCAATACTTGTAGGAACACTTAAACCGTAATTAATGAATTGCTGGAGGCTCAGTGTGAACTAGCTTGAGAGCTAAACACTCCAGAGGGCCTTGTCTCAGGAACCCTCACATTTGCATGAGTTTTACACCCAGAAGCTCCACCAGGATGAAGACTGAAGAAAAATTTCCTCATACTTCCAGAAAACAGGAGGGAAAAGTAGCCATTTCAAAAAAAAAACCAAGGGCATTCTGTTCTCTTTACCCTTAGAGGAAACAGGTTTACCAGAGCCTAACTGACTTGGGTTTTACCAGAGACTGAATGACCTGTGAGAAGGGAAATACCCAACTTCAGCCCCCACCAGCTTTTGACATGGGAGAAGGGAAAGGTACAACCTCAGTCATCTCTAGCCCTTCTGTCTAACCTAAGTTGGGAGGAAGAGAAAGAAGGGAAACTTGGAAACACTTGTGAAGGTCACAGCCTAGTGGAAATGGCTCACGAGATGCATTCTCTTTCCCTGCACCTTACCCGACATCAATCAGACTAATAAGAGATTACAGCTGAAAGCACTGCAAGGCACAGACCCTATTTAAGAAGGATTGTCTAGGGAAACCAAAGGACAGGGGAGACAAAAACAAGGGCACTACAGGAAATTTTAGCCTGTCAAACCTACAGCAGCAGCAAACAGTAAAACAGTCTAACTCATAGCCAGATAAACATAAAACCTCACACTAAAGCCTATTTACTTCAATTTCTTTTATCCAATACATCATGTCTGACTTTCAACAAAAAAAGTACAAGGCATGTTAAAAGGCAAAAAAAAACACAGCCTAAAGAGACAAAGCAAGCATCACAACCAGACACAGATATGGCAGAGATTTTAGAATCATCAGACTGAGAATTTAAAATAGCTATTATATGATTAATGTGCTAAGAGCTATAATGGAAAAAGTGGACAACATAAAAGAACAGATGAGTTATATAAGCTGAGAGATAGAAACTCAAAGAACTGAGAGATAGAAACTCAAAGAATTGAAATGAAATGCTAGAACTCAACTGGAGAGAAAGGCTGTAATACAAATGAAGAATACGTTTGAAATGGGCTCATCAGGACACTGCCAAGGAAGCAATCAGTGAACTTGAAGATATGTCCATAGAAACTTCCCAAAACTGAAAAGCAGAGAGGAAAAAGAATAGGAGAGGTAAAAAAAAATAAAACGACAGAATATCCAAAAACTATAGGACAATTACAAAAGGTTTAACATACACATAATGGGAATACCCAAAGGAGAAGGAATGTTTGAAGTAATAATGGCTGAGATTTTTCCACAATTAGTAACAGACACCAGACCACAGATCTTGGAAGCTCAGAGAACACCAAGCTGGCTAAATACCCAAGAAATCTGTACCTAGATACATCATATTCGAACTGCAGAAAACCAAAGACAAAGAGAAAACTTTTAAAGAAGCCAGAGTAAGAAAAAGAACACTTTTAGAGGAACAAGGAAAGAAATTACACCCCGACTTCTTTTCAGGAACTCTGCAGACAAGCAGAGTAAAGTGAAGCATTTAAAGTGATGAAAAAAAAGAACTATCAACCTAGAACTCTGTATCCAGCAAAATTAGCCTTCACAAGTGAAAGAGAAATAAAGACTTTCTTGGAAAAGAAATTGAGGGAATTTGTTGCCATTAGGCCTTCCTTTCAAGAAATGTTAAAAGATCTTCAGAGAGAAGGAAAATTATATAGATGAGAAACTCAGATCTCATAAAGGAAGAGCATTCAAGGAAAAAAAAGAATGTGAAATAAATTTTTTTTTCTTATTTAATCAAACAGATATCAGGTTCTTGAAATTAATGATAGTAACAATCTATTCAATGTTTATAACTTGTGAATAAGTAAAATTAATGACACCAGTACAATTAGGTATGTGAGGAAGGAATTGGTAATATTCTGTAATTGGTAATACCTGTACTGTCCATGAAGTGGTATAATGTTATTTGAAGATACTCTTAGAAAATGTATATTGCAAACTTTAGGACAACCACTAAAAAAAAAAAAAAGTGTAAGTGATATACTGAGAGTGGAGGAAATGCAACTGTATTAAATGTTCACTTAAAATTAGAAAAGGCAGAAAAAAAGAGTAGAAGAAACAAAGAACAAGGGCCACAAATAGAAAATAGTTACAAATATGATAAATATTAAGCCAACTGTATCAATAATCCTTTTAAATATGAGTGGTCTACATACAACAAAAAAAATAAAACTAATATTTATTATGAGCATTAAAGTGTTTTATTTCTTCATAAAAATCTTATAAAGAGTTCTTTGCAAGACCACACTTGCTGACCTGGAGAAACTCTGAGACTATGGCCCCCAGACACCCTTTCAGCTCGATAATGAAGTCACTCCTAAAGTTCACCCTTAGGCCAAAGATTGATCAGGCCCATAAAACAAAATGAGACTGAAGGAGAATACCAACCCAGGGGCAAGGACTAGTAAGCAGGAGAGAACAGAAAAGCTGGTAATAGGGAACCCAAGGTTGAGAAGGGAGCGTGTTGACAGGTCATGGGGTTGTTAACCGATGTCATAAAATAGTATGTGTACTGACTGTTTAATGAGAGACTAGTTTGTTGTGTAAACCTTCTCCTGATGTACAATAAAAAAATTTTTTTTAAAGTTCTTTGCATAGTACTTGCCACCTTCTTGTCAGATAACTTATGATTCAGAGTGAACATCTTTTATATGTTAGAAAATTGTTGTATTCTTAACGATTTTATCCTTTGTACTTTTAATGTAATGAAGTATCTCTGAGAGTCCTTTAATGCGGTGGTTTTTTTTTTTTGTTTTTTTTTTTTTTAGTCAAGTCAGTTCCTAAGGGATACATTCGTCCCTTTTGTCACAACCACCCTCCTCATTTATATTGATAATTTTCCCCCCATTAAGTTCTGCTGACTGCATATCTAGAGTCTCCACAATGGCAGCAGTTTCCACAATCAACTATTTCTTCTATTACTCCATTTACGTTCTACTTGAATTTCACCTCCACCATTGTCATTTTGGAAACCATGGTGGTGCAGTGGTTAAGAGCTGTGGCTGCTAACCAAAAGATCAGCAGTTCAAATCCACCAGGCGCTCCTTGGAAACTGTATGGGGCAGTTCTACTCTGTCCGGTTGGGTTGATATGGGTCAGAATCAACTCGACGGCAGCGGGTTTGGTTTTCTTGTTTTTATTGTCTTTTATGTTCTTTGCTGCCCTTTCATCTTTGTTGGCCAATTCCCTCTTTCGTTTTCCATTTTCATAAGATGTCACTTGAGTTTGTCACTGATTTACAAGGAGGCAACACAACTGCACATTTTGTTGTATGTGTGTGAAGTAAATAACAGATGCACACTGACCAATCATCAACAGACTTTGAAAGAAATGTGATTGGTCACTGATCATGATGTGCGTCTGTATCACACGTAGTGATTTGTGGACTAAACGGCCATCACTGAAGCTTGCACATTATTACTCACAGTACACTGTGGTGGTTAAAATCTGTATTATGTTGTTGGGGAACTGGTATTATTTACCTAAACTCTGTTAGCTGAAATTAATGCTGAAATTGTGCAAAGCAAGGACTGCCAATAATAGTGATCTATGATTTTTGCAACAAAATGTTTTCTGACAACTTACACTTTTGTGTCCTATACTTTGATTTCTGTTTCTAAGAGAAAATTCTGACTGGTAGACAACAGTTCAACTTCAGTGATGTTTTTATCTTTATGCACGTGGATTGATCGCAAAATTATTTTAATGTGTAATTACATTTTGCCCTCATTATTTTAGTAAGATGAGTTAAAAAAAATTAAAGTGCTAAAATATATGATAAATTTAGGTCTTCTTTTTTAAAAAAAAAATGTTAGTCTCGTACATGTGTAATTCATTGGAGAAAAAACATATAAATTATTTCTTGTCCCAGAAAAACAGCAAATCTTTAGCCTCACTTGAACTTGTTAGTGATTATGGAGAAAAGAAAAAAAAAAAAAATTAAGCAGGTATAAAAGGCTAGAAATTTATCGTCAAAGAGTATCCAAAAGTCATAGAGTAATTAGAAGTTCTGTAATATTTTTGTTCTCTGAAATAAAATACATTCCAGCCAGCCCCCTGTCCCCTCACTGTTGTACTGGATATCCATCCACCAGTTTTGTTGGGGTTGTTCAGTTTTTGCATATCCAACTTTAGAAAATGTTTTTCAAGAACTCATTATGTACCAAAGTAGGGGCCTACTAGACAGTGTTGTGTTTAGTCCTATAGTGACATACATTTTATATCTGCTTGGGGTTGGGAGGAGGACAAAAAATAACACTGAGTAGATATATTCATATTAATGGTAGGATTGTAAATTGATGAAATCCTTTTGGAAAGAACATTGGTTTTATATTAAAGAGCATTAAATTGTTACACCACTTAACCTAGTGCATTTTCTGTTCTTAAAAATTTAACATGAATAGTACTTTAAGAAAAAAGTCTAAAATACAAAAGAAGTTTGTTGCAGCGTTATTTATTAGTCAAAACTTGACATTCTAAATATCACTACAATGAATATAATTATAGTGCATTGGCTTGTTTAATAATTTCATACTATTAAAAATATAAATTCGGATACTCCAACAACCTGGAAAAATGATTATGATGTAAGGTTAAATGAAAAGGATAATGTAAAATTATACATAGCATCAGATACATAAATTATGTATTCTTACAAACAGACTAGAAAGAACTACGTAGACGTGAAAAAATTCCTAAATTAGAATGTGATCATGAATGTGTTAAAATTTTTCTTAATGTTATTTTGACTAGAAATAAAGCTTAAATAAAAGATTTTCATTTTTAGCTAATGAATTTTTATTAAAGAAGTTGATTTTATATCACTTTGTTTCTCAAACCAACAAATGTTAAGAAAATTTAGGTACCCCCATCTCCAAAATCATTAACTACTAATACTGTGTTTAAAATGTTGCTTTCCTGTTCACATCATCTTTTTTTATTATTATGAAGAATAGCAATATTGGTTAATCATTTTTAAAACCTTCAAAATTATATGAGGCAAACTTTTCAGAATAGTTTATGTAAGGCAGAGTTTGTATGCTGTATCTAGGCTACCCCATTTTGAGTGATTTTGGTTTGTTGGAAAATTGTCTAAATTTTAATGGAATCTTTTTCTTCAGCTTGACAGGGCCAATTCATTATTAAACCAGGCACAGCAGCCTTACAGATACCTTATTGAATCAGTGCGTCAGAGAGATTCAAAGATCGATTCACTGAAGGGGTGTGTTGCACAACTTGAGAAAGATGTCAGGTAAGCCATCTACAAATCTTATATTTGGAGAGTAGTGATAGTGTAAATATATGCTGCTATAGGTGCATTCAAGTTGTAAATTGTAAAGAAGAAATTAAATAACGAAGGTTGTCTGAAACGTGATGTGGTTTTTCTTTAGAAAAACTAGATCACGTCGTGTCAGGCGTTCGCATTCCACCTTATGATCAGAATTCTCACCATGAAAATAACAATCCTACACTTACTAACAAAACACTCCACCCTGCCTAGAACACGAAACAGCTATCATGTGGATTGACTGTAAAATTATTTTAATGTTTAATTATATTTGCCCTCATTATTTTACTGAGCTTAAAAAAATTAAAGTGCTGAAATAAATGGTAAGTTTAGGTCTTCGTTTTTTAGAAGTATGTAGATCTCATAAATGTATGCTTCATTTGAGAAGAATTATAAATTATTTCTTGTCCCAGAAAAACAGCAAAGCTTTAGCCTCAGTTGACCTTGCTAGTGATTATGGAGAAAAGAGAAAAAATATTTAAACATGTATATACGGCTAGAAATTTATTGTCAAAGAGTATCTAAAAGTCATAGAGTAATTATGAGTTTTATTCACCTAGAAATCTTTAATGGGTTGTGGGTGGACCAAAAGGAAGAGGAGGAATATAACCCATATGCCATTCAAGGGGTCAAAATGACTTTTTAAAGAGGTAAAATGTACACATTTACTTAGATTCATGTTGACTTTTCCAAGGAATTTTTAGATTTTTCTTCCCCTGACCCTTTACACGGAAACCCATGAAATACCTAAATGTAAATAAATAAATTCCTTTCCTTTCTTTAGAATGAAATTGTTTTTTCACATGAGACGTTATCTGAAAGGCTTGTTCCATTTAGAAACTATTCAGATTCTTTTAACTGTTCATCTATATGATCATTTAAATTCTTTTAAATTGAAGTAAAAGGAATGATAACTATGCTTAAAGAAAGAGGTTTCAACTCTTGGATGGCTGCTTGGTTGGCTTAATTATTAGATTTACGATTATAAGAATAAGTTTTTATGGATAAATTATTAATGGACTCACAAATGTGTAAGCTGAAAGTTTATGTGAGTGACAATTGTTAAATCGAGAAACTGGAAAAAAAATAAGAAAGTAGTTGTTAAATCCAAGTTTCCTAGGGTATGTAACAAAAAATATAGAACTATTTGTAATTAGCTCCAAAGTATGAGTTTTCCTTTTGTTAAATCAGAATGATTACCTTCCTTTCTCATTTCTACCCCACCAAAATAATTGGTCCAGAACTTTACTCCTGGTCTTAATTTTTTAATGATTTGAAAAATTAATTTAAAACCACATTGAAACGTCAAAATAAATCACAAAGGAATTATTTCTAGATTAATTTTAAAGCTAAAAATTATATTCTGAATATGTATTACCAACATTAATTGTTCATAGATACTAGGAGAAATAGAAAGTGTGTCTGCCACTATTCACCACATGCTTGGTTATCTTAGGGAAATTGAGAGAGGAAGTCCAAATGGAGCTTTCCTATTTACATATTTTTGTTGTTTTGGAAATTTTTAATAATAGTTTTATTTTTATACTCTTAGAGGGAAGGATATATGAAAAACATGAGGAAAAATTACCTCCTTCACAATTATCTTCAAATAAAGTTCTTTGAATACTTACTTTACTAAAAATTAAAATAAGGTAGCTGGAGAGTTTAATATAGAGAAGAATAACAGTTATCTATTATAAAAAAGTATTAAGATGAGCAAAGTCAGCCCTAGAGAAATTAACTTGTCCTCTAAGTGCATGTAGCTTTGTGGTAGAGCCAAAATTTGAATCCACATCTGTCTGCTTTCTAATTCTGTGTGCTTAACCATTGTTATACTGCCTCCCTATGTTCTATTCTGAATAAGGGATTGTTTTTCATTGACGTAGTATAATTAAGGAAGAGAAGCAAAAAGACAGCATATCATTGTATGATAGTGATTAAAAGTAGGGCTTTGATGGGTTGATAATTGTTGGAACTGGGTGACAGATACATTTGTTGTTACATTTTCTTGTTTTGAAATACTCCATAATAAAAAAAAAAAGTTTTTTTTTAAATATATATTCTTAAAAAAAAAAGAAAAAAATATATATATGTTCTTAAAGGGAGTACATGCTCTATAGATAGGTTGCATGGGTTCAAATCTAGCTCAGTACTTAGTTTTGAATTTCGGCAAGTTACTTAAACTCTCTAAACATCTGCTGTCCAATAGAAACTTCTGTAATGTGGAAAGGTTCCACATCTGCACTATCCAGTATGGCTACCACTAGCCACATGTGCCCTGGTGATGCAGATGGTTAAGCACTCAGCTGCTGACCAAAAGGTTGGCTGTTCAGTCCTACTCAGCTGCTTTGTGGGAGAAAGATCTAGCAATCTGCTTCTGTAAAGATTACAGCCAAGAAAACCCCATGGGGCAGTTTTACTCTGGCATTTGGCATCACTTTGAGTCAAAACCCACTTGACGGCACACAGTAGTCACATGTGGCTCTTGAGCATTTGAAATGTGGCTAGTACAACAGAGAAACTAAATTTTAATTTTATTTGTTTTTATTTTAATTACCATTTAGGGCTAATGGCTACAGTATTAGGCAGTGTAGTCAGTTACCTCATCTGTGAAATGGCAGTGGTGCTAACAGCATCTTAATATGATTCTTCCAGCCATAGATCTTTGTAACTTCCACCAAATGAGTGGGTGGGACTATGCAAATGAGGTGCTTGTGGCCCACCAAAGCGATTGGATAGTGTTATGGATTGAATTGTGTCCCCTAAAAATGTGTATCAACTTGGCTAGGCCATGATTCCCAGTACTGTGTGATTGTCCACCATTTTGTCATCTGCTGTGATTTTCCTATGTGTTGTGAACCCTGCCTCTATGATGTTAATGAGGCAGAAGTCAATCTACAAAAATAGGATTGGTCAGTTTTGTCATCTGGCTAGGCTTAAAATGAGCCACTCCAGAGGCAGGAAGGGCGGATCTCACCACCACCAAGAAAGAAGAGCCAGGAGTGGAGTGCATCCTTTGGACTGGGTATCCCTGCTCTAAGAACCTTCTAGATCCACGGGACAGAGAAAGGGCTGTAACACCAGAGACAGCAAAAGATGGGAAGAAGCAGCAGCAGAGAAACAGCAGCAGCAGAGGCAACAAAACCAGGAGACTGGCAGAAGATGGTTTGGTGGGCGTCCTGCCCCACGGAGCAAAAAAGCTGAGCACCTTCAGGCAGGAGACTTGCTGGCAGAGTGGAGCACCTTCAGGCACTTGTTGGAGCTAGGCTCGCAGACCTACAAAGCAAGAGAGCTAAACACCTTTGGGCAGGAGGCTTCCTTGTGGAGTAGAGTGCCTCCAGTCTCTTGACAGCAGAGCAGGCAGAGGCTTACTGGTGGAGTGGGTGCCTCTGGGGCACTTATTAGCAGAGCTAAAAGAGCTTTGTAACACTTGGCTGAGCAGGGCAGAGCCCAAGGGGCCAAAGGGAGGTGTGCCTGTGGTCATGGCTGAGAAGGAGCTGCCCTGATGGAAGAACTATATTCTGAGCATTCCTAAACCTGAGTTGTGACTTGTCACTTCCCTAATAAACTCCACAATTGTGATTATTGTCTGTGAGTCCTGTGTGGCCATTGCAGGAAATTATCGAGTCCAGTGGAGAAATAGGGAGTCCCATGGGAGGGATAGTTGGTGTCAGAATTGGTAAAAAGGTTGGAGGGAGGAGGCATGTCTGACCTCTGCCTCAGAGGAACCTTGGTCTTAATTCTCCTTCCCCCTTGTGAAGTTAGAGGAGGTCAGATGCTGACCCCGTGCCATTTTTACAGCTGTTCTGAGGATTAAATGATATAGCCCTTGTGATATATGTAACACAATGCCCAGAACGTTGTATATGCTTGATAAATATTTGTTATTATTAGTATTTATCCTACAGTCAACTAATTTTTACATTGAAAATCTTAAAAATGACAAATAAAATTTCCTCAAATGTGTTGAATATGGACAAAAATTAGAACTTCCTTACTAAGAGCAACAGTATCATTAAAGCTATGCTAATAATATAATTTTTTTTAAAAAATTCTTTTTTTTTTAATTATGGACTTAACTGATTTTTTTTTTTGCTAAGCATCTGAGTCCTTTACACCTGTCTGTGTTTCATAAATTTATTGTGCAATATTTTAGTAGATTCTGAATTGTTATTTCTCAGCATATGAAATCTTACTACCTCCTAATGAAAGGAGCCCCGGTGGCACAGTGGTTAAGCACGCAGCTGCTAACTGAAAGGTCAACGGTTCAAACCCACCACGGGAGAGAAGACCAGGTAAACTGCTCCTGTGAAGATTATAGCCTAGGAAACCCTATGAGACAGTTCTACTCTGTCCTGTAGGGTTGCTGTGAGTCAGAATCGACTCAGTGGTACCTAACAACAACACCACCTTCTAATGTGAAAAATTAAAATGCTTCCAGTAGTTTAATTATGGCCTTTGAGATGCTGCTATAGGTGTACTCTGGTCACCTAGAAAGGATGTAATGTTATGATGCCATAAAAAAGTCAGCCCAATCAACTAGTGAGGTACAGCAGGATAGGTCACAGTTCGCCCCTCCTCTGAACCAATGACGTTTCAAATCCCATAGTTAGCCTCCTAGAGATATAGTGGAATTAACCTGGGCTTTGAAAACACATCAACCTTGTTTCTTTTCTTACTGTAAAAGTTTTGGTAAAATAAACATATTAACATGAACATTAAGGGATGGTTTTGAAGTGTAAGTGAAGTAATTCATATAAAGCTTTTGGCACATAGGAAAAACTTAGTAATGTTACTTCCTCTTGATTCAAATTTTAAAAATTAGATGACCCAGCCAAAAAGATTGCTCAGTAACTATGTTACTTGAAAATTCCTATTCTTCTTTGCTGGATGTTTAATTGTAAAGAATATTTACATTACCTGACTGTAGAAATGTTTCTCTAGCTTATACATTAAAAGCCCTTTAAAGAACTGAATAATTTTGTGATCTTCTTAGAAAATTAAAACGTACCACTATACCGTACCCACTCCTCACAAATTTTGCTGTTTATACAATATATTCAGTGTCTAGAAAGGCTAAAGTAAATATGTGCTAAAATGAAATCATTATAAACATGTTTAAAGCTAACATTCGAGATGTCACTATTTACTTCGAATTCTCCTATCATTAAAGTAATAACCTGTCTTAAAAATAATACTGTACCTCTCCTCCACCAAGCCACAGGAGACAGTCTGGGTTATATAGTTTGATCTATAGTTCTGTTGTCAGTTCTCAGTTTATTCTTAACTAGTAGTTAAAGACCACTAGTTATAGTAGTTAACTTCTCTTGTAAGACTAAACCCCAGGGTATATTGATCCAGGAAGTTAAGGGGCAATATATCAGAAATATGTTTTCATATTGTCGGTGAAACAGAACCATAAAGATTAACAGTGAATTAAACAATTATGGGTGTAATATACCATAAAGATTAACAGTGAATTAAACAATTATGGGTGTAATATACCATTCAAGATAGATGTGCTTATAAGGAGATTCGTTGTTGCTTTATGAGTCACACATAGAAGCTTTGTATTTTTAAAGGTAAGTTTCCAGTGTTAGGAAATGTCTTTCATGAAGACTAACCTGTTGAGTAATTACATAGTGGAAGAACACTAGTATAGTCATCGTCATATTCAGTTTTAGATACCCACATGTTGAAGATGGTCTCTCTTGTGATTTAAGAGTATATTATTAAGAATATTTAAGAGAAGACTAAAACTTTGAAAACACATACCCATATATTCTAATAATAGAAATATTGTCTGTGGATTCTGTACTGTTTGTGAAAAACTGACATCTTAACAGATACCACAGAGTTGTTCTGTAAATTAGTTTATCCATCCACCCTTTAGTCCATGTTATAAAGTTTGTTTTTTTACTTAAATATAGAATATTTAGTTTATTCTTGAAAAAGGTTAAACACTACATATAAATCACACCTCAGGAATTATTCAGTCAAAAACTTTTAATCACCTCAGCATTCCATTCCTATTCCACTACATTTTATTTGATAAGCCTGTTGGTAGTTGAGGGCATTTGTGTGTGTTAATGCACTGTTTGTCAGTATGTGTTTGTATACTGTGTGTATGTATGTGCATGTGTGTGAATATGAACACATACATGTTCCTTGAAAATCCCTTTTGCTTTTTACTGGGTGTTTAATTTGAAAAATATTTTCTTTTGAAACAATTCAAGCTAAAGGTAGATTAGAATTCTGGAGTTAAAGAAACATGTGGTCCTTACCATGTTTGGGGGGATTCCTGCAGAACATGGCACTCAGTTTTCTTACACCGGTTAGTTCTTTTCAGTTCAGCTCAATAGGATCTCCGGCGCCAAACTCCAAAAGTTGATTTGTTTTTCTGCTGAGCTGCTTACATTTATTAACGTTTAATTACTGTTTTCCTCTGATGCCTGTTTTTCATCTAAATTAGTAATACCGTGTAGCATTTATATAGACTTTTATGTGTTCTGTGCTTTATATAATCATTCATTAGGTAATTCACATATCCTTTGACATACATGAGTATTATTTTCCACTTTTACAGATGTAAAAACTGAGGTTTGGTGAAGTAAGGTTTGTTAGGCTTTGTACAATATGATTGAGTCAGTGGCACAACTGGAAATAGGAATCAGAAGTGCATCTAGTCTTTATTCTCAGAGGGCAAACTGTGATGATTCATAAGGAAGCTCTCAATTATTCACAAGGAGGAGAATGTGGGCTTTTTCCTCTTAAATTCCTGGAATTAACCAGTTCTTCCAGAAACCCTACCATTATTTCTTGCATTAAAAAAAATTTTAGACTAATATTTTAAAAACTAGGGACTTTGGTCTCTATTAGCCTGGAGCAACAGAAGAGGAAGAAGAGTCAGGAATAGGAGGAAGAAATGGAATGTGTGGCTAATTGTCTCCATGAACAATTGCCTCCTAGCCGTGAGACCAGAAGAACTGGATGGTGCCCGTCTACCATTGCTGAACATTTTGATCAAAGATTCTATAGAACCAGACTTACTGGTCTGATAAAGAGTGGTGGAACCTCTTAGACTATGGCCCTGAGACACCCTTCAAACTTGAAACTTCAACCACTCCGGAAGATCACCTTTCAGCCAAACAATAGTCAGGTGAACAATAACCCCAGAGAAGAGTGTGCTCACCAGAACAATCAACCCTACGAAACCAAAAAGGCAGTATTTACCCAAAAGCAAAGTTCAGAAGGCAGAAAGGGGCAGGAAAGCTGGGTGAACGAAAACAGGAACCCCAGGGAGGAAGTGCAGAGAGTGCTACTAACACACTAAGGGGATACAAACCAATGTCATGAAACAAGCTGTGTATAAATTGTTGAATGGGTAACTAACTTGCCCTGTAAACTATCATATAAGCCACAATAAAATGTTCAAAGAGAAAAAAAATTAAAAGATTCTATAGAAGAATCCTGATCAAAAGAGGGAAAATGCAGAACAGAATTACAAATTTTCATGGACTCCAGAGCTCCTGGAGTCATGAAGTTTGGATGAACCTCTGAAACTGTTGCCCTAAGATAATCTTTAATCCTTAAACCAAAAATATCCCCCAAAGTCTTCTTAAAACCAAACAACAGTTTAGCTTAACTAGTAAAAAATGTCTGCCTGGAGCATTATGCTCTTTTAAAAACTATATGAACCCCAAGAGTATGGCCCCCAGACACCCGTTTAACTCAGTACCAGAGTTACTCCTGAGATTGACCCTTCAGCCAAAGATTAGACAGGCCCTTAAACAAACAAACAAACAAAAACGAGATCAAATGGGCACACCAGCTTAGGGGCAAGGACGAGAAGGCAGAAGGGGACAGGAAAGCTGGTAACGGGGAAACCAAGGTTGAGAAGGGGAGAGTGTTGACACATCCCAGGGTTGGCAACCAATGTCACAAAACAATATGTGTGTTAATTGTTTAGTGAGAAACTAATTTACTCTGTAAACCTTCATCTAAAGTACAAAAAAAAAAAGAACTATATGGATTAATTTGATAACAGCAACTCAAAAGATTAGATAGGAACCTGGAGGAGCAGTGACTTTATGTTAAAGGGGAAGAAACAACTCAGAAAAGACGGGTAAGGAATGGTGGCACAACTCGAATGTAATCAGTGTAACTGAATGGTAGATGTTGGAACTGTTGCATTGGCCTATGTTTCGCTATGTGTATTCTCAACAACAAGAACAAAATAAATAAAATTTAGAAAAAATAAGAACTGGGGCTTCCCTTTTTTTTTTTTAAAGAAGTAAAGCTTTCTTACCTGTTCAGCAAAACAATCCTCATTAATTTTACTGTTGCAAATTTTGTCTTAATATTTAAGGAATTATGTTGTTACAATTCATTATTGCTTTTCTTTCAATTCTTGTTGTAATCCTAGCGGGGTAGATTCATTCCAGTGCCTTTAGAAGCATATTTAATGATTCTAATTAATTTATGTATGTTGAATAATCAAACCCCAGAGAGCATAAAATAGTCCCCAACTATTTATCCTATAAAATTACAGTTTCATAAGATAATTTCCCATCCTTTGGTATCAGAAAATAGGCGATATCAAAGGGAAATTGACAGTGCAGACTAAGAAATTGAGGCTTGAACTAAGAATTTGGAGACAAAAATTCTTTTCCCAAGTTGAGCACCGACCAATATCTCATCTATACACCTAACCAAATTATATACCCAGTGTTTTAGGTTGTGGTAAGTTATAAAATAGGACTCCTACTTTTAAGAATAAATGTCTTGATTTTCCATTTCTCTGTTGTAGTATTTTGGCCATATATACTTGCTTTTTACCTTTTTCTATGTCCCACTTCATCTTTTTACATTTCAGAAGTAAGCATTCATCTTTAAAAGACTAATTTTATACCCAAAATAGTCAGGAAACTAGTCTCAGGAAATTATCTAAATTACGTTGCCAAATGATTATTGTACACACACACGCACACACACACACACACATACACAGTCTTTTTACAAAATAGCGTTGGTTAAATTGGATGTAACAATAGCTGGTCTGATATCTTTATGGACTAAAAATTTATCTTTAATTCAAACCATCAGATTTATGTTTACTATTTTAATTTTGTTATTTACTGTTAATTAAATTGCACCAATATGATGACTTTTTTAAATTCGGGGTTTGTTTTTTGTTTTTGTTTTTTTTTCCAGCAATTTAAATAAAGAAAAATCAGCTTTACTGCAGATGAAGAATCAAATGGCATTAGATTTGGAACAGCTTCTAAATCATCGTGAGGTACTTTTCCCGTTTGCCATAATTTTCACCATTTTTAGGCTTTTTCAAAGTCCGTGTTTGGTAAAGACTATTGGATTCCAGTGTCCATGTTCATTAATGACTTCTCACATTTGTGTATGACCTGTCCCTTTTTATGCAACTTATGTGATACTTTCATTTAATTCTTATTCCTGGAATGCCCCTTCTTGTGCCCCTGTACTGCCTTGTTCATATCTCTGTCATTGAATTTCCACATTATTTAATAATTATCTCTTTTATCTCTGTCTCCACTAGACAGTAAATTTCTTTAGCTTGCTTCTGTCTTATTCATCATTGTATGCCCAGTGCCTAGGATATGATATTTGTGCTGCACTTTAAAGTTCATAGAGTTATTTTATTTTTTCATTTGGTCCATACCAAAAATCTTTTGCGTTACGAAGAATGGAAATTCCAGAACGCTTAATTATGCTCAAGATAAACCTGTGCATTGACCAAGAGATACAGCGTGGCTTAAAATCAGGAAAGATGTGTGTCAGGGTTGTATCCTTTAACCATACTTAGTCTGTATGCTGAGCACATAATCCAAGAAGCTAGACTATATGAAGAAGAACATGGCATCAGGGCTGGAGGAAGACTCATTAGTGGCCTGCAATATGCAGATGACACAAGCTTGCTTGCTAAAAGTGAAGAGGACTTGAAGCACTTACTGATAAATATCAAAGACTATAGCATTCGATATGGATTGCGCCTCAGCATAAAGGAAACAAAAATCCTCACCACTGGACCAATAAGCAACGTCACGATAAGCGGAGAAAAGATTGAAGTTGTCAGGGATTTCATTTTACTTGGATCCACAATCAATGCCCATGGAAACAGCAGTCAGGAAACCAAAAGATGTATTACACTGGGCAAATCTGTTGTGAAAGACCTCTTTAAAGTGTTGAAAAGCAGAGACGTACTTTGAGGACTAGGGTGTGCCTGACCCAAGCCATTGTATTTTCATTCGCCTCATATGCATGCGAAAGCTGGGCAGTAAATGAGGAAGACCAAAGAATTGATTCCTTTAAATTATGGCGTTCGTGAAGAATATTGAATACACCATGGACTGCTAGAAGAATGAACAAATCTGTCTTGGAAGAAGTACAACCAGAATCCTCCTTAGAAACGAGGATGGCAAGGCTTCGTCTCAAACACTTTGGGCGTTAACAGAAGTGACCAGTCCCTGGAGAAAGACATCATGCTTAGTGAAGTAGAGGATCAGGAAAAAGGATGAAGACCCTCAATGAGATGGATAGACACTGTATCTGCAACAATGAACTCAAACACAACAGTGATTGTCAGGATGGCGTGGGCCTGGGCGTTGTTTCGTTCTTTTGTACGTAAGGGGTGGTTGTGAATTGGAACTGACTCGACAGCACCTAACAACAATGACAACAGTTTCTATTTTATAGAAGGGGAAATGAGTCTTAAGTGGCTTGTCCAAGGCCAGTTAGTAACTAAGGCATAAGCCCAGATTTTTCGTTTTTTGTTTTTAAGTCAGGTTTATTGAGGCATAAAGTACATGCAGTAAAATTTAGTGTATCATTTTTTTACTAACACACACAGTTGTGTAACCACCACCACAATGTAGGGAATAATTTCATCAACCCAAAAAATTCCTGCCTGCCCCCTTTGTAGTCAGCACTTTTCCTGAACCCTCTGCTCTAGTAACCACTAATCTGTTAACAGTTTTGCCTTTTCCAGAATATCATATAAATGAATTTATCATTTTGTAGTCTTTTGAGTCTGGCTTTTTTCATTCAGCATAATGCATTTGAGATTCCATCCAAGTTGTTGCAAATGTTAGTCATTTGTTCTTATCACTGAGCAGTATTCCATTGTATGGATGTATCGTAGTTTGCACATCCATTCACCATTTGATGGACATTTATTTCCAATTTTGGGCAACTGTGAATAACCTTACTATAAGCCATCATGTGCAGGTTTTTGTGTGTCCATAAGTTTGTTTCTCTTGGATAAATATCCAGAAGCAGAATTGCTGGATTGTATGGTAAACGCTTTCTTCATAAGGAACTGTCAACCGTTTTCCAAAGTGACTGTACTTTTTGCGTTTCTACCAGCAGTGAATGAAAGTTCCAGTTGCTGTATATCCTTGACAGAAGCTGGTATTGTCAAGCCTAGTGTTTTAATCCAAAGCCTTTTTTCCACTGAATTAACACTGCCTCATCTTTACCGTGTTTTTACCATTTTGTCATCCCAAAAGAGAAAAAAATGCTTAAAAAAGACCATGGTTGATGAATATCCTAAAGACATTGTTTCCTAGTCTAGAAGAAGTATACCAAATATTTGGGAAAATATTTTTGAAAGGGTATTATTGAGAAAGCTGAACTGGAAAATATTACTAGAAACATTTCAAAGGTGCATATAATAGAAATGGTGTCAGAGGAATTGGGAGATTGTATCTTAGAAATGACGTATAGTGTGAGTTTTCTTAAATGTGTCCATTATATGATGGGAAAAGCGATAAGGGACTAGGTTTTAGAGATGACTTCAGGTGGATAAATAAATCTAACAATAGGTTAATTAACAGAGCTGAGGAGAGCTTCTCAGAAGCTTCTGACTCCTGACATTCCCGGCCTCATTCGTCACTACCGCTATCACTATGTCCTAGGATTCTGCCTTCACAAAATTGTTTCTCTTCACTGTGGAAGCTAACTTACTCCATATTGACTTTCCACAAATGTTTTTAAGTAGAATGTTTAAGAGCTACTAACAACAGATGATTATTTGGTTATAGCCATTACTTCGTTCATAAAAACACATACCAAGTTTTTTGTTTTTTCAGAATGGCAGTTTTCATTTAATTTTAAAGGGTTATGATTGACTCTCAAAAAATATGTGAGCAATTCTAATTTATAGCTCTTATACATCATACCCGGAATGACATTATTCATGAACCTAAATAAAAACTAAAATTTTACTTACTATGTTGAAAACTGAGTAGATTTAGAAGAAAATATGTTTAAATACTAACAAAATTAAACTACTTACATAAACTATCTACTGCTGTGTGGCATCAGTGAAATATTTATAGATGCATATCTAATGAAGTAAGTTGTCAGTTTTCATGCATTTGACGATATCTGTTCATTTCAGTAGTTACGTTTTAGCTATCCAATATTGTGGCTTTCCTTAATGCTGAGCATTTAAGGAAAAGTAACTTTTTTTCTTTCTAAAACAAAGGAAGACTTAAAGTTTTACAAAGCAAATCTGATACAAATTGTTATTTTTTTTCCTAAGAAATAGTTTAATACCAACTTGTATGGTGTATGCGGTGCAGAAGCTTGTGTAAACTGCTTCTATGAAAGTAGAGCACCTGGTGACCCATGGAAATGCTTGGCCATCCCCTTAAATGTTTACCTGATGAAACCAAGGGACTGCGGGATTGATTTATTCACTTTTTGTCTCTGAGGGTCATGTTGTGCTCGGAATAGCCAGTGAATCACAGTTGTATAAGAATAACTGATCCATGTTATTTCTTGAAAGTAAAAATTGGATCTGAAACTACTAAGCAAGGCACGTAGGGTACAAAATTTAAGAAGGCATTTATTCTCAGAGTCGTGCAAGTGCAGAGTTGGCACCTGAAAACCAGTACCTACTTAAAGTTTGCACCGCAGCCTTTCTCTTGCCTCATCCTAGTCTAGGCCCTGGAAAAATTCTCTAATACAAGTTAACGTTTTAATTGCTAAATTTTGACAATTCCTATTAAAGATGCATAGAAATACCAAATGAACACTCAAAATGTGTTCATTTTCTTTTTTTGCATTGGGCAACATTTTAAGCAGTGTCTGTTCTGATAAACTGTATATATGGCCTTTTAATATGACATGAGCTCACCAACTCATTTTGAGGGTTCAGTATGTATTAAATGAAAAAGAAAACAGGACAATTCTAGGTTGACAATTCTAGGCATAGTCACAGAAGATTTTTATTCTCTATATTGTTGTTGTTTGTTGCCATCAAGTCAGTTCTGACTCATGGCAACCTTACATATAACAGAGCCATTGTCCAGTCCTGTGCCATCTCCATGATGTTTGATATGTTCGGAACCTATTGTTGAGACTATCGTGTCAATCTGTCTCATTGAGGATTTCCGTTGTTTTCACTGACCCCTCTACTTTATCAAACATGATGTCCTTTTTTAGCTTTTCCTGATGATAGGTCCAAAGTAAGTAAGAAGTCTCACCATCTTCACTTCCAAGAAGCATTCTGGTTTTACTGATTCTTCTGGCAGCGCAGGGTATATTCAGTATTCGTTGCCAACACCCAATTCAAGTATATCAGTTCTTCTGTCTTCTTTTTTCATTGTCCAGCTTTTACATGCACATGAAGTGATTGAAAAGACCTGTCTTGGGTCAGGTGCACCTTAGTTATCAAAATGACATCTTTGCTTTTTAGAACTTTAAAGAGGTCTTTTGCAGCAGATTTTCCCAATGCAGTGTCTCATTTGATTTCTTGACTGCTGCTGCTTCCATGGATATTGATTGTTGATACTTTCTATATTAGTGTGAGCTTAAAGAAATATAGCTTAAAAGTAACTCTTCTCATGTTACAGATTTGATTGTGGTTTAAAAAATTCAAAGTCTTAAATTTTAAGAAACGATAAAATTAATATTGGCCTCATAACACATGGGGCCGTTATGAGTCAGAATCAACTCAACAGCATCTGGTTTGGTTTTGGTTTTATGATATAAATTATTAGAATTTATTCATTTTTTAAAAAGTTATGTTTACTTGTATATACTTAGAAAGGAAAATGGTAGTTATCTCTGGAATTATAAGTGAAGTATTACCGTATTTTTATGCAGATAACACATGCCTTCTACGTTTGTTTGCAACCCACACCCTCCTCTCCCCTCCCCCATGTATTTTCATAAGCCCACAATGCCAGTGTATTTTTTTGTTTTGTTTTCACAGCAACGTATAAAAAAAAAATTGACATAGTAGCACTTACAAAAATACCTTCGGGGGCGGGGGAGCAGTTGGCAAACAAAGGTAGAAGTCACACATTATTTGCATAAAAATACGGTAAGTGATTTTCATTCACAGTTTTTCTTCAGAAAAAATAGTCTAATAGTAAGAAAAAAGATATAAAGATGTGAAGAATGGGTGAATGTGGAAAAAATAGCATATTTGAGGGGTTTTTTAGACTACGACTCTCGACTACAATAGGCAAATACATTAGGTTAAAGGATCTGCGTAACAAATACTGACCAAAAGATCTGATCATAAATTGAATTGAGACCTTAAACCAAAACAAAACAAAAAAAAAACCTGTTGCCACGGACTCATAGCAACCCTGTAGAACAGGGTAGAACTGCCCTACAGGGTTCTAAGACTGTAATCTTTATGGATACAGACTGCCATTCTCCCGCCAGCAGCTGGTGGGGAATTGCTGACCTTTGGATTAGCAGCCAAGCACTTATTCACCGTGCCTTCAGGGCCCCTGGGCGCGGGGAGTGAGGTCGGGCTGTATTCTGCACCTTTACCTTCCACCCACCGCCAACAGGCAGGGAAGAGAGACTGGCGGCCCGTGGTGAGAGCGATCTGGTTCACCGTGAACATCCGTCCCTCGTCTCGCAGAGTTTAGGCCTCCTTGGGAAAGCAGAACGACACCGACAGGATAGAGGAGACCTGGTAAAGGCATCTATGCAAATTTTTTCGTTCTGATTTCTCCAAGTTCTGCCCCAGTGTTCAGTGAAATCTTTATAAAGCGGAGTTGGGGTTGGAGGGGAGGATAAAATATCTCTCCTCACAAAGTTCTTCCCATTAAGATATGATTTAATGTTCATGCCCTCTACCTTTATAGGTCAGAATAAAATCTGATGTGATCTCTCTTTGTTTTGTAAAACCGTTGAAGGCACTTTACTAAGTACTTCCATGAGTATTACACAAGTTAATCTTTACAACAGTCCATTAGGATAAATATCATTGTCCCTATTATTTACAGATGAAACTGATGCTGATAGAAGTTAAGTAACTTGACCATAACAACATACTTACTTTGAAACTAAAAATAAATCAATTTTTCTCTCTAAAAACAGCTTATGGTCTTTTTCCTTAGCTCCATTTAGACTGAAATGTAATGAATTATTACTTGCATTAGTTCCGGGAAAATTTTTGCTTCTGTAGATCAAATTATATTCTTCTTCTTTTTTTCTTTTCTTGGTCAGAAAGTAAAAACTATGTAATTTAATATGTTTCCTTTTTGTGTTAGGTTCTAGAAAACTCAGAGTAGAATGTCTTATCCAAGTGTGCCATAATCTTTTTTTTTTTTTTTAATTTTGATACCTCAGAATAACTTTTTTTTCTGCTTCCTTCAAGTGGGCTGTAATCTGTTGTACCCTTAATGTCTTCACTATGCTGTGATTAAGACCTCTTAGGTGTAAATAAAATATAAACCTGAGATAATTTGGTGAAAAAAATCAACTGATATGATCATCTCACTGTTAGATAACAATAAAAATGCTTTAGATAAAACCTTCAGCTTGAGAGGCTTTTGAGTATAGGCAATATGATTCCTTAGAGTGGTTTCTTTCTTATTGAGCTTACCTTACCTCCCAGTGGTTTATTTATTGCTTTCATTTTTCATTCATTTTTATTCATTCATGTTTGCCTTAGTGAAAAGTCTTTGGAAAGTCTAATTCTGCTTTTCTTTTTATGTATTTGGTCATGTGTCCTTAGTAATACAGGGTTGGGGGATGAGCAAAAGTGTCTTCTGTCCTCAGCCCAATGTCTAATAGAATACTGAGCTCAATTTTAGGAAACCAATGTAAAACTACTTTTCTGTTACCTTTTAGGGCTGTATTAAGGGTAGAGTCTACATAGTGAAATGGTTCAGGACAATACATGACAGAGCCGTCTTTGTATGATGATAAATACATATGCTTCCATTGATTAATGTCCTCAGACAGTTTTTCTGTTCAGCAGCATTTTGCCTGACTCTCTTACCTGTCACTATGATAAAATAACAGTGTAGAACATGATACACTCCTTCTCCTAAAGTGTTTTTCTTGAGTTCATAGACTGGAAGGCTGATAGAGTGGAAAGGGAATCAACTTTGAAATTTGACAGTTTGAAATCCAGAGTCCAGCATTTCTAGTTATATTACCTTGGGCAACTTAATATCTATGAATCCCAGGTCACTGACATTTAAAATGAAGAAGCCAATCTGAATTGTTTTGCACAGCATTTTCCGTATCATTTGATACTTAATAAATATTGATTTCTTTCTCTCTTCCTCAGCTGTAATCTAGAAGTGGTTTAGACTATGTTTACAAGGCAGTGTTCTTGAGACCTCTGCTCTGTATAATATTACTAAATAATTCAGCAAATATTTGCAGACCACCTACCGTGTTCCAATATAAAGAAGTAGTATTCTGTAGTAGTAAAGAACATAGACTCTGGAACCCTTTGCCTGGATTTGAATCATCATTCTAACATTAATTAGCTGTGTGTATTGGAGCAAGTTATTTACTAACTTCTCTGTGCCTCAGTTTCCTCAAGTGAGAATTATAGGTCCTACCTCATAAGGTGATTATGAGCACTAAATAAGTTAATAATAAAAGGACTTAGAACAGTCCCTGGCACACAGTAAGCACAATATGAATGTGAGTCATTATTGTTATGGTAGTGGTGGTGATTTTTGTTTTTGTTGTTATTCTAGACATTGTGCTAGGAAATTATGTAGACTGTGCCCACCTAGTTGTACTCTGAAGCTTTATGAATTGCCTGAATAAGCAACCTTTATATAAATTAATATTTAACATTGTCTTTCTTAATATTTTTGTATCTTATATAATCTCGCTGTTATTCTGATAAAATTAACTGATACTCATTAAGTGTATCATTAATGTTCCTGAGATAGCAAGTTTGAAAGCTTCCAGTTTTAAGAAGGTAGTTTCGCAAATAATTTTTCGTCATTACGAAAATGTTTTTCTGTATTTTCCAACAAACATTAAATGAAATTTAGATATAATTTCTCATTTTAAAGGAATATAAATGTATATAGCAATAAAATCTCATTTTTACGTTTTGTTTTTGCAATCTACAAAGTAATTATGCATTCATCTACTTTACTACATAAACCAAACCCATTCCCTTCGAGTCAGTTCTGATACACAGCAACCCTGTAGGACAGAGTAGAACTGCCCTATAGACTATCCAAGGAGCACCTGGTAGATTTGAACTGTCAACCTTTTGGTTAGCAGCCGAAGCACTTAACCACTACGCCACCAGGGTTTCCTTACCGCATAGATGTAAGCTATTGATTCCAGTTGAATTTTTTCAACTTACTTATTTTTATAGCCTTTCTATCATTTTCACTGCCACTCTTTCTTCTCCTCTCCTCTATAAATTAAGGAATTATATTGAGTAAAATCATTATTTTTAACATAACAATCAGTTTTTTTAAATAAAGCGAGGGGTATATGGCTATTGCTAATTGGTATGTTTCATTGAAATTTCAGTATCGTTTTCATTTCAGATGTGACCTTCTCATTAACCAAGAATTAATTTTTTTTTAGTAGCTAATTGTTTGGTCTAATTTCTGGATTATGCATATCCCCGGGGGAGAGGTTAAAGGGGGGACAGCTCTATGAATAAGCCTAGAACTCTTAACTTGTAATTTTGTACCATCTGTGATTTAACCTCAACATACCAGTCCAGTCTTACCTCTTACTACAGTCTCTCTCACACATACATATCTGTTGTCTTCTACAACAGATCGCTTGCCTTTATTCATTTGATTTCCTCTAACTGTAATTTCTTCTCCCCCTTTTTGCCTATGGGAATCCTACCCATTTTCCAGAATACACTTTAAATGTTTCTTCTCCTAAAAAAGCTTCTCTTGTTTCTTACCTACAATTTATGTTACCATCTTTGTTGTTATATATTCCACTGATATAGAAAATCATATTAATTTATTCAATGGTTAGTTATTTTGTACCTCTTCTGTAATAGATATCTTTGCAAGCCCTCGACATGGTGATTAAGAGAGACACAATTCCTGCATTCATGGAGTTTACAGCCTAGTGCGTATAACAACAGTAAATCAGCAATTATAATATAGTGTAAGTAATATAATATTGAGAAGAATGGGAATTCCTGAACGCTTCATTGTGCTCATTCAGAACCTGTACGTAGACCAAGAGACAGTTGTCCAAACAGAACAAGGGGATACTGCGTGGTTTAAAATCAGGAAAGGTGTGTTTCAGAGCTGTATCCTTTCACCGTATTTATGCTGAGCAAATAATCCAAGAAACTGGACTATAGGAAGAAGAATGGGCATCAGGATTGGAGGAGGACTCATTAACAACCTGCAATATGCAGATGAAACAACCTTGCCTGCGGAAAGCAAAAAGAACTTGAAGCACTTGCTGATAAAGATCAAGACCACAGCCTTTAGTATGGATTATACCTTAATGTAAAGAAAACAAAAATCCTTACAGCTAGACCAAAAAGCAACATCATGATAAACAGAGAAAAGACTGAAGTTGTCAAGGATTCCATTTTGCTTGGATCCACAGTCAACACCCATGGAAGCAGTAGTCAAGAAATGAAAAGACATATGACATTGGGCAAATCTGCTGCAAAAGACCTCTTTGAAGTGTTAAAAAGCAAAGATGTCTCCTTGAGGATAAAAAAAGGTAAAAGCCATCATATTTTCAGTCACCTCATATGCATCCGAAAGCTGGACAGTAAATAAGGAAGACTGAAGAAGAATTGATGCATTTGAACTATGGTGCTGGTGAAGAATACTGAATATACTATGGACTACCAGAAAAATAACAATCTGTCTTGGAGGAACTATAGCCAGAATGCTCCTTTGAAGCAAGGATGATGAAACTTTGGCTCACACACTTTGGACGTGTCATCAGGAGGGACCAGTACCTGGAGGAGGACATCATCCTTGGCAAAGTGAGGGTCATTGAAAAAGAGGAAGACCCTCAACAAGATGCATTGACACAGTGGCTGCAACAATGGGCCCAAATATAGGAACGATTGTGAGGAAGGCATGAGGTGGTGCAGTGTTTCATTCTGTTATACATTGGGTTGCTATGAGTTGGAACCATCTTGACAGCACTTAACAACAAAAATGTAATAAAAGTTTCTATAGTATTTGCATCTTACTCACATTTGCATTCAGGGAAGGCTTCTTAGAGAAAGCAACAACTAAAATCAGTCCTAAAGGAAGAGTAGGAATTTGCCAGATAAAGATGGAGGGAGAAGAGATACCAAGAGAGTGGGGTGCTGTGCATAAAATGTGGAAACTGTTTTGAAACTGTGCATAGAGGCTGGAAGAGTTTTAGAGTGCCTAATAGTAAAAGCATAAAAGCATAGATTGCTTTGAAGAAACTCTTGGTGGAATTATGTACATCAAAGCCAATTCTGGTGAGGACTCAGAAGGAAATACGGAGAGCTGTTACACTGGAGATGGCACAGACAGCAAGAGGCAGCAGCAGAACTAGGAGACCAGCGCAAGACAGCGCAGGAGGCAACCCACAGACCAAGAGAGCTAAGTGCCTTCATGCAGGAGGCCTCCTGGCAGAGTAGGGTGTCTCCGAACACTTATCACTGGAGCTAGGCTTGCCGACCCATGCAGCAAGAGAATTGTGCCTTCCGGGCTGAAGTTTACTGGCAGAGTGGGGTGCACTTATCGATGGAGTTAAAGAGCTTTGGAACACTTGCCCCAGCAGGGCAGATGGGGGCAATGTACCCCGAGGGGCTGAGAGGCCAAGGAGCCAGGAAACAGGAGCTGAAGAAGCAAGGACCTGGTAATAGGGAACCAGGGTTGAGAAGGGAGAGTACTGACATGTCGTGGGGTTGTTAACCAGCGTCAGAGAACAATGCGTGTACTAACTGTTTGATGAGAAAATAGTTCTGTAAACCTTCATCTAAAGTACAATAAAAAAAAAAAAAAAAGGAACACGGAAGCAGAGCTGCCTCACTCTCAAAGGATAGGACCACAACCTCTGGGGTCTCAAAGGGTGGAGGTGCCATTCAGATGACTAGGAGAATGGGAACCTAATACCATCCAGAAACAAGAGCCAAGAGAATAGTGCATCCCTTGGACCCAGGTCCCTGCACTGAGAAGTTCCTTGACCAGGGAAGATTGATGTCAAGGACCTTCCCTCAGAACCAACAGAGAGAAAGAGCCTTCTTCTGGAGTTGACACCTTGCATTCAGACTTCTAGCCACCTAGACTGTGAGAGAATAATTTCTCTTTGTTAAAGGCCATCCACTTGTGGTATTTCTATTACAGCAGCACTGGATGACTAAGACAAAAGGTTATCCAAATTGGAAAGGAAGAAGTAAAACTATCCTTTTTTACAGGTGACAGGATCTTGTACATAGAAAATCCCATAAACTCCACAAGAAAGTCACCGGAACTAATACAAGGATTCAGCAAAGTGGCAGGGTACAGGATCAATACACAAAAATCAGTTTGTTTTCTCTACGCTAACAAAGAAGACTCTGAAAAGGAAATCAAGAAAACAATACCATTTGCAATAGCCCCCAAAAGGATAAAGTACTTAAGAATAAGTGTAACCAGGGACATAAGAGACTTATACAAGGAAAACTATAAAACACAACTGTAAGAAACTAAAAGATATCTGCATAAATGGAAAAACATTCCATGCTCATGGATTGGAACACTTAACATTATGAAAATGTCAACACTACCAAAAGGGATCTTTAAATATAATGCAATCCTGATCCAAATCCCAACAACATTCTTTAATGAAATGAAAAAACTAATCTCCAACTTAATACGAACAGGAAGGAGACCACAAATAGCTAAATATTGAAGAACAAAGTAGGAGGCCTCATACTTGCTTATCTCAAAACTTACTATGCAGCCATGTAATCAGAACAACCTGGTACTGGTTCAGTGACATATGCATAGACCAATGGAATAGAATTGAGAACCCAGAAGTAAATCTGTCCATTAACAGGCAGCTGATCTTCGACAAAGGGTCAAAGTCCATTCAATGGGATAAAAACAGTCTCTTTAACAAATGGTGCTGGCAAAACTGGCTATCCATATACAGAAAAATGAATCAGGATCCATACTCCACACCTTGCACAAAAACTAACTCAAAAAGGATCAAAGACCTAAATGTTAATGCTAAAGCTATAATAAAGTTCCTGGAAGATAACAAAGGGTCAAAAGTAGGGGACCTCATTTTTTACATAAGTAGCCTATCAAACAAAACTAAAAATGCACAAACAACAGAAGATAAATTAGACAACTGGGACCTCCTAAAAATTAAATGCTTATGTTCATCAAAAGACTTTACCAAGAGAATAAGAAGAAAAACTACAGACTGGGAAAAATCTTTGGCAATGACATATCTGATAAGAGCCTCGTCTCTAAAATATATAGTAAACTTCAGCAACTCAACAACAAAAAGAAAGACAATGCAATCAAAAAATGGGCAAAAGACACAAACAGATACTTCACCAAAGAGGCAGCCAACAAATAACCTGAAGAGATGCTCACGATCATTAGCCATTCCAGACCAAACCCACGGGTATTAAGTCGATTCCAACTCATAGTGACCCTACAGGACAAAAGTAGAACTGCCCCATAGGGTTTCTGATGCTGGAAATCTGTACCAAAGCAGACTGCCACATCTTTCTCCCATGGAGCGGCTGGTGGGTTTGAACTACTAAACTTCTGATTAGCAGCTGAGCGTTCTAACCACTTTGTCACTAGGGCTTCTTCCATTAGCCATTAAAAAACCAAACCAGCTGCCATCAAGTCGATTCCGACTCATAGCAACCCTATAGGGCGGAGTAGAACTGCCCGATAGAGTTTCCAAGGAGTGCCTGGTAGATTCAAACTGCTGACCTTTTGGTTAGCAGCCATAGCACTTAACCACTACGCCACCAGGGTTTCCCATTAGCCATTAGAGAGATCCAAAACTACAATGAGATACCATCTCACCCCTGCAAAAATAGCAGTGGTCAAAAAAATAGAAAACAACAAATGCCGGTGAGGTTGTGGGGCGATTAGAACTTCTATACATTGCTGGTGAGATTGTGAAATGGTACAACCACTATGGAAAACAGCATGGTGCTTCCTCATAAAGCTAGAAATAGAAATACCCTATGATCCAGCAATCCCACGCGTAGGTGTATATCCTGAAGATACGAGAGCAGTGACATGAATAGACCTCTGTGCATATATGTTCACTGAAGCATTGTTCACAGTAGCAAAAAGGTGGAAACAACCTAAGTACCCACCAGCAGATGAATGGATAAACAGATTATGGTACATACATACATACAGTGGAATACTATGCAAATACAAAGAATAATGAAGAGTCCACGAAACATATCATGGATAAATCTGGAGAACATTATGCAGAGTGAAATAAGTCAATCACAAAAAAATATTGTATGGTTTCACTATTATAAAAAGTCAAGAGTAGGTATGCACACAGAGAGCAAAGTTCTTTGATGGTTAGCAGGGATGGAAAGGAGAAGGAGGGGGAATCACTTTCTAGATAGTAGACGGTTGGGACAGTTGTTACTTTTGGTGATGGGAAAGGCAACATGAATGAAGTTAGCACAACTTGACAAAGGTAAATAAAGACACTCAGAAGTACACACGAAAAAGGGGCAATTTCAGTAAATGGTATAACATACAATTTTGCAACAACAGTAAAAACAACCAAAAACTATGTGTGTATGGTTACACAGGCAGATATGAATGCGGAAAGCGTATGCAAGTAAGTGCACATGCATGTACAGGTGTGTATGTAGGCGTAGGTATATACACGTTTCTGTGCGCTGCATATATAGAGACATGTGTATCAAACCACATAATGGGGCACAGTTACAGAAGCTTCCTAGACATACCCAAACAACTTGCAGGATTGGTTTACTGGGTGAAGAGGCTTGGGACCATAGTCTCAGGGGACAACTTAGTTGGCATAACATAGTTCACAAAGATAATGTTCTATGTCCTAGTTTGGTGAGTAGCATCTGGGGTCTTAAAAACTTACAAGTGGCCATCTAAGATTTAACTATTGGTCTCTACTTACATGGACCGAAAGAAATCAAAGGCTCAAAGAAGAGACTAGTCCCCGGGACTAATAGCTCACACAAACCACAGCCTCATCCAACCTGATACCAGAAGAACTTAGATGGTACCCGGTGACCACTATTGACCTTTTTGACTGGGGACGCAATAGAAGTTCTCGGATAGAGTGGGAGAAGAGTGTAGAACAAAACTCAAATTCCTAAAAAATTCCAGACCTACTAGATAAAAGGTGACTAGAGGAACCCCTGTGACTGTGGCCATAAGAGACCCTTTGAACTTGGAATTGAAGCTATTTCTCCAGGCCAGCTTTCAGCCAAATAATGGATTGGCTTATAAAATAATTATCACCCATGAGTAATGTACTCCGTTAAACAAATAACTGTATGCAACCAAGCGGTCAACGTTTACCTATAAGTAGAGATGAGAAGTCAAGGAGGGGAGGGGAAGCTAGATCAATGGAAACAGAGCAAACAGAATAGAAAGAATGAGAATGCTGACACATTGTATAAGATTGTAACCAATGGCAAGAAACAATTTGTATAAAAACTTAAAGGGGAACCTAATTTGCGGTGTAAATTTTCACCTAAAACACAAATTAAAAAAAAAAAAAAAAAAGCCCAGAACAAAGGCAGTCAGTACCTCTGCTTGCATGGCATGCATAAACATGAGAAATCCATGGAAAATTATCTCCCAGCAGTAGGGAGAAACATCACATGAGGCCAGAGAGGTAAGCAGAGACCAGGTCATGAAGGATCATTTAAGAAGTTTAGACGGTAGGAAGTCTATAGCAGGTTGAATAGCGTCCCCAAAGAGTCGTGTCCACCTGGAACCTCAGAATGTGACTTACTTGGAAATAGTCTTTGCAGATGTAATTAGTTAAGAACATATTGGATAAGGGTAGGCCCTAAATCCACTGACTGGTGACCTCATAAGAAGAGGAGAAGAGACAGAGAAGGCAATGTGAAGTTGGAGGCAGAGACTGGGTGATAAAGCTACTGAGCAAGGAATGCCAGTGATTGCTGGGCACCACCAGAAGCTTGAAGAAGCAGAGAAAGATTATTCCCAAGACACTTCCAAAGGAGCATGGCTCTGCTAACACCTTGGTTTCAGATGTCTAGCTTCTACACTGTGAGAGAGGAAATGTCTGTTGTTTCAAGCCACTAAGTTTGTGGTGATATGTTATGGCAGCTATCAGAAACTAATGCAAAGCCATAAAAGAGTTTTCAGCAGAGAAATGACATAATCAGAATTCCATTTTAGGAAAGTCACCCCAAAAATATAACATCTCTTTAGGGTGGTAAGATTACAGATGTTAGCTTTATTATTATATTTTGTTCTCTATTGTGTTTTGTTAAATGTTTTAATAACTTTCTCTTAGAAAAAGAAGAAAGGATAGATAGGTAGGTAAGCTGACAAACTAATCACTCTGGCTGCACTGTGGAAAATAGACTGGAGAAGAGCATAATGGATTGAATTGTGTCCTCCAAACATGCGTGTCAGCTTGGTTAGGCCATGTGTGATTGTCCTCCATTTTATGATTTTCCTTTGTGTTATAAATCATAATCTCTGCCTGTAGTTAAAGACGATTAGGGTGGAATGTAACACCCTTGCTCAGGCCACATCCCTGATCCAATGTAAAGGGAGTTTCCCTGGGGTGTGGCCTACACCACCTTTTATCTTACAAGAGATGAAAGGGAAGCAAGCAGGGAGTTGGGGACCTCATACCACCTAGAAAGAAGCACCAGGAGCAGAGCACATCCTTTAGACCTGGGGTTCCTGCTTGGAGAAGCTCCTGGTCCAGGTGAAGATTGACAAGAAAGACCTCCCTCCAGAGGCAACAAAGAGAGAAAGCCTTCCCCTGGAGCTGATGCCCTGAATTTGCACTTCTAGCATACTGGACTGTAAGAGAATAAACTTCTCTCTGTTAAAGCCATCCACTTGTGGTATTTCTGTTATAGCAGCACTAGATGACTAAGACAAAGAGCAAGACCCTGGTAAAGAACCTCACATAAGAAGCTACTTCAGTAATTTGATGAGCAGTGGTAACGTCCTGAACTAGACTGGTGATAATAGGATCCTACAAAAATGAACCAATTTGAAAGCTTTTTAGGAGGCAGCCTCACAAGAATTGGTGACTGATTGGTTTTGGAAATGATTGAGAGAGGCAGAATGAGAAATGATGCCCAGATTTTTGCTTTGTGTTTCTGGGTCTACAGTGATGCCTCAAAAAACACAGGAGTTATAGGTTTGGGGAAGAAAAGCTCAAGAAAATATCCAAGTAGATAAACCCAGTAGACAGTTTAAAATAGAGATTTTGGAGCCCAAAAAAGAGAACTAGTCTGGAGATAAAAGATTTGAGTATCATCAGTGGAAAGACGGTAATTTAGGCCATGGAAATAGATTAAATGAAAACTAGTACAAGTATATAGAACGGAAACAGAAAAAGGACTACGGCAGAATCTTTAAAAACACCAACATTTAAGGAATGGGCTGAGGAATAAAGCGCTTACACAAAGAAGAATGAGTAATGATTGGAGAGATGGCAGAAACATCAGGAAGAGTTGGGTCAGGGAAGCCCAGAAAGAACCACTCAGGAGGAAGGGAGTGGTCAGCAAGTTGCTATCAAGAGGTCCAATCAAACAAGGATGAAAGAGAAAGAGTTGTCGTTTGGATTTAACGAGATGCTAGGGCAGGTTCAGTGGGGCTAAAAGACAGTTGCAGTGAGTTGATGAAGAGTAGTCATAGCAAGATTAGGCAACTCTTAAGTTATTTGAATAAGAAAATATGGGTAGAACAAGGGCGAACATGAGATCAAGGGCTTTTACACTCCAGAGTTGGAGATTATCCAGTTTAAATGGTCACAGGAAAGAACCAAGTAGAGAAAGACATTGAGAGTACAAAAGAGAGGGGATAATCAGTTGAACAAAGTGTTGGGAAAAGGAGAGAGGCCACAGCAAACGATGGGATTTAGCTTTAGATGGGAGAGACACCCTTTCCATTTTAAGGAGTAGGAAGAAAGATTATATTAAGATAAAAGCAAGTTTGTAGTTTTGATGGTAAGAATTTAGGGAGTTCAAGGGTCAGCTCAAATACATTCTATTTTTTAAAGACCTCGCTAACTTGACAAAGCAAAACTTAGCTTTTTTCTACCCCTTTCCCAATGTTTCAATATTTCTATTGATATTTGTATCACTATAATATCATAATTATGCATTTGTCTTGCCCAACTGAGTACCTATTTCCTTTTGTATCTTAGCCTCTAGCTCAGTACTTGGCAGATCATCTTGATCCTTTCTACTCCTTAATAATAATTGTTGTAGAAGCTATTATTTAGTCAAATAGAAAGCTTTGGAAACTAGCATTTAATATATACTTATATCCTTCCCTCAAAATGTAAATTTCACTCTGATAACTGATATCGTTTTAACTGGAAAATCACAGAAGCTCTCCTAAACCAGGAAATGCATTTCAGAGAACCATCTGAAAGTAGCCAGTAAGAAGTCATGCCTGTAATAAAATCTATTAAGAAAACATTCTGCATCCTACTTTGAAGAGTGGCGTCTGGGGTCTTAAACGCTAGCAAGCAGCCATCTAAGATGCATCAATTGGTCTCAACCCACCCGGCTCAAAGGAGAATGAAGAACACCAAGGACACAAGGCGATTACGAGCCCAAGAGACAGAAAGGGCCATATGAACCAGCGACTACATCATCCTGAGACCAGAACTAGATGGTGCCTGGCTACAACTGATGACTGCCCTGACAGGGAAGACAACTGAGGGAGCAGGAGAGCAGTGGGATGCAGACCCCAAGTTCTCATAAGACCAGACTTAATGGTCTGACTGAGACTAGAAGGACCCCAGTGGTCATGGCCCCAAGACCTTCTGTTGGCCCAGGACAGGAACCATTCCCGAAGCCAACTCTTCAGACATGGATTGGACTGGACAATGGGTTGGAGAGGGATGCTGCTGAGGAGTGAGCTTCTTGGATCAGGTGGACACTTGAGACTATGTTGGCATCTCCTGCCTGGAGGGGAGATGAGAGGGTGGAGGGGGTTAGAAGCTGGTGAAATGGACACAAAAAGAAAGAGTGGAGGGAGAGAGCGGGCTTTCTCATTAGGGGGGGAGTAATTGGAAGTGTGTAGCAAAGTGTATATGAAGGTGTATATGGGTTTTTGTGTGAGAGACTGACTTGATTTGTAAACTTTCACTTAAAAAATTAAAGCACAATAAAAATTATTGAAAAAAAAAAAAAAGTCATGCCTGAACAATTTGTCTACAGTAGAACCACTACTAAAGACCTGGACATGGTAGCCGTAGCCTCAGAAACCAGCATCAGGCATCAAAGGACAATACACACACTCCTCACTTATTGACATGGTTAGGTTCCAAAACCAAACCAAAAAACCCATTGCCATCGAGTCTATTCTGACTCATAGCGACCCTATAGGACAGAGCGGAACTGCCCCATAGAGTTTCCAAGGAGCGCATGGTGAATTCAAACTGCTGACCTTTTTCGTTAGCAGCTGTAGCACTTAACCACTACACCACCAGGGTTTCCCAAAGACCAATTCATTTTACAAAAATTGAAGTTTTGTGAAAATGGAGGACAACCACATCAGATCACGAAATAGAGGATGACTACATCATTCCGTAATGGCCAAATTATGTCAGTACATAACTGCCAAACCACTTGAGAATCCTGGCCCAGCCAAGTTGACATGTAACTTTAACCGTCACAGCCCGTGTTACTCTTGCCTTGCACCTCTGCATTCGTTAAAAAATGCCATATATATGTCATTTATGCACAAAACAGTCAGAGGCTAGATTTTTTACTATTGTTGCATATGCAAAATGTCAGATAACAAGATAATAAATGAGGAGTTTATTATTGTTGTTGGGTGCCGTCGAGTCGGTTCCAACTCATAGCAACCCTGTGTACAACAGAATGAAACACTGCTTCTGCACCATCCTCACAATCATTGCTATATTTCAGCCCATTGTTGAGGCCACTGTGTCAATCCATCTCATTGAGGGTCTTCCTCTTTCTCACTAATCCTCTACCAAGCATAATGTCCTTCTCCAAGGACTGGTCCATTTTGATAACATATCCAAGGTATGTCAGATGAAGTCTCATCATCCTCGCATCTGAAGAGCATTCTGGCTGTACTTCTTCCAAGACAGATTAGTTAATTCTCCTGGCAGTTGATAGTATATTCAGTATTCTTTGCCAACACCATAATTCAAAGTCATCAATTCTTGTTTGATCATCCTTATTCGTTGTCCACCTTTTGCATGCATGTAAGAGGTAATTGAAGATACCATACCTTGGGTCAGGCACGCCTTAGTCCTCAAGGTAACGTCTTTGCTTTTTAATACTTTAAAAGAGATTTTTGGAGCAGGTTTGTCCAATGCAAACAACGTTTGATTTGCTGATTGCTGCTTCCATGGGCATTGATTGTGGGACCCAAGTAAAATGAAGCCCTTGACAGCTTCAATATTTTCTTCATGATGTTGCTTATTGGTCCAATTGTGAGGATTTTTGTTTTATGTTGAGTTGTAATCCATACTGAAACCTATAGTCTTTGATCTTAATCAGTAAGTGCTTCTGGTCCTCTTCATTTTCAGCAAGCAAGCTTTTGTCATCTGCATATCATAGGTTGTTAATGAGTCTTCCTCCAGTCCTGATGCCGCATTCTTCATATAGTCCAGCTTCTGGGATGGTTTGTTCAGCATACAGATTGAATAAGTATGGTGAAAGGATACAACCCTGACACACACCTTTGCTGATTTTAAACCATGCAGTATCCCTTTGTTCTGTTTGAAGGACTGCCTCTTGATCTATATGCAGGTTTCTAATGAGCACAATTAAGTATTCTGGAATTCCCATTCTTCACAGTGTTATCTGTAATTTGTTATGATCCAGATAATCAGATACTTGTACATAGTCGATAAAATACAGGTAAACATTTTTCTGGTATTCTCTGCTTTCAGCCAAGATCCATATGACATGAGCAATGATATTCCTCCTTCCACATCCTCTTCTGAATCTGGCTAGAATTTCTGGCAGTTCCTTGTCAATGTATTGTTGCAACCTGTTTTGAATATCTTCAGAAATTTTACTTGTGCGTGATAATGGTATCATTCAATAATTTCTGCACTCTGCTCGATCACCTTTCTTTGAAATGGGCACAAATATGGATCTCTTCCAGTCATTCGGCCAGGTAACTGTCTTCCAAATTTTGTGGCATAGATGAATGAGCACCTCCAGCGCTGCAGCTACTTGTTGAAACATCTCAGTTGGTATTCCTTTAATTCCAGAAGCCTTGTTTTTTGCCGGTGCCTTCAGTGAAGCTTGGACTTCCTCTTTCGTTATCATTGGTTCTTGATCATATGTGACCTCCTAAAATGGTTGAATATTGCCCAATTCTTTCTGATACACTGACTTCCATCTTCTTTTGATGCTTCCTGCGTTATTCAATATTTTGCCTATAGAATCCCTTAATATCGCAACTCAAGCCTTGAATTTTTTCTTCAGTTCTTTCAGCTTGAGAAATGCTGAGTGTGTTCTTTCCTTTTGGTTTTCTAACTCCAAGTCTTTGCACAATTCATTATAATACTTTACTTTGTCTTCTTGAGCCACCCTTTTAAACACTCTGTTCAACTGTTTTAGATCATCATTTCTTCCATTTGTTTTAGCTACTGTACGTTCAAGAGCAAGTTTCAGAGTCTTTTCTGACATCCATTTTGGCCTTTTCTTTCTTTCCTGTCTTTTTAATGACCTTTTGCTTTCTGTATGTATAATGTCCTTGATGCCATCCCACAACTCGTCTGGTCTCCGGTCATTAGTGTTCAGTACGTCAAATCTGTTCTTGAGATGATCTTTAAACTCAGGTAGGATAAACTCAAGATCATACATTGACTCTTGTGGACTTATTTTAATTTTCTTCAGCTTCAGCTTGAACTTGCATATGAGCAGTTGATGTGTTCCATAGTCAGCCTCTGGCCTTGTTCTGACTGATGATATTGAGCTTCTCCGTGGTCTCTTTCCATAGATGCAGTTTGATTCTTGTGTTTTCCATCTGGTGAAGTCTATGTGTATGGTCACCATTTATTTTGTTGCTAAAAGGTATTTGCAGTGAATAAGTCATTGTTCTTGCAGAAGTCTGTCATGCAATCTCCAACATCGTTTCTATCACCAAGGCCATATTTTCCAACTACCAATCCTTCTTTTACGAACTCTACTTTGAGGAGCAGCTCTTTCTCAGTCATGTTGTGAGTATCTTCCAACCTGAGGGGCTCATGTTCTGGCACTACATCAGACAGTGTTCCGCTGCTATTTGTAATGTTTTCACTGGCCAATTTTTTTAGAAGTAGATCACTACGTCCTTCCTAGTCTGTCTTAACCTGAAAGCCCCGCTAAAACCTGTCCAACATGGGTGACCCTGCTGGTATTTGAAGTACCGGTGGTATAGCTTCCAGCATCACAGCAACATGCAAGCCACCACAGTATGACAAACTGACAGAAGAGTGGTGTGTGTATTTATGGAATGTAAGATGCTGTTTCAAAGACCTCGGATATCTTTTATCCTCGTATTCAGTGTTTCTACCAATAATACCTCTTAGGACCAAGGCATTTCAGTTGGTATTTAACCAGAATTAATCAAACAGTCCTTACTAAGTAGCCAGAATAAGCAAGGCTCCACACTTGCCTGAATGTTGGACCAACTTCATTATCCCAGATAACTTACCTCTTACTACAGAGCAGGTCACTTTAATGAAAAGAAAACAAACCCTGCAGTTAGCTGGGTTTCTTAAAAGTGAAGTCACAGTATAATTATCATTCTTTTATGGTATGTTTATGTTCCAGGTTCCTAACTTGTATGTTCTTTGTGATTTCTCGGAAAGTTTCAGGGACATTTCAGCATCACAAGTGCCCCTTAGGCAATCCACTTCATAAAGGTTTCAAACAAATTACATATTTCTATATGTGCGTCATTCTTTTTGGTTTGTACTTAACTGTTTTGAAATTTTCTTAAGAATACCTTTTTACATGTTTTTCTTATACACCTATGTAGTTAAACTTTACAGTCAGCATGACTTTAAAAAAAGCACTGAGTGGATAAGTTAATTTTTTTTATATGAAGTTATAGTTACTTCTTGTATTTATGCATTTCTCATCATAGTGGTGCTCTTCAAGTTAAAATTTGTTCTTTTGTATTTGCTGGATGTAAATGGGTACTTTAAAGACAGATAGTTATAGTGAAACTTAAAACACACATAGTATAAGGCTTATTTTATGTGCATAAGTTTAAGATTATTTTTTCTGCATAGGAGTATATGAATTCAGGTCTGAGGAAATACTCGTTGCAAATGTTGCATTTATACATACTTTAAGTGTGACTCAGTCAAACCTGCACTGTACCAGTAATACTATCTTGAACAATTTTTACAACTTCTTTCTACCTAAATGTCTAAAACACTTCCAGATCAATTATGTGGTGCTACCCTAGTAAGGGATCAGTTATAGATAATTTTAACCGAGTGTATCTGGGAATAAAGAATCAGAGAAAAGAAGTTTGAAATTACCCCTCCATATGTGAAGGAAGTGGCCTTTTGTTTTTGTCTTCTAGAAATTTAGAGGGAATTAAGCTTTTCCTCAAAAATAAGTTATTTCAGTAAATAATAAGACTTTTTAATATTTATGTATTATTTTGTAGTTTACAGACTGCTTTCTACATTCATGTCTTTCACTTAAGCTTCAAAACAGCCTTATATGCATTTTGCAGTGGCAAAGACTGAATCCCAGTTTGTCTATTCTTTGGAATGCTGTTAGTTGCTGTCAAGTTGATTCCAACTTAAAACAACTCCACCTATACAGAGTAGAGCTGTTCATAGGTTTTTCAAGGCTGCGACCTTTCAGAGCCCCATTGTTAGACTCAGTTCCTTGAGCTACATAAAAAACACTTGAATTCCTGTTAAATTGTACTCTTTGGACTCTATGCTTATACGGACTTGTACAGAATGTTATAGAACTAGGTCAGAATTACTTTGGTTTCCATAATACTTTGGCTTCTTCTTTATCTTCTTCGTTCATCTTTATTAAAATTACAATTATTTTTGTTGTATCCTACAAGTAAAATTCTCTTGCGTGAAGCAGTATTACACTTTATCACAAAAATACTATATATGTATACACACACACATACTCTTTTAACTTTTTTCACATCACATTTTCACATCTATTATGTAGTTGTTTGCTTGTTTTAGTTGTTGGTTTTTGTTTTTTTAAGAGTGAAATGTGTGTTTTCCCCACTGCATTATTTTTTTTTTTTTAAGTAAGTACACTTCTCTGACCTTTTTTGTCAGTAAGGAACAAACAAATGACCTCTTGCTATCATTTCCAACCCTGTGTTTGTATGACTCTCTTAGAATAGTAGCAGCTTATAACAAACCAAACAGTCCTAGGACATAAGGAGCCACAGGGCAAACAAAAAAAACTGCAAAACTTTAAAATCAGTCTCTGGAAATTTGTGGCGGACAGGGGAGAATATATAACAATAATATGAGATCATTATGGTCATAATTCTGTTAGGCACCCCACTGGCAGTATTTTGATATAAACTCAACAAGGCATTGACCACAGATCAAGATGCAAACACTGAGAGAAGAAGGCTGAGAATACAACCTCGCACTGAGATGGGTCACACTCTGGGAACCAGTGGTCAAAGTAAAAGATAGGGTTTAGGGTCTCCAGCTGAAGCTGAAAATCAGCAGTGATGTACATCCAGACCTGTCAGAGTATACTGAAATAGCGAAGGTCAGAAACTGAGCAGCAGCTAGATGGAGATCGTTAAAGAAGGGCAAAACAATGCACTTGGTCCAAAAAGCCCAGACATTAAGAGGACGTGGATACCAGAAGGTAAAGCAGTACAAGCAGTCAGAAGTCCAAGGTATTGTTCAGGAATCAGATGAGCCAAAATGCCCGGGCAAACCAGTCAGAACAGAATCAGGGTTCCCACATGTCTGTTTTAGGTTAGGTCAGTAGTGCCTGTGGATTTCAACTCAGGGGCCTACTTCAGTGTGTTAATACTAGCGCCCTCCCTCTACCTGCATGGGTATTGAGAAAGACCCTAAGATCGGATCCAGGCCCTGGAAAGAATGTTTCAGGTGATTAGTGACGTTCCCTAAGGTATGTTAGCATAGTTGTCTTTCATTTGCTCTAAGTCATGTAAATGCTTGTGCTCTCACTCAGCTTTCAGTCCTAAGGCTCCAAAAATGTTTGTCATCTTAAATGTATTAGAATAAGGAGTAAAAAAAACCCAGTGCCCTGGATTCCGAAATAAGGAGTAGATAGACCTTATTCTGCTCTGCTCTGCCCAGGGCTTCTTTCTTTGTTCTGTTCTAGACCCAAAAGTTTTAATGATAAGAGATAATCTGAGGAAACTGATCAGCATGGTGAAAGAATTATTTTTGGTTCTAAGAGAGATGAATAAACTGGGATTTGGGGCAAAGAAAAGACTTAGATATGTTAAAAAATTCAAAGTAGGTCTGTAAAAGAGGAAGTAATAGACTTGTTATAATGTCTCCAAGGGATAGAATTAAAACCAAAGGATAGAAGTTATAAGGAGACAAGTTTGTTTATTTTGTTTTGCTTTGTTTGTTTTGTCTTTTGCTTTTTTTGTTTTTCCTTTTGGTTTGGTTTTGGTTTAACATTTCAATATGGAAAAGCAGCATGAGTTAGGTCACATTGTGGTCAGAGGGGATTCTTAACTGTGTATAGAAACTGGATTAAATAACTTAAAGATCCCCTCCAAACCCGAAACTGTGTATGTCCACGGTCTTGACGGGGGCATCTGAACCCAGAAAGACCTGTATTTGAACCCTGGTTTCACTTCTTAGTAGCTAAATACACTTGGGTAAATTTCTTAAGCCTTCTAATCCTCAGTTTACCCACCTTCAAACTTGAAATAATATCTACCTAGTGGTGCCCTGCTGGCACAGTGGTTAAGAGCTCAGGCTGCTAACCAGAAGATGAGCGGTCTGAATCCACCAGTCACTCCTTGGAACTCCTATGGGGCAGTTCAACTTTGTCCTATAGGGACGCTGTGAGTCAGAATCGACTCAACGGCAGTGAGTTTGGTGGTGGTTTTTTTTTTGAGTGGTGTTCTGAAGGAGTCCCTGGGTGGCACAAACGGTTAAGCACGCAACCACTAGCTGAAAGGCTGGCAGTTCAAACCTACCCAGAGACACCTCAGAAGATAAGCCCTGGCGATCTGCTTCCGAAGGATCACAGCCCTGAAAACCCTGTGGAGCATTTCTACTCTGCGCACATGGAGTCGCCACGAGTTGGAATCAACTTGATGGCAACTGACAACGATACCAAAAACAGTGGTGTTTGGAAGAGGATTAAATTATTGTGTAAAATACATAAACCATAAAGCCTGTCTGGCACATAACCTGTAAACCTGTAACCCACTGCCATCGAATCGATTCCGACTCATAGGGATCCTCTAGGACAGAGTAGAACTGCCTCATAGGGGTTCCAAGGAGCAGCTGGTGGGTTTGAACTGCCAGTCTTTTGGTTAGCAGCCTAAGCTCTTAATCACTGTGCCACCAGGGCTCCGTTTGGCACATAATAGATATTAATCAGTTGCCACCAAGTCGATTCCAACTCATGACAACCCTGTGTGTTTCATAGTAGAACTGTGCATTCATAGGGTGTTTAATGGCTGTGATCTTTTGGAAGTAGATCTCCAGGCCTTTCTTCAAAGGCTCCTCTGGGTGGACTCAAACAGCCAACCTTGCATTTAGTAGCTGACAGCACTTAACAGTTTGCACCACCCAGGGACTCCATGGAATGTATTAGTGAATGTTCATTCCTATCCTCTCTTCCTTCCTTCAGACCTAAAAACTTTGTATACATCTCCTATGGATGTTAACCGTTTTTTTTTTTTTTTTTACAGCTGCTAACCGAAGGGTCGGCAGTTCGAATCTGCCAGATGCTCCTTGGAAACTCTGTGGGGCAGGTCTACTCTGTCCTATAGGGTCACTATGAGTCGGAATCGACTCGACGGCCCTGGGTACTGGGTTTAAGGCAAAGGGTGGGGTTGGCCTAAAAATGAGAGCTAGTATTTAGATGGGAATACTGAACCCATTACCTTCAAGTCGATTCTGACTCATGGTGACCCCATATGTTACAGAGTAGAACAACTCCATAGGGTTTTCTTGGCTGAAGCAAATCTCCAGGCCTTTCTTCATGGCACCAATAAGTGGGTTCAGACCTCCAACCTTTAGGTTAGTAGTTGAGCACAAACTGTTTGCACTACCAGGGACATGAGAACACCAAGGAGCTGTGGAAAACAGCAGTTTACTGTTGCAAATATTGATACTATTTTCTAACAGTTTTGCCTTAAAAAATCTGTTTTGTGTATCATTTATAGTGTAGTAGTATTTTTTTTTATTATTGGCATTCAGGGTACATTTAAAGTTCTTTAAAAGCGTAGTGAGTATCATGTATTAACTGTGTTGAAAATTTGCCTGGGTAATAATTTTTAAGTTCTTATTAAGCACTTAGAATATGGATGACTTTGAATTAAATTTAAATTTTATTTTAAATTATTTTTCCCTGTGTTAGATGTAATAATGACAATTTACTATTTTGTTGAGTCCTTACCTATTAAAAATCCCTGTTGAAGTATTTGTAAGTAAAATGATATGAGGTCTGGAATATACTTTAAAATATTTCAGGGAAGAAAAGTAGTGATAAAATAAAACAATATTGGCAAAATTAGATTAATGATTGCTTAGGGCTAGGGGTGGGATGGAGAAGTGGGAGAGGCAGGGGAGGAGAGGGAGATAGCTGAAAAGTACAGGGTTTCTTGAGATAATGAAAATAGTCCAAAATTGACTGTGCTAATATGGTGGCAAAATGGTTAAGCACTGAGCTGCTAACCAAAGGGTCAGTGGTCTGAACCCACCCAGTGAGTCCACAGGAGAAAAGACCTGGCAGTCTGTTCCTTTAAAGATTCAGCCTAGAAAACCCTTGGGGGCAGCTCTACTGTGTCCAGTAAGGTCGCTGTGAATTGGAGTCAGCTTGACGGCACACAGCAGCAGCAACAATGTGGTTAAACATATCTGTGAACATACCAAAAACCATTGAATTGTACGCTTTGAATGAGTTAATCGTGTGCTATGTGAATTATATCTCAAAGTTATTTTAAAAAACCAATATTGGCAAAAGGTTGGGTATTGTTGAAGTTGAACAGTTTTAGTTGGAAGTTGTCTTAGAGTTTTCTGACACATAAAAATAACCATCACAGGGGCTCTGTACGCTATGCTGTCTACTTTTGTGTATGTTTGAAATAGTCTATAATAAAACTTTTTTTTAATTTCCTTTTAGATGAAGTCAAAGATCTAAAATATGAGCTTAGTTTAAAAACAAAGTTGATTTTTTACATGGTGGTATCTCAAGTAGGAAAGACACACAGAATTGCCTGGTTTATTAGTTCTGATACGTTGTTATTCCTGTATGAAAGCCCTTACATTTAATTAACCTCAAGTGGCACACATAGTTTGCATTATACTTGTCAGAGCTATTTTCATCAAGAAATGCCATCTATGTGTCCCCTTGCCAACATCTTTGCAGAGTTTACAACTTTCAGCAACTTATTGGCATCGACTATGCAATACTATTAAGCAGCTGCTCTGCAGTTGAGCTGTTCTGATATGCCCCCACTCTGTGCAGACGGTTAATATTAAATGACTCAGATACGCTTTCGGATTCAAGAAAGCAATTTATCTCTAGTACAGAGATTGTTCGGGGCAATCATCATTAGTCATCGTCATTCGGAAGTTTCATGAGAATGTCCCTGCCCTTAAAATAAATAATGCCAGACTTTTCTATTTTGAAGAATAATTATGGTACCGTAATATGATTCTTGTTGTCGTTTTTAGTTTTATGCTAATTTTCAAGTGTATCATCAGAATTAATTCTTCATTCATTAATTCTAATGAATGGTGCATTCATTTTTTTAGTAACTAATTTTCATATGTATTTGATATAGTAGAATTATAACATGTACTATTAACTTTTTGAAAGTTAGTATAAAACCATATCAGAAGTATAAAAGGAGGAGAGTTTGGGGGCATGGTATTTTTGCAGCATTTGAGTTTTACAATGAATGAGTAATGCTTTTACAATTTAAAAAACAGGAGTTTTAAAAAATATTTTGGGAAATGACTCTAAATTGGTAGAGCGTCTGCCAGGAGTGGGCTAGAACTGCCACAATGAAGGGACTCCAGAGTAGAACACGTTTTGTCCGTTTGGGGGAAGGATGCTACTGCTTGCTGCTTTCTAGAGGCAGAAGACCCTAGAGTGAAGCGTGCTCTACAGATTATCTTGTCCACGTATACAGAGATCCTAATCACCCCTCTCATTCAGATGGGTGGCCCATGACAGCAGAAAATACATGGAAGCCAAGCCTTCATTGATAAATTAGAACACACCACCAAGAACCATCAGGCACTTGAGGAAAATGAATAACACAAAAGGGAAAAAAAAACACAATAAACAAATAGAGAAACTAATCCCCTCTCCCAGAGAAATCAAAAAAATTCTGGAGCGGAAAAGAACTTACAAAGTGTTATAGTTTCTTCACAAAGATTTGAGAAAGTAGTATTTCCATACAACAAGAAACAGTGAACAAAAAAAGAATTTGTGAAATTTTCAAAAATTGATAAAATCAAAATTATGAAGTTACTCTAAGTAAAAATGCCAGTAGAAGGATGTGAGAAATGTTACAATACTCCTCTAAAACTTATCAAAAAATAAAAAGATTGAAATTAAAAGGGAAACGCTGAACACTATAGAATATTGCAGAGAGAAAGAAGTAAGAATCATCTTGGCATACTTCTCAGAAACTTGATTTTAGAAGGCAGAGAAAATCAAAATTATGAAGAAAAGCATGATACTGTCTTCCACAGTACCGTATCAAAAAAGCACTAAATTGTATGCCATTAAAAACAAAAGAAAAAAAAGGGAGATGCAAGAAATGTGGAACTTGCCAAGATGTGCAATAAAAAGAAATGTCAGGATAACAGCTGCACCTCTGGCCCAAAAGCAGTTGGTACAGAATTGATCCCAGTAAACAACATGGTTAGGAAGCTAGATAATCTTAAGTAATATGGGGGTGAGGGGAGCATATATTCTATCAGTGAGAAAAAGTAAAGGCAAAAACCCTGAGAAGAGACGGAAAAAATCTCTTTAAGAATGTCAAGGTCCAAATAGGAACCTAAGTAAACAGCATGATTTTGAGCAGTAGATGCCATGTAAGAAAAAGAGTCCAGTTGAACTCTTAATAAGTGAAATATTCTCCTTCGAACAACATAGGTTCCTTTTCTGTGGACCACATGAACTCTCTGCTCTGCAGTGAACAGTATTTACAAATCATTAGGCAGTACTACAAATAAACCTACACAGCAATCAGAAAAGAACAGGGCAAAGCAGAAACACTAAGAGCAGAATCTTAAATAGGAGTTGGAGCCAGGAATCAGGAGCAAACGAGAATAGGACAAGAACTTGAACGAGGCTAGGAACAAACCGGAAGAATTCAAGTCGATATCATCTCAACCAAAGGATTCCATTTTATAATGACCAATATGTTTTCTAGTTCTTGCATGTTATTTTGGTACATTTACTGTTTATTTGCCAGTTTGTGAATTGGGATTTTGTGAATTGTGATCATTTCATTGTTATAGTAACACCAGTTAGGGCGTGTCATGGATTGAATTGTGTCCCCCCAAAATATGTGCCAACTTGGCTAGGCCATGATTCTCAGTATTGTGTGGTTGTCCACCCTTTTGTGATCTGATGTGATTTTCTTTTGTGTTGTAAATCCTACCTCTAAGATGTTAATGAGGCAGGATGAGAGGCAGTTATATTTATGAGTCAGGACTCAATCTACAGAGTTAAGTTGTATCTTGAGTCAATCTCTTTTGAGATATAAAAGGGAGCAAAGAGGAAAGGGACCTCCTACCACCAAGAATGAAAAACCAGGAGGGGAGCGCATCCTTTGGACTCAGGGCTCCAGGGCTAAGATCTCTTAGATCAGGGGAAGATTGATGACAAGGACCTTCCCCCAGAGCTGACAGAGAGAGAGAAAGCCTTCCCCTGGAGCTGGCACCCTGAATTTGGACTTCTAGCCTCCTAAACTCTGAGAGAATAAATTTCTCTTTGTTAAAGCCATCCACTTGTGGTATTTCTGTCATAGTGGCACTAGATAAATAAAACAGGGCAGGGCAATATATGTCAAAAATATAGATAAAAGATATATTAAAGTATTTTCATGGTGAGGAAGACCCAACATTATAAAGAAGCCAGTTGTTGTTATGTTTCTTTTAATTCAGCATAATCCTACTCCAGTCCCCAAGAATATAGCCAGAAAACTATTTCAATCATTAAACACTAAAACAGTGTGAAATTGGTATATGCGTAAACAGATCATTGGAACAGGGCCCAAAAGTCCAGAAATAGACCATACACTTATGGAAGTTTAGTATATTGATAAAGATAGCATCTCAAATTAGTGAGGGAAAAAATGGTCTCTTCAATACATGGAATTATTACTATAGGATAGCCATCTCGGACAGGGGTTGTGGGACAGGAGAGAAATGTTGGATCCATACCTTTCACCATAAACTAGGCTAACCTTGGCTAAACTGCAAACAGATCAAAGATACAAATGTTTGAAAAAGAAACCATGAAAGTAACTTGAGAAAAAATGGAAGAAGAAAACAGAAGACCATAAAGGAAGCCACTGAAGAAAAGATTGACACATTCAGGTATACCAGAACCAATACATTCTGCATTAAAAAAAAAAAAAAGCATAAACAAAGTCAAAGATAAATTGGAAATATATTTGCCACTCACGTGGCAAAGGACTAATTTTCCTAGTATATAAAGAGCCCCCAAAAATGAATAAAATGACTTAACAACCCAGCATAAAAATGGGCCAAGGACGTTCACAGAAAAGGAAATAGCCTTAAATATATGAAAAACTGCTCAACCTAACTACAGAAGAAATGCAAATTAAACATACTCAAATACTTATCAGAATGGCAAAAATCCCAAAAGGTAACCCAAGCTTGCATTTTATCAATTAAGAAACTAAAGCTCACTGAACCAGAGTAAGTTGCCTGAGTTTACACAATCAGTAATAGAGTCAGAAACAGAGGTATACATGGTTTCAGCGACATCTAGGTCGATTGGCGTAACAAAATGTATTAAGAAAACGTTCTGCATTCCACTTTGGTGAGAGGCATCTGGGGTCTTAAACACCAGCAAGCAGCCATCTAAGATGCAAAAATTGGTCTCAACCCACCTGGAGCAAAGGAGTATGCAGACCACCAAAGACACAAGGTAAATATGAGCCCAGGAGACAGAAAGGGCCACATGACCCAGAGACTCCGTCAGTCTGGGACCTGAAGAACTAGATGGTGCCAGGCTACCACCTATTACTGCCCTGACAGAGCTCAACAGAGAATCCGTAATGGAGCAGGAGAAAAGTGGGATGCAGATCTTAAATTCTCGTAGAAAGACCAGGCTTAATGGTCTGACTGAGACCAGAGGGACCCTGACGATCATGGTCCACAGACTCTCTGATAGCCCAAGATTGGAACGATTCCCATAACCAACTCTACAGACAGGGATTGGTCTGGACTGTAAGATAGACAATGATGCTGGTGAGGAGTGAACTTTGGGGCTCAAGTAGACACATGACACTATGTGGGCGACTCCTGTCTGGTAGCAAGATAAGAAGGAAGAGGGGGACAGGAGCTGGTTGAATGGACACAGGGAGTACAGGGTGGAGAGGAGGAATGTGCTGTCTCATTAAGGGGAGAGCAGCTGGGAGTACGTGGTGGCATGTGTATGGCTTTTTGTATGAGAGACTGACTTGATTTGTGAACTTGCACCTAAAGCACAATAAATAAATTTTTTTTTTTAAATAGAGATATGTTTAACTTCTGGCCTAATACTAAAATATTTCTACTATGTGTGCTTGGCATATGTATGATCAGTCTATGATGATATCGTGGATACTACTTGATGTTAAAGTAGGATGTTTTTAGTTCTCATTACCATTGACATAAAAGAGATCAGCATTTAAATCAAACATAACAAAACTGAACAAAATTGTTCTAAATATTATTGTGGTATCCATTATAACTGTATTATTCTAATAGGGATTTTACAGAATTTTATTACTTTTTATATTAGTTTCCTGGGGCTGCCGTAACAAAATACTACAAACTAGATGACTTTGAACAACAGAAATTTATTCTCTCTTAGTTCTGGAGGCTAGAAGTTCAAATCAAGATGTAGGCAAGGCTGTGCTCCCTCTGAAGACTCTAGGGAAGGGTCCTTCCTTGACTCTTCCAGCTTCTAGTGGCTCCTGGCATTCCTTGGCTTGTGGCAGCATCACTCCAGTCCTGGCTCCATATTCTAATGTCCATCTTCTCCTTTTGTGTATCTGTGTCTCTACTTGGCCTTCTTACAAGAACACCAGTCATTGGATTCAGGGCTCACACTAATCCAGAGCGACCTCATTTTAGCTTAATTAATTACACCTGCAAAGACTATTTCCAAATAAGGTCACATTCTGAATTTCCAGGTGAACATGAGTTTTAGGGGACACTATTAAACAATTTTAAAGTGTTCTTTACCTGAATTTCAGAAACCGTGGTGCCACTGTTTGTACTATCAGATGAACAAAAGTAGTGCTGTGACAGTACCCCGAATTGGGGTGATCCTGGGTCTGGGTATGGCAAAGCTGTGTGCATTTTTCTTGGCTATCCTGACCTGCATCAGGGGTGATCTGTGTCCTTAACTGCTCCGATAACTCCAACAGAGGGGACCCAAACAGGAAGAAAATTTATGGGCTCGTCTAGGGCATTCGGGGGCCATAGCCCTTTTTTCCCTCCTCATTTCTTCCCCTCCTCCCTTCCCCCAGCAAGTAGGACAAACTAAACTCTACTTACTTATCTGTAGCATAGTGGTAGGCTGTGTTGGAGATAATTTTTTCCTGTTATTTTATCTTATCTTCAGGCCAAGAGACAAAAATTATGGCTAATAAAAAAATGTTCTTTCAAGAGTGTGCTGTCTCATTAGGGGGAGAGCAGCTAGAAGTACATAGCAAGGTGTGCATAAGATTTTGTATGAGAGACTGACCTGATCCGTAAACTCTCACTTAAAGCACAATTTTTAAAAAAAAAAAAAAAGTCCTTTCAGATAGAAAGCTGTTTTTTCGGGAAGCTGGGAGACCATCATCTCCCCTTTCCCTTCTCCTTACCTTGGCAAGTGGAACAGAGCTGAAATCTACCAGACATGTTTAACATTAGATCAGTGGTTGTGTATTAGAGGAGCATATAAATGGAATAACACAATCTTGAAAACAAAGAGAGCCCCCAGTTGGGCTGGACTATAAGAAAGAAAATGATACTGGTGAGGAGTGAGCTTCTTGGATCAAGTAGACACGTGAGACTGTGTGTGCAGCTCCTGTCTGCAGGGGAGGTGAGAAGGCAGAGGGGGGCAGAAGCTGGCTGAATAGACACAGGAATATAGCAAGGTGCATGTAAGGTTTTGTATGAGGGACTGACTTGATTTGTAAACTTTCACTTAAAGCACAATAAAAATTAAAAGAAATGATCACTTGTTGAATTTTGTAGTAGAATCAGAGAATTATATCACAATTATCTGAAATGGTTATTAAAGTACTCCTTCCAACAACAAAAAAAAAGAGCCCCCAAAAGGCTCAAATAATGTGTATCAAACTGGTAATATCTAAAGGTGCACACACTCTCGTGTGCACTGACCAGGCCAGCCCCAGTACGGAAAAAGAGAAAGAGGATTCTGGCAGCATTTCTTCCAGCTCCTCTCCTGTCCCTAAGATCTATTAGGGCTATGTGGCTTAAATTCAGCAGCTCTGTTTTAAAATACCCACTCAGGCTAGATGGTTCTAAATAGAACTAATGACTGCCAGAAAAGAAAGGCCTGTAGGAACTTGCTCTGATGTCTATAAACAGATCGGTAGAAGGGAGCAGAACATTCTATCAGCCATAGCTCTTGTCTCTTGACATGAGGATGAAATAAAATAATAGGAAAAAAATTACCTCCAACACAGCCTGCCACTATTCTACAGATAACTAAGGTAAAGGAGAGTTTAGTCTGTCATCTCTCCATTTGTTTGTGTTTGATTGAATTTGTTCAGTAATTCATTGTAAATATCCACTCAGTAGCATAAGGTGCTAAAGGTCTGACTGGGGTTGGGGGGGGCGGGGGTAATAGACAAAACAGGCTTGGAAAACGGAGTGGGTGAAAGTTTTTATCGAAACTCTTCAGTAAGTTCAGCATAATTCTTAGCTCAACAGGTAATTGATAAAATCAACTCCAGTTATCATTTGTAAAAGGGATAAGAGGATAATGGGGTTAAAGGAGTCCTGAAACTATATTAAACTTATTGTTTGAAACGCTGATTCATAGCCAAGAAAAAACAATTTCGACCTTTTATCCCTATTATCTTTTTCTAAGACTTCATAAGGAAATAATACAGTGTAAGGAGAAGTTCAGTGCCTAAATAACCTACTCAACGATGGTGTAGAAAAACTTCGGTGGAAAGTGGCTATGTCAGTGGTTTTCAAACTTATCTGTTCAGTAGAACTACCTGGGGTCTTTAAAACATTCCAAAGCCCAGGCCGTACTTCAGTCCAATTATCTCACAGCCTCTGGGGGTGGGACACAGGCATCAGGCGATCCCAGTGAGAGACAAGTTCGGAATCATTAGCCTGTGTAATGTTATGGTTATCATTTATCATATTGAAAGACTATTAATGATTATAAGATTTATGTGCATCACTGTTTTATATTAATATTTTGTAATTTTCACAACTTCCCTCTGTTAAATGTAGTGTAATTCCTTTCCAGTGTTTCTTCTACTTTCAAGAATAAAAATATTTGTTTTAATATCAGTCTGTATTAGCTTACTTGCTGAAACCATGCTTGTGATTTTTTTCTTTTTTCTTATACCAACAGGAATTGGCAGCAATGAAACAGATTCTTATTAATATGCGTAGTAAGCCTCATGAGGGCAGCTTACTTCTTACCAAAAAGGATTCAAAAACTGTGACAGAAAATCAGAAATCAGAGACTCTGGATGTGCCTAGAGAACATGATAGCAATATATTCATACCCACACCAACACTCTTTGTAAGTATAATTAAGAAAAAACTTAGAATTGTAATATCTCTGATTTTCATTAAATATATTTTGCTGAACTCTCTTAAATTTCATTCATGTTGGTTTTAAAATAATTTTAATACGTTTATGGGGGGCATTGAAAGATTATATTAATCCATTTTCTGAATATATTACCTGTCTTACAGTTAGTATTTGTGTCTTTTGTTTTCAATTAACATATAGGACTTACCCAGAAATGACCCTAAATCTAGAGCTTACATCACCCAAGTCTCCAGGGACTAATTATAGGGAAATCAGAAAGCCATTTTATATAATTTTTTTTTATTTTACTTCAGAATAAAAGGTATGCAAAATAACACCTGCCTCCTTTTATTTGTAAAATAGTATATTTTGCTCTAAGGGTTTCTTCATAAAGTATAAAAACAATCGTATTAAACTAGACTGAAATTAATTTGTGCACAGAAATTAGGCAAAGAAAAAGAAACTAGAAAATTTGGGATAAAAGGTAGAGAAAATAAATTATGGAATATTGAAAATGATATACTTTAACAAGTAATAAGAATGGAAATAAAAAGGCAACAGAGTCAAAGTAGAAGGAACATTAAATATTTTACTTTTATTCAACATTGTTTCCCAACAATTCTTTCATTCCTCAGGGGAAAGACTCAAAACTAGGAAGATTTCCTCTAAGATATTCTGATTCAGTGAGTCCCCAGAATTTGATTTTTTTAAACTCCCTACATAGTTATAATAATCAGTCAAGTATGGGAACTTCTGATCTAAGCCATTTCATTATACATTTGGATAATGCTACTCAAGATCAGTGAGATTGGAGAGATTTCTTAATGAATATATAATTCAACCTCCTTTGTCTTTTTGTTTTTAGTTTTTTTTTTTTTAATGATACAGAGTTACAATCTAGATCACGTAAGAAATAATTGCTGTAAGAATACATGTGGTGGTAATGGAGACTGAGCTGGCAGGATGGAGAAACAGGAAGCCTAGATTGACCAACCTGGGCTTTAGGGACTTCAGCAGCTGAGCACATGGATATTATCCTCTAGTGGTACATCAGCTTCTCTTTGTGTATATGTTGCTCTCCTAGTTCTGCTTACTCATAGTTTCTACTTCCTCGTAACTTTACCTTACTCAGAACCCTTTGTGCTGAGTCGTGTTTCTGTGCACACTTTCTTTATGTACTCATATAACCTAATTCTCCCTTTATTTTCCTAGAGCAAGAAGCTAACTGGTGCAGCTTATCCTTGTTGCATGATAATGCTATGTGGCAAGACTTCTTAAGGTTATTAGCCAGCCTTTTGAATAGCTGCTCTTGAGTCATGTACTCCCCCATCACCTTCCCCATCTCTCCCACCCCTATCAGCAACTGTGGCTATTGAGCAGATATAGCTGCCTGGAGCTGTTTATTTAGATGGACTGTGCCTATGGAAGTTTTCCTTAGAAAGGGGGCTGAGATGATGGCACAAAGTATGTCTGTTATGTTATAAGCTATAGGAAGAATACATGTTGAATATATAGACATTAATGTGAAAAGTAGGGTTAGATGAAAACCACAGGATACAACCAGGTACTTAAAGCCTGTCAGCACTCTCTAATCTGCTTTTCTCACCCACCCTGTTTCAGTCAATGAACTATTCCTTCTGACCCTGACCCTCCTACATTTCTAACTTTAACTTGGAAACCTAAATCTGACTTCTGAAATCCAGACTGTCTCCAGTACATAAGCAGTAGTTGTTGTTGTAGTTGTTACGTGCCATCGAGTCAGTTCTGACTCATAGCGACCCTATGTACAACAAAATGAAACTGCCCGGTCCTGCGCCATCCTAATTGTATGCTTGAGCCCGTCGTTGCAGCCACTGTGTCAGTCCATCTCAGTGAGGGTCTGCTTCTTTTTCGATGGCCTTCTACTTTACCAAGCATGATGTCCTTCTCCAGGGACTGACCCTTCCTGATAACATGTCCAAAATATGTGAGACGTAGTCTTGCCATCCTTGCTTCTAAGGAGCATTCTGGCTGTACTTCTTCCAAGACAGATTTGTTTTTCTTCTTCTGGCAGTCCATGGTATGTATATTCAATATTCTTCACCAACACCATAATGCAAAGACATCAATTCTTCTTCTTATTATTGTTATTATGTTCTTTAGGTGAACATTTGCAGAACAAACTAGCTTCTCATTAAACAATTAGTACACATACTATTTTGTGACATTAGTTACCAACCCTTCTCGACCTTGGGTTCCCTATTATCAGCTTTCCTGTTCCGTCCTGCCTTCTAGTCCCTGCCACTTGGCTGGTGTGCCCCTTTAGTCTAATTTTTTTTTTATGGGATTGTCCAATCTTTGGCTGAAGGGTGAACCTCAGGAGTGACTTCATTACTGAACTAGAAGCGTGTCCGGGGACCTTACTCTCAGGGTTTCTCCAGTCTGTGTTCAGGCCAGTAAGTCTGGTCTTCTTTTGTGTGTTAGGATTTTGTTCTACATTTTCCTCTGGCTCTGTCCAGAACCCTCTGTTGTGATCGCTGTCAGAGCAGTTAGTGGTGGTAGCTGGGCACCATCTAGTTGTACTGGACTTAGTCTGGTAGAGGCTGTGGTAGTTGTGGTTCATTAGTCCTTTGGACTAATCTTTCCCTTGTATCTTTGGTTTTCTTCATTCTACCTTGCTCTAGACAGGGTGGGACTAGTGGAGTGTCTTAGATGGCCACTCACAGGCTTTTTCAAAACCTCAGACACTACCCACCAAAATAGAATGTAGAATATTTTCTTTATAAACTATGTTATGCCAGTTGAGCTAGATGTTCCCCGAGACCATGGTCCCCACAGCCCTCAGCACAGTAATTCGGTTCCTCAGGGAATTTGGATGTGTCTATGCAGCAAAGGCGCCACTTCCTCTTCAGCCTTCCTCATTCATTGTCCAGCTTCTCCATGCGTATGAGACGATTGAAAACACTATGGCTTGGGTCAGGTACACCTTAGCCTTCAAGGTGACATCTTTGCTTTTCAACACTAAAGAGATCTTTTGCAGCAGATTTGCCCAATGCAATGCATCTTTTGATTTTTCAACTCCTGCTTCCATGGGTGTCGAGTGTGGATCCAAGGAAATGAAATCCTTGACAACTTCAGTTTTTTCTCCACTTACCGTGATGTTGCTTATTGGTCCAGTTGTGAGGATGCTTGTACCATTAAGATTTTTGAACCCTTGTGGCACAGTGGTTAAGAGCTTGGCTGCTAACCAAAAGGTTGGCAGTTCATATCCACCAGCTGCTCCTTGGAAACCCTATGGGGTAGTTCTCCTCTGTCCTGTAGGGTCACTATGAGTCAGATTCGACTCGAGGATAGTGGGTTTGGGTTTGGTTTTTTTTTTTTTTTTTTTTTTTTCCTAGGATTTTCCTCAGTACCTCAAGATAAGGTCACTCAGTGAGAATAAAATTAAGAAGATTCAAACTGTAAAATATTAAGTGGGTAGGGTTTTTCTTTACTTCTTTTTGCGCATCTGTATTTTTTTTTTCCCCTACCATAAGCTTTATCTCTTTTATAATATGGAGAACATTTTCAAAAGAAGTTATGAACTCAGTTGTGTCCTAACAAAAACTGAAAGGTAACACTGTCCCTGGGTGGCGCAAACAGTTTGCTCTCAACTACTAACCAAAAGGCTTGTGGTTCCAACCCACCCAGCAGTGCCACAAAAGAAAGACCTGATGCCCTGCATCCATAATGATTACAGCCAAGAAAACACTATGGAACAGTTTTGCTCTGTAACACATGGGGTTGCCACGAGGCTGAGTCAACACAACAGAATCAACTCCAGGGCAATGGGTGGGTCGGTCGGTCAGTCAGTTGGTTTTAATACTGTAAACCAGTCAAATCAAGGCTGTGTGCTAATGCAAAATTAGTAATGTGAACTGACCAGATGACCTGGGCCTTTTCTTATCTGTAAAATGGGAAGAGAAGTTACATGAAATGAGATCTGGACTGCTTACATGCTATGATTCTCTTAGGACACACATCATAATTTTTACAGTTATTCTTTTGAATATTTTCAACCTTCCATAACCATGTTTTTTTAATATTTTCTCTGATCTTATCTTGTTAATAAGGAATTTATGATTCAGATATTTGAAAATAATATCTAATAATTTCCTAATCTTACAGTTTCATAACTGAAATGAAAATAATGTTTCTAACTTACTTCTGAATCCCTTGGCTGAAATTATTTGATGTTGGCATTTTTTCCTGCTAGAAGATTCAAGGATGGATGGGTAAATGAACGTATGGGTGCATGTTTGCATGTACGTTGAAAATGTGAGGAAACGTACACGTACGACCACTGCTAAGTGGGTAATGGGGTGGGTGCTGCACTACGATGTGGAGGAGGAGGGAAATTGGGACGTTTTACTTTATGTGCTTTTACATCATATGAATGTTTCGTAGTACACATGTGGTATTATGTATGAAGACAGCCCCATAAGGAGCATTTTACGTAAAAGCGCAAGCCATTGAAATCACAGGTGCGATGGAGTATTTGGATGTTGAATACACAAAGACTAGATTGAACTATAGAATGTAAGTGCTTTAAGGACAAAAGCTGTATTCCATTGCCTTGCACAGCTCATGAACAAAGCCAACCCTTAAATATTTGCCATTGGAGGAGGAAAAAATAACAATTATTTGCCTCCCCAGTTTAGTTAGGTTGGCTGTTAAAACTCTAAACTATATGGGGAACTTTAGTATTAAGCTAAACCACCCAAAAAAAAACCCAAACCCATTGCTTTAGAGTTGATTTCGACTCATAGCAACCCTACAGGACCAGGTAGAGCTGCCCCATAGAGTTTCCAAGGCTGTAATCTTTACTGAAGCAGGCTGCCATATCTTTCTCTGGCAGAGCAGCTGGTGGGTTCAAACTGCTGACCTTGCGGTTAGCAGTCAGACGCTTAACCACTGCAACCCCCGGGCACCCTACCTAAACCACAAGGAGAATGAGAGCAGCCTATTAGTGCCACTTCGGCCACGAACAAAATGTCAGCCTATTGCATTCAGAAACACTCAGTTCTTTCCCACTAATCATCTGCCTTCTCTCAAGGTGGCTTTTAACTGTGCTGGCCTATTTTTTTCTAGCCTCACTTGTCTCCTAAGAAAAACTGGAGCTCTACTAATCCTCTTTGCAGCAACATACCTTTTTCCTTCGAGAGCAGCTTGGGAATCTTTCAGTAGTTGTCTGTTGCCCTTCTATGCCAGAATACCGTTTATACTTAGAATTCACATCATTGTCACTAATTTCTGAATATCTCCCTAAAAGTACAGATTCTAACAACCTGTTTGTAGATTGTAGGCATTAAAATAAGAGTCTTATCTGCAAGTAGAGTGGGCAACATGGAAAGAATATGCCGGACCAGGATAAAGTGTATGAAGTGCTACAGTGAGTTTATGGTAAGGTTTAAAGCTTAGCATGTATTGGTTATCTCATTGGCTAGCATATGTTGGAGGGGTAAATTAAGCTTATGTAATTTCTACATAAATGAACGCTGTGATTCTCTGGAAGTAATTCAGAAGGCTACACATGGTCATCTGGAAGGGAAAAGAAATGTTCAGATGAGTACAGTTCACTTCAACAAGTTCATACCATCTCTATATGTAAAGGATTGAGTTGTGTCCCCCAAAAATATGTGTCAATGTGGTTAGGCCATGTGTAGTTGTCCTCCATTTTGTGATTTTCCTATGTGTTATAAATCATAATCTCTGCCTGTGGCTAAAAGGATTACTCAGGTCACCTCCCTAATCCAAAAGAGAGTTTCCCTGGGGTGTGGCCTGTACCACCTTTTATCTCTCAAGAGAGAAAAAGAAAGGGAAGCAAGCAGAGAGGTGGGGACCTCATACCACCAAGAAAGCAGCATCTTTTGGACCTGGGGTCCCTGTACCTGACAAGGACCTTCCTTCAGAGCCGACAGAGAAAGCCTTCCCCTGGAGCTGACACCCTGAATTTGGACTTTTAGCCCACTTTACTGTGAGGCAATAAATTTCTCTTTGTTAAAGCCATCCACTTGTGGTATTCCTGTTATGGCAGCACGAGATGACTAAGGCACTATGCAAGAACCTATAGCAGACATAGGATATTTGATCATAATGTACAGAATCAGCTTTAAAGACACCCCTACTCTGGAATCAAGGAAAAGTAAACAAACAACAGTATATAAGGTGAAATTGGCAGACAAGGGAAATAGAAACTACTGTGGAATTCAGAGAAAGAATAGATACTCAATGTTGGCAGGCTCTGGGAAAGCCTTGTGAGAAAGAATATTTGAGCTTGGCCTTAAAGAATGGCTAGGATTTTGGCAGGTGAAGATACCAGGTTAGAGTTAGAAATTCCAAGTGGAAAGAAAATACATTATTCATAAAGTATTTTCTAACTTGTGTCCTTTTCATTATTCAAGAATAGGATATTTAGTATGTATTTTCTTTATCTAGATTTTATTCCTGTCTTAGTCCATTCTTACATCTGACTTCAGTCATTTCACCACCTAGTAACACTTTCCTTTAGGAAAAAAGGGGGAAAAAATGTAGGTAGGTTATTATTGTTCACGAGGAAAATTCTATAATTTTCTTCAAAAATTGAACTTAGAGCTGAGGGCTGGGGACTGTTGTCTCGGGGAACATCTGTCTAGCTCAACTGGTACAACATAACTTATAAAGAAAATGTTCTACATCCTACTTTGGTGAGTAGTATCTGGGGTCCTAAAAGCTTGTGAGCGGCCATCTAAGATACTCCACTGGTCCTGCCCTGTCTGGAGCAAGAGAGAGTGAAGAAGACCAAAGACACAAGGGAAAGATTAGTCCAAAGGACTAATGGACCACATCTACCACAGCCTCCACCAGGCTGAGTCCAGCACAACTAGATGGTAACAGCCTACCAGCACCGACTGCACTGACAGGGATCACAATAGAAGGTCCCAGACAGAGCTGGAGAAAATGTAGAACAAAACTCTAACTCAGAAAAAAAGATCAGACTTACTGGCCTGACAGAAACAGGAGAAACCTGAGAGTATGGCCCCCAGACACCCTTTTGGCTCAGTAATGAAGTCACTCCTAAGGTTCACCCTTCAGCCAAAGACTAGACAGGCCCATAAAATAAAACAAGACTAATGGGCACACCAGCCAAGGGGCAAGGACAAGAAGGCAGGAGGGGACAGGAAAGCTGGTAATAGGGAGCCCAAGGTCAAGAAGGGGAGAGTGTTGACATGTCGTGGGGTTGACAACCAATGTCACAAAGCAACATGTGTATTAATTGTTTAATGAGAAACTAATTTGCTCTGTAAACCTGCATCTAAAATACAATTAAAAAAAAAATTGGGCTTAGTGGTTATTTGTAATACAGTAATGCAGTGAGTACAATTGAATGTATTAAGACAAACCAAAAAAACCAAACCCAGTGCCGTCAAGTCGATTCCGACTCAGAGCGACCCCATAGGACAGAGTAGAACTGCCCCATAGAGTTTCCGAGGAGCACCTGGCGGATTCAAACTGCCGACCCTTTAGTTAGCAGTCATAGCACTTAACCACTATGCCACCAGGGTTTCCGTATTAAGACAAGTGACACAGAGTGCCTCATTGGGCTAGCACTGCTACAGTGCCTCCCAACCTTGTTCACATCGTAACATACGTGGAAATGTATAATATTTGTATGAGACACTGGGATAAATGAACTTTGTAGGTAGGCTGAAGGGACTGCAGCCACCCCAGGCCCTGCCTGTGGCATTGGGGGCTGAGGGTCCAGTAGCTCATCATACCTGTGACACTTTCTTGGTACATTTTTTTTGGATGCTCTGATCTCACTGAGGAGCCCTGGTTGCGCAATGGTTGAGAATTTGGCTGTTAACCAAAAGGTAGGCAGTTTGAATCTACTAGCCACTCCTTGGGAACTGTCTGGGGCAGTTCTACTCTGTCCTGTAGATTGGCTGTGAATTGGAATCAACTGGAAGGCAACCGGTTTAACTGGTTCTGCTCTCACTGAGCTTGTCAACTTTTAATGTTGAAACTAGTTTTATCTCACCCAAGTGTGATCAGACCTCAAGATACCTGGCTATATGTAGTTACATTTTAAAAATAAAAAAATTTCAATTTCTAGTATCAGGACTATTCATTGTAGCCTCTTCCTGATGTAAGTTAGCTTATTAAGGAATTTCTGATATAGATGTAGGACCAGGAGGGTTGAATGATCTCAAAAGGTTTCATCTAGTGGTAGATTGACTTGGTAGAATCTTTCCTAGATTCATTTAAGTTGGGCCCCACTTATAAGCACTGGTAAGTATTTATTTATTTGACTCTCAGGTTATAGCTTTTTCAGACAACAAAATAATTATATCTATTAGACGTAGTCTTAAGTTTCCTTAGAGAAGTGGTACTGGTTAAACACTAATAGATTCTTAATCTGTACCTCTTTCTCTAGATTCCAGGAGTGTCTACCAGGTTTATTATGTCAGCGTTTATCAGTTATCATTCTTCCTCATTTTAACATATTTTCTCAATATGTTGTGATCTCCAAGTTATGTATTAATGTTTTAGTTGGCTACTTTTGGATGGCACAAGAGTTCCTATCTTATCAGTTATTTATCTCCAGAATCACATTGTTACATAGTAAATTACTTCTGGTAGATTTCCAGTTAATCCTGTAACTTGCTTCTGCCACGGCTTCCTGGGTTTTTCCTAAATCTGGAATACAGCTTACTGTGCGGCCTGTAACACTTCACTAACAACCCAAGGTTTTAATTAATGTTAATCTATACTGTTTCTTTATAACAATGACATATATAATTAACTTAAACCAGCACATAAAAATTAAGGCAATTGTTCCCAGTGTAAAAAGGCTACCTGTAAATAATTTACATGTGTAAGATTACAGCCCCAGGTCGTTATGAGTCGGAATCGACTCAGGACAACAATAACAAAATAATGTGAACTATATGTGTATATCAAATATATATGTGTATATACAGAACTTCACATAATGGAACCTGCTGGGGTCTTAAATTAAAAAAAAAAAAAACAGAAATGTGAAATAGCCAGAAAATAAAGGCCCTCCTGAATTTAAAGGTTAATTATTTTAATAACTGAGGAGGCATATAAAAATTTGTTATATAAAGCACCATCATATGTGTACTATGGGTAAATATCTTTATTAAGACAGTAGTATAAAAGAAACACTACTGTTCAAACAAGTCAGTGGAATTAAAATAAAACAGTTAATTGCATATCAGAATTATTTTATTGTGCCCATTTTTTGAACAGTTATCTAATAGGAGTCAGCACGCTTTTTTTTGTAAAGGGCAAGGTAGTAAATATTTTCGGCTTTGTGAGCCACATATAGCCTCAGCTGCATATTTTGTGTTTTGAGTTTCTTTTTTTTCTTACCTTTCTTTAAAAATGTCAAAACCATTCTTAACAGGAAGTTCATCCAAAAACAGTTGACGGGCCATAGTTTGCCGATCCCTGATCTAAGTCGAGTTACTCAATACTAATGAAGATTTTGTAAAGGCTTAGAAACTTCCAGTGTCTGAAACATAGAGCCATCACTAATGGAGAGTACCTCATTGACTGAAATATCTAGGAGTGAAGAATGTACATTTAATGAGCATCAAAAATCAACTTTCCGTAATCATAATTATCTACTTAGAGTTTGTTTGAATTTTGGTAATGATTAGACTTTGGTACTGAGATAGATGAGAAATCACTAGGACATATTCTATCCTAATGTGATTGGCAGAGAACTTGAATTTCAGACAATAATATGACTGAGAGCAGAAGTTCATCAATACAAGTATTGAACATACCAGTGAATTTGAATACAGCAGAACATGTTGCTTCCATACCTTACTGGTTATTATCATTTCCACTCAATATTTGGGATGTTTCTTAGAATCATAAATACTGCCCATCATGCTGATAAGGATAATGTTGCCTGATTATGTGGACTCTTTACTATGAGGTCGCCATGAGTCGGAATTGACTCTGTGGCACGGGGTTTGGTTGGTTTGGTGTTACTGCATTGTTGTTAGTGGCATTTTCTTTCATGTTGCGTAGGGGGAATTCTTAAGTAATAACTTCCATGAGACTTTATGGTTAGACTGAAACAAAACTGAGAGGCTTCTGTCGTGGCAGATCCAAACAGCATTCATTCATGTATTCATTCAAAAAATGTTTATTGAATCTCCACTTCATGCCAAGTACTATTCTTTCCAGGCAGTGGGGATTTAAAAAATCTTGACTCCATGAAACTTACATTCTTGGCTGGAGATAGACTATAACTAACAAAAATATGTGTACGTGTATATGGATATATATATATATATGAAGTCCAAATGTGAGAAATGGTATAAAGTAAAATAAAACAGGAAGATGAAAAAATGGGGAGGGGTGACCTTCCTGAGAAGGTGACAATGAAATAAAGACTTTAAGGAAGTTAGAGCACATGCTCAGGGTTTTTGAGCAGCTGGATTTTTCTAGATTCCATCATTATCTTATAATACGTAGGAAATTTTAAATGGCAGCATACCTAGATAAAAATAGATTCTGATAGAAACCTATTTTGCTGTTAAATACAGAAGAGTTTAGGTCCTATTACTTCATTTGTTTTTTTTGTTTTTTTTTTTTCATTTTTCCTATTTAGAGTGCAAAATATATAATAAAATATGACTTTTTTTTACAGCAAAATCCAAGTTACTAACATTAGAAACAATGCTGCCATTTCTCAAAACAATTTTTTTTATTTTTTACACTTAAAGATTACTCATTTTTACCTCCCTAATTTTTTTTTTTTTTTAATTATTGTACTTAAGATGAAGGTTTACAGAACAAACTAGCTTCTCATTAAACAGTTAGTACACATATTGTTTTGTGACGGTGGCTACCAGCCCCACAACCTGTCAACACTCTCCCTTCTCGACCTTGAGTTCCCTCTTACAAGTTTTCCTGTCCCCTCCTGCTTTCTAGTCCTTGCCCCTGGGCTGGCATGTCCATTTAGTCTCATTTTGTTTTTACGGGCCTGTCTAACCTTTGGCTGAAGTTGACAGAGAGAGAAAGCCTTCCCCTAGAGTTAGTACTCTGAATTTGGACTTCTAACCTAAACCGTGAGAGAATAAATTTCTGTTTATTAAAGCCATCCACTTGTGGTATTTCTATTATTACAGCACTAGGTGACTAAGGCAGAGGACTGCTTCATTTCATTATTTTATTGTTATTTATATTTAGTTAAATTCATTATTATTCATGCACTGTTGTTATTAGGTGCCTTTGAGTTGATTCCAACTCATTGTAACCCTATGTACAACAGAACGAAACACTGCCCAGTCCTGCACCATCCTCTCAGTCGTGGCTATGCTTGAGCCCATGGTTGCAGCCACTGTGTCAATCCATGTCATTGAGGGTCTTCCTCTTTTTCGCGGACGCTCTACCAAGCATGATGTCCTCCTCCAGGGACTAGTCCCTCCTAATAACATATCCAAAGTTCGTGACACAAAGTCCACCATCTTTGCTTCTAAAGAGCATTCCGGTTGTACTTAGTAACCTTAGTAGATCATTCAACCCGTCAAAGTCTGAGTTAACAAATCCATAAAATGTAGGTGCACCACTCCTAGGCCTGAACAGGCAATGGGAAGGGAGTGGGGCCTCCTTATGGAAACTTTGGTCTTCCATAGAAGAATTTAATTACTACCAAACTGTGGCCTGGCAAAGAAAGAGCTGGGGAATAAATACCCTCATTTCCTCTCCCACCTACAAACCGTTTGTGCCTCCCATTGGCTGAACCTAACCAGAAACCAGAAGGCAAGGCTGGCAGCCTCCTGGGGCTCAGAGCAGGTTCAACAAGAATGGAGAGTAAATCTGAGAACACACAGAATACCCAGCACAGGTATTTTTTGTTCTCTCCATATTACATACGAATAACTGAGAAGTCATTCACTTCCCCAAGCTTACAAAACTAGTACATGGCTGGAGCCTGTCTCCTCCCAGGGCCTGTGCTTTAACCATTGTGCTGTACTGTGCTCAAAACCATACAAAGTCAAAGGAAGCAGGGAGTACAGACCAGGCTCTTTACTGTGTACTGAAGATACAACATTAAACAAGATAAACACTGTAAATTATTTGAGGAAAAAAGTCAGCATCTTTAGGAATTGTGTTCTGCTAGTTCAGTATCCTAAGCAAATTGTTTAGTCTCTCAGATAAAGGCCTGGAGATAAGCATTTCAGGGCTGATACGTGGCCTTATGGAGCCCTGGTGGTGCAGTGGTTAAGAGCTCGGCTGCTAACCAAAAGGTCAGCAGTTGGAATTCACCAGCTGCTCCTTGGAAACCCTATGGGGCAGTTCTACTCTGTACTATAATAGGGTCGCTGTGAGTCAGAATCGACTCAGCAGTGACGAGTTACAGGTACGGTACACAGTGATTAAAGTGCTTAGCTGCTAACCAAAAGGTTGGTGCCTCAAAACCACAGCCGCTCAGCGGGAGAAAGATACATAGCAGTCTGCTCCCGTAAAGATTACAGCCTAGGAAACCCTATGGGGCAGTTCCGACTCAGACTGAACTTGATGTGTTGTGTAAGATGTGTCTTTATGAAGTTATCAGGGATAGATCCCTTCTGCCCTTTTCAACCATCCTTCGTGTTGTGTGGCTTCTGTTCTCAGATTCATAATATGGTTGCAATAGCCTTGGCCATCCCTTCTGCATTCTAAGCAGGAAGCAAAAGGAAGGGGTGGGGCCAAGACCATCTCCCATTGTAAAGGAGTTTTCCCATAAGCTGTTCAACATACATCGCATTGGCCAGAACTTAGTCATATGGCCACACCTCCCAGCAAAGTGGGCTGATAAATGTCATCTTCAACTGGGTGAGCACATTGGTGCCCTAATAAAATCAGAACTCTGTTGTCAAGACTAGATAAGCAGCAGCCGATGTCATATGGTTTTATTCATTTTTATATTCCCCAGTATCTAACACAAGGACCTGGCTCATAGTAAGTACTCAATAAATGCTATTGAAGTAATCTCAACTACAAATGATTTAGTTCAAAAGAAAGGATTAAAAGTAAATATGGAATGATCCTAAAGGGCCCTGTCTTCTAAGTTAAATTTCGTTGGAACAAGACAGTGATGATGACAATCACGCACAAAATAACCTGGCAATAAGGAACATACATTAATCCTATGGGAGCGAACCAAGAAGTTAATTTAAAATAGTTGTGATCAAAGGTCTGAAAACTCAAGTTGTGGACAAGCATTTACTGGGCAAATCTCCCACATTAACACATCTCAAGAAAGGATGTATAGCTTATAGGGGAAGGGATTGAATGCTATGGCCCAGACACAGGTAAAAGGAGAGCGGGTAGAACTCCCCCTGAAATTCTTGTACTGCTTTTTTTGAATATGTTGTTTTAGATGCCGTGGAGTCGATTCTGACTCATAGCAACCCCATGTGACAGTTAGACTGCCCCGTAGGGTTTTCTGGGCTATAATCCTTACAGGAACAGATCAGCAGGTGATCTGGGGGGCCGCTGGGTGGGTTCAAACTGCCAGCCTTTTGATTAGAAGTCAGACACTCAACCATTGCACCACCAGGGCTTCTTTTTTGACCACAATGGCTTCTTTTTAATATGAAGTTTTTATTTACTCTTTCCCCATACAAATATAATAGTAATAAAACTTTTCATATCAGTTGATTAAGAAAATGCAAATGTACAAACAAATTCTGTACCATTTGCTATGATCCTGAGGATGTATAACTTGGACTGTAGAAATTGCTTTCAAATTATTTTGTCTAGGATCCACAGTTAAGAAAACCATTTTATATTGTGACTGAGTGATGATCACAGTTTCTCAAACCAGAAGTTACCTTACTGTGGCAGTTACTCAGATATTTCTATTTTTTCTCAATTCTTATCTTTATCCACTAAATTGTATTTTGTAACCCATAGGTAGAGACCTGCATTTGAAAAACACCAGCATAGACATTCTTCTGTCACTGGGAATACTGAGAGGCTTAGACTTTTTCACCGACCCATCTTTTCCAATCACCCAGACTTTTTAGATGATATGAGAGAACCAAGCAATGCTGTTTTACTCTTAAGACTTGTCCTTATGTTCTGTGGCTATAAAAAACAAATAAAGCACTAATAAAACTGACAGACTTTCCTAACCAAATGATGAATTTATTTCTCATCACTGATTAATAAACTAGCATTCTGGCCTGCACTTTGGTTTCTTTTTGGTTTGATTAGCTTCAGCCACTTTTGAATTCTCTTGATAGACAGCATCTGACCTTTTCCAAGTGGCTTCTTTATTTTGCCCATGGAAGTATCTTTCTATAGCCAAACACAGAAAGACAAATATTGTATGTTTTCCTGTATGGTTCTACTTACATGAAATATCTAGAAAAGGCAACTTTATAGAGACAGACAGTAGATTAGCATTTACCATGGGCTGGAGGGAGGAAAGAATGGGGAGTTAATGCTTAATGGGCCCAGAGTTTCCGTTTTGGGCGATGAAGTTCTGGAAACACATAGAGATGATAGTTGTACAACACCGTGAATGTAATTAATGCCACTGAATTGTACACTTAAAAATTGTCAAAATAGCAAAAACTTACGTGTCGTATATATTATCACAATAAAATAGAATTTAGGGACTATTTAGAATGGATATAACAGGTGAAAAGGAGGAGAAATCTAAGATGAAGAGGAATCTAGCATTCCTGGTTTAAGTGACTGAGCAAATACTGATAAAAAAAAATAGCATTCACCAAAACAGAGAATATGGAGGAGTTGGGGAGTTCACGTTAACATACTGAATTTTAGTTGTTTTTGGGGACCATCCATGTGAAAGCATTTGTAGCTCAAGTTAGAGATACGAGTTTTTAAATAAGGGGGAAGGAGAGGGCTCACTGACTTATTTAAGTGGTAATTTTAGTTGGCCACAGCCATGAATAAGTTCAGAGGAGCTGATCACTGATGTTACTTCCAACATTTTGTGCATCAGGTACAACATATAAAACAATATTGGAAAGATAATGTGTACTTACCTATATGCCTATTTTCATATGTGTGTGCATGTGTATATATACACATACATATATATGTGTGTGTACGTATAAACCAAAAAACCAAATCCGTTGTCGTCAAGTTGATTCCAACTCATATCGGCCCTAATAGGACAGAGTAGAACAGCCCTATAGGGTTTCCAAGGAGCAGCTGGTGGATTCGAACTGCTGATGTTTTGGTTAGCAGCTGAACATTTAATCACTATAAGAAAAAAAAAAAAAAATTTTTTTTTTTTTTTTTTTACCACTAGGGCTCCAGCCAAACCCTCAACTCCAACTCAGCAACCCTATAGGACAGAATTTCTAAGGAGTGACTGGTGGATTTGAACTGCCGACCTTTTGGTTAGCAGCCTGAACTCTTAACCATTACACCACCAGGGCTCCAAAGAGTTGTTACTAGGTGCCATCCAGTCGGTTTCAACTCACAGCTATCCTATGTACAACAGAAGGAAATACTGCCCAGTCCTGCACCATCCTCAGAATCGTTGCTATGTTTGAACCCATTGTTGCAGCCACTGTGTCAGTCCGTCTCGTTGAGGCTCTTTGTCTTTTTTGCTAACCCTCTACTTTACCAAGCATGATGTCTTTCTCCAGGGAGTGGTCCCTCATGGTGACATATCCAAAGCATATGAGATGACGTCTTACCATCCTCACTTCTAAATAGCATTCTGGCTGTACTTCTTCCAAGACAGATTTGTTCATTCTTCTGGCAGTCAGTGATATATTCAGTGTTCTTCACCAACACTATAATTCAGAGGCATCAGTTCTTCCTTATTCGTTTTCCAGCTTTCACATGCATGTGAGACAATTGAAAATACCACAGCTTGAATCAGGGACACCTTAGTCCTCAAGGTGCCATCTTTACTTTTGAACACTTCTAAGAGGTCTTTTGCAACAGATTTGCCCAATGCAAACGTCATTTGATTTCTTGACTGCTGCTTCCATGAGTGATGATTGTGGATCCAAGTAAAACGAAGTCCTTGACAACTTCAGCGTTTTCTCAATTTATCATGATGTTGCTTATTGGTCCAATTGGGAAGATTTTTGTTTTCTTTATGTTGAGGTATAATCCATACTGATGACTGTAGACTTGGATCTTCATCAGTTAGTGCTTCAAGTCCTCTTTACCTTCAGCAAACAAGGTCATGTCATCTCCATGTCGCAGGTTGTTAATGAGTCTTGCTCCAGTCTTGATGCAGTGTTCTTTGTATGGTCCAGCTTCTCAGATTATTTGTTCAGCATACAGATTGCATAAGTATGGTGAAAGGATACAACCCTGACACACACCTTTCCTGAGTTTAAGTCATGTAATATCTCCTTGTTCTGTTCTTATGACTGCCTCTTGGTCTATGTACAGGTTCCACATGAGCACAATTAAGTGTTCTGGAGTTCCCCTTCTTCGCAATGTTACCTGTAATTTGTTATGATCCACGCAGTCAAGTGTATATATTTAGGAATGTGGTCCTTCTTAGTGTTAAGCAGATATAAGTGGGAAAGGAGTAAACTGCATATTTAATTGACTGTAATTTACTGTAGGATGGGGCAATGTTTTATTCTGTTATACATAAGGATGACATGAATTGGAGCTGACTCAGTGGCAACTAACAGCAGCAATCTATTGTATGAAATAGGATGCTTGGATTGGAATCATTGCCTTATGTAAGGAGTTCTGAGTGCTTTGTCTGAAACAGTTCCCTCCCCCTCCCCACCCCAGTTGTTTGGGTTTTCTTGTTTTGTTTTAGTATGCTGTACAGCCCAGCACTTTTCAGGCTGAAATGATTGAGCAAGAAACGAAGCAGCACTCTGGTAAATGCTTGGCATGTCAGAAGATCTAAAACAAAATAATCCAGACATAGTAATTCTTCAATAAATATTTATTATGTGGATGAATAGCCATATCTATACAGATAAGACAACTAAGAAGAAGTTTTGTCCTTGATTTTTATAATTCTCTTTGAAAATAGAATCAGTTCACAGGATATGTTAAATACAGGCTTTGAGCCCCGCCCTCCAACCCCCCGCCCCCCAAAAAAGAAAAACCACAGATGTGTTTTCTTCTACATACATACCGATTGTTTCTGTTACAAGACAAAACTTTTGGCTTAAGCAACCTTTTGATTTAAGGAAAGCAATTATTTACTGCAGTTTTACATAAAAAGCCTCAATGTATGTACTTAGCTCTGTGAATTGCCTCTCTTGACCTACTTACAAACATTTTACTTGATTTTTTTTTTTTTTTTCTTTTTTACAGACCAAAAAAGAAGCACCTGAATTGTCCAAGAAAGTAAAGATAAAGACCTAGAATTTTGGACGGATTTGCAATTTCTTTGTTTACTCTGGATATTTTTTTTTCTGATGGAAAAAGCTTATCTTAATCATGAACCTGACTTTTTTTTTTTAAATAACTAATTTAGAAGTTTATTTTAATTTAATGTTAAATTAACATTTTGGCATAATAATCAAAATATAGTATACTTTCTATTTGGTGTTATCAATTTTGATACAGAATAAAGTATACTGTATTTATTATTTAAATTTTGGAGCTTTCCTAATTGTTCAATACGTTTCAAAGTGTGTGGCTAAGACATTTTACATTTTAAAAAACTAAGAATCGTTTGTGAACTGTACTAGAAGACATTTCAGATATCTAATAATGGTGGTCAGATACCGTATGGATGGATACGGACTGCTCATTCTTTGGGCACTGTTTTTCCTTATATTTCATATTATTATTAACCAATAAAATTTGGTAGAAGGTCTGCTATACCATTGGTCAACTAAAAATCCGGCGGAAAGTCTGTTGTTAAATTGGTCAAAATAATGCTGGTCCAGATGCTGTATGGACAAAATTTCTTGTCATTAAATGTGTTCCCTTTCTTGTTTAAGATCCATAATTTAAAAAAGAGAGAAAGGGAGGAAGGAAAATTGTGGTGGGGGGGGTGTCTGTATGTATTTTTTAACCTGATATATATTCTCAATCTTGACACTATTGACATTTTAGGTCAGATAATTCTTTGTTTGGTGAGATGAGAGGTAGTGGGTAGTAGGATGTGAGGCAGTCCCATGTATTGTAGGATTTTTAGCAGCATCGTGGCATTCACCACCAGATGCCAGTAGCAAACCCACCCTCCCCCATTTGTGACAAGCAAAAAATGTCTCATGTTCTCTGAGTGGCAAACCACCCCCCACCCCTCGCCGCCCCACCAGTGAAGAATCAGTGCTATACATATCAATGATTATTATTGTAGATGTGAGAAAAGAATGCTATCTCTTCGGTGTGTTCTTTGAAGTCAAAATGCTGTGCCCTTAGTTGAGTCTGAAAAAACAGGAAAACCCTTTGATAATAATATATGCTCGAACAGCTATTTTGGGCCTAAAAATCCTAGTCTCATCCTCTCTTTTTGTTTCATTTGAATACATCTTGCAATATATGACTTTCTACAACACAGCGTTTCTCAGGCATGCATTTTAAATCCAGGATGACTATAGTTCATTCAAACTAAATTAACTTGAAGACATAATTTAATATTTCCTTTGTTCTAGTGTGAAAACATCACAAAGTTTAGTATTAAAGCAAAAACATCACAAAGTTTAGTATTAAAGCAAAAACACCACAAAGTTTAGTATTAAAGCAAAAAACGACATTTTATTTGGCATACGTTCAAAGCGGCAAAAGTGGGAAATGGACAGACATGCTGCCAGAGCCACGTCTGCCCAAATCCGAGGAATATCACAGAAGAGACAAAAGTGGAAAGTGGACAACCCTGCTCCCAGAGCCACGTCTGCCCGAATCTGAGGAATATCACAGCAGAGACAAAGTGGAAAACGGACAACGCTACAACAAAGCCACGTCTGCCCAAGTCCGAGGAATATCACAGAAGAGACAAGAGTGGAAAATGGACAACCCTGCTGCTAGAGCCATGTCTGCTGGAGCCCAAGGAACATTGCAGAGTTTTTGGTATATATTAACATTACAAAATGGACACAAACCATTGAAAGCTTCACCTTTTCAGAGATTGGCCGGAAACTGCCAAATCACTGTGATTCTACATTTTGAGTTGTCACTAAATGCCAAAAGAAAAAGATAAGAGTGGAATGTCTTCTGTGTTCTCTTTGGTTTATGTAAAAGCTTCCCTAAAAGATATTTTCCCAGATTGTCATAGCTATTGTCTTTATATCTCAGGGCCCAGTTAGTTGATGTGTCCTTGTGAGTCCATCTCCAGCTGGGTCACTTTCTCTATGCTCAAGGACAAGGAATAATGGCTCCAGTATTATCTCCTAAATCACCTTCTAAGATACTAGAAGAAAACATCTTTTATTTTCAACTCTATTCTAAAAGCATTTTCTAATGTAGCTCAATCAACCCAGTTTGTTATATGTACATGTTTTAATATAAAGCCATATCGATTGATTATCCAGGTCAAAGTAATGATGTGAACAAAAGCACAGAAGTAGGAAAAGTTGAAGCTAATTCAAGAAATGGAAAATCCAGTGATGAAGAAACAAAAAATTGTCCTCCCTCCTAATCCGTAATTCTTTATTTCCCTCCTCCCTTCCTTCTGTATGTAGATACAAATTGTTGTTGTTGTCATATACTTTCGAGTTAATTCTGACTCATTGCTACCCTATATGACAGTTCTGTTTCATAGGGTTTCCTAGGCTTTAATCTTTACAGGAGCCAATCACCAGATCTTTCTCGGAGCCGCTGGTAGATTCAAATTGTCGACCTTAAAAGCCAAAAGCCAAGTACTTAACTACTGTGCCACCAGGGCTCCTGGATATGAATTACTTTTTAAAAAAAACTAGTTCCTTCTGTCATTTCCTACCATAATTATTATTAATAAACCTCAGAGTTAGATTCTGATATGTAACTTTGGGGAAAACATTTGTGAATTTCTATTTCAGATGCCAGTCTTCAGACTGGGTGAAACGCCTTTCTCTGTTCTTCCATAATATTCTGTATTCTGTACTCTTTAATTCTGCATACCACGTTTTATTATAATTGTCAGTTTACTTGTCCATTTCCTTGAAGGCAAGAATTTCTTGTGCTTTTTTGGTCTTCAGTACTTACAACTGTGCCTTGATCTTAGGTGGTAAATGTTTATTGACTGAATTTGGGCATGGATGACATACAGTGATGTGTATATCTTAGAAATTAGAGATGAGTTTTTTAGTATCATAAAGTCTGTTCACTACAACCCTTGCCTCTTTTCCAAGTTTTTCAGACTTTCACTTTTTCCTTACCTCTTAACCCTTACTTGATCCTCTCTTGGCTTTAGCATTTTTATTTAATTAAAAAATACATAAAGACAAAATTAAACATAACATTCTTACATTTTTTTCCTGGCGAATATTTTTTAAATGGTTGCTCAAATGTAAAAGTAATAGCTACAACTATCAAACACTTAATACCAGCCAGTTGCTGTGTTCCATGTTTACTACACCTGAACTCATTTAATCCTCATAGTAATTGTGCCAAGTAAGCATTACCTTCATTTCTAAAGTGAGGAAACTGAAACTCAAGAGTAAGTAAATAGCCCAAGATCACACACTTAAGAAATAATAGAAGTGGATTGGAATCATGTCTGATTCTAATGGCGCTGTCCTTTCCAACACAATACATTGCTTCTCGTATTTTGTTCCTACCCCTAGCAGTATGGAAGGAAGGAGGAAAAAAATCTTGTGTCCATCACATTTTCTTGAGGGAAAAAAAAAAAATCTGTGGAATTTAGCACAGTTGCATGTTTGTTCAAGACCATTTCATGGATATCAAATCTGTTCCTAAAGATGTTAACGTTTGAGTGATGAAGGATTCTAGTGTTAAAGAATTCCATGATTCTTCTAGCAGTTCTTACTAGGTTAAGAGTATGTGGTCAACTTTCAGAACAAGTGACGTGACATTATTCATTTTATTGACTCATCCATTCTTTCATTAAACAAACATTAAAAACCTAAAGTATGTAAGATATTCAAACTATGGATTGTTTTTCTTTATCTTTTCTCAAAGAGCCCTGAAAAAGAACCCTGTCATATCTCAAACACCCAAGAAGGGGGCTTATTATTATGATCTGCAATATGGAAATCTCTAAAAGGAAGAGCTTTCATAGAGTCATGCAAAGTACTCTAAATTCCCCCATGTTTACTGGCAGTGGTTGGATAATCATCAGTCAGGAATTTTAAAAACAAGATTCCCACATTTAGGGGAGGTTGAGGTTGTTAATAAGCTAGATTTCCTCCCAGGCTAAAATCCTATGACAAACAGGAAGACTATTATAAATAATTTATATCTAAATCAAATAACATATTGCTTTGGGAAAATCTGCTGCAAAAAGACCTATTTAAAATGTTTGAAAGCAAAGATAGCACTTTGAGAACTAAGGCGCACCTGACCCAAGCCATGGTATTTTCAGTTGCCTCATATGCATGCAAAAGCTGGACAATGAATAGGGACAACTGAGCAAGAAATGATGCCTTTGAATTATGGTGTTAGCGAAGAATATTGACTATACCGTGGACTGCCAAAAGAACAGACAAGTCTGTTTTAGAAGTACAGCCAGAATGTTCCTTAGAAGGGAGGATGGTGAGACCTCGTCTTACACACTTCAGACGTTATCAGGAGGGACCAGTACCTGGAGAAGGACATCATGCGTAGTAAAGTATAGAGTTACTGAAAAAGAAGACCCTCAACGAGATGGATTGATACAGTGGCTGCAACAGTGGGCTCAGACATAGCAACAATTATGAGAATGGTGCAGTGTTTCTTTATGTTGTACCTAGGGTCACTATGAGTCGGAACCAACTTAACAGCACCTAACAACAAAAACAAAGATGAGAATTCCCACTTAATTATTTGAAGAAACATTAAAAGTACTACTGTCTTAATTAAGGAAACACTTTGTTTCTGAACAAATCTCAAGTGAAATTGATGCTGGTTTTTTTCACCGTGCTTAATCTTATAGGTTAAAAATTTTGGTTACTATAACTTTCCCACTAATATTAGATAGGCTAATGATACACAATAAAAAGTTTATTTTCATATTACTCATTTTAAATTTAATAGATAGTATAAATGCCTAAAAGAAAGACTTCCATAAGCTTAGAGGTCAGCAGACAAGGCTAGCCATTTAGCTACCAGGAGTCCTCACAAGGCTGGTTGATTTGTCACATTCCATAGTCCAGTCCTCAGCTCTACAGGCTCAGAAAGTTAAATTTTATGAATACACTGGAGGTGACACACGTCTTTCAGGAGGATACCCACATTCTGTAGTGTATAACTCATGATGTTAAGGTACTCAGTTTGAGTGAGAAGTAAAACTCTTCCAGTATGATGTACTGGGGGTCAGTACAGCTGGCCTGTTCTCTCCCTATTTTCCCTCAGCCTCTGCAAGGCTGCACACTCATCGTTTTCCTCCTACCTCTCAAGCTGTTCTTCCTCTTCTACCTGATCATTAGGCATTTCTCAGGGTTTTTTCTTTCCTAAACCCTTTTTTCTTCCCACTCTATACTTATTCTTTAGCTAATTTCCATTCTCTGGCTTCAGTTACCATACAAAATATTCCCAAGTTTGTATCTCTAGTCCAGACTTTTCGTTTTAATTTAACATCTGCCTACTTGGCATCTCTGTTTGGATGTCCCATTGCGACCTCAAACTTAACATGTACAAAACTGAACCCGCCACATTTCTCCTCAAGTGCTCCTGGATTCAGTAAGTGTTACCGTCACCTATTCAGTGGTGCATACCACAAACTTAGGAGTCACTTCAGGCCATTCCCTCATTAACAATACCCAACATTCAATCCCCAATTTCTGTTGATCTGCCTTGTAATTTTTTTTTTTAAACTTTAATTATGAAAATTCTCATTTATACAAAGGAGCAGAGGAGACATCTTGGGAAGATGGATATGTTCACTATCTTGATAGTATTGATGGTTTTGTGGGTTTATACACATGTCAACATCAGTTTGTTGTATGTCAATTGTACCTCAATAAAGAAGTTTAAGAAGAAAAAGAAACCACCACCTAGCAACTCTTAATAAAATGAATGATTCAGGCAACCATGTAATGATTCATTTGTGCTTTAGCAATGAATGCTAAGGCAATTAGATGAAAGGATAATAGGGAACTTTATAATGAAGATATCAGGCCATAATCACCTAAATTCACTAATCAAGGTAAGCATCACTAAAAGGGAGACAACGAGAAATTATGTACCTCTTCATACGATGTAATGTGAAGTATAAAATACCTGTGCAGTATCCTTGCCAAAAACAAAGTTAACCCAAATCCAGTCTTTAGATCTTACTTCTGGCTTACAGGCAAAACAAGAAATAGAAGATCAGATTAAGTGACACCAGAGGAAACAGTCGACTAAAGCCAGAATGTGAACGTTGTACAGAACAACTGACCTGGTTTCTTACAAGTCAATAACATTTTAAAAACGGGAGAGACGAGACATAACTAAATGCGATATGTGGACCTTGTTTGTATCCTGGTTCGAATACACTAAGTATAAAAAAACATTTTTTAGGCAACTGGCAAAATTTGAATATGGTCCAGTTATTAGATGTTGTTCATTAGTTCTAAGTTTGCTCTATGGGGTAATGGCATTGTGAATATGTAAGGTTATGCTAGAAGTGAAATGACACGAAGTCTATCATTTGCTTTAAAATATTTCAGGGAAAAAACAAATGAAACAAGGCAAGATACTAATGATTTTGGGACCTGGATGATGGATGCATGCTTCTTTAAATGCCTGGTAATCTTCAGTTGGGTACCAGACATTCTGATTTTTACTTTGTTGGATGGTAGGGTTTTTTTTGTTTGTTTGTTTTGTATTCTTAGAAATATTCTTGAGCTTTGTCCTGGAATGCAGTTACATTACTTGGAACCAGTTTGATCCTTTCAGATCTTGCTTTTAAGATCTGTTGTCATTGTGTGCCATTCAGTTGATTGGTAGGTGGGACCAAAACAGCATTTAGTCTAGGGCTAATTTTTCTCCACTGCTGAGGCAAGACCTTTTTGAGTATTCTACCAAATGCCCTGAGGATTATAAGATTTTTCCAGTCTGGTTGGTAGGAACAGGCATATTCGCAGCCCAGTGTGAGTGCTGGGTTCCGTTCTTTCTAATTCCCAGCCTAGAGTAATTTCTTCACTCTCATGTGCTCATCAGTACTCTCTTGAATACTTGAGGGAGACCTTCTCAAGATGTCCAGAGTTTTCTTTCTTCAGATCACTATTCTCTGCTATACTGTCCTGTGAACTTTAGCAGCATTGGTCTCCCTGAACTCTCAGCTCAATCTTCTCAACTCAGGGAGTTCACTAGGCTTTGTCTGGTTTCCTTCTCCCCGCTCTACTACCTGGAAACTCACCTGATTCGTTTCTCTCTCTCTCTCTGTTTCTCACATACACACACACACACACACACAGAGTATGAATATGAAATATTCAGAGTATGAGTATGAAATACTCATTTTCAATGTGTTTCAATTAGTTGCAGTCACTATTGTTTTTTATATTCCAATTATCCCATCTTTGGCCAGTGGGAACCCCTTTAAGCTGACTCCTTTGGCTATTTGATGGCTTTTTAAAATACGAAGCTGTTTCAGGTTTGTCTTGTACCTTTCCTGCCCCAGACCTAAAATCAGCTATTTCTTTAAGAACCCCTGGCCCCTTTTGGTGAATGGCACTTACAGACGACAGTCTGGGCATTGGAAAAGTGCATTGTTTCTAGGCCTTCCTTGCCCCTAGGCTTTTTCACTAGACAGAGCTATGAAATACGTGTTTTTAAATAAAGGAGAAAAATTGTGAGTTCCTACTGATACAGCCAATCGAAATTTAAGATTAAAATATTTTAACTGATTTTTTACTTGTATTTCATTTCCTGCATGTAAAATTCCTATCCCCACCTTAGTTCAAACCATGGTGCCCTCTTCCCTAGATTACTTCAATAGTCTCCTAACCAATCTCCCGAAGTCTACTCATGCCTCCCTCCAAGCCGTTCTCCTCAAAGAATAATGTTTGTTTTTGATATTACAATTTTTAGAATATAATGCACAGTTTATACAGGATATTAATAAGATATGAATTTAGGAAACAGAACAAGATGCAATTGAGGTATAAGCAAAGAGCATATTAACTTTTTATTTTATCTTCTGGGCTTTATTTTTATTTTATAGATGAGCCATGAGTTGGAATCAACAGCCACTAACAACATAGGTGAGCACTTTCTAATGTAAAAACAACACAATGTATTACATTTAATTATGTGGCTAAAGAAACAGACTCTAAAATGTATTTAGTTTAGAACCTATCGAACAAACTGTCCCAAATAGAATAAGACTGTCCTTTTAACCTAGATGCAATATAAAAAATTTTTTATGGTAATACTGGAAATTTACTTCTAATAATAGAAATGCTTCTGTATCTCTTATTAGGGAAAAAAAGTTTTAAACTTTAAACATTTAAATTGTTGAATTATACAGCTTATAATACAGAGGAAATCCTGATGGCATAGTGGTTAGGTGCTACCGCTGCTAACCAAAAGGTTAGCGGGACCGAAAAGTCGGCAGTTCAAATCCACCAGATACTCATACAGAAGTAGTGTGCCTTATAGCTGACAGACAGCTTCATGGAAACTAATAACAAGTAGTTCCAAGTATGCAAGGGTTCCAGGACAGGTGCCTGGTATGCCTACAGTGGCTGGCTCAGGGGTAGGCCCTCCTGCATTTTGTGACTGCTGCTTATGCATTCCTGAGAATGTAACCTTGATTTCTTCATATGCGTATGGCCCTGGGCCTCTGGCTGGGTGGAACCAGCAGACTGTCTTCTGCCCATTCATATGCATATGACCTTGGGTCTCTGGCTGGGTGGAATCAGCAGACCCTGACCCCCTACCAATCATTTCTTGATGCTGTTGAGCATGTACTTCCTCAGTTATGTGCGAGTATTCAGTCCCCTTAACCCCCCTATACTCTGTCAGCCAATCCCAACCAAAGCCCTGCCTTCCACTTTACTGACTGGTTGCCTACCAATCAGAATATTGTAAGCGAAGTTCCTGATTCAACCCTATAACTATACTGTGTGACTGCAGCTTTTCAGAGCGCTGATTTTCACTTGGTGAGATCCAGCAGTCCCCAGCTCGAGCTGCCTTTGCCGTCAATAAAACTGTTTACTTTCATTTTAAACAGAGTCTGTGTTAACACTCGACAAGGCAAGCACAGAGAGTGATGCACAGTAGTACAATTTGTCTTTAATTTTCTAAAATGCCCTGTCATGTAGAATAAATGAATTAAGAACAGAGGAAAAAAATAAATTGTAATTTCTTCCCTCAAGCAATCAAAACCTATGCCCTATTATAAAAGCAAAGAAAATATTAGAAACTAATCGAAGAACTTCAGCTTTGCCATTTCAGGGAAATACATGGAACACATTTCAGTTAATTTATCTTCATACTTTCCTTCAAACTGAAGCCAAGAATATGTTAGATAGATAGATAGTTATAAATATATTTGTCATGACTTTGAAATATTTTGTAAAATCTTTCTATTATATTTTTACACTATTACTATAATTTTACTGTATCACACTGGGTTAACATGTTGATTCTTGAAACCTCAGCCAGTTCTTTGAAACTTTTTAACATACAGAAACAAATGTTTAAATGACATAGATTCTCTTCTCTCCATCCATACCATCTTTTAAGGTCTAGAGAAAGAAAAATCACAAGACTATTAATAATATACCCTTATTTTCTATCACTTTACATAGATTAAATCAGGCTTCATTATTTCTATTAATTTTCTGCTTGTGTTACTGTCTTTTAAGGAACCCTGGTGGCACAGTGGTTAAGCGCTCAACGCTAACCAAAAGGTTGGTAATACAAACCCACCAGCCGCTGGGTTGGAGAAAATTTTGGCCATCTCCTTCTGTAAAGATTGCAGCCTTAGAAACACTATAAATATTTTACCTGTTGTAATTAAAAATCATTTTAAGTTAAATTACTACATAGCTTGAATACAAGCTAGAAATTTTGGATATACTTTTAAACTGTATAAAGTATACAAAATAAACTACCAACATAAACCCCTATTCTTAGCATGCTCATTTTGTGTTCGTTGTGACCATAAAGTTTTTTTTAATTTATTAATTTTTATTGTGCTTTAAGTGAAAGTTTACAAATCAAGTCAGTTGCTCATACAAAAATTTATATAAAACATTTAAAAAAAAACCCACTGCTTTTTTTTCAAAAAATTTATATACACCTTGCTATATACTCCTAATTGCTCTCCCTCCAATGAGACAGCACACTCCCCTCCACTCCCCATTTTCGAGTTCATTCGGTCAGCTTCTGGCCCCCTCTGCCCTCTCATCTCCCCTCCAGACAGGAGATGCCAACATAGTCTTATGTGTCTACTTGATCCATGAAGCTCATTCTTCACCAGTATCATTTTCTATCCCATAAACCAAAAAACCAAACCCACTGCCGTGGAGTCGATTCCGACTCATAGCGACCCTATAGGACAGAGTGGAACTGCCCGATAGTTTCCAAGGATCTCCTGGCGGATTCACACTGCCAACTCTTTTGTTAACAGCCGTAGCACTTAACCCATAGTCCAGTCCAATCCATGTCTGAAGAGTTGGCTATGGGAATGGTTCCTGTCTTGGGCTAACAGAAGGTCTGGGGACCATGGCCTCTGGGATCCTTCTAGTCTTAGTCCATTAAGTCTGGTCTTTTTGTGGGAACTTGGGGTCTGCATCCCACTGCTCTCCTGCTCCCTCAGGGTTTCTCTGTTGTATTCCCTGTCAGGGCCGTTATCAGTTGTAGTCGGGTACCATCTAGTTCTTCTGGTCTCAGGCTGATGGAGTCTCTGGTCATAAAGTTTGTTTTGGCATTATATTGTAACTGCCAAATTTCTTAGGCAAGCAGATACTTTCTTCAGATTTGTTAATGTTATTGCTTTAAGAAAAGGTTAAAAATGTTTCTTTTGAAAAGCTGTTTTGAAAGACTAGCAACACGGGGGAAAAAAAAATGTCCTGGAGCACTTTTAGAAAGGAAAAAAGGGGTATATTATTAGCTTCTTGGGTGGTGTTTAGTTTATGGTAATAGTGTCCATATCCTGAACCCTAGAGGAAAATGCACCAAATCCAAAAAGTAGAGAGACCCAGTGGTGCCAATGGCTAAGTGCTCGGCTGCCGACACAGAGTGGTTTGAGTCCACCCAGAGGGGACTCAGAAGAAAGGCCTGATGACCTATTGTTGTTAGTTGCTTTGGAGTCTATTCCAACTCATGGTGACCCCATGTGTGCAGAATAAAACTGCTCCTTAGGGTTTTCAAGGCTGTGACCGTTCAGAAGTAGGTCGCCAGGCCTCTCTTCCAAGACACCTCTGGGCGGCTTCCAATCTCCAAACTTTCAGGTAGTAGTTGAGTGCTTAACCATTTGTACCACCCAGGGACTTCCCTGGCATTCTGCTTTTGAAAAATCAGCCATGGAAAACCCTATGGAGAACAGTTCTTCTTGGAATTGACTCCACACCAACTGGCTTTTGGTAGTGTGTTAGTAAAGGTTTAACAACCGCCTCCCAAGAAAAGGGGCCCTGATTTGTAGCGTTTGCAAGTTTTTATGATGTGATGGAATAAGAGTACTCAGAGCTAGGAAGAGATGTGTACAGTTGGCTCTCTGGAGCTAGTTCAAGTCGACTCCCGCTACTAGCAAGGCCCAGGGGATCCAACTTCTTAAATTCTCCCAGCTCTTTCTTTTCTCAGGATCTTCACCACATGCTGCTTGCTTCCTCTGCCTAGAATACTGTATCCCCCTCCCCTGGCTAACTCCTCCACATCCCTTAGGTCTTAGACTTTTGTTATAAACACACATACACTATGAAAGAATTAGGATCATAATATAATATATTTCTTACTATAGATCATGGTTACAAAATCTTCTAAAACCACTGCCCTAGACAATACTAGGGTGTACAATGCCATCCAGACTCTCATTTTATAGTTTTCAGATTGACGATGACACCGCCCCTGCATTGCCACACTCTCTCTTCACAGATGTTGATTTCTTCTATCCAGTTACATTCTAGTCCTATTAGCCTAGGAGCCTATAAACTTTCCTTCTAGGTCACTTGGAAGGCGCTCTGGTGGTACGCTGGTTAAGCGCTCGGAGGCTAACCAAAGGAGGTGTGAACCCACCAGCCTTTCTGTAGGAGAAAGATGTGGCAGTCTGCTTCTGTAAAGATTAAAAAAAAAACCCAGTGCAGTTACAGTCTTCGAAATCCTATGGGGCAGTTCTACTCTGTCCTATAGAGTCACTATGAGTAGGAATCAACTCCATAGCAACGGGGTTTTTGTTTGTTTGTTTTGGTCACTTTTCATATCTCTGCTCAAATCCAGTGAGTGGTGACTTCATTCACAGAGGATGACTTTGTTCCGCAGTTCTTACATGCCACATACCAGCTGCACGAATGATTATTTCATTCCCGATGCTGTTATTGTAATGTGATTTTTGAAGTCCTTGTTCAAACTTCTAATTTTTTTTAATTAATCCCTTTTAAGAGAGGAGATTGTGCCTCATATCTTGCCTAAGATCATTAAACACAATTGAAATGTAAAAGTCACTTTAATCAGCTTATAAACATTGTCTTTAAGTAATAGGATTTACTTGTGCCACTAGTGGTGTATATTTTCACTGACATCATTTTCAGGAAAGTTCCATGGAATTCTCTGTGGCCACGTACTTACGAGATCCCTTTTTTTCTCTCTAATTCTCACTTTCACTCTTTTTCTTTCTAAAAAAAAGCTTCCTTTTTTCTCTTTAATTCAAAAATTGGTACCTGAATCAGAATGATAGAATCTGTTTTTATTTAATCTTTGATCTCTGTTACTTTACATCAGATATTTGTTGAAGAAATATCTTCTTTATCTAATCATGCTTTATCAAACTTACAACTATAAATAATTAAAACATTTACTGAGAATCTAAAATTAAATTTCTATCCCCTAAACATTCAAAATTCATAACATATGTTATATTCCTGAAAACCATCTGTTGGTGCTTTAGTAAGCAAGTTGTTAATGTTATATAGCAAACGTATCAGAAATGCCACTAACATTAAAAATTGTGCTCTAAGGTATGTGTAACATTCTGAACTGCTGCTGTCTTCTCATGAATCTCCTCATTTGTTTATAATACTACAATGAGAGTCATAAATGTCAGCCTCTTTTACTTTCAGTTCCTTCAATTTATTCTGGTATGATCAGCTTGATTTACTATTCTTAGTATGTTTTCATCATTATCATCATCAGTTACTATCAAAGTTACTAGCTACTCTATAAATGTTAGATCAACTTTTGCTTTCTTAGGTATTTTCTGAAAGAAAAAAGTATTATATACATATATCAATATATATATAGACATATTCAATATGCTTGCACCAAGATCTAGAATAAAGTAATGATCCTAAGGACCTAGAGCAAATGATGACAACATTTATCTCATTCCTCTTGCCTTTGGTGACTTAAAGAAGGATAAAACACTTCAGAAGGACAAAGACTCTGCGGGTATGCACAGAGCTTAGAACAATATCTGCATATGATGAATACTCGATACAAGTTGGTTGAGTCAATGGACAAGCAGGGAAGATAGCCATGTCCTTTACTTATGTGACACTGAATATGTACATATAATCAATTGTAGGATTAATTACTGTTTCCATTCAGTTAATGGAAATAAATCGTACGGCCAAATGCACCAGAAAATGTTTGCTTTTGCAGGGTCTTCAATCACCGGTTCTTTCCGGACCCATTGCTTCAGTAAAGGTAACATAAAACTTAGCATGTGATTGTTTTGACAAATATTCATACAGATAGGTGAACTGAATTTTTTTTTTTTTTAACTGATTCTTATTTGTTTTGGTTTTTTAGGGTCAGGGATAAGTAGTTTTGGTAGAAGCATACCAAATTATTGAATATTGATGTGATTTTCTGTTGCCTCATAATTAGTCTTGAATTTATTTTTAAAAATTCCCTAGATTTTTACTTTGATAAGTAGTATCTGGGTTCTTAAAAGCTTGTGAGTGGCCATCTAAGATACTCCACTGGTGTCACCCCGTCAAGAGCACGGGGAAATGAAGAAAACCAACGACACAAGTGAAAGATTAGTCCAAAGGACTAATGGACCACAGCTACCACAGCCTCCACCAGACTGAGTCCAGCACAATTACATAGTGCCTGGCTACCACCACCGATTGCTCTGACAGGGATCACAATAGAAGGTCCTGACAGAGCTGGAAAAATATGTAAAACAAAATTTTTAACTCAGTAGTGAAGTCACTCCTGGGGTTGACCCTTCACCCAAAGATTAGACAGGCCCATAAGACAAAACAAGACTAAAGGGGCACACCAGCCCAGGGGCAAGGACTAGAAGGGAGGAGAGGACAGGAAAGCTGATAATGGGAAACCCAAGGTCGAGAAGGGGAGAGTGATGACACATCGTGGGGTTGGCAACCAATGTCACAAAACAATATGTGTGTTAATTGTTTAATGAGAATTTAATTTGCTTTGTAAACCTTACCTAAAGCCCAATGAATTTTAAAAATTACCTGGATTTTATAACTTATTTGGTATGTTATAAATAAGTCAGTTACCTCTTGCAGTCCAGTCAATTCCGACTCATAGCGACACTACAGGAGGGAGAGCGTAGAACTGCCCCAGGGGGTTTCCAAGGCTGTAAATCTTTAAGGAAGCAGCTGCCACATCATTCTGCGGACTGGCTGGTGGGCTCAAGCCTACAACTTTTAGGTTAGCCACTGAGCACTTAACCACTGTGCCACGAGGGCTCCCTATGTAGATACATAAGTAATTAAATTCATATTATGAGGCTTAGGGTCAGCCCCTCTCCCCCACATTCCCCACACCTTACTATACCTCACACGTCACTCTATATTCCATTTCTGTTTTACTTTCTTTAGAACAATATCTAAAATTCACTTATTTCGTCTTTATTTGCTCATTGCCGGTCACTCCTAAATAGAGTATATGTTTCATGGAAGCAAACAATCTTATCTATGTCACTGCAGTATCCCCACCATATAGCTTAAAAACTCATTTAATTTGGAAAAAAAAAAAAAAGTGTCAGTAAGCTTTAAATGTTGTTGGGTACATTTGAGTCAATTTGGCCTCATAGCAACCCAATGTGACAGAGTAGAGCTGCCCCGTCTTTCTCCCATGGACCGGTTGAGTGGGTTGGAACCACCAACCTTTAGGTTAGCACCCAAGAGCATAACCATTGCACCACCAGGGCTCCTGGGCTCCTTGAGCTCTAATAGTTCAATTGTATAAAAAAATGTTCTAAGTGATGAAAAGTATTTTCCTGAGTGAATGGATGAAAGGGATGAATAATCAAGCAATCAGTTAATCTCATCCTTTCTCATGTATGACTTTCAAATCTTCCTGGTAGCCTTTACATTGCTGGAGTCTTTTCCACCACTAGTCACAAATTGTCTAAAGACTTGTCTACAGAACATTTCCTCATAAATTTTCTTTTCTGTTTTTTGTTACCCTACATATCTTCGAATTCTTTAAAACATTTGTTTTGACCAATTTCCGATGTACAGAAAAGTTGGAAGAATAATAAAATAATTTCCATTTACCCTTTACCCCAGGTTCTCCAAATGTTAACATTTTACCACATGTGCTTTGTCCTTTTCCTTGTATCTATTTTTTTTAACTGAACCTTTTCAGAGTACTTTACTTCTGAATATTTCAATGAATGTTTGCTAAGAACTAGGACATCTTTTACATAATCACAGTACAATGATCAAAATCAGGAAATTAACATTGGTACAGTACAGTGAATAAAATAATCCCTTTTTCTACATCTTTGTATTCCAGCACCACCTCTTACTAGCTGTATGACCACTTAACTTCGGTGAAACTTAATTCCTTATCTTTAAAACTGAATATGTACACCTACCTGCCTTGGAATCAGCCTCGTCTCATGGCAACCCCATGCACAAAAGAAGGAAACCTGTGCCATCCCCATGATCAGTTAGGGAACAGACCATTGTGATCCATAGGATTTTCATTGGCTGATTTTCAGAAGTAAATCACCAGGCCTTTCTTCCTAGTCTGTCTTAGCCTGTAAGCTCTGCTGAAATCAGTTCACCATGGGTGACCCTGCTGATATTTAAAATATTGGTGCCATACCTTCCAGCACTGTAGCAACTTGCAAACCATCACAGTAAGACAGATAGGTGGTAGATTATTATGATTACTGGTACTTATTATTATTACTACTACTTAGTAAGATGACATCTCAGTTGGTATTCCATCAATTCCTGGACCCTTGTTTTTCACCAATGCCTTCAGTGCATCTTGGACTTCTTCCTTCAGTGTCATTGGTTCCTGCTCATATGGTACCTCCTGAAATGCGTGAACATCGGCCAATTCTTTTTTGGTATAGTTACTCTGTGTATTCCTTCCATCTTCTTTTGATGCTTCCTGAGTCATTTAATATTTTTCCCATAGAACCCTTCAATATTACAACTTGAGGCTTGAATTTCTTCTTCAGTTTTTTCAGCTTGAGAAACACGGAGTGCGTTCTTCCTTTTGGTTTTCCATCTCCAGGTCTTTGCACATGTCATTATAATACTTTGTCTTCTCTAGCTGCCCTTTGAAATCTTCTGTTCAGCTCTTTTACTTCATCATTTCTTCCTTTTGCTTTAGCTACTCTACATTCAAGATCAAGTTTCAGAGTCTCTTCTGACATCCATTTTGGTCTTTTCTTTCTTTCCTGTCTTTTTAATGACCTCTTGCTTTCTTCATGTGTGATGTCCTTGATGTCATTCTACAACTCGTCTGGTCTTCGGTCATTAGTGTTCGATGTGTCAAATCTACTCTTCAGATGGTCTTTAAATTCAGGTGGGATATACTGAAGGCTCTTATCAACTTGTAATTTTCTTCAGTTTCAACTTGAAGTTGCAAAAGAGCAATTGATGATCTGTTCCACTTGGCCCCTGGCCTTGACTGACTGATGATATTGGGCTTTTCCATCATCTCTTTCCACAGATGTAGTCGATTTGATTCCTGCGTGTTCCATCTGGCAAGGTCCCCGTGTATAGGCACTGTTTATGTTGGCAAAAAAAGGCATTTGCAGTGAAGAAGTCATTGGTCTTGCAAAATTCTGTCACACGATTATTCAAAAGAGGCTGCAGCAGTATATTGACAGGGAACTGCCAGAAATTCAAGCCGGATTCAGAAGGGGATGCAAAACCAGGGATGTCATTGCTGATGTCAGATGGATCCTGGCTGAGAGCAGAGAATGCCAGAAAGATGTTTATCTGCGTTTTATTGACTATGCAAAGGCATTTGACTGTGTAGATCACAATAAATTATGGATAACATTGCAAATAATGGAAATTCCAGAAAACTTAATTGTGCTCATGGAGAACCTGTACATAGATCAAGACGCAGTCTTTCTAATGGAACAAGGGGATACTGCATGGTTTAAAGTCAGGAAAGGTGTGTGTCGGGGTTGTATAATTTCACCATACCTATTCAATCTGTATGCTGAGCAAATCATCTGAGAGGCTGGACTATATGAAGAAGAATGGGACATCAGGATTGGAGGAAGACTCATTAACAACTTGTGTTATGCAGATGACACAACCTTGCTTGCTGAAAATGAAGATTTGAAGCACTTACTGATGAAGATCAAAGACCACAGTCTTCAGTATGGATTACGCCTCAACATAAGGAAAACAAAAATTCTCACAACTGGACCAATAAGCAACATCACGATAAATGAGGAAAAGATTGAAGGTGTCAAGGATTTCATTTTACTTGGAGCCACAATCAACACCCATGAAAACAGCAGCCAAGAAATCAAAAGACGTATAGCAATGGGCAAATCTGCTGCAAAAGACCTCTTTAAAGTGCTGAAAAGCAAAGATGTCACCTTGAAAACTAAAGTGTGCATGACCCAAGCCATGGTGTTTTCAATCACCTCCTATGCATGTGAAAGCTGGATGATGAATAAAGAAAACCAAAGAAGAAATGACGCCTTTGAATTGTGGTGTGGAGGGAGAATATTGAATATACCATGGACCGCCAAAAGAACAAACAAATCTGCCTTGGAAGAAGTACAACCAGAATGCTCCGTAGAAGCAAGGATGGCAAGACTTTGTCTCACATATGTTGGACATGTTGTTAGGAGAACAACATGATGCTTGGTAAACTAGAGGGTCAGTGAAAAAGAGGAAGACTCTCAATGAGATGGAATAACATAGTGGGTGCAGCAATGGGTATAATAATGATTATGAGAATGGCGCAGGACCGGGCAGTGTTTCATTCTGTTGTGCATAGAGTGGCTATGCATTGGAACCAACTCGATGGCACCTAACAACAAAAACAACAATAAGCTGACCAACTATATGTGTCAGGCAGTACACTGAGCATCCCTTACCATGGGCTTTTTATCTTACTTAATTCTCAACTCCACGAGGTAGTTATGATCCACACTTGTAATTAAATTAATGTTTAGGATCTAAATCACAGGGTTTATATAAAGTGAGAAAGCTGGATTTTAATGTCATACTTATTTTCTATTATTTTATTAAATATCATTTTTAGTTTCCGCCCCTCATTCCAGCCTGTTGGGATCTTTAAGATTTATGATTTTTGCCATCCAACATATTAGGAAATCCTACTTGGGTTTTGTGTGCCTCCCATGTCTTCCAAAATTGCTCACTACTAGACCAATAAGCAACATCATGATAAAAGATGTCTTTCTGAGAACTGAGGTGCACCTGACCCAAGTCATAGTATTTTCAGTAGCCTCCTATGCTTGTGAAAACTGGACAATGAGTAAGGAAGACTGAAGAAAAATTGATGCATTTAAATTATGGGGTCAGCAAAGAATATTGAATATACCATGGGCCAAAATAACCCAACGAATTTGTCTTGGAAGAAGTACAGCCAGAATGCTCCTTAGAAGGATGACAGGACTTCATCTCACGTATTTTGTACATGTTATCAAGAGTGACCAGTCTCTGAAGAAGGACATCATGCTTGGTAGAGGGTCAGCAAAAAAGAGAAAGCCCCTCAAGGAGATGGATTGACACAGTGGCAGCAACAGTGGGCTCAAACATAGCAACGATTGTGAGAATGGCACAGGACCAGGCAGTGTTTCGTTCTGTTGTCAGTATAGGTCAGAACTGACTCAATAGCACCTAATAACAAAAACAACAACCCATGTCTTCCTCCAAATCATTGATAAAAATGTTAACCAAGGAAGAACCAAATAGGGACCCTGTGACATGTGCTAAACATTTCCTCCTAGGTTGGAATCAATCACTCTCTGGGTATGGCTTTTTCAACTGGGTATAAATTAATTTTACTGGATTGTGGCGTAATGCACATATCACATTATCTTGTTCACAGGAATAACTAAGGATATTTTTCTTCACGCCTTGGGCATCCCTCCTGGCTACCTACCAGTCTAATGTTGTTTTGTGCAGTCAAGCCAATTCCAACTCATAGCAACCCTATCTGACGAAGTAGAACTGCCCCATAGGGTTTCCTAGGTTGTAATCTTTACGGGAACAGATCCACAGATCTTTTCTCTGCTGAAGTGGCAGGCAGGTTCAAACCTCCGACCTTTTGGTTAGCAGCCAACTGCTTAACCATTATGCTACTAGGGCTCCTTTTACCAGTCTAATGTTGTTGTCTAATAACAAACAAAAAACCAAACCCAGTGCCGTCGAGTCGATTCCGACTCATAGCGACCCTATAGGACAGGGTAGAACTGCCCCACAGAGTTTCCAAGGAGCGCCTGGTGGATTCGAACTGCCGACCCTTTGGTTAGCAGCCGTAGAACTTAAGCACTACGCCACCAGGGTTTCCTGTTGTCTAATAGCCCCGCTGAAAAAGGAAAGTATCTGTCTTAGTTTAGCTAAACTTGCTATTTATTGAAATAATATTAGTTCCTAGGACTAATTACTTTTCTTCTTACAAATCATTTCTTTTATGATCTATTCCAGAATGTTGATACAGGTGGATTCAAATTCAATAGTGAGTAGTTTCCAAAATTCTAGTTCCTTTTTAGCAACATCACTGGCCTCCTATGTGACCTAGGGAAAGTTGCTCTTTTAACATAAACATTTCCAAAAAAAATGAGAAAACTCAATCTACCATTTATTAAACTCGCTGTGCTAACTGCATTTATTTAATTTTTGTCACAACCCATGCAGTAAATATTATCTTTGTTTTACAGGCTTAGATGAAAAAGCTTACCTAAAAAACTTACCTAAAGTCTCCCAGTGATGGAGCTACTACATATATTATCTCAAAGGGGCAAATTTTGACAAACTCTTTATGCTATAATTTATTTTAGGATACTCTGCAACCATGGTTCACTTTTACCAAATGGTATAGACTAAAAAGCAGATTCTTTTGAGTATCTAAATGTTCTACCCAATCCAACCAGCAGCACACCTTGGACTCCGCAGCTGTGGTACAGAAGGCAACAATTCTCAAAGTGTTTTCAGAGGAACACCAGTCTTTCCAATAGCCTCAGGATAAAGTTCTACTGTCAAATGTTTGACATACATTTCATACTACTGTGATTCTCTTAGAAATTCAAAGGGTTCTGAGAAGTCCTTTTAAAAAGAAACCCATTTAACTTTCCTGAACCACAGAGCTAGAGTTTCAAGAAGCATGTTTGGCATAAGCTGTTATAATGTGTTAATGATTTTTTTTTTCTTTTTGTTTTTTGGGACCCCAAGGATGTTTATCCAGAGAGATCAAGAAATTTTAAAGCATATATTCTTATTTAAATTAAAGTACCTCACGTTTGGATAAGTGCTTTGGTGTTTACAAAGGGCTTCCTATATCTTGAGGCCTCATCTGGACTTCACAACAACCTTGTTTCCTCACGTGCTGTTATCCTTGTTTTACATTTGAGGAGAAAAATCTAGAGTTGTTAAGGGATTTGCTCAAGCCTTTTTTTTTTTTTTATATATAGCTAGAAAAGGACCCAACTGAAACTCAGATTCAGTTTTTCTCAACCTGAATTTAGTACTCTTTCACTTAATGTCTTTGCCTTTCAGCCTTTAATCATTTAAAAGGCCTGTTGACATTTTTAGAAATCAGCAACAGTGAGGAATGGGCAAGGGTATATTAAAAATATAAGATGACCTTTATAATAGTTGTAATACTGAAAACTGTATTTGGAGGTTTTCTCTTAAAAGGTCCTTATTCCTTTGTATCAGCAGTTTAGCGTTTGGAATGGAAAACCCTCTAGACCATACTAAGTTTGAGCCCTGTGGGAAAACGATTTGATCCTGGAAACAGCAAATTAGCCCACAGCCATACCTGTTTACATAGTCAATGTGTGTTTGTCCCGTTTGAAGATACTTCAAAAATAACAATTGTAAAAGAGATTACTGCTTTGATCAGAGAATCTGAATCTCCTTTGTTTGACCATGAATAATTGGTCTTTGTAATGTTAATGCTTCTTTTAGGGAATATCAGATCCGTAAATGCACCTTAATTACAGGCAAGCAGTTTTGGAGGGACTTCGTGTGACATTTTATTGAAGGTCTTTTCTAGTTCCCCTTCAAATCTAATTATAGTAGAAAGATTATTTGAGGCCAAATAGTAAAAAGCTATAATTATCAGTGTTTTCATTAATGGTCACATAAGTCGGAATTGTTATCTAATTGAAAAATAAGATTTATATCTTAAAAATGTTTTGTTTTTCCTAAAAAGCATGAAAGAAAAGGTAAAGCAGAATGTAACATGCTTGCTAACCCGTTATCCGTAATTACCCTGACAGCTTAGAAGTCTGTGCCCCTCAGACTTTACATTTAGAAGGAATCCACAACTTAAATAATGGTTGATCCTTAAATCTTGTTTTTTTAAATTTGAAACCAACTGTATAATCATGAGAGGGTTCGAGTACAGTTTGGAGGGCAGGCAAGATTTCTTTAAAGTCCTCGTATTTTCATTTTGTGGTATTAGACTTATTTTCTTTGTTTTGCTATGTTTTAAGAAACATATATGTCAATATAGAATGTTACATACCACTGAACGTGTGAGGAAATGAGATTGCTACACTGCCGATAGAGAGACTTAGCCAGACGCGCGGAAGGATTTCACAACAGCAGAGTGAAATCGCCTTATGTGGAGATGGCTTCAAAGTTGCATATTTTCTGAAAGGTTGTGGGGCAAAGCCGGTGTGGGGAACAGGGCCGGCCCTAATAGGGAACCTTTCAAGCGATTGCATTTGTTATTGCAGATAGTATTAAATCTCAAAATACGGTTTTCTACCCACCGGCCTAGAATGCTCCACCGTTAAGCACTCAGACCTGGCAACTAGCTGCTGCCTTTTAAGTTGAGAGGATTTTTTTTCAGTGTTGTGTTAACATTTAAATTCATGATTTAAAGCTATAAATAGAACCTACCACACCTGTATATGAGGGAAATGATATCTCTGAGGCTTAAACCATATTGAATTAGCACATTCCGAGTCATTTCGTGTTTTTGTTTTTGTTTTTTCCTCCCTTAATTATGGCAGCAATTAGCTTTGCAGCTTCGCATTCATTCCAGCCAGCAGGGATGAAGAACAATAATTATGTTTACCCGGAGCTGGAAAGAGCGGTACCTAGCTTTGTTCCCTCCACAGGCTAATCTAAATACGTCACTAAGTGCCATCCCACACAATGGAGTGTGACTGACCCCCTCAAAGAACCTCCCTCACCTGGTAAATTCAGTTGTCACTGAAAAGCTTCTCTACAAGGTCAAGGAAGAACAGGTAACAGGCCATTTTCAACTAAATATGGCGGCAAATTTTATTTGCATCTGTTTAAAAGCTGGAACCCTCAGATATATGAATAATTTTAAATAGCTTAATCTGTTAAGCTTATCACAGGGGGAAAAAATGAAATTATCACAGGGGAAATAATGAAACTCCCTTGGATGATTCTTGACAATTAATGGAACAGAAAGTTGGCTGTTTTTAATGGCTCCTTTGCAGTAATGGAGAAAAGCAAATTATTAAATGGACAAGTTATTTAAGTTTGAAAATAAACTGCATCTCAAAGTGGGAAATTAGGTTACAGGCAATTTTGCATTTCAGCATGAACATGTCATTAGTTTTAATTTTCCACAACAAGGACTTTAGGGTAATTTGCTTTCATTAGGATGGAGTAGTTTCTCTTCCATATACATTAACATTCAACATCTCTGTTGTCATCATTAGAGGCTTTTTTTTTTTTTAATGTAGATTTGTAAAAAAGAATGTCCTTGATGGCTCCTTCCTAAATATTACGGCAAGTACTGAAACAGTGGGTTTGCGCAATGCAAATGTATCATAACCATTGTACAACCTCAGACGTAATACTATGAATGTATACTACCAGCACTTGACATGTTGTAGTGTTTTAGGGTGCTGGGTGTACACAGTGTATTTCTCTGTAAAACGTAGGTTACTACAGAGGATTCGACTCGATGGCAATGGGTTTGGTTTTGGTTTATAGAGGAAGAACAATAATCAGTTACACATTAACCATGAAAGGTCATTTCTTGTGACAAACGCAGGTCTATTGATCAAGTAATATTTGCCGGTAGAAATGAGCCTCGTTACTGGATCAAGCTCGTGAAGGACACCATTGTCTCCTGGGACATCATCACATGTGCAAAATCATCCATTTCTTTAGCCTTGTTTGAATATCATCAGATATTTATCTTCGTTTTTATAATGCAATTTATAGCCTTTTCAACTAATCAATCCTTGATGCTACTTTCTGTGGTTAACTTACTATACTGGACTTTCAAATAATGATTAATCGCCTAATGTTAACTATGAGATAAGAAAAAACTTAAAAAAAAAAAAATGAATGACGTATTCACTTGTGTTACAAAATTGTCCATAAACTGGTTTCCCAGCATGAACTGCGGTTTATTTTCAAACTTAAATAACTTGTCTATGTAACCTTATCTTCCAGATACTTCCTACAAGCTTCATATGTTATGCAATCAAGCCCATAAATATAGGTAGAATTTAACTTGAATGGTTGAAACACAGTTAACCACACACGTAGTTAAAGCTTTATCACCATTTCTGTCATAAACCTCTCCCTTGTCTTTAAGAGATTTTCCAAGTTGTCGTAAAAATGTATTATTGGCTGTATTCTTGCGATTCCTAGGAAGTAGCTTACCTTCTTAAATGTTCTGGACTTCACAGTTCCGTAGCAGTGCAATATATGTGCTGCTAAGTGTCACATGGTCAATGTAGTTATATATTGAGTGTCACAGGGTTGATTTAGCATTGGTTTGAATTATTCCCTCCTAACAAAATAATTTTTCATAAATTCCTGAAAATTTTACACAGCATATCTCCAATGATAACATATAACTAAAGGGCAGTGGTGGTTCAGTGGTAGAATCCTCACCGTCCATGAAGGAGACCCTGGTTCCATCCCAGCCAAAGCGCCTCACGTGCAGACAACACCCAGCCATCTGTCAGGGAGCCTTTTGTGTTGCCATGAGGCTGAACAAGGTTGAGCAGAGCTTCCGGGCTAAGACAGATTAGGGAGGAGGAAAACATGGCGATCCACTTCTGAAAATCAACCAATGAAAACCATGGTTCACACGATGGTCAGATCAGCAACTGACCATGGGGATGTCACAGGACCGGGCAGCACTTCATTCCACTGCACATGAAGTGACCATGAATTGGGGACCGACTCCACGGCAGCTAAAAACAACAATGGAGTCAAACACAGTTAACCAAATAAAACAAGAAAAAGTATAAAAGGGGATGCTTTCTGGGGGGCAAAAAATTATGATGCTTAGTTTGAATACCCCTAAGAGGAGATTTTCCAGGGAGAGAACCAAAAACTATAACCAAACCTGTTGCCTACAGAGCAGAGTAGAACTGCCCCATAGAGTTTCCCAAGGCTGTAAATCTTTACAAAGGCAGACTGCCACATCTTTCCACTGGTGGGTTTGAACTGCCGTCCTTTTAGTTAGCAGTTGAGCTCTTAACCACTACCCCACCAGGGCTCCTCCAGGGATATAATCAACTCAAAATAATTGCTCAGGAAAATTGAGATAATTGAATCCCCTAAATTGACATTGCAAAAGCCTACCAACAGCATCATACCGAAGACGCAGTTGCTTCCATTTCAGAAGCTACTGCCAGTAGCATTATCTCTTCCAGTATGTATGTAGGAGCTCGAGAAACTAAACTCAGTCATTCTGAGTTTCTAATTTTTTTTTTTAATAGATAGCTAGGCCTCTCTCTCTATACTGATTTCTTTCCAGAAACGTGAGATTATTTGTGATTACCTCTTACTGCCTATGATTCTATGATAGAAACCCGGGGTCAAGTCATGGAAGATTACTGTGGATTCAAATTCTTCAGGGCCCTTCTCAAAGCTCAGTTCCTCCAGAAAGACTGTCTTGACTAGTTGGCACAGATTCTGCTCTATCTTCTGGGTTTCCATTGGATTTTAGCTTAACCTGTGATAACACTTTTGGTCCCCTTTGAGTTCCCAGTGCTCATTAGCACAGTTCATGTCACTTAGTAGGCTAATGTTTACTGAATAATAGGTTTCCATTTGAAAGAGTTCTATTAGGATAGATGAACTCTGATTCTTTTCAATCCAATAAATTATATGAACCCTTGAGATTAGGAAAAGGACCCCTGATGGCACAAAAAGTTAAACGCTCAGCTGCTAACGGAAAGGTTGGTGGTTTAAAGCCACCAACAGCTCTTCGGGAGAAAGACCTGGCAATCTGCTTCACTAAAGATAACAACCTAGAAAACCCTATGAGGCAGTTCTACTCTGCCACATGGGGTAGCTATGAGTCAAAAAGACTGGAGGCCAGCTACCAAAAACCTGACAATAGTAGGAAAATTGTGAAGGGAGACTGCTTTGTGTATAGAATTGCCGATGCTTAAGGAATGATAATACTGATACCTTAATTGCGCTTAACACATTTGTAGCAACCTCCCTCCTCTCTGCCACCCACACATCTCAATCTCTCTCTCTTCCCAGAGGTAAACTGTTAACAGTTATATGTTAGCCAATGTATATTTTGCATAAATTTTTACTTAAATGCTATTATGACATATGTATTACCAGTTTTTTTTTCCTTAATGTACCTTCGAAATCTTTGCACATCAGTTCAAATAGAGTGACTTCATCCTGTTAAAATTGCTAGACAGTATCCCACGAAGTGGATGCGATGCACTAGAACTTACTTAATCATACATTCGATCACTATTTCACTTACTGAGGGGTATTTAGATGGTGGCTCATTTTTCATTATTACAAACCATGCTGCCGTAAACCGTGCATGTCTTTGTGTACATTTAAGAAATTTTGAGGAATAGATTCTGAAAAGTGCTATCTCACAGCATATGAAAATGTTACTTTTGGGGAGTTGTCCTCTTCACAGATGCATATTTTACAAAGTCCATAAAAATTATATTTTTGCTAACATTGTGAGACTGGGTTTTCCCACAATCTCACCAAATCTTTTTAATGTTTGTCGATCAGTGAGCAAAAAATGGTATTACATTGTTGTTTTAATTTTCATTTCCCTGATTACTAGAGAGGTTGGGGCATCCTTTCAGATGTTTATCAGCCATTTGGGCATCTCCTTTTCTACATTGCCTATTTACCACCACTGCCCACTTTTCTGTTGGATTCTCTTGTCATAGACTTTTAGGATCTCTTTTATGATTATGGATATTAATCCTTTATTGCAAATATTTTCTCCCATATGGTCATTTACCATCTGAGAGGGGAGCGTCACTTGTCTTTTAACTTTACGGTCATACTGATTTACAAGACTTTCTGTTGTGTTCGAAATTCTTCTGGACTTTATTACATAAATTCTTTAAGCAGCACATAGCAATCTGATTCAATCAATTCATGGGCTAATGCTCTCACCTCTCTATCCAATTTGCATTTTACACTAAGCACCATGCCATTTCTTGTCCCATGTTTCCTCCTTGCCTCTTATCTACTGTTTTATAGAATCTTGTTTTCTTTAAGGGTCAATTCAAGTGTCAAAGTCCACAGCGATCTCCCTTCTCCCCTGTTCACCATTCATTTACCACATGATAAAGTTGTTTTGTATTTTTTGTGTACATACATTATAACTTTAACTAGAGGAGAAACTGTTTAGCTGACTCTTTGCTTTTGTCAGAACTCACAGTGCTTTACACATAGAAAGAATCTAGAATGTATTTGTTGGTGGTTTTAAAAGCTTTTCTTGTAGGGAAATATTTAATCTATTTCTCACACAGCGCTCACGTGGGCAATGCGGGCGATTTACATATGAATTTCTTCAACGATCTCTTTTGTGTAATTTGTCCTTTGTTTTGAGTAATTTGTCACTAGGCCACACCTCCTCAGTGTCTGGGGCTCTAAGGCTCAACGGTAAAGTTGTGAACAATGTTAAGGATCTGAATTTTTTTCAAAATTCTCTTGTGGCCTAAAGGAGAATTTAGTATTTTTTTCAAATTTGAAAGACTTGTCTCTGAACTCCAAATTGTGCCCTGGTTTAAAAACAAAAACAAAAACCGACTGGTGGCAACCTCCTATAGGCCAGAGTAGAACTGTGCTCCACAGGGTTCTCAGTGGCTGATTTCTCAGAAGTAGATTGTCAGGGCTTTCTTCCGAGGCGCTTCTCGGTGGACTCGAACTGCCAACCTTTTGGTTAGCAGCCAACGTGTTAACCTTTTGTGATACCCAAAGACTCCTGTGCCCTGGCATGGGCCTTTACTTCCTGCTACCTCAGATGTGTCTTCTCACATACAATCACAGATCTTGTTTGGGATGTAGCAGTGGGATCCACTTAAGAGGTACCATGGCTTTAGGGAACTTTTTGGTTTGTTTGTTTTTCAAAATGAAAAGGCCAAAACCTAATTTAGCTATATTAACACAAAATTATTTCATTAGCTTCTATTATGTTTACCTTTTTTTATTTTTTGCTATAGAATATTTCAAAACAACATAAAAATAGACAGAATGAACCCTCATGTACCCATTGCCCAGCTTCAACCACTGTTAACCCATGGCCAATTTTGTTTCCTCCATACCTTTAATCATTCTTCACCCTCTCTGTGTTATTTTGAAGCAAATCTCAAAGTTCACATCATTTTATACGTAAATACTTTCATGATACTCTAAATGACATTACTGGAATAATATTCTTTCTGGCAATTTAGTTCGAAACTCTGAAGGTGTATGCGTGTGTGTGTGTGTGTACGTTTCATTCAGACAAATATTCAACTCATTTAGTTCTCTACGTGGCAGAGACTGAGCTGGGGAGGCAAAGATGATTATAACATGGGAATATAATGAAAAGGAATGTGATAAGTGTGCTGATGCTGGTTGATACTCAGGACCTCAGGGCCATCATGACAGAGAAATAATGGGTTCATAAAAGCCGAGGAAAGGGCTGGGCCATCTTTTAGCTGAGATGGAGTTGTTTTTGTGGATTTGTGATGGGATCTCTTCAATTTACCTCTCACTCTCCTACTAACACAAATCTGGGGAGACCAGTCCTAGAAGGCAGGATCTCCTCTTTTGAAGTAAATAAGACAGCCTCCAAACTCGTATTCTTTTTTCTTGTTGTTTTTCTTTCCATCTAAAAATTATTTGTAAGGATAATCCGAAGAATTCCCATACTATTCTTCACACAGATTCATTCACCAGTCATTAACGTTTTGCCACATTTGCTTTACTCTCCCTTAGCTGGATAGATAGGTAGCCCTGGTGGTTGTGGTTAAGCACTCCGCTGCTAACCAAAACGTCGGAGGTTTGAACCCACCAGGTGCTCCTCGGAAGAAAGACTTGGCAGTCTGCTTCTGTAAAGGCTATAGCCTTGGGAACCCTGTGGGGCAACTTCACTCTGTCACTATGAATCACTTGACTTGATTTGTTTTTTTGGTAGAGACAGATAGATACATACATACATATCCACACACACACATTTCTTGTCCTGAGTAATTTGAGAGTTAATTGCAAACATCATGCTTTTTACCCATAAATATTCAGGGTATATCAGTGAATAATCACCACATCAGTGAATCTTAAGAATATTCTCTTAAACAACCAGTTATATTATCAAGGCAAAAAAAATATAGCATAGGTTTCTTATCTAATATAGTCCCTAATCAAATTTTGCTAATTAACCTCCCCCCACCCCCCATCTAGATCAAACCCAGGATTGTCCATTCCTTTAAAGAGGAACAGGTCCTGAGTCTGTCTTTGTCGTTCCTGACAAATTTTTGAAGAGTACAGACCAGTTGTTTCCTAGAATGTTACTGAATCTATGTCTGTCTGATCTGTCCTGGTGATTAGATTCAGGCTATGCATTTTCGATGGGAACACAACAGAAATGAGACCTGGCGGCACAGTGATTAAGAGCTTGGCTGCTAACCAAGGTTAGTAGTTCGAATCCACCAGCGGCTCCTTGGAAACCCTATGGGGCAGTTCTACTCTGACCTATAGTGTCGCTATGAGTCAGAATCGACTCTATGGCAACAGTTTTTTTGTTTGTTTGTTTGTTTTTTACACTGGAAACGATGGTGTGTCCTTCTCAGTTCACCACATCAGGAAGCACAGGATGCCCGGTTTGTCCCATTAATGATGATGTTAATTTTAATCATTTGCTTAACTCTTGTCTGCCAGGTCTTTCCACTCTTAAGTTACCATTTCCCCCATAATTAATAAGTAATCTGTGGGGGGATACTTTGCAACTGTGTAAATATCCTGTTCCTCTGCAGAATTTCACCCAGTCGTTTTAGCTCCCATAGCTTCTTCCCTGAATTAATTAATACTATGATGTTTGAAAATGGTGATTTCTTTCTAACTCTATTTTTCCTTCTATATTTTAAGATGATATTCTACCAGATTTTCTTTTTTAGTTTTACCTTTTATGTCTGTTAAGAATAAAATTGAGTTCACCAAACATTGCTATGTACTTTGTATGGGGCACTGTGTTAAGATGGCCATTGTGCCTGACACCCATTCCCATTGCCTCCGAGTCCCCTGACAGGGACATACAATTTATTGGGGAATACAGACATAAGGCAAATGCTCAGACGTGCTTTGCTAGAGGATGCAAAGCTAATGTGAAGGAGGGCAAATCAAGAGAGCGTAATTGATATGGAGAGACCCTGGGGACCAAAAGCCATGGTAATTCCTTGTGGCACAGAGTAGAACTTGCTCCATGGTGTTTTCTTGGCTGTAATTTTTATGGAAACCCTGGTGGCATAGTGGTTAAGTGCTATGGCCGCTAACCAAAGGGTTGGCAGTTTGAATCCACCAGGCACTCCTTGGAAACTCTACAGGGCAGTTCTACTGTGTCCTATAGGGTCACTGAGTCAGAATCAACTCGACGGCACTGGGTTTGGGTTTTTTTGGTTTAATCTTTATGGAAACAGATCACCAGGCCTTCCTTCCACAATGCTGCTGGGTGGATTTGAACTGTCAACCTTCAGGTTAGTAGTTGAGCACAAACTGTTTATGCCCCCAGGGACCTGCAAGAGAAAAGTGGGATTTTAGTGGTGCTTTTGAAGAACAAACAGGTGTAAATGGTCAAAGAAAGGCATTACAGTTAGAAGGAACAGCAAGGGAAAAATAATACAGAATACAATTGGGAAATTACAAATAATCCTTTATGGTTAGAGCCTAAGCTTCATGGGAGAAGAAGAAGAGAGACCGAGTGAGATTCAAGGCTGCAAAGATAGCCTGGAGTCGGCACACAGTCCCAGGCTGATGAAGGCACTCACTCAGGGATGCAATTAGACATATTTGACGAGTGGGTTGCCTATTTACCAGACGATGCTTAGAGTATTTAGGACAGGGACTGTATCTTATTTATCCTTATATTTTGGAGGGCTGCGGCAGCACTAAGCACATAGAGGGTGTTCAGTAAACGTTCACAGGCAAGGGGCATAGTGTATGTGTGTGCTTTACACATGGGTTGGGGTCACGAGGGTGGGGTGCTGTGGCCGTTAGGTCAGAAGATGGCTCTCTGTTGAAGCCTTTGTAGACAATATTTTAAATATCAAGTTCTGAGACCAGTCTCCCACCCCTCCCTTTAGTTTTTAAATTGCCAGTAGCCAATTTGGGAATTACTTTTGGAAAACTTTGGGTGCTGGGAAAGAGAACAAGGCTCTTAGGAAAAAGGTAGTGTGGACATCCCATTTGGAACTATTCATTCTGTGTCTTCTATACGAATATTTTAGAATTAAAAAAATCGAATGACACAACACCTCCCAAAAGATCATATAAACTTAATTGTACTTTAAAAGATTCTACACATTTTGCCAAAACTCTGTAAACAACCTAGTTTATTTAATAGGGGAAAATAAATTAACAAAATAACTCCAAATACCTGAAATTTTTACCCCCAAATTTGGGTAAAAATCATTCTAGAAGTCTTGCTGGTCAGTTAGGAGATGCATTACAGCATGTTTATATTTAAAACATTCCCATTTCAGCTTCAGACTCTCCTTTGTTATCACTCTTCAGCTTGCTGATGCCGCAGTGACTCCTGAAAACCTGGCAGTTTGATTAAGTAAATTTGCATAATTTCCCAGCACAAGGTGTTGTAAAGTTGTGGCTATACTTGCTGAAGTCAAACAGAAATTTTTCAATTATCGCCTACAGTTCTAATTAGTCCTTAATTGTGTAAAGGCAATATTTATGTTTTTACTAAAAACATGTATTTTGACTCCCAAAGGAATGCATGATATAATACACGGTAGAAAGTACAGAAAAGTATAAACAAGTGAAAAACTACCCATAATTCAACCATCCAAAGGTAGCCACCAAAATACACACGTTTTGTAGTTTCTTATCATCTTTGTGTTATTTTTTTTTTTATGCAAGTAAAGGCATGAAAAATCAGTATTGGTATTAACATTATTTTTACACATTTTATTTATAAATCAACCTGCAAAAAAGGTATTGTCTTATAACTGTGAACAGTTCATTTCAGCATTTTCTGCATGTGCCCCACAGCCTAGTACCATTATTGCTTTTGCCATAACAGGAACAGCAATTGGCTCAAAACTCTGTTCATTGTGATGCTGATGATGTGGCCTCCTTAGTGTTCTAAAAGATTGTTTGGTGTAACTGCTTCAGTTCAGGATTTTTAGCTAAAGTTTTCCTATCACGTTTAGAGTCAGAATTCAAATGCTGTACTGTTTAGACTACAGTACGCCTGGCCTATAACTTGGTTCAAGGCATTTATATTTATGTCATTTTTGCCTGCTAATTATACTAACAAGGAGGAAAAAGCAATTCCAGTTTCCCAAAAAGGTAAAATTCTACTGTTTTTTGTATATTACTAGAGTTTTTAAGTTAGGCTAGGTAAATGACAGTACATTTAAGAGTAAGTGCACAATGGGAGCTTTATATCTGTCAGAAAGAACACATTCAAATCCAAACTTCAGTAGAAAATTTAATTTATTAAGAACTGGGAGTAGGAGACAGTACAAAAAATAGATCATTACGCTTTTTTGTGGGTAAGGAAAATAACATTCTAGCTTATACAAAAATTAAGTATATAGTTCTATTTAAATTATGTATTTCTTTCATCAGAAAAGCAATTAACAAAGGATCATCTCGTGTCGCTCAACTTTTTAAGTCAAATGGTTTGGATCCTGACTAATTTCAATTGAAGCTTCTATTTATTGTGTTCTTTTTTTTTCCTTTGACTTTTTTTTTTTTTTTTGAATGTGTGGCTTAAAGCCGGTCCCATTAATGAAAAAAAAAAAATAGATTAAAAGCATGCGAAATGCTTTGGCGGACATAAATTATGTTTCCATTGGTAGAGATTCTAACACTAAGTAGAGAATCAACAAATACCAGAAAGTAACTTTTAATTAAATCTTACCCGGGAAAAGAGTGTCCTCCCTTATAAAAAGTTATTTTTACTCATTCCCATGCTTGTTCTGTGGCCCAAACTCAGAAGGTGATTTGATTCTGATTTTACAGAAATGGAATACCCTATGAACATGTGTTAGCCTTAATACTCCATAACCCTTAATTTCAAGCTCTCCCTGATTTTTCCGAACAACTGAATATGAATATTTCTTTTGTCATGTCTTAGCGTGAACATTACCCTAGTGATAGCTTCATATTCATCTCACCCTTCAGAAGCTATTTATTCTTTTTTTTCCCACTACCTCCTTCAAGTTTCCCCACCTCCTATCATTTTTTGCCTGTTCAGCCCCCACACATTCAGGCGTATTTATTCCCGTAAAGATAGTGACACTTAGGGTTTATTCTAAGACTAAATCTGTGTTGCCCAGTGACTAAAGACTTAAGCATGCGTGGCTTCTATGCTTACCCTCCTACCTAACTTGACTACTCAACTTTTTTTATTCCATTCTCTCCGAAGCCTCTCTTTTGGCACAGTTCAGTTAACACACCACTGCCAGGCCACTAATTGATTTCTGAAATCTGACATTTGTTTTTTGTTTTCTCCTATCTTCCCTAGTGGTACAGCACTACTAAGCAGGAAGGAATGCAAAGAACTAGAAAGTTCAAAGTAATTGAGGATCTGTCCATTCACACTGCCTGGCTTCACGCCAACGTCGAACCTGGAACATTTGAAAAGTATTTATCAAGTTTTAACTCTTTTTGCTAAGCTTGTGAAACAGGTCTTCAGCTGTAGAATTTGTGTTAACAGCAACAGTAAGTAGTAAGCTTGGTTGGACGTGTTCTTTATATGTTCCGCATAGCAAACATCTCAAAAAAAGGATTACTTTCCAATGTCCGTACTATTGTACAGTGTTAAGCTAGTTATTTTCTGTGAGAATTGCAGAGCTGGGCATTTCAGAGAAACCATTACCTAAAAGTGGCAGCCCTATTTCATGAATCCTTATGCCAGAAATGAAATTTAAATAAACGCCACAGTACTTGAGCCAAAAAGAATGTTTCCAGTTTTTCTAATGTAAATTACTGTAAACTCCCAACCATAGCTAGGTTCACATCTATATTTCATTAAGTGGAAATGTGAAAACAGTGAACAAGACTATAAAATATATTGTCAAGAATTTATCAAATATTTGTTTTTTTTTGTTGTTCATTTTTTGCAATGGGAAAGCCTGTGGAAATGAAAGCATGTTAAAAAGTGGTGTCAAATTATATAAGCATTTCCAGTAAAATAAATGGATTTTGTTGCAGTGAAAACTTGGGTTGAGTAACAGGCCACCGAAACTCTGATGAAAAGAAAGACAAAAGGAAAGATCTAGATAGGTTTTTAAAAAAGAATTAAAGTATAAATGGATACTGAATTGTATTAAATCTAAGTCAGATTTAGACTAAAGTAAAAAGAAAAAAAAAGAGTGCAAAAGTTCTATTAAGTATTACCTATATCATACACAGGTGTGGTCATGTTATCAGCATTAAGTATGTAAAACTCTTTCAAAGTTCAAAACTTTAAAGTTATATTAAATCCAATACCAATCCTATCACCTGTGTTTAAACTGTTTAATTCGAGAAGCAGGACAGCTTTTCAAAGATGAAGGTGGGTAGTATGGGATTGCAAAAACACTTATTAAATACTTAGGTAACAGGAAAGTAGTCATCGACCAGTCTCTGAAAGCAGGGATTATAGCTATAAAAATGAATCATGTATTAACAGGAAGGAAAAGGAGAAAAAAAATCTATTTTACAGCATAATCGTATCTTTTCTCATAATAAATATATCTAATATTTTGCATACATATTTTTTTGTCTACACATTGAAAATGAGATTCATATCACTGACAAAGACTGCTCTTTGAAGTGAACGTTCTTCTAAGCAATCTTTTTATTAAAGCTGTTTTACTGTGATGAGTGGGCTGATGCATAGGTAAAACTGCCTAATGGTATAGTATGCTGTTAACATGTAGTACATATCTAGTAATATTCCAGGCATTTTTATTGCAGTTTATTATATTAGCTTCCCAATGAGCTAGATAAAATCATGTACAAGAACATTAAGGATTAAAGGAAGTGGTTTCCTTAGGTGATTGCTGGCAAAAATTCACATTCCCATTATAATAACATAGTAAATGGAGGGTAATATATTTGCCTATTACTTTCCTACAAATTTTGATCCCTAGTTCTCAGCGCTGCTACTGAGCCTCCGGTGTTTGTCACTTCTTTGGTTGTCTTTTCGTAGGAAAAGGTGCCACGGTGTTAGATAAATGTGCTGTTCTGTCTGGTAAATATTACACTCCATTTTTTGAACATACATGCTAGTAAAAATAAGCCAAATACGTAATGTCTATTTAAATACATATTTTATCTGTTTATTAGTACTTAGATTGTATGCTTCGGTTAAACATTTTAAATAATAAAAATTTCAAAATTTATATGGCCCATCCCCCTCTCTTTCCATACACTGATATGAGATAGAAATGTGTGTGAAAACATCTTCTAACCATTTAAATACTGAAGGAAAAACACAGGTTTTTATGCAAGGATTTTAAAAAATGCTTGCCATTATACTTCTTATCCAGGGCATTCCGAATTTGTTTTGCTAAATGGATATATTCACTGCTAAAGATACACAGAGACAAGATCTGTTTTTAAATATGTTTATCACACTGCCCCTAGTTTTCCGCTAAAGAAGAGTACATTTTATATATTTAAAAACACACATTCATTTTTTAAAAACCTTAGCTCCCCCACCAAGCCACCGTCTGAGTTTTCAGCTTTTGAGTTTCAGGTCCTTGCACAACACCTAAGACGTGCAAAAAGCCTTTTTTTCCCCTCATCCTGGTAGACAACAGTCCGAAGAAATCTCCCTCGGCGTCTCCACCCTAATTCCCTCTCTTCCGAGATTCCACCCCGCTTCTCCCCTTCCCTCCGCCCCCGGCTCCGCCAGCCTAATCTGTCAGAGAAGTTGTGTACAAACTGCGCGGCCGCTCTGCGCGCGAAGCTCGTGGCCCGAGAGGGGTGCGGTCGGCCCAGCGGAGGCGGAGCCCTTGGCGAAACTCTCCCCTCTCATAGGCTGGCCCCTCCGACAGGGCCGGCCCCAGGACCTCGGGATTGGCGGCGGCGCTGCCAGTCAGGGCGGCGGGCCCCGCCCCCTCGGAGTTGGGTGAAATAGAGGCGGGCGTCAAGTGTCAGTAGTCGCGGGGCAGGTACGCGCGCTCGCAACTCTCTCGCGGAGACCGGCGGCGGCGGGAGCGGGCTCCGGCAAGGGAGGGAGCGCAGCGCAGTGGGGCGGGGCGGGAGAAAGTGTCCGCCCGAGGACGTTGGCGTTTACGCGTGATCGAGCGGAAGAGTTTTGGTTTTCGTGCGCGCCTTCGAAAACCGCGCCTGCTGTTGGCTGAGGGGTCCGCCCAGGAGCCTCCCCCTCCTCCGCTCGCGGCCCCGCGCCGAGCTCGCCGGTCCTCGCAAGAGTGGGCGAGGTGGGAACGCGCGCTCGACCCGCGTCCGGAGCCGCCAGCCGAGTGCCCATGGCTACGCGGGTGCTGACCATGAGCGCCCGTCTGGGACCTGTGCCCCAGCCGCCGGCCCCGCAGGACGAGCCCGTGTTCGCGCAGCTGAAGCCCGTGCTGGGCGCCGCGAACCCGGCCCGCGACGCGGCGCTCTTCCCCGGCGAGGAGCTGAAGCACGCGCACCACCACCCGCAGGCGCAGCCCGCGCCCCCGCAGCCTCCGCAGCCGGCGCCGCCGCCCACTGCCGGCCCGCGGCTGCCGCCGGAGGAGCTGGTCCAGGTAGGAAGAGCCGCTCCCCTCCCCTTACTCTCTCGGGGCTCGGGCGTGTCCGCCACTGCGACGGGCGGGCGACAGGGGCCGCTCCAGGCTGGGGCGTGCGTCGGGGCGCACCGGGAGCCCGTGCTGGGGTGGCCAAGCGTGCCCTGAGCCCTAACCTGGGCATCCGTGTTTCGCGAAGATAAAGCGGGGGGATCCGGGGGAGGGAGTCGAAGATGAACGTGCCCTGGCCGCCTGGCCAGGGCGAGGTTAAAGAGAGAATTGACTTCTTAGGCGCTTCGCAGTTGTTTTTCTTACATTTGCGGGACGAAAGCTTGTATCCCATGCCCAACTTTCCTGAAATTTGGCCTTTACAATCCCCCTATTCCCCCCCAGCGCCAAGGCCCTGGAGGTCCCCGCGCACCCCCGTCGGCGTCTCGGATTAAGTAGAAACGCAAGTTAAAGTGTCGAGGAGGTTCTTCAGGGTGTTAGTTTGAAACCCCTTGGCTCGATCTTTTCTAAACGCGATTGTGAGGCTGCATGTTTGGGAAACTCAAGTTAGGAAAGCTAAGGTTGCACTGGAGAAGTTTTAATTTTTCTTTAAAAAGAGGGAGAGAAGAAGAAGAAGAAGAAAACCCTAAAAACTGGGGTTGTTGTTTCCTTGGTGGGCGCGTAAATTTCCTCCCAGAGCCGCGTTGAAAGCTGGCAGTTGGCTTCACACTTGCCCAGCAGCCGAATTAGAGCAACCGCCTGTTTCTTTCGCCCACGCAGGGAGTCATATAGCCCAGAAAAAACTTCCCGGGACTTTTAGCCTGTCCCAAGGAAACAAAAAAAAAAAAAATTGGAAACATACCCACATGCAAACAGCTGGAAGAGCTAAAATCAGAAACCACTAACCGCCACGGGAGCGCAGTGCACGAAAGGGTTTAGTTCGGTTTATTTCAAGACACTTCATTTAATATAGCCCCTTGGCATATTGTGTGTTTGCTACCCAACTCCTACTCTGGGGGGTTTGTCTGCCAGTGTCGCGGTGCTGCGAGAGGGCAGTGGCATTTGTCAGAGATGTGATTCACATGACTGGAGCATTAATTTTATTTTTAAATTGTGTCTGTCCGGGAAATCCCGTTCTCATCCACAACGAAGGATCCAAGGTTTGAAATGAAACGCTTTTGAAATTAAGTAGTAGCAGAAAATGACTGTCTTATTCACCGGTTAAGGTGAATGAGTTGCTGAGACATTTCATTTAGTTGGGGATTTTTTTTTTCCCCTGAAAGTAAGCTTATGTTGTACTAGGAGGGAAGATAGTTGTTAAAAGATTGAGGTGTCTGGATACAAGCCAAGTTATATCCTAAAAAAATCACCATTTGAAAGGTGTTTGGTTAATTTGGTTTGTCAGTTTTCTGCCTAGGAGACACCAAGAGGATAAGGGATGACTGAGCTTTTTACAAAGTAAGGGGGAACGTAGCATTGCCCCACTGAAGAGGACATAGGACATGATAAATGCTTCGCTGATGACTGTGCTAGCAATACAGGAGCCTCTCCCCACCCACAGGCTCCTTAGCACCACTCTACCAAGGGAGTGATTTTCCCAACTAGGTAATTAAAGATCTGTATTAGATAGGGTTATGAATAGGAACATTTCATTATCGTATTGACCAATTACAGAATCAGCTGATTAAAATCAACATTTAGATCAAATGTTGAATGTGAAGTTGTTTTGTTCTTTTTTTCAGTGGATTCTGTGTTTTGCTCAGAACACTGTATTTAAGTTTCCATTGAACTATAAACAAGAAAAGGCACTGAAATAGCCAAGGAATATGTTTTAGATTAGCCATCTCGGCAGTATCTATCCAAGTGAAAACCTTTGCAATGAACATTGTTTTTAAGGTTTGCATATTTGGTTTTTAAAAATGAGTTAAATTTAACTATATGCTGTGAACAGAATTGAGGTAGTTTGGCAATGTTATGATACTGTACTTTAATTGCAGACTACTGTGAAATGGGGCAGGGAATCTTGCCTGTATGTGAAAGGTACTTTATTATTATATCAGAAAGGGATATGTTCTGTTTGCTTCCCTTTTTTGATTTGCCTCTTTGACTTTTTGTCCGGGATTGATTGGGGAAGCGATTTTTACCACATACACGTTATACAGAGTTTCATAAGGTTTTGGCGAACCAGTTATCACACGGTTGACAAAAAAAACCTGGTTATGTTTATAAGAAACCCTCGGAAGGTGTTTGCCCTAATACGTTTTAAAGAGATCGTGGAGAATAGGGAAGATTTTATTAAGCAAGGTTTGTTCTTCCTGTGATGATGAGTCAGGTCGATCATGCATATGTTTGTATCTTTTCTTTTTCAGACAAGATGTGAAATGGAGAAGTATCTGACACCTCAGCTTCCTCCAGTTCCTATAATTCCAGAGCATAAAAAATATAGACGAGACAGTGCCTCAGTTGTAGACCAGTTCTTCACTGACAGTGAAGGGTTACCTTACAGTATCAACATGAACGTCTTTCTCCCTGACATCACTCACCTGAGAACTGGCCTCTACAAATCCCAGAGACCGTGTGTAACACACATCAAGACAGAACCTGTTACCATTTTCAGCCACCAGAGCGAAACGACTGCCCCTCCTCCGGCCCCGACCCAGGCCCTCCCCGAGTTCACCAGTATATTCAGCTCCCACCAGACCGCAGCTCCAGAGGTGAACAATATTTTCATCAAACAAGAAGTTCCTACCCCAGATCTTCATCTTTCTGTCCCTTCCCAGCAGGGCCACTTGTACCAGCTACTGAACACACCGGATCTAGATATGCCCAGTTCTACAAACCAGACAGCAGTAATAGACTCTCTTAATGTCTCTATGTCAGCCGCCATGGCTGGCCTTAATACACTCACCTCTGCTCTTCCGCAGACTGCAGTGAAACAATTCCAGGGCATGCCCCCTTGCACATACACGATGCCAAGTCAGTTTGTTCCACAACAGGCCACTTACTTTCCCCCGTCACCACCGAGCTCAGAGCCTGGAAGTCCAGATAGGCAAGCAGAGATGCTCCAGAATCTAACCCCACCTCCATCCTATGCTGCTACAATCGCGTCTAAACTGGCAATCCACAACCCAAATTTACCTCCCACCCTGCAAGTTAATTCACAGAACATCCAACCTGTCAGATACAATAGAAGGAGTAATCCTGATTTGGAGAAAAGACGCATCCACTACTGCGATTACCCTGGTAGGTGATTTTACCTGGTTAAAGCATCAATAGGTGTATTGTGTGTGTGTATGTGTCTTTCAACCTCAGATTCACAGTTTTAAACTTAACGTAGGGAAGTATCGTGCTTGACGATAAAATTTTTTTCTTTTTTTTTTTACTTTCCATGTCCCAGTCTCTGCCTTGTCCTTGTATGTAACCATCTAGTTGTCTGTTGCTTGTTTTATGTGTTAAACAAACAAAAATGACTAGCATATTTTGGGGGAAAAAATTACTTTGGACTTTTGATATTAAATAAAATTTGGATTTCCAATATCATTTGAAGTTGTGCTGCAGTTACTTTAACATAGCCATCTAATATATTTGAGTTTTTAATTCTAAATGAAGTGCCCCAGAAAGAGATTACGTACTGGGAGGGAAATTAAGCTGTGATAATGAAGTGGCAACTGGGTAGGCGGCTAGCCTGATACAGGGACAAGACCATCTACAGGGTAGATTTAAGGATGGTTCTGATAGCCTATGTTAGTATCATACTTGAGTGAGGTACATGGCTCAGAATACATTGATGATGGTAATGACTGTGTAAGTTGCTGGTATACGCTAGTTCATATGATTAACGGGGGTACGATTTATTGACTATGGTACATGATACGGCATGCCATGCTAAATGAAAAAACATGGTGCGTAGGAGTATGGAAAATTACAATCATCTTGGATAATGGTTTAAGATTGTCGGCTTTAGAGCCATTTAAATTTATTTAGAATATATACTATAGTAAGTAGCTTTTAAATCACTGTTACTAGTACCAGGCACCTGCTGAAGTTGGAATCGACTCAGTGGCAGTGGGTTTGGTTTTGGTTTTTTTGGGGTATAAACACAAATTTTCCATTTGTAGTTTGGCTTGATTAACTGCATCTGTTCCTGCAAAAGCGATGCATAAGACAAATCACTTTATGCCTTTTTAATAAGGTAATGGGGGAAGGCTCTTAAAAACTTCTTTTAAAACCAAAACTTCAAATATCTCAGCTAGCATGAGGGATTTCATCTTTAAAGCCAGATTTTAAATACTGAATCATCAAATGTAAAGATTTCAAAAGGATCCCCAAAATGACAAGCTGTTCTTCCTCTCCTCCTTTATTTTAGGCTGCACAAAAGTTTATACGAAGTCTTCTCATTTAAAAGCTCACCTGAGGACTCATACTGGTATGTAATTTTCTTGTTAATTCTGTGAGTTGTGTAAATAGTGTAAGTGGTATTCATCCTTTTAAAAGCCAACACGTGTTTGATCTCTTCTTTCTTCTGTCAACTTTTATTTTTTAATGGCCCACCTTTTCAGCACTGGCTTGGCTCAAAATCCAGTTCAGTGAAAAAGTCTGGTTCCAGGAAGGATGATGTCCTCCTCTCTCAGACCTTGCCCTGTCACCTCACGTAGAATTAATTACTCAAAAACTTAAACACAGCATCATTTATGAATGGATTTAAACACTATAAAGGCAGTATTCTTGCCTCAAAGGAAAAAAAAAACAACTGATTTTGCTTCTATAACAGCGTTTTAAGTACCAGAATTTTTTCTTGTAGCATGTAAAACAGAACTGCTTAATCTTTAATTTCACATTGAGCCCAAAATATCTGTGTTTAGCGTGTTTTCTGTGCTTACTGAAAGGTGGGGCTGAAATTGCAGGAGTATTAAGATCAGGCAGTCCAAGAATCGGTTGTGGCTTATCAATTATTCTGCGCTCTACCTCAGCCCACATTTGATGGGTTTCAGAGACTTCATTCTAGTTTGTATCATCCCTGTTTTAAAATGTGCTTTTAAGTTTAGCCCCATTAATTTTATAAATATTTGTTTTGTCAGGCCTATAGCAATCACATTCAAGAGCTTTTTAACCCAGTTTAAGGTGAAAGTAGATGGCATTCTTTAAAAGCGTATTTGAAAATACTCTGCGTATTTTCAAATACATATATGGTTACTATTTGTGACTTTCTTAAAAGAACAGCCCTAATGGAAAGAACTTATATAAAGTGATTGCTTTTTTCCCCCCTCTGAACAAATACAGCCTTACCTAAAGTTCAAAGAATAAGTTTGCTAATAAAAGCAATGACCTAGCAAAATGTATTATTCCATCATTGCTATGGAAACCAAAGTATTCAACAGTTCCTTTGAATGGGTTGTTGGATTAGTGTGAGGACTTGAATCTCCCCAGGCTAGATGTTACTATGGAAATTGAGTTTTGATAAATGAAGTAGTTATCTCTAACTGCTGCATTAAAAAGTAAAAGCATTTGAACAAAGGTCAGTGCTTCAGTAAAGCACTGAGAGGAATATGGTTGCAGACATTTTGTATGCATGTTAGGAAGTATTGGTTGATGGCTTAGCGATAAACACTACTTATTAAAATCTAAATAGTGTGGGCGACAAGGTGGTAGATTCCAGGGCTTTTTCGAGAAATTGCTTTTAAAGAAATAAATGGATTATTTAGGCCTGAGGTTTTTAGATACAGACAAATTGATTATATAAAAGGAAAAATACTACATAAGCAGCCCAAGGTAGAAATTATGTTTACAGTTAAACAAAATACCCGTAGTAGAATTAAGCATCTAATAAAAAAGCCAGTGTAAACATTTCAAAACACAAATGTGCAAAGAAAATACTCCTTATGTAGAAGTACTAAAATGTTCTGTTACTGAGTATACATTATCTTATGGAAAAGTTGAGGTTGGATCTTTATCTGAATTTTATATTAATGGGTCTTGGGGGAAATATTTAGAAACATTTCAACTGTTTCTTGTTTTTTTCTCTTTTGAATGTCCTTGAACGGGAGACAGTAAGGAGGAAACACATTTTCATAGGGTTAAAGTCTCCTAATAAAAGAGGAGTACAATTGCACATAACAGTGTAATCACCTGCTTATTGCAGGGATGTGGTCAGCACCTATCTAAATAGCCTTTCCACCCCGCCAGGGTTTAGTGCTCTGAATGCTTATGCCTGAGATTCAGGAACTTGACCTGCTGGCAAAGAAATTTAATAGCGGGTTGTCTTAACAATGCTTGTACTAATAAAAACAAACTAAAAAGAGGGCCTAGGCCTAGTTTGAGTTCCATCCGTCGACTTTTTCACCTGATCATAAACGTCGGCATAAACGTTGTGGCCTTCAACATCTAAGGAGTGAGGCCGTGTAATCCAGTTTAATAAAGTTTTGTTTGATAGTCTTTCAAATGCCTTGGGGAGGGTTTGTAGCAGACTTGTTCATCTGGCTAAACTCGTTCTTGGGTAATCATAGAGCATTGAGTTGTTTTCTCCTCATTTCTAGTTTCTAGACAATGCCTTTTAAAATGACCTGTGGTCTCCCATTGCATCCTCCCCACCCCACCCTTTGTTTTTAAATGAATGTATCTGAAGCCAACAAAGGCTTGGGTTTTTTTTTTTTTTTTTTTTCCTTTTAAGGCCCAGGTGGATCAAACAGTTCTTTATAAATATCTTCTGTCATTTAATAACTTTTTTTTTTTCTGTTCCCTCTCCCAACTTGGACAATTTACTGAGGACTTGAAAAGCATTCTACGTGGGAATGTTGATCTATATTTTGATGACATAAAATACATTACTTTTTTAATGATTGCCATTTTACAGTCAGAAAGAAGAGCACCCTAACGTTTCTTTTGGAATATAATTACTTTAAAATGTCAAGTGACCCCGTGTTTTAAAAATGCGTTTAAACTATGTCTGAGTTCTAGCTAGTTGCTTATTTTGGATTTTTAGGTTGTAAATGTTTCCTAATGTGCCTTGCAAATTGCCTTTCCAAGGCACAGAACTTTTTTTTTACTTGGGATGAAAGAGTAGAAGATGTCAGTTTCTCGAACCAGAAGTTGAATAGTACTCAAGTTTTTCTCAGTTTCATGTATTTTGATTTTTATATTTAGAAAATGTGTAAAATAAAACTCTTTCTTTGTATGGTTAGACTTTTTACCTGAAACATAATTTGCCTCTCTTCTGGGAAATAATTATATTTCATTTAAAAACATGCTGTATCTGTACGTAGGTAAGATAGCATATATGTAGGCCCATATAGGCGCTTACATGGGCGTTTGTGTGTGTTATATGTAATGTGTATATGTATACATACATGTTGTGCTTCTTGTTGGAAATAATTATGATTTCTCGGTATCAGTGTCAAATGGCCTAATTCCAAATAAAAATATTTGTAGTTTCAGCAACATTAAGATATAAACAATCTACTAAAATTTGTGTAGGGGGCACTGATGGTGCAGTGGTTAAAGCACTCAGACAAGACGTGGCAGTCTGCTTCCATAGAGATCTACAGCCTTAGAAAGCCTATGGGGCAGTTCTGATCTGTCCTATAGGGTCACTGTGAGATAGTGGGTTTCGTTTATGGTGTATACAAGGGACTACGCCCATTGCCATCATTAAGTTGCTCCTAAAACATCTTTAAATTTTTTTTTTTTTACATATTCTGTTCTTATAAATTAACGTGACTGAACTTCTGTGATTTGTGAATCAAGTAGAACAACCTACCATAAATTCAGAACCTTTAAAACTGTACTACCATCCCTTTCTTGTAAGCAGCAGTATAGTCATTTGCGCTCTATCAGTCTCACCTGTCTGGAACGGGGCAGCTCTCTGTGGAAGGCCTTTACATAGCACTCGTGCTTGCTTCAGGCAGCACCCAGAGGCGGACTGCATGGATTGGCTGTCCGTGTGTACTAAATGGCCCCAGAATAGCTGACCACAGGTTGACAAAAAGATGAAAACAACCAAAAAAAGAAAAAAGGCAATTGAAGACATCCCCCACAAAAGAAATCGGGAATATTATACCAGGAACACAGAGTGGAAGTGAAGCACTTTGCTATTCAGTGCTGCGTGTTACAGTGAGTTATAGTCAGGATCCCAGTTTAAGAAAGAATTCCACATTACATCCAGGAAAGATTTTTAGCCCAGATCTGGTTGTAAAGAGGATGAATTTGTATGTTCTGTATTATTTGCTTATGTAGAACAATTAATACCCCAGAGGCATCTGATAATTAAGATACCAGTATGTAATACTTTAAAAAACAATCCCTACTTGAGATTTGCTGCTAGACGTTGTTGTTGTTAGGTGCCATTGAGTCGGTTTCTCACTCATAGCGACCCTGTGTTCAACAGAATGAAACACTGACGCTGCCTGGTCCTGTGCCATCATCACAATCGCTGATACACTTAAGCCCGTTGTTAAAGCCACTGTGTCAGTCCATCTCATTGAGGGTCTTCCTCGTTTTTGCTGACCCTCTACATTACCTGCTGCTAAATACACATAATTTCATGAAGTGATACTACAGTTTAAGTACTAAAAATTCTTACATATAAATTTCTGTTCTAGTTCTCTGCTCTGAACTCTAACCATTTGAATATATTAGGTACAGATTTCGATGAAAAAATACAATGTTGACTGAAGATTTTCCTGGCGCTTACTTCCCTACTAAAAGAACTATTCAAAATGTTCTCGGCCTAAGTAATTGTTACTGTTTTGGTGGAAGTGCAGAAAAGGACTGAAAGGCTCTTAAGTATGTATAGAAAGAATCTCGTTTCCTTGGAAAATTTTTACTTAGAGCTAAATCAGCATAAGATAAAAAACAATACAAGAGCCTTAATGGAGATCATATAATTTGGACCTAGAGATAGATCAAAATTGCTTAAATGACTCCCCTCTGTTATTAGTGGAGATAGTAGGTATTAGTAGAGATGTAGCCCTGGTGGTGCAGTGGTTAAGCATTACGCTGCTAACCAAATAGTCAGCAGTTTGAATCCACCCTATGGGGCATTTCTGCTCTGTCCAGTGGGGTTGCCATGAGTCCGAGTCAACTCAGCAGCAGTGGGTTTGCTTTTTTTTGGTATTAGTAGAGATATTATACTCCCCCCCTCAAAAAAAAGTTTTATAGGATGACATTTTGTACCCAGTGATTTGTTTTTTAGTCTATTTTTAAAACTGCAGAAAAATCATCACATTTATCTTATAGTGTTAAGATGTTACTAATTAAACCTTTCAATTAAGTATTTTCAACCCTTTATTTTCATTTGCTGCTTTGAAATTTGTTTTCTATGTTGGCAGTTTCAGGCTTATTTAAAAAAATGGCTTATGGACATGCTGGTTCAGACCCCTGGAAAGGTATTTATGAGCATGAACGCTTCGAAACAGTTTCTTTTTAGTGACTCACTGGGAAGATGAAGCTTTGCTTCTAGGACTTGTTCTTTCATCTGAAAAACATTTACATAGAAAATTGATTAAACGGTGTTTTGCGATGATAAAGCTTATGAAAGGTTAAGAATTTTAATTTGTTTCAAGAAACATTTTTCACTGATCATTGTGGGGAATCCAAAGATGGGTAGGAACAATCTCCTCTTGCCCTTACGTTCTTAAACAAGTGGGAGAAGATGGTTCATAAAGAGACTAAATAGAATGGCTAAAGTTGAGATAGAAATAATCAGCTGTGAAGGTAGACAGAATGCAGAGTAATATTTTTAAAAAATAATTTAATCACCCAAGAATTTTATTTTGGCAGATATTTTTAGTTCTATAGAATGTACTAGCTGTTTACTTGATGACCTACATCTTTTCTGGTGAAAGATTAGAAACAAAGTAATGTCCTACTTTAGTAAGAGTATCTCACTAGCAGCATTCCTATTCTGTCAGCCCGTATTATTTATATTCAGGGATCTCTAACAGCTTTGATTAAGGATGAATTACTGCCTTGTGTTTTAAAAGTGCACAGTAGGTAACTCTTAAAAATTTTTGACTGCTTTATAAATGCAAACTCTTAAGGATTGGTAGGAGACTCAGGGTAATCACAGTAAATGCAAATTAAAGGAAAGGATATATAGTCACTTGGTGCTAGAAAAAAAATACAAGGATTTGTTGATTTCGTTAAAAAAAGGGAAAAGTAAAATGTTGTATTGATACTTTGCTGCCATACTGCCTTTTTTTTGCGGGGGGGGCTCTGGGGGAACCTGTTTCAGCTCTTATTTATAAGAAAGTGAATCTGAATGATAACTTTTTTGTCAGGTAACTCAGAAGTTGGTATTTCATTTCACTGGGTTTTTATTAGTTGACAAAGGAGGTTTTCCATTGTTTTTGTCAAGAACCCTTAGGAGAAATAGCAGTAGCTTTGCAGCCTGGACGTATGCTCACTTAGGACCAAGTGAAACCCTTGACAGCATGCGCATGCCATCCCGTCTTCTAAAGCAGACCATTGCTTTCTGGAGAAGTCTCTTTGCTGCCTTTGATGAGCACTAGGGACTCCAGACCTTCTTGGTTTTCATCAATTCCAGTCCAACTCTGTTAAAAAAAAGAGTTTACATAGATTTTAGTTATTCTTGTACGATTTCAGGAAAGACAGTAATTGAGAATATTTCCTCGAGAAGAATCCCAAAGCACGGGTCACTTCAGTGTCTGTACATTGACTTGGACTGTCGTCCTCAGTGGTCCAGGCAGCTAGAGCCAGGCAAAGCCCTGTTGTGCGTGGGACCACAGGAAAAAAAGAGACAATCTGACAGATCCACACAAGATGCTTTTCCATGATTTAAACCTTCCTTCTTTTTCACTAATGAGAATAACCAAGAGTTCGTCAGACTTGGGACAAACGTGGTTTTTCTGAAGATGCATTAGGAAAATTGTGGCATCACAGCAGAAATAGAAGATACAGTCTTTGCCCTTGAGGAACCTGAAAAGCTAGTTAAGGAGGCAAAATACAGTTATTTGAAGGCTTCAGAAAGCAATATATGTGCAAGTGCAAATCAATAGTTCAAAACGAAATTAAGTGATGGTAGGGATACAGAGAAGTGGAATGATCCCTTATGGACTGTTCAGGGGTTTTCTGGAAGGGGCACAGTGAATCAGATTTTAAAGGAAGTAAGGAAAGCATAAATTGACAGTGGGACGAAAGAAGGGAAATTCTCACTTAACGTTTTCTTTTAATTCCTTCAAAGTGAGCACGATACTGACGAGGATAGTATATTTAATAAATATTAATCACATTTTGAAAATACTGATTTTTGAAGTAAACTGTCTTATTTTTCCCTCTGTTCCAAGAATAGGAGGTATGCTACAGTGAGCTTTAAGAAAAAAGATTTTTTTAATGGAAAATTACTGACCAAGATACGTAAAAATAAGAACTAGTGAGCCAAAATTGTCCTGCCATTTTTCTGTGTTGTCATAGATACGTAAATATTTTTCCATGACTTTCTTTGATATCTCGATACCAATATTTCCAACTTTTACCTTCGGCTAATAGAAGAAAATACAATATTGAGCCTACTTCAGACTGTAAATACCATAAGTATGTAATGATTGGTGGGGGAGGGGGGAATCTAACTGAATTGAGTGAAAATTTTTTCTTCCTGAAATCAGCTCATTTTGAGCCTCAAAACGCGAATCTGTTGCCATCAGGTCGATTCTAACTCATAGCGACCCAATGGGCCAGGGTAGAACCGCCCCATAGGGTTTCAAGGCCATAATTGCCACATCTTTCTCCCACAGAGTGGTCCTGGTGGCTTCAAACCACTGATCTTTTGGTTAGCATACGAGTGCTTAACCCTTGTACTACCAGCGCTCCTTTTTTAGAACCTCAAAGAGTCTTAAATTCTAAGATTAGATTAGGGACTAGCTATTGAAATAATTCTCTTTCTACTTTAAAAGTTTACATTGTTTCTCAGACTAGCATATAGATTATAAATTCCTTCAGGTCAGAGACCAAGTCTTATTTGTGGGTGTTTATAAGGCATTTAATTCAGGTCATGTTTACTAAACATTGACTTTAATTCTGATTGTTTTTAGCATTTATTCTCTAGTCAGATGTAATTGATTGGGTTGTCTTCCAGCCATCAGGAAAGGACTATGTACAAATTTGCTGTAATAAACTTTTTAAAAGTTACCTAAAACAATTATTCTGAAAGAATTATTTTCATCTTTTTTTTCTTTTGTAAGAAGAATCCATGTAGAACATTCTAGGAAAAGGTCTTGGTATGACTCTATTGAATATGTTCAGTAGAGCAGAGAAACCTCCCGTTCCATTGTGATAGGGTTCAAACGTCATTTTTTTTATCTATTCATCAGAGGGAAAAAAATAATGTTTTAGTCTGAAAGATTTTCAAAGGCTTTACAAACATGTTCTGCTCACCCCCTGAAATTCACTTAGCCTGGGGTAAAGGGGTGCTACTGTTAATTACTATTTGGTGACTGTCAGAGCCAGCACAGAGCAGTTTTGGGGACCCACGGGTCCTGAAACGGGGTCTTCCACAGAGGACTGGCTCTGCCTGGGTGTGACCTGTGCTTCAGACTTTCCGGGGTTCAAGGTCTGCTGTTAGCCCATTAAGCTATTCTTTAGCTGACCTTCACAAGTGGCTTCGTAATCTTTAAATAAATTTGAACACTATTCATGTTTTTCTTAAATCATTCAAAGAGAGCGTATTAGTGTTTGCTAATGGAAGATTTAAGTAGGACATTAAGGAAAAGTGGCGGGTCAGGATTCTTCATGTTGAGCTCATCTTTTTTTGCTTCTAACTTGTGGGGTTATTGTGAGGATTTAGGGAAATGATAAGCACCCAATGCCTGTTCCTTTTACTGGTAATGTTTCTCATTAACATTTTTATAAATTTTATCAGTGACCTTATCAGTATGGATGGTATGTTTACCTTGAACCTTTTTTTCCCCCAAAGATAGGAATTCGTAGCAAAGTATTCCTCTAATTTTAACACAGGATGAGAAAATGCGGACTTTATTTGAGATAGAGTCAAAGCTTGTTTTTCATGCTGAACAAGTTGTCAGTTTTTTCTCTTTGCCTTTGGAAAGTTTCACATTAACAGCATGCGAACTTAAAAATACAGTTGATGTTGAAAGAGCTTAACTAAATATTTTAAATTGGTGGTATTGGAAAGAGATTCTGTAGAAATCCAATTACACTTTTGAAAGCACTATCCTGTTGAAATATAACTTAAAGGAAGTCAGTTTGGTTTCCCAGAAGTACTTTGCATAGTGTTTCTGGCTGAGGAAGAAAGGCTCCGGTCTGCTATTTGGCCAGAAATTGGTAGTACCAGCTTCCTCTGCGATGTTTTGCTTGAGCAGTGTTGATACTTGAACAAATCCCATAGAAACTGCCCCAAGTGGGAAGTAGTTGTCCTTGCTTCAATAGTAAGACTTGGCCCCAATAACTGTAAGTTTCAGATACTGCTAATATTCTTGGCTGAGGAATCTATAGATGTGTGTGAATTGAGAGCAAAACTCAAATGTTTCAGGAACTTTAATGGCTACTGTACTTCAACCAGTTAGTAACGTAAACTTTTAAAAATACTGGTGTAGTTTATTGCTTCATAGCCAATAAAAATAGTGAACAAAAAGAGTCTAGTGTCCCTTACTTCTTGAATAACTCTGAAAATTCATTTCTCCTGCCCATTTAATTATTAAATTCAAAAGACAAGAATGATTTCTCTGTTTAGTTTTCAAGAGTGATCCTTAACAGCAACTGTTTGTTGCCATCAGGAGATTCCGACTCATGGCAACCCAGTGTGTGTGGTGATCTTTTAGTACTAGTAGTTACACTTACTAGTATTAAAATATTTCAATTAAATAGATTTTATGTGAATATAAGTGAAAGGATTATTTCTTATATTACTTTAAAGGTTTGAGTGTATTAACTTGAAAATTTTTAGAGTTTACTCCGGAGCCCTAGTGGTGCAGCGGTTAAGAGCTCGGCTGCTAACCAAAAGATTGGCAGTTGGAATCCACCAGTTGCTCCTGCCCTACCGTGTCCTATAGGGTCAGTATGAGTTTACTCCAAAAAAAAGTACAAGAATTAAGATGTACATTGTTAAAATGGAATGATGTAGGGACCGAAAGAGAATTTAAAAAAGTGTCTTGGTTTAGAGAAAAAGGAGGAGAGAAAAGATGGCAGGCAGGTGGTACATACCATAGGAGTTGAATGTGGACTCTTTCTGGAAATAATTGAGGCACATTTTATGTTCTGTATTCAAGCCTTTTGTGTGTATGTGTGCTTATGGAATTTTGTTTGAGAGTCATAGTGCTTATCAGGGCAGCAAAAATATATTAACCACATGCTGTAGAAATCGCAGTTGATGTGGACAGTATTTTTAAAAGATACAGACTTAGCTGAGTAATCTTAAATCTTTCTGAATATAATACTGCTAAAGCAGGCTCGTGTCCTTTGGACATGTTATCAGAAAGGAACAGTCCCTGGAGAAGGACATCATACTTGGTAAAATTAGAGGGTCAGTTAAAAAGAAAAACCCTCAATGAGGTGGATTGACACAGTGGCTGCAACGGTGGGCTCAAACATAGCAACGATTGTGAGGATGGCGCAGGACCAAGGAGTGTTTTGTTCTGTTGAACGTAGGGTCGCCAAGAGTCGGAACAGGCTCCGGCACCTAAACAACAATGAGGCAGGCAGAAAGGTTGTTGAATTTCACTGTGGTATTAAGTGACAATTGTTCAGAGCAACTCTGAGGTTCTTTCCTTTCTGAAGAAAACTTTTTTTTTTTTTTTAAAGAAACGAGGCTTTTGTGTATGGTTTAGGAATTAGAGTTTAAAAAGTTACCCAAATAAAACTCCGCAGTCAGCCAACACTACTTTAATACGCAAATCTATCTCTAACTCCTTACCCTCCAAAAAAAAAAAAAAAACACTGATTCTTAGAAAATCGTAACAAAATTAAAGCATAAATGCAGGAACTAGTAGTTAATGCTTGGTGAAAGATCTGGGATTTATTTAGGGGGGAACACATGGCCTTGATTACATAGGATTAATTAATTCCAAAGCAGAGTGAAATAAAACTGCATTATAAGTATTAAGTGGTTTTGAAAGATAAGCTAGGAAACTTGGGATAATGTTAAGAGTAATACAGCTTTCGAGGGGCTCAAATATCAGTTTACTCTGTGAAGAGAGCTGTGAAAGTATACAATAAGTTAATGGAATGATTGCAGTCATTTTAGGTCTATATTCTACATGTAAATTCCATGAGGACAGGCCTTTTTTTTTTTTTTTCTGATATATTCTAAGCAGGAGAGGACCTGGCATATAATAGACAGTTGGCAATTATTAAGCAGATACTAGAATTATGGTTTTATATTCTGTGACTCTTTACCAAAGTGAAGTTAATCAGTACCAGACTTTCTGATCTGGTTAAGGAGTTTATTAAATTTATTTATCTTAGTTAATTTCATTTATTAAATATGAAAGCATATTAATGCGTAAAGGTTTAAAACTATCAACTTAAAAATTTTTCTTTTGTTTTAATCCAACCTGAATCCAGAGTGACTGTGTGTGTGTGTGCGCGCGTTAGTGTGAATCTCGACCAGGTGACCTAGTAATTGATTTTGGAGGCCTTGTGTTCAAGTGAAGTGGTTTATGTGTTTGGACAAGTTTCACATAAAAGATGTCAATTGTGGTACGTTAATTTCATCTTATAAATGATTTGATGAGCTCCCTCTTGGGTAGTTCCCAGTTATTTTCCTCCCGCGGCTATCTTATAGCCCATTAGTCCTTTAATAATTTCAGTTTGTTGGTATAGAAATTGTATTTAGACAGTGATGACAGAACCACCCAAGCTCATCTAATCATTTAATGAATTTATGTGTGCAAGAATAGTACATAAAAATAAAAGCACTGGTTCATTTAAAATTGCCATTTTTCAGTTCTTCAAAGGTATGCAAAATAGTTTTTTCTTCATTAGTTAAAGTTACTGACCATTGATGAAATGGTAACCTTACCTCTTCACTAGGTTGAGTTGAAAGTTTTTAATATTTAGTTCCTAATGTAATTAATTCACGGAGCCCTGGTGGCACAGTGGTTAAGAGCTATGGCTGCTAACCAAAAGGTCAGGAGTTTGAAACTACCATCTACTCCTTGGAAACCCTGTGGGGCAGTCACTCTGCTTTGTAGGATCACTGTGAGTCAAAATCCACTCGACTGGCAATGGTTTTTTTTTTTTTTTTTTAATGTAATTCGTGATCTTTCCCCACTTCCTAGGACCATGATTTTTCTCCCTTTTCACATTCTTTCCCAGGCAGTTTCTGTGACCTCTCCTCCTCCTTTTCGTTGTCACAGGTGAAAAGCCATACAAGTGCACATGGGATGGCTGCGACTGGAGGTTCGCACGGTCGGACGAGCTGACCCGCCACTATCGGAAGCACACGGGTGCCAAGCCGTTCCAGTGCGCAGTGTGCAACCGCAGCTTCTCGCGCTCCGACCACCTGGCCCTGCACATGAAGAGGCACCAGAACTGAGGCCACCGCCTGCTGGACGCTCCGTGCCTATGCAATTCATACTGACGTTATGCAGTTCATCTGGCAAAATTTTAACTACAAACTTAACTATATATATATATAAAAAAAAAAAGAAAAAACTGGAAATGTATATTTTGTATATTTGAGAAAACAGGGAATATATTGTGTGAATACCAAAGTGTTTGGTCATTTTAAGAATCTGGAATACTTGCTGTAAGGTGTATGGCTTTACTCAAGCAGATTTCATCTCACGACAGGCAGCCGCATCTCAATATGAGTAGGGGGGTGGTGGGTAGGGGCAGCACGGGGTGCGTTTGCAGTGTTTTTACGTACGCACCATCATTTAATGTGACAGTGTTTAGTAAACAAATCAGTTGGGAGGCACAGGAAGGAGGAGGAAGTTTATGTCAAGATTTTACTTGATATGGGGATATGTTTTTCAATATTAAAGTAATTCCTTGGAGGTGCCCAATGTATGTGGCAATTCACAAATAGCCATTGAACAAATGTGTTGTTTTTTTTTTTAACATATGAGTTGCATATTTTGCTATTCGAAATTTTGTAAATATACAAATCAGCTTTATAGGTTTATTACATGTTTTCTAGGATTCTTTTGGGGGAAAATCATAATTTATTTGAAAATAAGCATGAATACATTTACAGTTAGGATTTGTGGTAAGATACCTCTCAAAAATGTTACCAAATTAATTTCTCGGGGGGGGGGAGAGATAATCACTCAAATGAACTTAAAAAACAAATTTCATGCACTGATTATAATAGGATTGTTTATTTTAAATACGGAAAGACATTTTGTATGAATTCTGGATGCCAGAGCTTAAGAAAGATGGTTAAAGTATACAAAAAGACCTCTTAAAATAAGCTAAACAGTATCATTTTTAAAAAGAAGGACTTAGGATGTAGTTTTCACATGGCAATGTTGAATTTATGATGCAGTTTTCATATACTAAAATGTTCACTCGTGCGGTACTGTCGGTTAAATGCCAGTTTCTGTGGATTTTGCATGTAATATACGGTGAGACACAGTAATTTTACCTAAATTACAGTGCAGTGTAGTTAATCTGTTAATACTGACTCAGTGTCTGCCTTTAAATATAAATGACATGTTGAAAACTTAAGGAAGCAAGTGCTACATATATGCAATATAAAATAGTAGTGTGATGCCGATGCTGTTAACCAAAGGGCAGAATAAATACACAAAATGCCAAAAGGGGTCTTAATCGAAAATGAGAACTTAATTTTGTTTTTAAAATATTGTTTATCTTTATTTATTTTGTGGTAATATAGTAAGTTTTTTTAGAAAACAATTTTCATAACTTGATAAATTATAGTTTTGTTTGTTAGAAAAGTTGCTCTTAAAACGTGTAAATAGTTGCCAAACGGTGTAAATAATTTTGTAAGAGGCTTCAAATGTTTATACGTGAAAACATACATACATAAAAAGCATAAATCGGTTGCTGTTTTGCTTCTTTTTCCCTCTTATTTTTGTATTGTGGTCATTTCCTATGCAAATAATGGAGCAAACAGCTGTATAGTTGTAGAATTTTTTGAGAGAATGAGATGTTTATATATTAACGACAATTTTTTTTTTTGGAAAATAAAAAGTGCCTGAAATATTCATGTTGTGATTTCCTTCTTCACCTACAATAGTGAGAACAATTAGCTAGCAGATGCCATTCTCAAAGCTAACTATTTAAGAATGTTTGATTAGGGCAGTTAATAAAAAATCAATTCCCAGGCATTTTCCATGAGCCACACTGAACCAACATCTACCTGTGAGATAGGGATTTATTTTAAAAATATAATTAACCTTTTAATTAGAAGTATAAAGGGAGGCATGATGCATGAAGACTTTTTTTCTGGTCACTACAGACATTGCACTAACCTTATTAAGATCCTTAGTTGAAAATAATGCAGTATAATAGTTTGCTAGTATGGAGATTTTCTCAGATGCAAACAAAATTGTGTCTTTAATATTTTTACTTTTTTAAAGAGTGAACATTAAAAGTTTATTTTATTTTTAACTCAATAACGACAAGCACACTTAGGACCTAGATCTTGGTTTCTAATAGCATTCTCCAATAAAAACGAAGCTCCTTGGGAAAATGGCTCATTGTAGTACCAGCGCAGGAAATAACGTAAAGTGAGCCTGGAGCACCTTGTAGTGCCCGAAAGTAAAGAAGGGCTAAAACTCCTGCACGTATTTGTAAGTTTATATTATAACAATACACGTGAATGGATGAAAAGTCTGCAGGAGGGTTCCAAATAATCATCGTAGATACTCCACCCTTAAGGAAGTGGAGTGTAACTCATTAGTGTAGGCTATGTATAGTGACCAGAAGAGAACAGTGTGGAAAGGAGATGGGAGAGTAATTTTACAGTGGGGAATCCTGACAAAATGCTACCTCAGCCAGGTGATCAAGGTTCATAGCAACAGTGATAAGTCATGTTGATAACATGTACCATTGATGTGATGAGAATGGCATTTTGCCTCTGATACTCCCCACAAACCCGTAACCCCAGTCTAATCATAAATGTTACCAAATTCCAGTTGAGGGACATGCTACAAAATACCGTCAAGGTCATCAGAAACAAGGAAAATGAGAAACTGGGACTGCCAATAGGAGCCTAAAGAGACATGATGACTAAATGTAATGGGTTATCCTAGAGAGGATGATGAACAGAAAAAGACATTAGGGGAAAGGTGGGGGAGTATGAAATATGGATTTCAGTGAAAAATGTATCAACACTGGTTCATTAATTGTGACAAAAGACCTCGTGCAGCAATGGTTTAGTGCTCTACCGCTAACCGAAAGGTTGGTTGGAATCCACCCAGCAGCTCTGCGGGAGAAGGACCTGGCAATCTGCTCCCGTAAATATTACAGCCTAGAAAACCCTATGGGGCACTTCTCTGTCACATGGGGTCAGCATGAGTCGAAAATCAGCTTGAAGGTACCTAACAACAATTGTGACAAATGTATCATACTAATGTAAGATGTTACTAATAGGGGAAGTTGGATGTGGCGTATATGGGAATTCTCTATTACTGCTTCCTTAAAGATTACAGACTTGGAAATCACATGGGGCAGTTCTACTCTGTCCGACAGGGTCACTATGAGTTGGAATTGTCTTGATGGCAACAGGTAGTATCTTGCTTAGCACAAAGTCTAGCAAAATAAATAGCCATCACTGTATCATTAATAAAAGTCGATTTTACTGATAAAGTGATAGGATGTAGTACAGTGGTTCTCAAATTTTGTTGCACATTAGAATTTCCTGGGCATCTTTTAAAAAAAACCCTGATGCCTGGACCTCACCCCAGACCATTAAATTAGGATCTGTGAGCACTGAGCTTGGGCAATGATATTTTGTGAAACTTTCCTGACCGTGCATTAAATCTCCTCTTGTTTTTCAATCTATTATTATTATTTTCTTTATTAACTTTTATTGAGCTTCAAGTGAACGTTTACAAATCAAGTCAGTCTGTCTCATATAAGTTTACATACCTCTTACTCCGTACTCCCACTTGCTCTCCCCCTAACGAGCCAGCCCTTCCAGTCTCTCCTTTCGTGACAATTTTGCCAGCTTCCCACTCTCTCTATCCTCCCATCCCCCCTCCAGACAGGAGATGCCAACAAAATCTCAAGTGTCCACCTGATATAATTAGCTCACTCTTCATCAGCATCTCTCTCCCACCCACTGTCCAGTCCCTTTCATGTCTGATGAGTTGTCTTCGGGGATGGTTCCTGTCCTGTGTTCAATCTATTATGAACCTTATTTTTTGTCAAAGAGGCAGTGAGTTCTGTACCAAGAGTTCTCATTGTGCCTTTCCTTATTTTAGGTGCAAAACACACGTACTTACAGCCATAACTACAAACTTTAACCCATTCACTAGGCTAGGGAAAATATAACCTAACACAGTTATTTAAAAAAATAAAAGTTTTACTAAATAGACAATAGATAAGTGGTAACTTTGGTGAAGGGTAAGACAGCATACAATACTGGGGAAGCCAGCACACAATACTGGGGAAGCCAGCACAACTTGTCCAAGGCAAGGCCATGGCAGCTCCCCAGACACATCCAAACTCCCCGAGGGACTGAATTACTGGGCTGAGCGTTGTGGGGCCCATGGTCTCGGGGAACATCTAGCTCAATTGGCGTAACATAGTTTATAAAGAAAATGTTCTACATTCTACTTTGGTGAGTAGCATCTGGGGTCTTAAAAGCTTGTGAGTGGCCATCTAAGATACTCCACTGGTCCAACCTTGTCTGGAGCAAGGGAGAATGAAGAAAACCAAAGACAAGGGAAAGATTAGTCCAAAGGACTAACAGACCACAACTACCATAGCCTCCGCCAGACTGAGTCCAGCACAACTAGATGGTGCCCGGCTACCACCACCGATTGCTGACAGGGATCACAATAGAAGGTCCCGGACAGAGCTGGAGAAAAATATGAAACAAAATTCTAACTCATAAAAAAAGACCAGACTTACTGGCCTGACAGAGACTGGAGAAACCTTGAGAGTGTGGCTCCCAGACACCTCTTTAGCTCAGAACTGAAGTTACTCCTGAGGTTCACCCTTCATCCACATATTAGACAGGCCTATGAAACAAAACGGGGCTAAAGGGGCACAACAGTCTAGGGGCAAGGACTAGAAGGCAGGAGGGGACAGAAAAGCTAGTGATTGAAAACCCAAGTTTGAGAAGGGAGAGTATTGACATGTCGTGGGGTTGGTAACCAATGTCACAAAACAATATGTGTACTAACTGTTTAATGAGAAGATAGTTTATTCTGTAAACCTTCATCTGAAGTAAAATAATAAAATAAAAATATAAAAGTTTTACTGATGTAAGTTTGAATTTGCTGACTTTGTTTATCTGCCACTTCGAATTGTCTCTAAAAGTAGATGGGGTATAAATTATGATATAGATATTATAGAATTAGATGCCTTTCGGGAGAATAACCCCCTCATTTGGTTTCATGAAGACAGAGTCACTTCTTTTTTTTGTCTTCATTATTGTACTTTAGATGAAGGTTTACAGACCAAGCTAGCTTCTCATTAAACAGCACACATATTGTTTTGTGACATTTGTTACCAACCCTATGACATGTCAACACTATCTTTCTTGAACTTGGGTTCCCTGTTAACCAGCTTTCCCATCCCCTCCTGCCTTCTAGTCCTTGCCCCTGGGCTGGTGTGCCCCTTTAGTCTTGTTTTGTTTTATGGGCCTGTCTAGTCTTTGGCTGAAGGGTGAACTTCAGGAGTGATGACTTCATTACTGGGAGATATTTTCACTTTTAATTTCAAGTTTTCTCATTATCTGGCTCTGCCCCAAAATTGTGCTAAGAATTTGAATGTGAAAAACTGCAACCTGTTTTACAATGCCTGTCTGAAGGAGAGAACCTTAAGTGGATATCAAAATGGCTGATTCTATCACTCTAGCCTCTTCGTACATAAATATCATTAGTTTTACCTCCTAGGGAGCCCTAGTGATGCAGCGGTTAAGCGTTTGGCTGCTAACCAGAAGGTTGCAGTTCGAATCCACCAGCCATTCCTTGGAAACCCTATGGGGCAGTTCTACTCTGTCCTATAGCATCACTATAAATCAGAAATCAACTCGACTGCAATGGGTTTTTTTTTTTTTTTTTTTTTTTAGGGTGAGTACAAGAAAAAATCGTAAGTTACCTGCTCATGGGAGATAAGATCATTTCTTTGACTTAAATTTATTTCTAGAAATTGAAAAAAAAAAACAAAACAAAACTGTGAGGCTTTTGCAAGCAAGGACAATTCTATTATGTCTACATAACAAAAATCAGAGATTTATCGGTATTGAGTTAGTAACTGATAACTGTTTGAATTAAGAAATTTTCTTGTGAGTAGAAACCTCCATTCTTGCTTCAGTTCCCCATACTTAATTGTATCCAGCTTCCTAGCATTTAAACAGCATTTCACCCCAGATTAGAGGGCATTGTTTTTTCAAGTTGTCTTTTCCCTCTCTGAATTATCCCTTTTCCTCTTTTGTAGGCTCCCCTTTCTGGTCCTTTTTCTTCTCTTGCCATCCACCTACAAAAAAAAAAAAATCCGTATTTGCCAAAGCTCAGCTCAGGCGCTCTATCTTTGATTAATCACAGTAACTGGAACGTCTGTTCTATTTGGAGACATTATGATATTTCAGCATGTGAATTATTTTCTGATTTTTAATATACATGCTTTTCTTCCTCAAATTTTTAGCTCTTGAGAAGAAATACCATCTCTTGGATTGTCTTTGTATTTCTGCCCTTATTAATTGATTGATAAAGCAGGTGTCAAAACATAGCTTTCTGGTGCTGTCCAAACTGGCTTAAGCCTCTGCAACAATTGAATAAGCCAGATAGTTGCCAAATTTCTTCTTCATGTTGCGCTATTGATAGAGCTTTAGTATTGGATTTTTGATAAGATGTGTGACTGTGGAACTGTGACTATGATACAAGCAAACATGTAATGCCCTGAGGATTTTTGAGTTTATTAATGGGTTTTCAAGGGAAAATTGTTTTAGAAAGACAACTTTGCCTAACATGGTTTTCAAAGCTGCAAATAATTTAATTGCTAGTCTTTATTACTTCCACCAAATAAATATCTGTGTTCAAACATAATCTGACCAGCCTCTTTGTAAATAAGGCGCAGTAACAAGACAAAAATAGAAAAATACACCAGATTTTGTTTGGGCAGAATGCATCTATGTGGTCTGGTTTCAAATAAGTAATGCTCTGAATTTTAACTATCTTAAGTTGATACTTTCATATGCAAGAATATAAGCATTTCTATAACCCCAAAAGCTTTCATGAGGTTATATTTGCTAGGAGGAATAGAAACATAATAAAGATAGCTGGTTTACAAAGAAAAGTGAAAATTCTGAGTTTCTGTATAAAAAATTCTTCTAATTATAAATACCTTTCATGTGATTTATTATGTTTTTTTTTTCTTTCGTAGTCAGTTAAAAGAGCTATTTAATAATTTCAAGATTTTGTCACCTATAACTCTGGGATGAGTAATCAAAAAATAGTCTTGTTGATTAGTTCAACACTGCAGAGAAGAATCTAACCAAAGATGGAATTTGGTTCACTTCAAAGTAGAGATCAGATTTAGTAAAGGAGAAAAAAACCCTTTTTTGTTATGTTATGGCCCATAAGTTAATCCAGGGAGGTCTGGTGGGCTTAGTTGCAGATAGGAGAGGGAATCCAGCTAGATTTTGAAGAACATTTTTTCTGTAGGCAGGCCATGTCGTGCTTATCTAAGGATTCTCTAATTGGGTACCATGAAATGATGCACTTAGCCCAAGTTGCAATGTAAGAAAGGAATGAAATAATGAAGTAGAACAAAACACAAGGTAACTTGGTGGGAGAGAATGCTAAAAATTAGCCTTAAAAAAAAAACAACTCATTGCCATCTAGTCAATTCTGACTCAGCAACCCTATAGGACAGAATAGAACTACTCCATAGGGTTTCTAAGGCTGTAATTTTTATGGAAGCAGACTGCCACATCTCCCACAGAGAGGCTGGTGGGTTTAAACCTCCGACCTTTTGGTCAGCAGCCAGGTGCTTAACCACTGTGCCATCCACCCAAACACCAAACCCACTGCTGTTGAGTGGATTTTGACTTATAGTAACCTTATAGGACAGATAACTGCCCCCATAGGGTTTCCAAGGCTGTAATGTTTACAGGAGCAGACTGCCATGTCTTTCTCTTGTGGAGTGGCTGGTTGGTTCGAACTGCCAACTTTTTGGTTAGCAGTCGAGCGCTTTAACCACTGTACCACCAGGGCTCCTACTGTGCCACCAGGGTTCCTTAAAATTAACTTAAGGCTATTTGGCCACCAAAGACGTTTGAATGACTCAGTTACTAAAAAAAAAAACACACATATATAAAAAAACGAGGTTGAGTAGGAAACCAAGAAGCTCGTATAGACTTATAGGTGAAGATGGTAGATTGTGAAAAAATTAATTTTGCAATTTCATAAAACCCTGCTAAAATGGAGCACCCTCCCCCCACCCCCCACCAAGGCTTAAACCTATGGGGAAAACCTAAGAGAAACAACAACCAATTTTGGAAGCTGAAGCTAGATAAGTGGCAGCAGGCTGGACAGAATTGGAAAAGCTGAATGCTAAGCTAGTAGTGGAGAAAGCTGAGAACTAATATACAACATCTCAAAAGGTCTCAGGAATTGGTGGCACCAAGTATTTCTGGAATTGGAGCTAAAATAAGATTGTTAACAGTTGGCCTAAGAAGCGATTAAATCCCTAGCTCTTCTTCTCACTGTGAATAGAGAAAAACCAGCTAGTCCTTACCCCAGTAAAAAAATACGTTTATAAGTTTTTCTCCTAGAGAAGGTCTCTAAATTAATGGAAAAGCAGACCCAGTTGAGGGTAGGGGGGCCATATGGAAAATAAGATTAATTGAATACTCACATATTGGTTGCTGAGATGAATCACCCTTATCTTCCCCCCATTGGTTCTTGGTGAAATGGTTAAGTGCTTGGCTGTTAACCAGAAGGTTGTTAGTTCAAACCCACCAGCTGCTCCAAGGAAGAGAGATGTGGTATTAAGCGTCTGTAAAATTACAGCTTTGAAAATCCGATGGGGCAGTTCTACTTTGTCCTATAGAGTTGTGATGAGTCTGAATCTACTGAATGGCAAAGAGTTTGGTTTTTTAATTTTGCTTCTCAGAATGTTAGAAATGGCCTTTACCCTCCAGGAAGGAGGCTGGAAGAGTATCCAGAATGTACTAGCTCAAGAGAAAAGATTTGAAATACTGAAAATGCCGAGTTCCCATCACCCAGCCCAATCAGCTCAGAGAGAAACCTATAGGTGATTAGCTTCACACACATTCTCAGAACTTCCAATAAGGGCTATGGTCCTTCATAAGTATTCAAGTATTAACAAATGACCAAGATTTCTCAGATATCTAAAAGATAAAGATGAAAAAAGTTAAGAGCAACTGGGAGAAAAAGAAGACATGTAAGGTGATTAAAATGTTAACTGAAAAAGAAAAACTATTATGAATACTCTCAAAGAGATTAGAAAGATATTATAACTATTAAAAACACAGGGTGCTCTAAAGAATATCCAGAGAGTAAAAAATTAAAATATGACAGCAGAAATGTAAGACTCAATAGTAGAGCAAAAAGAAAAGAAGTGCAAGAGAAGACAAGTAAATTAGAGTTTCAGTCCTGGAAGTTATCACCTAAATAAAAACTTCAGAAAGAAAGAATAGAAAAAATGAGGAATGAAAGGATTAAAAAACAATTCAAGGAAATTCCTTAAAGCTAAAGGGCAGAATTTCAAGTTTGAAAAGGACCTCTAAAAGCTCCCACACATCAGTGTAAAACAGACGCACATTAGGGTGAAATTTCAAATCCTGAGGTCGTAGAGAAGTTCCCACAACTCCTAGAGAGGAAAATAAAAAAGTAACATATGAAGGAAGCTGAATGACTTCAGACTTTTTTTATCCGCAACAATGAAATCTAGAAGACAGAGGAGAAATGTCTTTAGAATTCTGAAAAAAAAAAAAAGAATTTTTAATCTAGAATTTTATACCCAGTCTCATTATCAATCAAGAGTGAGGAAAGACTGAAACATTTTTAGACATGTAAGCCTGCAAAAATTTTACTTTTTTATCTTTCCAGGAGCTACTGAAGGATGCACTTGACCAAAATGAGGGAGTAAACCAAGAAAGAGAGACACAGGGGATACTAGACACAGAATCAGCACAGATGAAAGGTGCGGGTGATTTTCAGGGGTGATGGTGGAAGGAGATCCCGGTTGCAGATCAGGCATAGAGGGCAACTGGTCCTGATTGGAACGAGTTGGAATCTCTGGGATAATTTTCTCTAAGATTATGAAATCGATACAATATCTGATGCATATGAATACCATTTGGCTAAACCCATAGCCAAACGCAGTCTGTGACCTGATTTTTTTTTTTTTTTCCTGCTCATCAGCTAAGAAGGACTTAAACATTTCTAAGGGTTGAGAATAAAGAGGAAGAAAAAGAAAACAGGCAAAGAATATGCAACAGAATCTGTATGTGGCCCACAAAGCCTAAAATATTTACTGTCTCCTTTACAGTCTGCAGTTCTAATCCACCAACTGCTCCTTGGAAGCCATATGGGGCAGTTCTACTCTGTCCTATATGGTTGCTATGAGTCAGAATCAACTTGATGGCAATGGGTTTTCCTTTGCAGAAAAAGTTTGCAAATCCTTGATTTAGACAACTGGTAGAGTTTTGAGTTTAATTGAAGAGTGGAACTGGGCTTCCAAGGAGTGACTGGTGAATTTGAACTGCTGATGTTTTTGGTTAGCAGCCGAGATCTTAACCACTACGCCACCAGGGCTCCACCAGGAGTTAGATATAATAATATTTGAAGACTCTTTATTATACAAAATGGTCGAAAGCAATCTGTGTTGACACACTGATATCAGTGTTTGTGGTTTACAAAGTAAAAACACACCAAACAATGCAGTTATCTTGAAAAAACTCATAGGAAATAATTATTTCTCTCCATGTTTCTTAATTTTCCACACTGCATTTAGCACATAGTAATTGCTCAATAAATGTGAGTTGAATAAATAATCTGCAAAAATCCTGATGAACAGAGAAGAAACCTTAGGTAAGTTAGAGTAAGAAAATTAAAAAAAGAAAATTAGGATGATCTAAATCTGAATAACAAGAGGTATCATTGCTGATGTCAGATGGACCTTGGCTGAAAGCAGAGAATACCAGAAAGATGTTTACCTGTTTTTTATTAACTATGCAAACGCATTTGACTGTTTGGATTATAACAAACTATGGATAACATTGCAAAGAATGGGTATTCCAGAACACTTAATCGTGCTCATGCAAAACTTGTACATAGACCAAGAGGCAGTCATTTGAACGGAACAACAGGATACTTCTTGGTTTAAAGTCAGGAAAGGTGTGCATCAGGGTTGTATCCTTTCACCGTACTTATTCAATCTGTATGCTGAGCAAAGCATCCAAGAAGCTGGACTATATGAAGAAGTACAGGGCATCAGGTTTGAAGGAAGACTCATTAACAACCTTCGTTATGCAGGTGACAAAACCTTGCTTGCTGAAATCGAAGAGGACTTGAAGCACTTATTGAAGAAGATCAGACTACAACCTTCAGTATGGATGGATTACACCTGAACATAAAGAAAACAAAAATCTTTACAAATGGGCCAATAAGCTACATCATGATAAACAGAGAAAAGATTGAATTTGTCAAGAATTTCGTTTTACTTGGATCTACAATCAACACCCATGGAAGGAGCAGTCAAGAAATGAAAAGGCACATCGCATTGGGCAAATCTGCTGCAAAAGACCTCTTTAAGGTGTTAAAAAGCAAAGATGCCACCTTGAAGACTAAGGTGCACCTGACCCAAGCCATGGTGTTTTCAATTGTCTCGTATGCATGTGAAAGCTGGGCAATGAATAAGGAAGACTGCAGAAGAATTGATGCTTTTGAATTACTGTGTTGGCGAAGAATATTGAATATACCATGGATTGCCAAAAGAACAAACAAAACCTGTCTTGGATGAAATACAGCCAGAATGCTCCTTAGAATCAAGGATGGCCAGGCTTTGTCTTACATGCTTTGGGTTCGTTATCAGGAAGGTCCAGTGCCTGGAGAAGAACATCATGCTTGGTAAGGTAAAGGGTCAACGTAAAAGGGGAAGACCCTCAATGAGATGGATTGACACAGTGGCTACAAAAATGGGCTCAAGTATAACAACCATTGTGAGGATGACGCAGGACCAGGCAGTGTTTCTTCCTGCAGTACACAGGGTTGCTGTGAGTGGGAACGGACTGGATGCCACCTAGCAACAACAAAAATCTGAGTAAAAAATACAAACACTGGTCATGAATTCTTACCAGATACTATTAAAAAACTAGTATTCTGTGTTATAGTAGGAAATATTTTGAAATCAACATAAGAGCATTTTACAGTTTGAATATTATAAGTTACAAAATGCTTTTGACAATACTAATCTGCTGAATAATGGATATACTACCCATTGCCTTTGAGTCGATTCCGACTCATAGAGACCCTATAGGACAGAGTAGAACTGTCCCATAGAGTTTCCAAGGAGCGCCTAGTGGATTCGAACTGCTGACCTTTTGCTTAGCAGCCGTAGCCCTTAACCACTACGCCACCAGGGTTTCCAATGGATATACTAAGACTCACATAATAGGATTCAAAGCCACTTTTAATACCTTTTGTACTTAAATAAACATACCTTGCTAAGTACATTGATTTCGTATATGCTTGAAAGGAAAAAAAAGATAAAAAGATCATGAAGTGATATTTATTCTTCTTTGACCCTAAAATGAGCCCAAAAAACAATATGCTTGTTATTTACATAGAAAATTTTATCTTTGAAAGCACAGCCCTTTGAAAATATTCAATGATTAATCATGGCCCTGCTGCTGTGAATTAGATTAGTATCTTTTTTCTCTGTCTACCTGCAGAGACACTTAAATTAAAGCACCGTAATAAGTACTGCTAATTTTCTATGTGGCTGAAGGGATGTGGATCTTTGTTTTTAAAAGAAAATCATGCTCAAATGTATTTTAAAAATTACTTTTTATTAAAAATATTGTTTGGATGTTAAGGTTTAAAAAAAAGTTTAAAACTAATACAAAATTTAAACTTTGATAATAATATACTAAATTCTTGGGTAATGTATTTTATCTGTCTTCACTTCATTTTCTAAGGGAGTGAAGGGTCTGAGTTGGGGGATAGGGCCATCTAATCTTACCCTTAGAATACTTGTTTGAAGATGACAACGGCTAAGACCCATGTGTGTTTCTTTGCCAAAAGATTATAACTTGTTTATTTTCCCAGAGACAAAGTTTTTTTTTCTTTCTTTCCTCCTCTCTCCTTATAAAAACAACAGAAATGAAAACCCAAAAAATACCACAATAATTTTCTCCCAAGCACAAAAGTTTTTGTAAATGCAACTTTTGTTGAAAATATTATAGCTTCCTCTTTGAATTTTAATTGCTCTTGGATTCCAGATTTACTCACACTTAACACTAACCCATTGCCATCAAGTCAACTCTGACTCGTAGTGAATCTATATGACAGAATAGTACTGCCCCACAGGGTTTCTAAGGCTATGATCTTTAAGGAAGCAGGCTGCCACATCTTCTTCCCATGGAACAGTTAGTAGGTTTGACCACTGACCTTTTTGGTTAGCAGCCGGGTGCTTAGCCACTGCACCACCACGGCTCCTTACACTTACACTACTCCAGGTGAATTGTGGAGCTGTGAAACCCAGGTGAGATTACCAGAGTGAATGTCACAGTTCCTTTTCTTGTCTCACTTTTCACAGGGATTGTAGGAGGTGGCACAGCTCTGGGGGCACAGTGGTTAAAGTGCTCGACTACAAACAGAAAGGTTAAGAGAAAGATGTAGCAGTCTACTTCTGTAAACATTTACAGCCTTGGAAACCCTAAGTGTTGTTCTGCTCTCTCCTATGGGGTCACTATGAGTTAGAATTGACTTGGTGGTGTGGGTTTTGGTTTGGTAGGAGGTGGTGGAGAACCAAAGATTTCATAGGATTGCAGCACCGAATTATACTTGTCATCATTCCAGTAGAGGCTTGGGAAGCTATCTATCTGTCCAACATGATTCCCCACAGTATTCCACGAACTTTATACAAAAATAAACAAAAGTTTTTAATTGAATACATTTATAATAGATTGAAGTATTCTAAGAACAAGAATTTATTGCTCCAAAACTGTGAAACAATGAATTCCTGTTCTTTAAATACTTGAAAATATAGTCCAGATGTGTTGAGTGCTGTCTTGGTCATTGTAAAAATGTCTACCAAATGTGAAGATTATTATATAATTGAAAAGATGACTAGAACTTCAGAGATTCCCTTCTACCCTCCAAGGTTTACTCGTCAGAATGTGAGATATTCATTTGTTGAAAGATATGTTCTGTTTTTTGCCTTGACAATGTGATTGTTATGAAATTATGGGCAATGTTGATATTTTGACTAACCAAAAAAACTAAACCAGTTGCCATCAAGTTGATTCCAAATCATGGTGACTCCATGTGGATCACAGTAGAATGGTGCGCCATTGAGTTTTCAGCAGCTGATTTTTCAGAAGTTGATCACCAGGCTTTTCTTCCTATGTGCCTCTGCGTAGACTTGAAGCTCCAACCTTTTGGTTAGCAGTGAGTACGTTAACTATTTGCACCACCCAGGGACTCCATTTTGGCTAAAAGTGAAACAAATGGACTGTTTATAATCCTGGAATGGCATCAGATAAGTGAGGTATGAAGACTAAAAATTAAAAATAATAAAAATAGAGTCAGTTACTTGGGAAGACTAAGAGGGAACAGATTTTGTGATACAATAGAAAACAAAGTGCTTCGATATTCTAGGCATTTTACTAAGGCTAATTTTAAGAAAAATATTTTCCTTTAAGAAAATTAGAGATGTTTTACAAATGTTATTTTTCCCTACTAATTTCCATAAATTTTATGAGTGCTTAATTAAAGCAAATGTGATAACACTGTCTTTTGGGGTTTATAACACATGTAGATGTAATACATTTGATAACTACAGCAAAAAGCAGGGGACTGGTAAATGGCCTTACCTGGTTGCAAGTTTTCTACATTTTACATGAAGTAGTACAATATTAACTCTAAGTGCACTGCACAAAGTTAGAGATGCATTTTATAATCCCTAGAAAAACTACTAAAAAATACAGAGATAAGCTTAAAAGCCAATAGATAAATTAAAATGGGATTCTAAAAAGAAAAATCAAAGAGAAAATAAGGAGAGGAAGAGGAAGAGAAGAATAAAAAACAATGGAAACAAACAAAACAAATAGTAAAATGTGAATCTAAATCCTGTAATATCACTAATTACATTAAATGTTAATGAATTAAAAAGCTACAAGCAGACTTTCTCCCCCGCATATTTTTGGAGCTGGTTGTTCCTTATTTTTGAAAAAAACAAAAATTAACCCTCTGGATGGCATCTTTAGTTACACAGATGTAAAGTAAGCATCCATTCACACATTGTTCTGGAGGTAAATTTTGGATGTAGCTGTTATTAATAATCTGATTCCTGCCCAGTGGCAACTGGACTTCCGCAAGTGGTTTACTTCCTAGGTCTAAATGGGTCAAGGATTAAGAAGAGCTGAATAAACAAAGAGCTGAAACACTTGGAGACCTTTCTGCTATCAAAGCAGAAAGTGATATTGTCTTTTTTTTTTTGGAAAGCCCAGCATTTTGTTTGCTTTTCATAACTAAATCTCTACTAGTACTTTATAATGTTGTTATAAATTGAATGTGTCCCTCAAAATATGTGTCGAAGCCCATGTACCTGTAAATATGACCCTGTCTGGAAATAGGGGTTTCCTTTGTTATGTTAATGAGGTCATACCAGAGTATAGTGGGTCCTAAACCTAATTACTTCTAAGTGCTGTGTTATAAGAACAGCAGAATAGATGCAAAGCCCAGGAACAGATTACCCAATAAGCAAGGTAAGCACGTGCTTAGGACATTAACAAAACAGGGGCACCAATTGTCCACAGCAAAGACTCATAGATGCCAAGGACATAAGGAAAAGCCAGCACACAACAGTGACTCAAGAAAGACTCGGTTCGTTACCCTTATTATGTATGTAAGTAGATATTGCTCAGCAGCTTAATTGTGATGAAATCACTGAAGAATATATAAAGAATAGAAAGAAATATTTTTTATTATAACACGTTAGAGATGAAAGATCTATCGAAAAATATAATACTGTAATTTGTAGTATTTGTTTTCTGATCATTAAATTTTCTTTTATGACGTATTTTCATTTGTTCATTTATAATTATAGAATTTATTTTGAAACAAGCCTCAAAATTGAAGTATGAGCCATTTAAAGGAAAATTTGTGAAAAGTTAATTTTTCATTGTGGGATAGCAACAGAATTTTACATTGATTGTTGAAACAACTAAGTTCTCTGACTCATTGTAGAGCGTATGGAATATTCTTTTTGTAGAAAATGTGATATATAGAAAAATCTTAGCACCCCACAACCACTAAAAATTTTATAATCCAGTTCATCTCATTCCACTAAAATGGCACATACCACATTTGCCACATTTGCCACATTCAATCGCTAGTATTATAGTTACATTTGAAAGAACTTGCATCATGGATGGCTAACACATACACATACACACATATATATACGTATAACTCACACATCCCATTGGAATGGGTGAGTAAGTAGAGGAGAAGGCACCAGAGATTATCAGTGCTTAGGGCCCTCACATGCCTTAATCTGTCCTTGACAGAGACACACACAGGTGAAGACAGATACCAAGGAATGCCAAGGAACACCAAAGAATGCTAAGGAATACAAGGGAACACCAAGGAACTTCTGGAACTACTGACAAAGAAGGACCCTCACCTGGACCTGATTCTCCTTCTAGCCTCCAAAATTGTGAGACAATAATGAACTGTTCTTGAAAGCTACCTACTCACTTGTGGTAGTTTTTGTCACAGCAGTACGAGGTAACCAGGACAGATGTGTAACCATCATGCTTCTAGGCAGCAGTGACTCAAAGCTAACAAAATGAACAGTGACCAGGAAACTGAGAACTGATAGAACTAACAGGAAGGGACCAGGTACTACAAATTTTATCGAAAAATAATGCTCAGGAAGGTTAAGTGACTGATTTTACTTCATGGAAACATAGCTAGTAACAGAGCTGGGAGTTCTGATTTCAACTCCTTGGCTCTTTCCACAGTAATAGACTTGTTTCAAGAGTCAGGAGACTCGCTATAAGTATAGGGAAGCCCATCAGAGTCACGAAATTAGGGAATCTGGATCTGGAGACAACTTTCAGCGCCTCTTGAAGGCTTTCCAGCCTTCCTTTTGGGGTAGGAGCCAGTTCCGGGGGTAGGAGCCAGTTCCCAGCCTGGACCTGTCAAGAGAAGCAGGTAAGCCCTGATAAGAAGGTGGTGGGTGGATTTATCTGCTTGGAGAGAGAAGAGCAGACCCTGAGTGTCCCTCAGAGGAATAGTAGAAGATCGGAGTTGTCATGCGTAGGGAATGCTTGATCCATTAACTTGTTTTATCCAAGCCACATAAGACAAGTCACTGTAGGAAAAGAATGGGAAGTACTTTCCTTATGATTCTACCTAAAGGAAAGCAAGGATAAAGGGAAAGTGGGAGATGTTCCCAGGCCTTTGATCTTCTTTACCTGCCAGTGGCCTCCCCTCCCCCTTTAAGAGACTTCCTGAGGCAGGAAGTGGTGATGTCATCCTGTGTTTGTCAGCACCCTCTTGTTCTGAGTCATCGGATTGTTGGCAAAGTTATCCAGAAGATTTCCAAGTAGATGATTTACTCTTTTCAGGGGCTTGGCATTGTGCTGAGCAGCTCTCACTCAATGAGCTGCCAGACTTCCATTCATTTCAAGAATCTCCTTGGAATGTCATTCAGTGTCCTTATAAGTGTAGCATCTTCTCACCTTTATTGACACTATCCTATATTGACTAACTCCAAGTTTAGGGAGATCAAAAAATTAGACAGTTGGATACACTACAGTTAATTTTAGTATTTTGGACATTAATACACATTCCAATTTTTTGCTCTTACAAACAGTGCCATAGGAGCATCTTTATACATAAATGTGTGTGTGTGTATTGATGTTTCTATAGGAGATATCACTAGATGTGGAACTGAGCGGTCAACAGATATAAACATTTATTTATTTATAATTAGTAAATTTAAAACTTTTTTAGTAGGAAAATTTCCAAACAAATATAAAAGCAGAGATGATAGTTTAATGAACACGCATTCTCATTCACTCTTTATCTAGCTTTAAGGGTAATCAATTAAACTGCCTCTGCTCCCACCCATTCCCTGGCTTCCCCCTTGACTATTTTAAAGCAAATCTCAGACTTCATATCCTTTCATTCATAAATATTTCAGTATGTAATTCTAAAAGATTACCACATTAAAAAAAAAAAAAAAACCACCACACGGTTTTTATACTTTAAACATTAATACTTTCCTAATATGGTCTAGATATGTCATTTTAAATTTCAATAGGTTCTCAAAACTTGTCCTTAAAAAAAAAGAAAGCTTCTAATTTACACTTCGACCAACAGTGCTGCTCATGGGGGCAGAATTCTGGACAGAAAAGCAAGGTACAGCGGAAGGAACTTGGCCAATTAGCCAATGTTGAAATGTAAAGAACACGACCAAGAAATGGCACTGTGGCAATAAAGGAAGCTGAACCCATCAGTGGTCTACATGTTCTTGTGCATTTAAACCCCCTAAAGAACAGTCTTGAGTAACAGACAACATCAAAAGGCAGCTGTGCTTTTCTGAGAATAAAACAGCTGAGCTAAACAACCAAAACCAAACAGCTGTACTGCCTTTGGATTTACTATTACGTTAAAATTAGATATTTTCTTTCCCCAGACTTTTTTCTTTTTGGCAGAAAGAAACAATTGGAGAGTTTTATTTCAGACATAAATGTTAGGTTCAAATCATTTGCACACAACACACAGTAAAATGTTGATTATGGGAATTTGATGGCAAACATTGTCACTTATAAGTAGAGACCCTCTCTCTATTGTTTTCATTATCCAGTATTGTCTGTGTACAGTGAACACCATTTGTGATAATCCATAAGTGGAAGTTCAGTTGCAAATTTTCATATATTTTACCTGAAAACATATAAAGACATTCTGTTAAACTAAAGGAAGCCCTGGTGGCCTAGTGGTTAAGAGCTATGGCTGCTAACCAAAAGGTTGTTAGTTGGAATCCACCAGGCACTCCTTGGAAACTCTATGGTGCAATTCTGCCCTGTCCTACAGGGTCACTATAAGTCGGAATTGACTCAACAGCAACGGGTTGGTTGGTTTTTGTTGAACTAAAACAACTTAAACTTGATATTTTTTACCAGGTATTATTCCTTTCCTTAATATAGAAGTTAATTTTTATCTTACAATCTAAACTGAATAGAACAATGCAGGCAAAGAACAAAATGAAACAGTCTTAATTCTTCCTTATAATAAGCGGAAGATTTTAAGTCCCAAAGAAGATCATACTATTTGTAAATTTGTTTTTTGTATGATTCAAGTTATATGAAATATCCAGAACAGCCAAATTCACAGAGAAAGAAAGTAGAAGAGCAGTTACCTGGGACTGGTAGGTGGCGGGGGCTGGTGGGGGGGATGACAAATTATTGCTTTAGGGGCATCGAATTTCTGTTTGGGATGATGGAAAATTTTGGAAATACATGGTGGTGATGGTGGCATAACACAGTGAACAGAACTAATGCTACTAAATTGTGCATTAAAAAATGGTTGAAATGACAAATTTTATGTTAGTATATTCAGGTACTTATTTGCCATCAGTATATCTTCTTTGGTGAAGTGTCTGTTCAGTTCTTGTCCTATTTAAAAATTGGCTGCTCGTTTTCCTGTTATTGTTTATGGGTTCTTAATATAGTCTAAATACAAGTTCTTAGCAGACATGTGTTTTGCAAATTTTTCTCCCAGTGAATGGTTTTCCTTTTTTATTCTTATAACATGTCTTTCAAAGAGTAGATGTTTTGAATTTTGATGATTGAAAGTCATCATTGGTCCTAGATGGCTACTCACCACTGGAAGAGAAGCCCAATTTCAGAATGAAAAGACAAGAACAAAATAATTCAGGAAGTAGCTGGTGAAATGAAGCCCTTCCTCACCAACCACAGATCAGGGACAGGCAGGACAACTGTCTTTTACTGACCAGGGAACATATAGAATCTGTCTCCAGGCCAGAGGCTGCAACCCTAATGCTTATCAGCTCTCTCATGTTGTTGCTAGGTATTGACCTTGGGAGATAAGTTAAGAGAATGTAGAAAACTTACCTGCTTAAGGCAGCAGTTTAGAAATTAAGAAATCCTGAAAACACTCTTTACATTTGGTTGATGTAATTGAGAATGACTATAGTTAAGCCACCTGAGCCAAAGGCTAAACACATATTCAGAAAGGCTGTTTTTCTAATCCATTCTGTGTAAGTACAGAAAGTGAGAAGACTCCCTGAAGGACCCCAAGAGCATGCAAACCAGCTGGAATTAAGCAGAAAATATTTGCAAGCAAATCAGTATAATAATGCAGATGAGCGTTCTTTCAGGAAATTGTTCTGACTTACTCTGTTTTAGGAAACACCGGTGGTGCAGTGGTTAAGAGATCAACTACTAACCAAAAGGCTCGGGAGTTCGAATCCACTAGGGTATTGTAGGATGTTTAGCAGCACCCCTGGCCTCTACCCACTAAATGCCAGTAGCATCATTACCACCAGTCTTGACAATTGAAAATGTCTCCAGACATTGCTAAATGTCCCGTGCAGGACAAAATTGTCCCTGACTGAGAACCACTTGTAGAGATAATATTTTTCTAGACTCTAAAAGTGAGTAACTCAGGTATGGAAGAATATGGCAGACTTTTATAGCTGTTGATATTCTGTGTGATCTGAACTCAAGCGTCTACTTTGGACCCAGCATACAACAATTTGCAAAGGCTCTTCTATCCCCTGTAGTCTAGCAACATTCGAGACTCAGTGCCCTTACTGAGTTGCCTGCCTGCCTGTCTTCCACAAATGTTAACTAGACCATACTTTTCTGCAAGTCTTGGGGATATAAAGGCATGGTTTTTGCCCTGGATATTCCTTGTAGTGTGCTTTCTCTCACACTGGATCAGTGGCCTAAGCCCACTTGTTAAAGCTGGAAAGAATTATGTATACTAAAGTGTTAGAAACTGATAAGAATTACTGGGTTAAACTTAGGAGCTGTGTTCCCCATTTTAAAAAGAAAAATTCTTTGCCAATTCAAAGGAAAATTCTTTTTTTTTGGCAAATATGTATGTAACAAAACATTTTGCATTTCAACATTCTTTACTTGGACGTCATTTATGTTCATCATATTGTTCAACCATCACCATTACCTGCTTCCAAGTCTTTCAAAGGAAGATTCTTTAAGAGAGTTTTAATGATGACATGTTAGAAGAATTGTAGGTAGAACACAGATTCTTTTCTCCGGTGGTTCCAATTGTATGACATTGACCATAGTCTGTTTCACCAATGGGTGAACCTACCTAGAGACAGCCTCTTTGTGAATCGTGAGTCAGACTTTCCTTTTGTTTGCTGCTGAGCACTGAAGAAGTTAAGCAACGCCTTACTGGCTATAAAATGGTGGTAATAATAGTACTGATGGCGTTATTGTGACGATTCAAAGTCCATGTAAAGCCCTTAGAACAGTGCCTAGCACTTAGTAAGAACTGAAAAATGTTAGCTATTACTATTCATCAAATATATATTGAATACTGGCTTTGAACACTTCTGTGCAAGGTGATGTGGCAGAGTCCAAGGCTGATCAGTCATGGATTCTGTATCAAAGAAATATTAATATAGTAGTAATCGTAATAGCTACCATTTATTTAGCACGTCTTGTGGATGGGCTTCTATGCTAGGTGCCTTACATTTATTATTTTGTTTTTTCTTCAAAAAGACCTTGCAAAAGTAGGCCTTAATTGTCCAGTTTTATAGATGAGGAAACTGAAACTTGTTGGGATAAGTACTATTGTTAGCTGCCATAGAATTGGCCTCAACTCGTGGTGACCCCATGAACAACGAAACAAAATGCTGCCCGGTCCTGTGTTATCTTCATGATCATTGGTATGACCAAGTCTATTGTTGTAGCCACTTGTGCCACTTTTGAGTGCCTTCCAACTCAGGGGGCTCATCTTCTAGCACAGTATCAGACAATCTTCTGTGGTGATCCATAAGGTTTTCATTGGCTAATTTTCAGAAGTAGATCACGAGACATTTCTTTCTAATCTGTCTTAGTCTAGAAGCTCTGCCAAATCTTGCTCAGCATGGGTGACCCTGCTAGTATTTGAGATACCGGCGGCATAGCTTCCACCATCATAGTAATACATAAGCCACCACAATATGACCAACTGACAGACAGATGGTGGTACTTGGGGTAAGTAACCAAAAACCAAACCTGTTGCTGCTGAGTAGATTCCAATTCATGGCGACCCCGTGTGTTACAGAGTAGAACTGCTCCATGTGAAGTAGCATAAATCAACTATTAACTCATTACACTGGGTTTACACTTGACAGATGTCTATGATTTGCTCCCTTCCCTGTGAGTTTACAGTAGCAGGAGAAATACCGCGTATGTGTCAAGAAGCATGCCAGCGAGGAAAAAATGTTATGTGATTTGGGAGAGATACTGATAAAATGAGACAGGTATTGCAGTAGGCAGAGATTTTTCCCTTTCGGGTTTTAGGGAAAGCCCGCAGGAGAAGTAGTGTTTGACCTGAATTTGCACGTGCAGAACTGACAGGGGTTGGGGTGGGTGGGAACATTCCTGGATGTAAGAAGAGCATGAGCAAAACCATAAATCAGGAAACTGTGGTTTTTAAATGAGGAACAAGAGGGAGCTTAGTTTGACTAGAGTTTTGAGGGAAACCCTCATCACTGTAGCTCGAATCATTGCAATAGCCTCTTGGTTCTCCCTACCTGTAATTTGTTCTGCATCTCACTCCTTTCAACGCCCCCACCCCCTGACTTTGCCCCTAATACATTGTCCCCATTACTGGCAGATGACCTTTCTAAATCTGATTGTGTTGTTCTCCCCTTACAAAATTCTTCATTGTCTCCCAATCACCGATATGATAAATATCTAAACTTTAGAGCCTTCCTGCTGTGTCTCCTGTGACTGCCCAGTCTCACCCTTTACACTTTCCCTCTTCCTCTTATACTTTCCCTGCAATGCAGAACTACTTGCATTTGGGAGAAGCTAACATGTTCTCTCACACTGCCTGTGTTTACCTGGCAAACTCTGCCTCATATTTTGGTTTCAGCCCTAAAATTGCTTTCCTTGAAGCCTTCGCAGCCTTCATCCCCACCTTACCCCCCTGCCCGCCACTGCCCCTGACTTGACCTATCTTCTTATGCATCCATTACGCTTGGGTTTGTAATTCCTTTAAAGTGATTATTTTATTATATAACTATGCTATTTATTTTCATTTTTACCTCTGTGAGGGCAGAGGCTGTGCCTTATTTTCTCCTCTGTGTTCTCAAGGCTCTATACATAGCAAAAACTGGCTGTCATTCAATGGACTCCAACTCGTGGTGACCTCATTTGTGTCAGAGTAGAACTGAGGTTCAAAGAGTTTTTAATGACTGATTTTTTGGAAGTAGATTGCCAGGACTTTCTTCCAAGGTGCCTCAGAGTGAATTCAAACCTACAACCTTTCAGGTAGTAGTCAAGCCTCTTATCCATTTGAGCCACCCATGGACTCCATACATAGCAAGGGTCTAGTAAATATCTTTTGGATAAACAAATGAATGCTGAACAAATACTGGGACTGGATTGGAAGGGAATATTGAGACTAGATCTTAGGGGGTCTAGAGGGTAATTTTAAGTAATTCAGTTCTTTTTTGCTTGTTTTCTTTTGTTTCTCACTGGGGAGGCAGGGAACATTTTTGAACAAGGGTGATTAATTAAGATGTAAAGCATATAGGAAGGATCAGAGTCAAGAAGATGAGGAACGTATTGTAATGACATGAGAGAAACGTAATAAACACCTGCATTGGGGTTTATGGCAGAAAAACATTTTACTTTATCTCTTTGACCAAAAGATATTTTATTATGAAATTAAGTTACCTTTTCATTTAACGACTTTTTTTAAGAAAATTCTTAAATGTTCCCTTCTTCTGTAAAACAATGTTGGCCTTGAGGAGTTTTAATGCCTTGTGGCTGATATCAGAGTTGTGCTCCTTCAGACAGGGCCCATGAATGAAGTCTTGAACCCCTGGTACCTCGGGCAGAGCTCGGCATTTGGGTGCTCAATTCAGGTGTGTTGGAAAAACGCCTTCCAGTTTTGGCATGTGAGATTTCATGGCTTTATTTAATTGCTCCCAAGTGCTCGAATCCTCTCTTGTCCTCTTCATTCAGACAAATAAAATCTCTCTTTCTGAGGGTTACTACTTGATGGTGCCATTTCTGCAGCCTATGTGGGCCTCTTTGTCTCATCAAATCATATTGCATCTCTTTAAAAAAAGAAAACAAAAAAACAAACCCAGCTCATTGGCTTTACCCACCTGACTTTAACTCCCCACCTCCTCCCACCTGCCTCTGACCACCTTACTGAAAAACAATTTAATTCAGTAACCAAGAGTTAAGCCAGTTGCTCAAAAAAAAAAAAAAACAAAAAAAAAACCCTTGCTGGAGTTGTGGGATCCTTGAAGGAGGAAAGCCCTTGGCTTTTTGTGGAACTCCTTCTAGATCCTTGGTTCCTAAATCTAGCCGAGTGTCACCATCTGATGAACTAGTTAGACATCTAGATTCTGGGGGGCATTCCAGCCTCACTGAATCAGAATCTGTGGTGGCCGGGCCCTCAGGAGGACAGCAGGAGACTCAGCAATCTGAATTTTAACAGACGTTTTACAAGCGATTCTAACAGCCAGCCAGGTAGTCAGAACACTTGGTGTGAATCTTTTATAGTTACAGTAAGCACGGGGGCGAGGGATAAAGATGTGTTTAAACTCTGGAAGAGATTGGGAGGAGGAAGTACTCAGGCTTTGCTTAGTATAACTTGGAAGAAGTACAGCCAGAATGCTCCTTAGAAGTGAGAATGGCGAGACTTTGTCTCACATACTTTGGACATGTACCAGGAAGGACCAGTCACTGGAAAGGACATCATGCTTGGTGAAGTAGAGGGTTAGCAAAAAAGACAAAGAGCCTCAACGAGGTGGATTAACACAGTGGTTGCAATAATGGGGTTAAACATAGCAATGGTTGTGAGGATGGTGCAGGACTGGACAGCCTTTAGTTCTGTTGTACGTAGGGTCCTTCATTATGAATTGGAACCTACTCAGTAGCACTTAACAACCACAACAACAACTTAATTGTTATCTATGCATTTTTACTCTTATATTAATATTCTACATTTTCCTTAATACTTTTCACATTTAAACCACAGACTGAATCTGGTCAACGTGGTCAAGGTGACTCACTTCTTTATTGGTATCAAAAGCCGGCATTTCCATGAAAACTAAAAGACCTAAATTCTTTTATCTTACAATCTAGGAATTGTAAGGAATGTTAAAGGCCATTTAGTGATATGTAAATTTTTAAGACCTTAGATATCCAAAGGACAGGAATGACATCAAGATTTGCAATGTACATAATTGTGGTAAGCAACCCAGGTGAGGTATTCCCTGAGGCTTCCTGCCCCTAGGCTGCTAGAGGAGAGAACTGGGAGTCCTGAGTAAAAAGGCTGAAGGGAGAAGAGATGTGGAGAGCCGTATCTTGGAAAGTAAAGGGAGATGAGATTGTACATGGAGAAGTGCACTCAACACAAAGGAATTCACTTATCACTCACCAAGCATTTATTAGTTATCTACTCAGAGCCTGATCTGATACTAGCTCACAGCTGCTGCCCTCAAAGAGCTCACAATCTAGTTGGATAGACAGATAATATGTTGCAGTAAAGGGTGATAAGTCTAACAATGGAAGCAAATCCCAGGACAAGGGATATAAGACTATGCTAAAACACTCCTGCCAAATCATTGCCTTCCAGTCGATTCCAACTCATAGCAATCCTTTGAGACAGAGAAGAACTGCCCCATAGGGTTTCCAAGGCTGTAAATCTTTAGCCACATCTCTCTTCTGTGGAGCAGCTGGTGGATTTGGACAGCCGACCTTTCAGTCAGCAGCTGCACGCTTAACCACTGTACCACCAGGGCTCCTTATAGTATGGGATAGAACAGCAAAATTAAAATAGATATGAGTTGAGTGGAAAAACAATCATATCCAGTTGTTTTTAGGGTGATTTTTAACTTAATTCAGGTGTTAAACAGAACACTGCTAGTAAAACCAGAAGAAAAAAAAAAAAAGGTTATCAAGTTTCTGGAAATACCTGAACCAGAACCAGATGTTAGGAAGAAGTGGCCGTCTGGGACATAATAAAGAAATAGAAATTTCATAATTTCATGCAAGAATTGCTTAAATGAGACAAAATGTCAGGATAAATCTTTCTTCTGGAAAGAAAAAAATTGCCTTTGAATTAAAATGAAAATTTGCCAAATGTCTTTCTCTCTCTCTCTCTTTTAAATCACCAGCTTGCTTTCGTATGTCTTCACAGATGTAGGCATTTCTTTCTTTGGCATGATGTGATGAATGAATATATTCTGCCTTCATCTCCTTCCTCCAACCCTCACCTGGAACCACGAAACTATTTTTGGGTGCTATGAACGAAAGTTATAAAATGAAAACTGTGTAAGCGTAGATTATAAGATGTCTCAGGGAAGAACTGGATGGAAGCAGAAAATTAAGAAACATATTGAAGGTGTCTTAGACTGGTATGAGAACAGGGATGACATAAAGATACACGGAAAAAACCAGTTGCTGTCAACTGGGCTCCAACACCGACCCATGGTGACCCGACTCATGGTGACCCCATGTGTGTCAGAGTAGAACTGTGCTCCGTATGGTTTTCAGTGGCTGAGTTTTTGGAAGTAGATTGCCAGGCCTTTGTTCTGAGACATCTCTGGGAGGATTTGAACCTCCAACCTTTCTGGTAGCAGCCAAGTGTTAATTGTTTGCTCCATCCAGGGACTCCCAAGATAAAGGAAGAAGGAATTTATTGGAGTGTGAGAAATTATAAAAACACAGAAATGGCTGCAATTAGGAAGCAGCAGGAAGTATAATTTAGACTTATATAAATTGAAAAAAAAGCATTCAAAGTTTATTATTTTACTGATTAGCGAGAAGGAGAATATATTTTCACCCTTTAAAGAACTCTTCGAATCAAGAGTGCTGTAGGAAATTTCAAGCATATCGGGGAAGATATTATACTGTTATAATCTGCCATTACAGTAATTGTTAAATTAATTGAAAATTAACTTGGCATAATTCAATTAATAAACAGCAACTGTATACTTAGCTTCAAATAAAGTTTAAAAGATCTGTTTTCCCTAAGATTACATAAGGGTCTTAATGTACTAGAATCCTGAATTGTTTTATATAACTTGTCATTTCTAAGTAGGTTGATTGTGTGCTACACAGATTTAGTTATTAATAGATTTTTATAATTCAGCTTTCTCCACTGAAGTCATTGCTTCTTTTTTAGTCCCTTCTAGTCCCTGTGCAAGATTGGCACACGTTAGGCATTCAAAAAATATTTGTTTACTGATGAAATCCTTGACTGCTCAGGGTCAGAGTATATAATTTTGATCTGTGTTCAAAAAGAATAAACAAAATATGGATCCAATAATCCACAGTCATTTAAAAAAAAAAAAGTATTTTATTGTGTTTCAGGTAAAATTTACCCAGGAGCTTAGGTTCCCATTCAGCAATTTTTACACAAATTGTTCAGTGACATTGGTTACATTCTTCACAACACATGGACATTCTCATTAATTCCGTTCTGGTTGCTCTGTTTGCATTAATCTAGTTTCCCTACTGCCTTACATTCTCATCTTTGTTTTAAAATAATTGTTAACCATTTGGTCTCATACAGGTGATTTTTTAAAGGAGCACAGTGCTTATGGGTGATATTCATGATTTTGTGAGCCAGTCTGTTATTTAACTATCAGGTGAGTTAATCCATAGTTGATTTAACACATGAAACATTTTTCTAAGTATCAGAAAAATGTCTGCACTGTCTGGACACGGAAACCCTGGTGGCATAGTAGTTAAAAGCTATGGCTGCTCACCAAAACATTGGCAGCTCAAATCTACCAGGCTTTCCTTGGAAACTGTATGGGGCAGTTCTACTCTGCTCTATAAGGTCACGATGAGTTGGAATTGACTCGATGGGAATGGTTTTTTTTTTTTTGGTTTCTGGATATATTTCTACCAATAAAATTGAGATCTAAATTAATTCTACTTATTAAAAGTTGAGGCCCAACCCTTAGATTATAGGAGGGTATATCTGTTTTTTTTTTTTTTTTTATATCTGTAGTTCCCAATTCACTCCAATATACTTTTGGCCTGAGCAGCTGAATAATGGCCTTAATTCTCCCACTTGCTTCCTTACTGCAGAAACCAGCCACCTGGACTCTGCAGTGTAGCTGTGTTGCCATGGGCAGGCTTGTTCGCTCAAACTCTTTTGCATGTACAAGATAGCACCTGTGACTGAGCATGTTGAAAATTCAATTGCAGGTGTATTTGCAAATCGGATTTTGAGGGGGAAGTTTAAGCAAATTCTTTTGAATGTGAATTCCTCCAAGGAGTGAGTAATGAAGAAACAAGAAGAAAAGTGACAATCAAAAACCTATTAAAATCCAGTTTCCAGAGAAAAACCTGACTGTCTAATGACATTTATGCTTTCATAGCTAGGCATTTAACAGTCATTTTGTGTCACTTGCTTCCTTTATAAATGTCACGTGGCATGTTTTTCAGTTCTCAGTATTTCTGAGATCCTAATCCCCACCACTCTTGGAGGCTTGAAATACGATGATGGGCCTCTGTAGGTCTGAATTTCTCTGCAGGATTCTACAGTGACATCTCAAACACCAATACATGAAGTCAATCACAGCTCTTTGTCCAATTCACTCATCCTTTACTCTGTCTCTGAAATCTGGGGTAAATTATTATGGCTAAAAAAAGGGCTAAACCAAGCAGCAGTTAAAAAACCTTAGAATTTGTGGCAGCAGTGGAGTTATAGGTCTAAATTAAAGAAATGATTCTCCCTCCATTCATCGCTGATGTTTTTAGCTTCCATTCCTGTTTGCCTCTCCAATTTTGTGCCTTTGATATTGTCACTGTTTCCCCCTAAAATGTGCAACCTAACTAAACAATTCTATTTTACACCTGGACTCTATTTGCTACTGCTCCCAACAAAATGGTTGAGAAGATAGACCAGAGATGAGAAGTTGGGATTGAGAGAAACCTAGCTCTTACATTTTGGTTGGATTATGAATGTGCAGCCAGGGCAAGGTGTGATCAGCTTGTTGTTTTTCCCCTTCAGGGCTGTAGTTGACCTTGGTTATTTGGGTGGCTATAAGGTTTTTAAGGAGCCATGGTGGTGCAGTGGTAAAAGCAGGGGCTGCTAAACAAAAGTCGGTGCGGCAGGCTGCTTTATAAAGATCTACAGGCTTGGAAACCCTGTGGGCCAGTTCTACCCTGTCCTATAGCGTCACTATGAGTCAGAATCGACTCGATGGCAGTGGGTTTTGGTTTGGCAGTGATTTTCTGGATCAGGATCCAAATATCTTTCTTCCTCTTCATAGTAAAGAATGCAATTCTAATAGGAAAAAGAAGATGAAATTATCTAGTTTTCAGTCAACAATTGGCTTATAAGATAATTTTGGAGGGTCTGGTACAAATATATAAAGGTCCCTGGTGGTGCAAACAGTAACCTAAAGGTTGGTGGTTCAAACCGACCCAGTGGCACTGTGGAAGAAAAGCACTGTGGGTCTGCTTCTGAGAGAATACAGCCAAAAACAAAACAAAACAAAACAAAACCTATGGGGCAGTTCTACTCTGTTACACATGGGGTCGCCACGAGTCAAAATCAACTTGATCGCCCAAGACAACAGCAACAGTCTAGAATTATTTTAAAAAGTGGGGTTGGCATTTTATTTGATCTCTGTTGGATTCTATGTATTGTGGTACTTGAACCTGTTCAAATTAAATGCCATATAAGGAAATGTTTTCTGAGAGCAAAACTTGATGTTTGCAAAACTTACAGGCTTATGGGTTTCTGATTGGGAGAGTGCACACAGACCTCTCCAATGTAAACACATACGTTCTAAATTTACCTGAGCGCTTTAAGCAGCTCTTAACATCATATGACAAGGAGAACATTTGTTAACCAGAAAAATTACAACCTATTCATACTTACTGTTTGATTATTTCTTTGCTGACCTCTGAGGTCCTATTGTTGATTGAATTCGTTATAGTAACTCATATTTATTTTAGCAACTAGCTATTATGAATGCAAACTCTTCTTATCACCAGATGATTGATAGGCACATTAAGGAGTTGTCCAACAGGTTGCTTGATTTGAAGAAATGCCTAAATCCTGATCGGTTACTTTTTTATCAGCAAAGAGTGGGAATTAGCACAGATAAGCCCCTGGTAACAAAAATTTTGTTTTTAAAGTGGAATGTTATCATTTCTTTAAATTCGATTCTTTTAAGCAGTCCATTTTCTCAGTTCACTTTTTGAGATTTAAGTGTGTTTTGGTAGGTTGAAAAATGTTCTGAAATAACAACCTGCTTTTCTAGTATTGGCTGTAGAAGGTGTATTGTGAGGAATATTGTCAAGCAGCTGAAGGTGATGAAGTATTTGTTGGTATTAATCATCTGGATGTTTTTCTTTTTTTTCTTCTTTCTGTCTTGTTCTGCTTTTGTATAAGGCTTCCATTTTGCAAAGGCTTTCAGGCACTTAAAATAAGTTAGCTCCACTCAAAGCAATCTACAACATAACGCAATCCTGATCTAAATACCAACAGCATTCTTTAATGAGATGGAAAAACTAATCACCAATTTTATACGGAAAGGAAAAAGGTCCCAGATAAGCAAAGTATTATTGTAGAAAAAGAACAAAGTAGGAGGCCTCACACTACCTGATCTCAGAACCTACTATACAGACACAGTAATCAAAACAGCCTGGTACTGGTAGAACTGGTACAGACACATAGACCAATGGAACAGAATCGAGAACCCAGGTGTGAATCCATCCACTTATGGTCAGCTGATCTTTGACAAAGGAACAAAGTCCATCAAATGGAGAAAAGACAGTCTTTTTAACATATGATGTTGACAAAACTGGATGTCCATCTGTAAAAAAAATGAAACAGGACCCGTACCTCACACCATACACAAAAACTAACTCAAAATGGACCAAAGACCTAAATATAAACCTAAATTAATAAAGATTATGAAAGAAAAAATAAGGACAACACTAGGGGCCCTAACACATGGCATAAATAAACAATGCAAACCATAACTAACAACACACGAACACCAGAAGATAAACTGGATAGCCGGGAGCTTCCTAAAAAACACTTACGCTCATCAAAAGACTTCACCAAGAGAGTAAAAGGAGAACCTACAGACTGGGAAAAAAAAATTTTGACTACAACGTATCTGACAAGGGTCAAATCTCTAAAATTTATAGAATACTTTGACACCTCAACAACAAAAAAACAACTAATTCAATTTAAAAATGAGCTAAAGGTATGAACAGATACTTGACCAAAGAAGGCATTCAGGTGGCTAATAGACACATGAGGAAATGCTCTCAATCATTAGCCATTAGAGAAATGCAAATCAAAACTACAATGAGATACGAGCTCACCCCTACATTACCAGCACTAAGCAAAAATACAGAAAATAACAATGTTGGAGAGGTTTCAGGGAGACTGGCATTGCTGGTGAGAAAGTAAAATGGTACAACCACTATGGAAAACAATATGGCACCTCTTTAAAAAGCTAGAAATAGAAATAGCATACAATCCAGCAATCCCCCACCACACAAATGGACATATGCACACCCATGTTCATTGCAACATTATTCACAACAGCAAAAAGGTGGAAATAACCTAAGTGCCCATCAACAGATGAGTGGATAAACAAATTATGGTACGTACACACAATGGAATACTACACAATGATAAAGAACAATGATGAATCTGTGAAACCTCTCACAACACAGATGAATCTGGAGGGCATTATGCTGAGTGAAATAAGTCAATCACAAAAGGACAAATACTGTCTAAGACCATTATTATAAAAACTCAAGGTTTACACACAGAAAAAAACAATCTTTGGTGGTTATGAGGGAAGTGAGAGGTGAGGAGATAGTAAACAAGTGTCAAGTTTGCTGAAGAGAAAGACAACACACAATATAGGAAGTCAGTACAACTTGACCAAGGCAAACTCATAGAAGCTTCCTAGACACCTCCAAACACCTTGAGGAACCAAGTTACTGGGCCTGAGAGCTGGGGATCATAATCTTAGGGGACATTTGGATCAACTGGCATAACATAATTCATAAAGAAAATGCTCCATATTCTACTTTGGTGAGTAGCATCTGGGGTCTTAAGAGTTTGCAAGTGGTCATCTAAGATACATCTATTGGTCAGCACGTTCAGAGCAACAGAAAATGAATAAAAAACCAAAGACCCAAGGAAAATATTAGTCTGAAGAAATATTGGACTACATAAACCAAGCCTCCAGCAGCCTAAGCTCAGAAGTACTAGATGGTACCTGGCTACCACCATCAACCTCTCTGACAGGGATCACAAAGGATCCCAGACAGAGCAAGAGAAAAATGTAGAACAAAACTCAAGTTCACAAAAAAAGAGCAGACGTGCTGATCTGACAGAGGAACCCCCAAGACTATGGTCCCCAGAGAGTCTGCTAACTCAGAACTGAAGCCACTCCCGAAGTTCACCTTTCAGCCAAATAGAGACAGTCCTATAATTTTTTTTTTTTTTTATAAGACAAACAATAACATACACAAGGAACCTGCTTCTTAGCTTAATCAAGTATATGAGACCAAATGGGCAACACCTGCCCAAAAGCAAAGAGAAGGCAGGACTGGACAGGAAAACTGGATGAATGGATATGGGGAACCAGGGGTGGAAAGGAGAGTGCTGACACATTGTAGTGATCGCAACCAACCTCATGAAATAATTTGTGTATGAGAAAGAAAAAAAGTTAGATCTATGACGCCTAATTTTTTTTTTTTAATTGATAAGAGTATATTGTTTTGGTTCTTGTTTAAATGGAAACATAAGCACGATGGTTGAATGTTGACTAGTTCTTTTTGGTATAACGACCCCGTGTATTACTTCTATCTTCTCTTGATGCTTTCTGCGTCACTTAGTATTTTCCCCATAGAATCCCTCGGCATTACAACTGGAGGCTTGAATTTTTTCTTCAGTTCTTTCAGCTTGAGAAATGACGAGTGTGTTCTTCCCTTTTGGTTGTCTATCTCCACGTCTTTGCACTTGTCATTTTAATACTTTGTCATCTCGAGCCGCCCTTTGAAATCTTCTGTTCAGTTCTTTTACTTTATCATTTCTTCCTTTTGCTTTAGCTGTTCGACATTTGAGAGCAAGTTTCAGTCTCCTCTGACATCCATCTTGGTCTTTTCTTTCTTTCCTGTCTTTTCAATGACCTCTTGCTTTCTTCATGGATGATGTCCTTGATGTCATTCCACAACTCGTCTGGTCTTCAGTCATTAGTGTTCAACATGTCAAATCTATTCTTGAGGTGGTCTCTAAATTCAGGTGGGATATACTCAAGGTCATAGTTTGGCTCTCGTGGACTTGCTCTGATTGTCTTCAGTTTCAGCTTGAACTTGCATATGAGCAATTGACGGTCTGTTCCACAGTCGGCCCCTGGCCTTGTTCTGACTGATGATATTGAGATTTTCCATCATCTCTTTCCACAGATGTAGTTGATTTGATTCCTGTGTGTTTCTTCTGGGGAGGTCTATGTGTATAGTTGCGGTTTATGTTGGTGAAAAAAGGTATTTGCAACGAAGAAGTTGCTGGTCTTGCAAAATTCTATCATTTGATCTCTGGCATTGTTTCTGTCGTGAAGGCCATATTTTTCAACTACCAATCCTTTTTCTTTGTTTCCAATTTTTACATTCCAATATCCAGTAATTATCAATGCATTCTGACTACATGTTCAATCAATTTCAGACTGTAGAAGCTGATAAAAATTTTCAATTTCTTCATCTTTGGCCTTAGTGGTTGGTTCGTAAGTTTGAATAATAGTCATATTAACTGGTCTTCCACAGCATTGTACTTCAGGATAGATCTTGAAATGTTCTTTTTGACGATGAATGCAATAGCATTCCTCTTCAAGTTGTCATTCCTGGCATAGTAGACTATATGCTTCCCTGATTCAAAATGGCCAATACCAGTCCATTTCAGCTCACTAATGCCTAGGATATCAATGTTTATGCATCCCATTCCATTTCTGACGATTTCTAATTTCCCTAGGTTCATATTTCGCTCATTCCAGGTTCCGATTTATTTATTAATGGATGTTTGCTGCTGTTTCTTCTCATTTTCAGTGGTGCCACATCAACAGATGAAGGTCCCGAAGGCTTTTACTCTATCCATGTCATTAAGGTCGACTCTACTTCGAGGAGGCAGCTCTTCCCCAGCCATCTTTTGAGTGCCTTCCAACCTGGGGGGCTCATCTTCCGGCACTATATCAGACAATGTTCTGCTGCTATTCATAAGGTTTTCACTGGCTAATTCTTTTCAGAAGTAGGCTGCCGGGTCCTTCTTCCTAGTCTGTCTTAGTCTGGAAGCTTAGCTGAAACCTGTCCTTCACGGGTGACCCTGCTAGTATATGAATACCGATGGCATAGCTTCCAACATCACAGCAACACAGAAACCCCCACAGTACCACAAACTGACAGACACATGGGAGATAAGCACAATAGAGTAAGGTAAATTGCTCATGGCTCTCTGATAGGTGAGTGGCAGTGTTAAAAATCACAGGTCCTGTTCTTTAGTCTTTGGGGTATAAGACCACCAGGACCTCTTGATCAGATTGGCTATCTTTTTGTTTCATTACAATATCTCCTCCTGAGTACACAGGGCATTGTGATGAAGACAGGCACCACAGAAAAGACCTACATGTGGACATAATGGATAAGTCAAAACAAATTATTGACGTCTTCTTCTTGAATGGAAGCTGAATAATGTTGCTAGAAGATTCTGTGGTGCGATGCCTCAACTTCAAAGGGGTGTCTGACGTCATCTCAGGGCTTTTCATTTGACCTCAATTTCTGTTGGTGACTTTTTGTATAGAATTGTTGGGATTACTGTACCATTTTATACAAGCGTATGAGGGTAGATATCAGAGAATAAAATTATATGTAGGGTGGTTTTGAAAAAAAAAATTACCACATGGAATCTGGGGATGGATGACATAGAGTTCCTGAAATTAAAACTAGTTATCATTATCTGGTCAGGATTTGCCGGCTCTTTGGTGGGATTTTCTACTGCGGATACTGCAGGTTCTTTGTAGCTATTCACGGACGAGATGGAGAGTGGTAAAATGGCAGTGTCTAATTATTAAACAAATCACAGGCTCCAATCTCCTTCCCCCTCCTCCACCCGGTTTCCTTGGAGACAGTTCCTTGTCAATTTTTTGAATTACATTAATATTAAACTATGACTTTGAATCAGGAGGAATGTGAGGTATCTGAAGAGTAATATTTATATCCTCCATGTGACATTTGCATCACATGGATAAACGTTTAAAATGTTCTTTAGAACACTGAAAAATAAGGAAATAGAGTTCAAAAATAAAGTATAGAACTTGTTGGACTAGTTTCTGTTTAAAACTTGGTGGATTATACCTCTTTGTTTTAAACCATTAGAACAGCAATGATTAAATATCAGATTCCTTAAAGAGTCACTAGTTCCTTTTGGAAAGCTTTGATGAAAGCATTGCATTTATTAAACTTTTCTACCCACACGTCTTTCCTTCAAGATGTTGTTTTCCCCACATTTGCTATTTTATTACCCGACAGCCATTGAAAGAGTTAGATGTCCTTTAGTTTCGCAAGGCTTATTTTTATATCACAAATCATACGTTATTCATTTATTTATTTTACACGTCACAAGAAGCAATGTGGTCTGTTCAAACTGGGCATCAGGAGGCCTGAGTTCTATTTCCGACTTTGACATGTGACTTTGGGTAAGTCAGTGAATTCATAGATGTCTCAGTCTCCCTAGCCACATAATGGGGATAATAATATCGCCCTTCTACTTACATCATAGGTTTTTTTTTTTTCCAGAGGATTAATTAGTCAACGTTTGCAAACCACTTTAAGGTCCTTTGATAAAACACAAAGCACCTTTATTTATGACAATAATAATAGTGCCTTGGACCTGTAGGCTTCCTTTCATCCAAGGACCACGAAGTCCTTTACCTTTGGGGTTGGAACTTTACTGTAGGTTAGTCTGTGTCTCGCCTGACTCTCCTTGAAGAAACAGATGGTAACAAGCAGTCTGGGTTTTCACTGGAGAGTAATTAAGTCTCCCACCAGCTCCTTGCATCATTTGCATGAACTTCCCAAGACAGAAGAGCAGCTCCCAAAAGAGAGCTGGGAGAACTAAGGCCATTCATCCCTCATAACTACTTACAAGCAAGTCACAGGGGATTTGGAAGAGCTTTGTTTTCAAGCCCCAGATCCACACATTAAGAATTTGTTAAAGCATGGACGTATTTAGACAACAGGTAAATTAGGTGCAACTGACATGTAAATAAAGCATAGAACCTGTCACAAATGTGCATTATAGTAAGGTCTTTCAGGCTCATGTACACCAATTACGTACAAGCCCTGTGATCACTCCCTAGCAGTCCGGTTAGGCTAACTTGCAGGTAATTGGCAAATGGGAACTAAGTGCCTAAGCCGTGAGTATGGGGTTATTAAAAAGCAAAGTGTACGATACGGTCCCTGCCCTCAAGTTGTTTACAACCTATTTGAGAAGATAAAACTAAGGTACAGGAAACATTTAGAGGACCAGCGAAGACAGCATGTGATTAAAGGCTAAATTGTGTGGAACAGACCACAGAAAGTTGAGAAGAGGGAGTGATCAATATGGACTGGCAGAGTTAAGGAAAGCTTTACTCAAGAGGCGAAATAAAAGGAGTGTGCCTTCCACAGGCCAATGTGTATATGATATAAGCAATGTACAGTGCATGTGTGTGGAACAGTGAGCTCTGTCTGAGTTAGGTGTCATGGTAAAACAGGCAGACTCTTCCCAGGTATGGGAGGCTTTGATGGCCAGGCAGGGAGGAGAAGCTCCAGGGTACCGAGGACTTTCGTAGGCAGGCAGAGAATTTTGGATTCAATTTAATTAGCTTATTTTTTTTTTAACTGAGAAACCAGGAATCTGATAAAAGCAGTATTTTGGACTGATTTTTGGGCAACCATATGCAGGAGTCAGTGGAGTAGGGAGGAGACCTAAAGCCGGATTCTGTAATTCAGAAAGTATTATCTAGAAGGGCTGTAATGGAAAGGAAGAGAAATAATGAAAAACAGAACTTTAAAAAACTTTTTTTTTTTTTGTCATTGAGAATATACACAGAACACCCACCACTTCGACAATGTCCACATGGATCATTTAGTGACATCGATTACATTCTTTGAGTTGTGCAACGATTCTCAGCCTTCTTTTTTGAATTGTTCCCTCCCCATTAAAATAAATTCACTGCCTCCTGAGTTTCCTATCTCATTTTTGAGTTGTGTTGTCAACTTGATCCCATATATAGATAGTTCTTGAAAGAGCAGCATGCTCAAGGCAGAAGAAAGAAAAAAAAAAAAAGCTTTTAATGAGAACTTACCATATGCTGGGAATGAGTCTTATTTTCAAAACAGCCCTGGGAGATACTAATATTAACTCATGTTTGCATGATCTCCTGATATGGAAACTGTGACTGCGAGGCTCTATGTAACTTGCCTAAGGTCAGAGAGATGGTATGTGATAGGGCCAGGGTTTGAGCCCAGCACCAATACTAAACCACTACTTGGATTTAAGAGACTAAAATGGAAAAAAAAAAATATGGAAGACGTAGATATTTTGATAAAAACACAGCCATCCGGGCTAGTTAGGAAAAAGCCGGGTTAAACACAGTTAGAACAAGTACTTTCCCCCCTTGCATCTTTCTGGAGGATGTCTTAGAGTCTCTATCGTGCCACAGCACAGAGTGAATCTGCAGGAGAATTTAGCCTGAAGAGTATGTACTCAAACCAGTGTTGTGCAGAAAACAAACAGAAGATGCTGGCTTGGAAACTTCCTTCACAGCCAGTGTGATTCCAGGATCAGGAATGCCAGGGAGCCATCAAGACTTGGGGGGTGCGTGTGTGTATGTGTGTGTGTGTGGGGGGGGTTCAAACTACTGTTAAAAACCACCAGTTGCCGTGGAGTTGATTCTGACTTTATGGTGACTCCGTGTGTGTCCGTGTGTGTCAGAGTAGAGCTGCACTCCGTAGGGTTTTCAATGGCTGATTTTTCAGAGGCCGATTGCCAGGCCTTTCTTCTGAGGTACCTCTGGGTAGACTCAGACCTTCAGTCTTTTTTTTTTTTAATAACATCTTATTGTGTTTACAGTGAAAGTTTACACAGCAAATTAGGTTCCCGTTTGACAATTTCTACACAAGTTGTTCAGTGATATTAGTTACATTTTTTCACAATGTGTCAGCATTCTCCTTCATTGCATTCTGGTTGTTCTGTTTCCAGTACTCTAATTTCCCTGCCCCCTTTGTCTTCTCATCTTTGCTTTAGAGTAATCGTTATCCTTAGGAGCCTTGTAATCATGGGTAATATCCTTTTTCAGTGCCCATCTGTTATTTTGCTAGAAGGTGACCTCAGAATAGTTTTAGTTCAAGCTTCAAAGAGAATCTCAGGGTGATAATTCCAGGGAGTCCTCCAGTCTCAGCTGGACCAGTAAGTCTGGACTTTTAAAGAATTTGAGTTCTGTTCTGTATTTTTCTTCTATCTGGGTCGGTCTATTGTGTCCCTGATTAGAACAGTCAGCAGTGGTAGCCAGGGATCGGCTAGTTCTTCTGGTCTCAGGCTAGATGAGGCTGAAGAAGCTCCAATTTTTTGGTTAGCAGCTGAACACATCAACTGTACTACCCAGGACTCCTGGTTACTATTGTGTGCCAGCAAGTCAAGTCCAACTCATAGTGACCCTATGTGACAGGTTAGAACTGCTCCACAGGGTTTGGGTTTCCTAGGCCTTAATCTGTATAGGAGCACATCGCCAGGTCCTTCTCTTGAAGAGCCACTGGATGGGCTCAAACTGACCCCTTTTCAGTTAGCAGCACTTAACCATTGCGCCACCAGGGCTCCTTCCGGATTACCATGAGAAAGCTAAAAACTCTGATCTGTATTAAGCAGAAGCAGGAAGCGAGAAGAGAGACAGATAAGAGAGGCTGTTATCAGGGTGACAAATTATGTTTAGGGACCTGGGAATTCAAAGTGGGAAGGTTTACATTACAGGCAAATTAGTTACAGAGACAACCTAGTGCCTGGAACTTAAAGACCCACTGTACCTGGTACTCTATCTCTGCCTCTCCTGGTTGGATTCTGCAAGTTCAGCCTATCTGTCACAGTTTCTAAAAGGGCTAAGGTTTAGCAGCTGATGCTCTTGATGTGGCTTTTTACAAGAGGTACGTAGTTTCTCCTGGTTGAATTTAGATAGATTGGAAAAGATGTGAGAAAGTTAGGTAGAGATGGGAGTGGATTTGGTTGATAACTCAGAAGCCCAGGATTTTCACATTTTACTTTGACTCAAGGTGATATTGGGAATAATTTTAATTAGAAGAGAAGATGCTTGAGGAAGAGGATTCTTGCTGTTTGTTTCTGAGGGTTTGGAAGAGGAAAAGGTTAAAACAGAACTATAGCTGAGCCTACAGCCCCAAGACACCTTAAACCTTGGCTGGGTTTAAACTTCGACTACATGTGATCAGAGCATTAGCCATTTCTTCTAAAGCTTGCAATTTGACTTCAGAATCCACACACTGATTACATTTTGGATATATTTGGCAGCCAGGGTGGAACAGGAAATCTTTATTGGATAAAAAGGGCCACACAAGAGGAAGTTTTTATTGGCAAATACCAAGTTACATATTCACAGAATCCTACGGTCTTAGTACTAGAAGTCTATCCCCTGTACGTGAAAGACCCTCCCTAAAATGGGTGTAGACAGCAGTCTCTTCTCATTTAGTGACATCACCCCCTCCCTCCCACCCCCGGGTTCCAACTTTCTGAAATGTATTCCAATGTCCAACACTAGTATCAGTGACTATCCCCACATATCAGTTTAAATCTTTTTTTTTTGGTTATTTCTCCTGTGAAGATGGAAAACAGTTATCATCTTTTCTTTCAAAACCCTTCGTATACTAGAAGGCTATAATTAAATTTCCCTCAATTTTCTCAGCTTTAGATGGAATAATATACGTGTGAGCCTGACATTTGTTGATTCCTCGTGATGTACTAGGCACTGAGCATTTCCCAGAAATTATCTCATTTAGTTCTGACAAAATCCTGCAAATCAGGCATTTTTATCCCTATTTGACAGATAAGGAAATTGACACTTGAGATGCCGAGGTTAATAATAGCTTTCAAATAGTTGGTAAATACAAGAGCTAGGATTGAAAATTTGCCATTCTTACTGCGAACACATGGATTGAATTTTCCAACCCTTTAAATCGACTAACTCCCCAGAACAATCTTTCTTTTCTTTAATATCTTTGTTTTTCTTCAAGGCCTAGCTGTCCCCAACCTTCCTTCCTATCTTCCATGCTTTCTTTGACTATTTGAGGTCTCAGTGTTGTTCCTTTTTAGCAATAATTTTAATATATCATAAATATATTATTTACATATTTTATAATATTTATACTATATGTATAGTTGTTGTGGGTTGTCGAGTTGACTCTGACTCATAGCGACCCTATAGGACAGAGTAGAAATGCCCCATAGAGTTCCAAGGAGTGGCTGGTGGGTTCAAACTGCCGACCTTTTGGTTAGCAGCCTGAGCTCTTCACCGCTTCACCACCAGGGATCCATATATATATATCTATATATAGATATATATATATAGATATTTCCCCTTTCTCTCTAAAATAGAACCTCCTTGCTAGTTGGAACCATACCTCAAAATTCTTTTACTTTTTAGCTAAAACATTGTACTCTGGGTAGGATTTGTCTTAATTATGAAATCAGAAAAAGGTCAAATTAAGAAGATAGAGACTTTTACAAGGTCAGACCATTATGCCTTCCTCTGTGCACCAAAGCCATTTTGTCCAGGTGCCACCACATAGAGCAAAAAAGAAGTCCTTGGGTGATGTCAAAGCTTAAGCACTTGACTGTTAGCCAAAAGGTCGGTGGTTTCAACATACACAGAGGTGCCTCAGAAGACAGACCTGATGATCTGCTTCCAAAAGGTCCCAGTCTTGAAAACTCTATGGAACAGTTCTACTCTGCGCACATGAGGTCACACAGGGTTACCATGAGTTGGAATTGACTTGGCGGCAACTAGCAAAAACAGCATATCAGAAAGAAGGTGGGCGTCAGGTCAGAAGCCTTGGATTGAAATCTTAACTCTAAAATTTACTACCTGTTTGAGTTTGAGAAAAGTGCGATAACTTTCTGAGCACCAGTGTTCTGCTTGGTAAAATGAGGGTGAAAATACTAATTTTACATGGTTCTTGTGCAGATTAGAGAATGCAATTAGGTAGGCACATTGCATGGAGCTGAGCACATGCTTAGTTGTTACAACCACAACTATTATAATTAGACTATATTCTATTCTTGTTTGTCACCCATAGAAATCACTCTCTTACTGGACAGTGAATTCCTCTAGAGCTGAAGCATCCTTCATTCTCTGTTTTTTAATCGTGCCAAAAGTATGTATAACAAAACACTTGCCATTTCAACATTTACATGTACAATTCAGTGACACCAATTATGTTCATCATGTTGTGTAACCATCACTACTGTCCATTTCCAAATTTTTCCATCGCTCTGTGATCATTAAGGTTGTGTGTCAACTTGGCTGGGCCATGATTCTTAGTGGCTTGGCAGTTATGATGTAGATTGACAGTCATATAACGATGTAATCACCTCCATGATGGGATCTGATATCATGTGATCACCTCCATGATGGGGTCTGCTGTGAGTAGCCAATCAGTTGAAAGGGAGTTTCCTTGGGGGTGTGGCCTACACTGTGGGCTTTTGCTTGCTCTGGGTCTTGCAGCTGGCTCCTGTTCGTCCGACCTCTGGTTCTCGGGACTTGAGCTAGCAGCTTACCTGCTATCTTGCCTGCCAGTCTTGAAATTTGTTGGTCTTCACAGCCTGTGAGCCAGAGGCCTACTGTCTGATCTGCCGATGTTGGGTTCTTCAGCCCCTGCAGCTAAAAGAGTCAGAAGCCTCCAGCCTGACCCATGGACTTGGGATTTTCCAGCTTCTACAATCACGTGAGCCATTTCCTTGATATAAATCTTCTCTCTCTATATATTTATATGCTTTCCTGGTTTTGCTTCTCTACTCAGCCTAAGACAACCCTTAAAAGAAACTCAGTTTCCCCTAAGCAATTACTCTCCGTTTTCCTCTGCCTCCCGCTCCTAGTAACCACTAATGTACATTGGTCTCTATACATTTGCCTATTCTGGATATTTCATGTAAGTGGGATCATAGGATATTTGTCTTTTTTTGACTGACTTATTTCACTCAGCATTATGTTTTCAAGGTTCATTCATGTTGTAGCACCATGAATCAGGAATTCAGTTCTCTTTATGGCTGAGTAATATTCCATTGTATGAATATACCACATTTTGTTTATCGATTCATTTGTTGATAGGCAATTACGCTGCTTTCACCTTTTGGCTATTGTGAATAGTGCTTCGATGAACATTGTTGTACAAGCATCTGTTTGCATTCCTGCTTTCAAGCCTCTTGGGTATGTTTAAATATTTTTTTCTAGGAGTGGAATTACTGAGTCATATGGTAATTCTAAACTCTGGTGGCGTAGTGGTTAAGAGTACAGCTGCTAACCAAAAGGTTTGTCAGTTCGAATCTACCAGGTGCTCCTCGGAAACCCTATGGGTCAGTTCTACTCTGGCCTATAGAGTTGCTATGAGTCAGAATTGACTTGATGGAAAGGGGTTTGGTGTGGTAATTCTATGTTTAACTTTTTGAGGCATCACCAAAGTGTTTTCCACAGTGGCTGCTCCATTTTATACTCCCATGAGCAATGGATAAGAGTTCCAGTTTCTCTACATCTTCATCAGCACCTGCCGTTTTCTGTTTTTTTTTTTTTTAAATTTTTATCATAGCCATCCTAGCAGGGTGAAGTGATACTTCATTGTGGTTTCGGTTTGCATTATTCTTCATTTTTATTACCACCGACCCCCAGCTCAGTGCCTGCCACATAGTATCATTCAGTGATTTTTTTTTTTATTGACTGTAGGAGAAGCGTGCAGGTCAGAGGACTCTGTACATGACTCTTTAAAACTGAACACAGATTGGTTCTATAAAATGTGCCTTTTATCAGGCCCTAGCGTGGGGTTCGGCCCACAAAAAACGTGCTCTAGTTAGTCGTTGTTAAATTACTTTATATTTTCATTTCTTATTTCAGTTGAACTCATTTTCAAATGTAACTTTTTAGAAAATATTGTCCCATCCTTGCCTTATGGATTCTATTCTTTCTTAGCCCTTTAAACATTTAAAACAAACTTATTTTAAAATCCCTTTCAGATTGTTGTATTACCCTAGTTTCTATATTTTAAATTCTTTGTTTAGTTGGATCTGTTGGTTCTTACTCGTGGTACTTGGTTTCTTTCTGTGCTGTAATTTTGTCAATGAACTCTGCTTCTGTGGGAGGAGTCGTTTGGAGCAGTCCAACCATGTCTCCTGCCACCTGTCAGTCTGTCGTATTGTGGTGGCTTGCATGTTGCTATAATGCTGGAAGATATGCCACCAATACTTCAAATACCAGCACAGTCACCCATGGTGACAGGTTTCAGGAGAGCTTCTATACTAAGACAGATGAGGAAGAAAGGCCTGGTCATCTACCTCCAAAAATTAGCCAATGAAAACCTTACGGATCACAACAGAATATTGTCTGACATAGTGCTGGAAGATGACCCCCCTAGGTTGGAAGCCACTCAAAATACTCAGTGGCCCCAAGGATGGACTCAAGAATAACAACAATTGTGAAGGTGGCCTGGGACTGGGCAACATTTTGTTCTATTGTACATGGGGTTGTCACAATTTGGAGGTGACTTGATGGCAACTAAAATCAATCATGCCATGGATTGTGGCAGTGGCTGGTGGTGTGCCTTCCACTTTTCCTCTGCTGTGATCCTATAGGGCTAAACAGACTCATAACAATTTCTGCTATTAACAATAAAGGCTGGAGTCTAGGGCACCTAGACAGATCCCTACAGATTCCTTTTTATATGCCTGCCTAGCCTGCTCTGATGGCCAGGATATGATTGCAACCCTGTATCCATACTTTCTAAGATACTGATAAGGGCCTCATAAAAGTCCTGCTTTCTCTTATTCTCCCAGGACAGTCTTTCTGATTTGGGAAATTAGGTAATTCAGATTAGGATTAGAAGTCATGCTGATTATTTTTCCGGATGGAGGTTTCTTAAAAGTGTTTACTAAATTGATTATGTGGTGATTTTTTGCCCCCTTTGAGTGAAGAGGTGAAAGTCTTGGGTAGATCTGTTTCAAAGTCTTGGGTTGATCTATTTCAAAGCTTCTAATAGCTTAAAAATTTTTTTCAAGTTTTTATTATACGGAAGTAATGAATATGTTTAGTGCTATACTCATACACAAAGCATACTATGCTATTTTTTTCTAAAACATAGGTACCTCCTCAGACTTTGTTGAGTCACTAAAAAAATGATGGTAAGTAGTCCTTTGATGATGACCTTTGATGATGATAGCTGATTTTCATAATAGACTTCGATCCAAGAGAGTGGAGAGAGTGGCATTGCAAGGATGAATTAAGACATTGGTTTGCCCATCAAGGAATTTATAATCTAGCAGTCTTACATTTACTTAGGGCAATGAAGAAGTTACAAAAGAGCAAAGAACTGTCTTGAAGGTAAGTATAAAGAGCTATGGGAATACAAATTCAAGAGTAAGTAATTTTGCCAGGGGGAAGAGAATAAGGGAAAGCTAGAGAAAGGAGGTGATCTGGTTGTTCTTGGAATGAGGATTTCACTAGGAAGACATGTTGGAGGGCATTTGTGGCAGAAGGAACAGCTTGAACAGACAGTTGTAACTGCCACAATACTCGGGTGCAAGAAATAACATATCTGTTTATTTTTTTCTAAATAAAAAGAAACCTGGTTCAGGTCTCTGCCCATCTCTTGTCAGGAAATACAATGTGCCATGGTTTTTGGGTGAGGACACTGGTGGCTAATATACACAGTCTAGAAAATTCAGGGACAAGCCTTTGGTCTTTAGGGTACCATGATTGCCACTGAGATGTTCATTGTTATGGCTTCTGGGGTTCAAAGGAAGGTGGTTCACAGTGTGTACTGTTCAAGTATTCGTCTTCCCCAAGGGACTGGAGGTTTTCATGGGGATTTATAGACATCCAGGAGGCTGGGATGGGATCTCATGATTTTGTATGCAAAATTGTATTCAATGCCCTATTTTCCGTTTGTCGTCTCTTCTCTGCCCTTCACTGTGCCTACTGCCTAAAGATTAGACATCTCAGGCCTGGTTCAGTGGCTGCAGAGAATAAAGCTCTTGTCTCTTGAGAGAGTGGAGAGGGTCACCCTTTGGCTGCAGAGGGTATGGCAGGCATTTGGGGTTCAAATGCCCTTAAAATATATATATATATAAATGATTTTTTATTGTGGTAGAAATATATATAACAAAACATTTGCTGTTTCAACCTTTTTTACATGTACAATTCAGTGCCATTAATTATGTTCACCATGTTGTGCGACCATCACCATTTGACCCAAATGTTCTTGTACGGAATTTCCTCACCCATTGCCATCCAGTTGATTCTGACTCATAGCGACCCTATAAGACAGAGTAGAACTGCCCCATAGAGTTTCCGAGGACTGCCTGGTGTATTCAAACTGTCAGCCTTTTGGTTAGCACCCATAGCTCTTAACCACTACGCCACCAGGGTTTCCAGGCTTTCTTCAAGCCCTCTCTTTTCAGCAATTCCTCCCTCCCCATCAGCCACCATCTTCAGTGCCTGACACTCCCAGCACTTGAAACTGGAGATTAAACAGCTGGCTTCCTGTCAATGTAAACTTTTACTGTGAAGCTGATTCCTACTCATAGCGACCCCGTGTGTTACTGAGTGGAACTTCCCCTTAGGGTTTTCTTGGTGTAATCTTTATAGAAGTAGTTTTACAGATCTTTCTTCTGTGGAGTTGTTGGGTGGATTTGAACCTCCAGCCCCTCAGCATATACCCCTCTTGGGTTTTTACCTTCTGTCACTGGGCAAGCTAGTTGCTACTTCGCCATCCATTTTTGGTTTTTGTCTTCAGTTTTACTGTTTAGGACTACAAAATCTCCTACTTTTACAGATGTTAAAAAATAATCAAAACTCACCAAAATTTGACCATAAGTTTTATTCCGAGCAATTATTCTGTATGCATACAAACCCATTGTCGTGGAGTTGATTCTGACTCATAGCGACCCCATAGGGTTTCCAAGGCTGTAAATCTCTAAGGAATTTGAGCCGCTGGTGGTTTCCAACTGCTGACCTTTTGGTTAGCAGCTGATCGCTTTAACCACTGTGCCACCAGGGCTCCTCATATGCGTATAGGGAGATAATTTTGATTCCTGAAAAAGCAAATGGCTTGAAGAAGCTAAGTACAAAGAGGCTTATAAAGAGAAGGGAGAATGGATCATCTATTGGTTAATCTTAACCAGTGAACCCTGCCTTGCCCCCTTTAAGAACAGCCTGGTGTCACAGTGGCTAAAGTGCTTGGTTGCTAACTGAAAAGTAGGTGGTTCGAACCCCCAGCCATTCCCTGAGAAAGATGTGGCAGTCTGCTTCCATAAATATTTACAGTTCTATGGAAACCCTATGGGGCAGTTCTACTCTGTCCTATAGTGTCATTGTGAGTTGGAATGGACTCTAGAACAGGTTTTTTTTTTTCTTTTCCCCACCTTTACTGAAATCAACCGATATCAAGTTACTTCTGGCCAGGCTGCTAAAATTTGGTCTACCCATCTGCAGCCAGGAGGCTTTGTGAGATTTAATTTAGGAGGCAATGGTCTTACAACTACCTTTTCTAGCAGGATAAAACACATTTGTATTGCTGTAGACCAGTTTCTGGCAGGCTTTTGCAGTTCGGATCAGGCTTTTGTGGTTAATATTTGGTTTTGAGGAGAAGAAAAACCTTAAATCAAAGTAAGTTGTCTGTTATTAATTTCCCTATTCAACAATGATGAGGGAGTGTAAAAAGTTATTTCCTTTTCTTATGGATTTTGATGAGCTCTGAAAAAAGGATTACTCCACCATCAAGTTAAATTTTTGTTTCTCTTATTTGCTAACTTTCTGACAGTTCCCAGTTTATGATTTTTTTTCCCTTCTTACCCCATTAAAAAACCCTGTGCAGTCAAGTCGATTCTGACTCATAGCGACCTTATAGGACCGAGTAGAACTAGCCCATAGAGTTTCCAAGGAGTGCCTGGTGGATTCGAACTGCTGACCCTTTGGTTAGCAGCCGTAGGACTTAACCACTACGCCACCAGGGTTTCCTCTTACCCTCTTAGACCTTCATTTACTTCTCCTTGTATTGAAGATGTGAATCCACCCTAATAAGTCATTTAATTTAACAAGTTTAATCTTTATTTTTATGAGTTATTAATGCACGTAGTTTAAAGAATTAATAGCCCTTTAAGACTAAGACAGGCTTCATGGCAGAGGTTAGGATTTTGGACAGATGAAGTAAGGGGTGAAAGGTCATTCCATGTCAAGGAGTCAGCAGGAACCAAGCAAAGGTGTGAAGTTGGCAACCAGCATGCCATAAATAAAGGGAAGATTCACGTTGTACATGGGGTCGCTATGAGTCCGAACCTACTCAAAGGCACCTAACAACGACACCATGGTGGGGAAGAACAAGACATAAAATGAGGGGTGTGTGTGTGAGGGAGTGCCATAAAGGTAGAATTTTTAAAGGATAATTTACAAAATGATAATACTTTGTGTGCACTGTGCGCTTTACTCTTGGATCTGTTACCGCACTTTTCTCCCCCAGCAAGATGTGAGCTCCTGGAGGCAGGCGCGGTGGAGGCGCCTCACCGGGCCCGGCAGCTGGCTAGGCGCCAAGGATACAGAGGTGAGCCCAGCTTCTCCGAGACCTGCGTGGAGTTTGCCAAAGTCTTGCGTGTTTAGCATTTCACCATAGAATCTGGAGTCCTCAGGGAAGCAGCGGTGTTCCCATGACCTAGTACAAAACCTGTCATGTGACAGCGGCTTAACAAATGTTGAAATGAGTAAAAATCTTTTCTCTTGTTTTTTATGGAGCCCTGGTGGTACAGGAGTTAAGAGCTTAGCTACTAACCAAGAGGTCAGCAGTTGGGATCTTCCAGCCGCTCCTTGGAAGCACTGTGGGGCAGTTCTACTCTGTCCAATAGGGTCACTATGAGTCGGAATCAACTCGATGGCAACAGGTTTGGTTTTTTTTTGGAAGGCTTATTGTAAAAAACAGCTGTCGCCAGCCTGACACTGTCCCTCTTCCCAATATTCCAGCCCTCTATCTTGATTTTTCAGTTTAGGTATTTTCTGTGGGCTACACAAGGTAAGAATTTACCTCTTCTCTTTTACTCAACATTCTCAAACACACACACGCACAAACACACTTTGCATCTCTCATCCACTCTGTGTAGCTAAATCATAATTTTGGTTATACCAGTGTTCAGCATTTACAAGATTATGACTTTATGTCTACGTAAATAGTATTTAAAACTGAGCTATGTGGTGTATTAGGGATGTTTTTCTTTTCTTGAACGCCATTTTGAAAAATTTCAACGTATTATGTAATTATCTTGTTGTTTTCTATTATTTTATTTTTTTCCTATTCATCTCTAAACTCCCCATCAGAATATATTCAAGTCCACCAGATGTTCTATCAATGTCATCTTCTTGGATACATTTCTCTCTTTTTCCCCCCCAACATTTTTCAGGTGTACAATTCAGTGGACACAGCTCTCTCAAAGCCTTTTTACCTCCAATCTGGAGTGTACCCTCTACCCCTGGTTCACAAAGGACCATCTTGAACTTCTCCTTTGCCATCATTCTGGAACTTTCTTTGTTAATTTGTTGAGTTGATTCCACTATTTTTTGTACCCCATGTCTTCTTCTTTCTTGGTTTTTTCTTTTGTTCCTGTGAAAAACCTCTTCCAGTAGCTTCCTAAGAAATGGTACATGGGAGGTAAATTTTCTAATTCTAAGCATGTCTGGAAATCTTTACGTGCTGTCACTCTTAATTCGTATTTTAGCTGAGTGACGAATTCTAGGTTGGAAATAATTTCAGACTTTTGAGAGCATTGTTCAATTGTTTTTTAATTCTAATTTTGGATGTTGAGAAATCTGGAACCATTTTGATGCTTGACTCACTGTACATATTTTTTTTTTTCTCTCAAAGCTTTTAGAATCTTCTCTTTGCACCCAGTTTCCTGAAATTTCACGAGACTGTGTCTTGGTGTAGTTCTGTTTTCCTCTATTGTGCTGGGCAATGGGCCCTTCTCATTTGGAAACACATTTTTGGGGAACTTTATTAAATCACTATTTGATTTCTTCCTCTCCATTTGTTTTTGCTCTCTTCTGGAATAACTGTTATTTGAATATGGGACAATCTGTGTTGATGCTCTACTTTTCTAATTAAAAAAAATTTTTTTTTCCATCTGTGTTTTGCTCTACTTCGTAGAACAGTTTTTTCAACTTTATTTTCTAATCCTATTTTTTTTTTTATTTTTGCTCTTATATTTTTGATTTCTATTAACCTTGTTCTTTCTTCATTAAAAAAAGCTACCCTCTTTCTGGATGTAGTACATTCGCCTATCTTTCTAAGGATATTGGTTATCTTCATATTGGGTGGAAGCTTTCCCCTGCCGTTGTGCTACTGCAGCCTTTGAAGCAAAGAAACTTCTTGAAAATGTCATACCCATGTCTGGGAGCAGCTCTAAGGGCATAATCCAATTAATATGAGGCACCTACCTACTTGTCTTAGAACTGATTTATTTGTAGCTGAAGAGAGACAAGTTTTAAAAATATATATGTTTATTGGGGTACACGGTGAAAAATATTTTTCCTGATGGCGAGTGATGTAAAGTTTTAGGGACCAGTTGACTGTTCTTTTAAGAGGGAAAGATGGCAGCCAATGAAGAGGAGGGGGTCAAGGAGAAGACTGTTCTTAAGTGCTAAAAGACTTAAACATGGGAGTAAGGTGTGCGAAAAGAGCCCTGGTAGCACAACAACTAAGCACTGGGCTGCCAACCAAAAGGTCGGTGGTTTGAACCCACCAACCATTTGGTGGAAGAAAAGACCTAGCCATATCCGCTTGTAAAGATTATAGCCTAGAAAATCCTATAGGGCAGTTACTATGTCACTTAGGGTCACTATGAGTTAAAATCAACTGCCTGGCGTCTAACGACAACAAGGTGTGTGAAGGAGCAATTGGAGCAGAGAGAGCTAGTTTTATATTTCTACATGGGACTCTGACTTTGTTACACTTGCTTTTTCCCCATCTTTCCAGGTAAGTATATGGAAGAAAGGAATATCATGAAGAGATGTTCCATGATAATCTAGACTTTTTTTTCCTTTTTCTTTTTCTCTCCCACTAAATTACCTGAATAGTACAACCTGTTAAGTGCTCAACTACTAACCGAAAGTTTGGCTATTCGAACCCACCCAGAAGCATGTTGGAAGACATCCCTGGAGACCTGCTTCTGAAATGTCACAGCCTTTAAAACCCTATGGAGCAGTTCTACTCTGACACATGGGTTGCCATGAGTTGGAATCGACTCACTGGCCCCTGGTTTGGTTTTGGTTAAGCTCCCTGACAGGGAGCTGAGCCTAGATATTTAATAGAGGGAACATTTGGGACGTTGGGAGAATTTAAATATGGTGGGGGATGCCCATGCTGAGATGCCATGATTTTATGAGAACCTGCATATGTTTGAAGGTGTCTCCTCAGTGTGTTTTTCTTCTTGCAGACCCTGATTGTATGAGGAAGTAGAGAATAGTGGCTAAGGACATACACGTAGCCTTTGCAGTCACACATATTTGGGTTCGGTCCACTTACTAATGGGATGGACTTACACAAGATACTTAATCCTCATAAACTCCAGTTGCCTCACCTGTAAAGGAGGAAATTTAATACCTGTTCTACGGGTTATCATAAAGATTAAATGCAATAATGCATGTAAATGACTTAAGACAGTACCTGGTCCTTAGAATGCAGTAACTGTTCGTGACTGTACTTGTGTATTACCCATGCCTGCCTTTCTTTCTTTCAAAATAGAGAATCTAGCATCATCTGCAGTTCCCAAAGTTCAGGTATTTTCCAGCTAGATGAAGTAGACAATAGAAGAACTTTGGCCAATATATTTGGCACCCCTTAAAAGGTTAACTTATGGTACAGGTATCATAAAATCTCCAAAAGAAGGCAATATTTTTCAGAATCCCCCAATTCCTTTTTTTTTCAAGCAAAGAAATAACTTAAAAACAAAAAACAAAAACAAATCCCCAAACCCTAGCTACTCTTGGCTCTAAGGAGCCCATTCAGATAAGGTGTGAAATTAGGGGTTTTTTGAATAAAAAATCTTAGCACAGTGTGCCAGACCAATTCTGAAGGGTGTTAGGTTATGCTGTAGCTCCTCAGGCTACCTTCAGAATTCAAATGATTGTCTGATGTATTTATTTGTGTGTCAAACGATGTGGCTTTTCCACTTCTCTTCAATACAATTTTTCTTTTTTTCTGATGTGGGGACAGGCTGGAAGGTGTAGTGGTTAAATTAGACAAGTCCAGAAACACTCTGTTGGCCTAGTTTGCTGTGACTTCCCTTTATGACTGTGCAGCTAGAATCTAGAAATGCCTGTCCTGTTACTAACTTGTTTTTTAAAGCAGCTCCAAATGCTTTACTGTGATTGAATCATTCCGTCTCTCTCTTTCTCTCTGAACGGCTTGATACACACAGTCACTATCACGGCTTTTGATCAACATGGGACACCAAAGAGTGCTTTTGAGTTCTTGGTGCTTTGGGCAGTGGTGTCGCGTCTTGCTGCCCGAGGTTTTATTCCACAGTTTGCATTCCTTCTCCACGTTGCCTTCAAGCAACACTCTCTCAGCGGTCTAGTCTGATGGGAGCTTCAGAACATTTCTAGCCATGAGTCTTTGGTTCTGCTAACCATAGCTCCAGCATAACCAGGCATCTGGGCAGGAGGAAGAAACGCAGTAAAGGTGATGCAGTCCTAACAACAGCACTGGCCTCTGCCTGAAGGTATAATGCAAGAGGAAAAATCCCCTCAGCCCTTCAGGCTGTCTTCTGACACCAAGAGAAACCACAGGGGAAAAAGACAGGTAGGCCTATGATTGAGCCTGTCTTAGATCTGGGGCATGCAATGTCAGATTTGCCCCATGACATGGGTTGTAGATCAATCTGGGACAAATTGTATGATTTCCTACAAGCTTAAATTAGAAGAAAAGGGCCATCGGTATAAATTTCTATTTTTATCTTGATTGACAGAGGCGAGAGGACACTAGTATTGAGTGTTATGTGTGTTCACAGCTAAAAATAAAACTGCTTTTGAAGCACAAAAAATTTTTGTTTTGAAAAAGCCGGTTTTCACTGTTCTCAAAATTGGATCATCCCAGTGTTCTCTCTGCCTAATTTCATTGATTTTCTAGAGTGTTGTTAATATAGAAAGAAGTTTCTTAAACTTTTTTTTAAATCAGAGTGTCACATTATTCAATGTATCACCCCTATTTCAAGAACTTGCCTTAAAACCTTTGTACTGATTATCAGTGAAAACCCTCAGGGGCTTGGGGACCTGGTCGTTTTCCTTTTAAGTGTGTTCAGAATCAGCAGGCTCTTATATTTCAGAATATAATTTCAGGGCTGTAAGAACAAGTCAGCACCCCAGTTTTGAAATCGGATGCCAACTTCTAGTCACTGTCCATCCTTTCTCCCTTTCTTCCTCACCCCTGCATCACTACTAGCTGAGCTCTTTCAGGACATCAAAAGGAGCCCTGCTTTGAGGGGGCAAGTATTACACTCCCAGGACATTCTGTTTTAGCATTTACAATTTAAATTACGATCCCACTTTGTAAGGGCCATGTTTCATTTTCTGTTATTCCTACAACCCAGCCCCTTACTGAATTATAACACATTGGAAAAAATGCTAAGGAAAAATTAGGTAAATGTTAAATTGGAAAATGCTTACTTAGAAAAGGTAAAAAATTAGTCATATTGTCCCAACTTTGTTTCAAGTTATTTTATTGTTTCAGTAGTACTGCTTTATTTTATTTCATTTTTTGCATAGAATTTATATTATATAAAATGCAAACAATCAAAAAAATCTAAATCACTGTGCTACACTTAGGAATTAGTGTTACTTCTACATTAAGAAGCATTTCAAACATTTGTGATTTTTTTTAAACAAAATTAAGATTTAGATAAGTATATGTTGATATTGCGGATAAACCTGTTGGCAGATATTTGAAAGAAAGAAAATAAATGAAAAATATTCACTTCAGATATAAGTCATGGGAAGGTATGCATTCTGGACAATGAAGGAGAAGAGTCATTGAAAATTTGGACTGTGTGTGTGTGTATGTGTGTATGATCGAGCCCTTCTCTATTTTTACCCCTTCCCTACATCTAGGCAAGACAGGTACTGGAACATGGCAAGCTGAGCGCTTGTCTTGGTCATATACCCAACAAATTATATGTCTCTGGTCAGGTAACTACTTTGTCTCTGTTGTTGTTGTTAGGTGCCATTGAGTCTCTTCCCACTCATGGAGACTCTATGTACAACAGAATAAAACACTGCCCAATCCTGTGCCATCCTCACGATCCTTGCTATGACTGAGCCCACTGTTGCAGCCACTGTGTCAATTAATGTTGTTAAGGGTCTTTCTCTTTTTCGCTGACCCTCTTCTTTACCAAGTATGATGTCCTTCTCCAGGGACTGACCCCTATAGTCCTCACATTTTCCATCCCTCAGATAAGGGAATTAGCCATTCCTTGTCTATCTTGTCTTTTCTCAGGTCACCTCTTCGTGCTAATCTTTGGAAGCATTACAAAGAAAGAATCATAGCATTAATTTCGGCCCATGTTGTTTTGTTCCTGTTCTTGGCCCATTGTTTGATTTCTTTGGAGACAGTTTTTGATTGTTATGCCAATTGTTACAGGATTGTGAATATCAAATTACAACCTATAGTTAATATTCATCGCTATTAGAATATTTTAAAACAAAACATGGAGCTTGTGGAAAGAATATATGTCATTGCGTTTCTCCCCGTAGTCCTTCAACAAAATCTGGTTTTATGGAGCTAAAATTTATAGTGTTTATAATCAGTTATGGCATTCTATATTACAGTAACTGCTGTGAGAACATCTAGTATTAAAAGTTGAGAATTTAAATTTGAATGATGATAAATGAATAAATACAAAAAATATATTACCAATGTAATGAAAGAATGTTATGAATTTGAATGATTAGTGAATAAATGCAAGAAATAGATTTCTAAAATAATAAAGAAATTATAAACAAATGCTATCCAATTTGTAATAGCAGTGGGGCAAAAAATCATAGAGCCACTTTATAATGAATTTTTATAGACTAAATGAGACAATTGTGTGGATTTTGTATTTAAAAATTGAGTTTGGTTCTTTTTGATCTTATAGTACAAATGTATTCTATATTCTCTTTAAATAAGATACTGCAGTAATAACAAAGAACAATGTGCTAATAACTTACTGCACTGTGTAAAGAATTTAGTGTGGAAATATTTAAAATGGAAAAAAATTTTTTTCTATTTACTTTCTAAGGCAACAAAAATTTGACTTGTTTATTTCTTTGTAGAAGTAACTGAAAAAATTTAAAATAAAGGTTATATGGTATTGAGACAGGAGACTTGATTTACTTGGTTAGTGTTTGTCAATGTTCGGCATTTGGAAGCTCCTACCCACTACCTACCTCAGGAGAAAGGTGCTGGTGGGGTGGTTCTATTCCATCCTAGAGGATCACTGTGGACTCAATGGCAATAGGTAGAAGGCGGAGATAGCTGTTTGGTTTTTTTCTTCCCTTGCTTGAAGTCTCAGCTTTATACATTTTATATGCCTAATACATGTTTGATTATTGACGAGGTGTATATTTTCCACTAAAATCTTTCTCTATATTCCTTGGTACAATGACTGTAGATCATTATATACAAAAATTACTTGATCCACTTCTGACATTTATGCCTTATTTTGACTATTGTTCAGAGGCCTGACTAGTACCATAGGTAACCTAATTTTACCCAGTCTCTCTTACTGTCTTGCCATCCACCCACCCTGTAAAACCCGTAAAACCGTTATTATCAAGTAGATTCCAATTCGAACATTTCCAATTTTAGAGACAGATCAGATGCAATTGTTAGTCTGTTCTGGGCTCAAAATGATTTAGACACATATTCACACTTGGACACTTCTTGGATTGTTTGCCTCAGGCACTAGGGGAGTTTTCTGTTTGTGTGACTAAGAAGGTGACTCCTAACATCTTGTTAAATTACCTGTGGTGGGAAGAATATGTAATCTGGCCTTTATAATTAGGAACTGATAACCAATCAATGCACAAAAGTTATCTGGTAAACCATTGATAGCCTGTGGCTAAAGGGCACTGCTGGTCTAATTTGACTGTATGTTTTTAGTTATGTTAGATTTGAAATAATATCAAAGTGTAGTTAAAGAGGAATAAAAATTTTCTTGACAAAGTATTTATAAAATGGTGGTATGTTTATATAAGGAGCCCTGGTGGCACAGTGGTTTAGCACTCAGCTGTTAACTGAAAGGCCGGCAGTTGGAACATAGATTTAGTCCAGTGATTTAGGTTTTTTCGATTGATTATTTGCATTCTGTATAATATAAATTTTATGCGAAGCTCTGCATAGAAAAGGCTCTGCAGGAGAAAGACATGGCAATCTGCTTTCCGTAAAGATTACAGCCTCGGAAACTCTGTAGGGGCAGTTCTACCCTGTCCTATAGGATTGCTATGAGTGGGAATTGACTAGATAGCAATGGATTTGGTTTGGTTATTATTATTTTATGTGTATATAGAAGGTGCAGGAATTCTTTATCTGAGCATTGGATTCCCAGCGTCTCACTTCTCTAAGTGTTTGATGACTTTCTGTTTATTGAAACCATCTATTTGGATGCTTTTTGACTAAGAAATCACAGAGGACGTTACTTCTATTGTGTGACTTCTTTCTTACTGCCTAGGTGAATGACCAAGTTACCAGAAAATTCAGCTAACCTGCTTGGCCTACCGATGAAATTCGTCTTAGGACCAGGTTGAGCCTGTTGGTCTCCCCAGTCATCTTCACAATCTATATTTCACACATGCAAATGTGCTCATATGGTAATCTTTACGAAACAGCAGCCGGTTTCATTCGAGCAGCTTTATAGTTTGGAAATAAAAGATGCCAGGTTTAACCAGATGGTGGGTATGGAGTTAGTTACTGATAGATAAACTCAACTCAGTGCCAATGGTTTTACATCCAACAACTAATTACTTTTAGAATGTGCCAAAAAAAAAAAAAAATAGCATTCATAAACCTTATCCACTTGGCAATATTAATGTGAGATAAAGGCATTAAAAATCATCAGTTTTATGATCTTCCCTTTTTTCTGTTGTGATATAAGGGTGGTACATGTTTATTTCCCTGCTTTTCAACTGTCTCTATTCACACACTTGTTTTTTCATTTTTCCTGCAAATAATAAATAAAAATCAGCTCGTAAAAAACCAACTTACATAAAAGCATGTAAAATATACATGAAATTGACCTTTCCTAAAATCCCCCTCTCTGGCCAAACCCCAAATCCCCAATGTTATACATTCTTCTTGACCTTCTTTCTCTGCATTAAGTATAAACAGTTATATCTGTTTCTAATCTCATAGGTGACATCATATTACACATATTGTTCTAAAATTTAATTTTTTCTTTGGGAGATTTTTCCACATCGGTACAAAGATCTAGCTCGTTCTTTTTAAATGCTGCTGAGTACTCAACCGAATGCTTCTCAGCGCACTTTATTTTGACTTTGTTGTTACTGTTGTTACCTGCCATTGAGTCAGCCATGACTCAAGGTGATCCCATACACAGCAGAAAGACAGTGTCCGGTCCTGCGCCACCCCAGGATCCAGTGTGGAGCTGACCATTGTGATTCATAGAGTTTTCACTGGCTGATTTTTGGAAGTAGATCTCCAGGCCTTTTTCCCTAGTTCATCTTAGTCTAGGAGCTCCACTGAAACCTGTTCAGCATCATAACAATGCACAGCCTCCACCGACAGAGGGGTGATAGCTGTATATGAAGTGCATTGACTGGGAATCGAACCTGGGTAAACTACATAAAAGGCAAGAATCCTACAATGTCCCGTATTATGTCTTTATTATTTCTGTGTTAAAAATCATTTAGTTTCCCTGCCCCAATATTTCAGTTATAAAGAATGTTGCAATGATAATTCTTTTTACATGCTTTCCCAAGTACTTCCATTTCTTTTGATGAATTGCTTTAGTAGACTCATTTTGTATTTTTTGGTTTTATGTACCTAACCAAAGGTTAGAATATAAAATGTCGAGGTGCTACTTGTGACTTTTCTGAAGTTTTAAAGCTGAATCCAGGATTTGTGTGAACTTATGAAGTAAAAAAAATTTTTTTTTTTTTTTTGTGAAGTAGCGAAGATATTACTATATCAGTTAATTCTTCCAAAAAAAAAAAAAGAAGTTACTATAGTTGTTGAACTCCTCTCTCTGCTAAGACTCCCCATGACCTTGGGAGGAAGGGAGATCATGGTAATGACAAGAAACTTGGAGATCCACCTGTTGACTAAACCGCTAATTAACTCACATCTTCAAAATAAACAAAATTCTCCGTCAACACTACATTCCTCTTTAGCTCTGGCCTCTACTTTCTCTTCATACCACAGTCAAACTCCACTGGAAAGGAATCCATACTGGTGCTCTCTAAGTGCTCACGTCTCATTCAGTTCTCTATTCACTGTATTCTAGGCTCTGCCCCACTACAGCTACCATTCCTTCACTCAAACTGCTCCCTCCAAGGTCTTCCAGTTACTGAGTCCTTTGAATGATTTTCAGGTCCTTCAACAAGTCACTTCCAGGAACCATTCAATACTCTTGATCATTTCCTGTTGAAGCTCTCACCTCTTTTAGTTTCTGTGATACTACTATACCAGTTAGCTCTGCTTCAAAAGACAGTAACAGAAACTCAACCCAAATTGACTTAAGTGATAAGGAACTTCATAAGCTCACAGAAATGAAAGTCTAGAGGTAGAGCGAGTACGAGGGTTGGCTCCAGTTCCATGTCTCTGCGATTCTTCTGGCTTAGTTTTCTTCCTTGACTTAGCTTCTTTCTTGGGCTTGCAGGGACAAGGCTACAGCAAGTCTGAGCTTCACATTTATCCAGGATGACATCTGGAGAAAGAGAACTCATTGCTTCTAGAAATTCTCCTAAGAAAATAATGAAAAATTTGCCTGGTGCCTCCATTCAACTTTTCTTGAATCTCTTTGGATTCCTTGCCCCTTGCAGTTTCCAACAACGGAACCGCCTTAGACCAGTCAGGTTAACACTTGGAGGTAGAGACGTTCAGCTTCCCTAGAGGCCCATGGGCTACATGGAGAGAGGAATTATGTGAGGAAAGAGAGCAGGCAATGGATACTTGCTAGGAAACCAATGATGTCCACCACAGCTACAGGCTTCTGGTTTTCTTCTGATCTCTGGTTACTCCTTCTTGGTCCTTTGATGGATTCCCCTTCCTCTGCCTTGCCCTTCAATATGGATGGGCCCCAGGGGGACACGCTTGGCTTTTTTCTCTTCTTACTTTTCATGTTATTTCTTGGGCCAGTTCATTTACTCTCCAAACTTTGCATGCTGATGACTCTCAAATGTACAACTTCAATCCAAACAGTTCTCCTAAACTATAAACCCTTACATCCAATTGCATATTAGACATCTCCACTTGATTATCCTATACGCATCTCAACCTAAACATGTCCCCAATAGATTCATTAACATTTCCCAAAGACCAACATATTCTCTTGTATTCTTAATTTCAGTAAATAGCATCAGCAAACACTATCCTCTATGTCATTGTAAACCCCTCTTCCTTCCTAACATTGAAGCAGTTACAAAGCTTTGCTGATCTAGCTACCAAAATTTAACTCAGGCCACAGTCTTTGAGAAACTTTTCCTGAATTACCTTTTCCCTCTAATTTGGGATGTGTTCTTGTTTTATGTGATCCAATGGTGCTCTGTATATATCTCTACAACAGCGCTTCTGTTGTTCATTTTCTTTCTCCCTTCTTTGATCTGTAAGCTTCTTGACTGTGGGGACCACATCTTACTATATATATATGTATATACATATGTTTTTTAATATAAATTTTTAGCAGAATATCTTGAACACTGTAGGTACTCAGGAAATATTAGATGATTATTGAGTGACTGTAGTCTTAAGCATTTATTGAGCTGCTATTATTTCCAGACACATTTCCAAGCACCGAGTGCCTGATGCGTTTCCTTGATAGACTTAATCATATGGTTGGGGAAGGTAGGTGGAGACAATGGGTACCTGCCAGAAGCTGAGTCCCATGGCAGTGAATGTCAGGTCAGGGCCAGTGTAAACAATTTTTAAACCAGGTCAGAGATCCAAATAGGGCTGAATGAATCTAGGAAGCTAAAGTATGAAGTCATTTGGGTTGGTGTCTGAGTTTTTGAAGAGGCTGGGAGTTAAGAAAACCTGGGCCTTATTCCCGGGTCCATGAGAGACATCTATGGCAGCTTTTTAGCCATTTTAAGATGCTCAGCTTGTAATAGTCCCTGGAATACAAAGATGAATAGGAAAAGTTAGTAGGAACTCACGGACCAGTGGGAAAAAAAGATACGTTATAAAAACTTACACTGTAATGTAAGCAATGGTGTAGTAAAACATAAGTACACAGCATTAAGGGACTCTACCGTTGCTATCAAGTTGATTCCAACTCACAGTGACCCTGTAGGACAGAGTAGAACTGCCCCATATTGTTTCCAAGGAGCAGTTGGTGGATTTGAACTGCTGACCTCTTGGTTAGCAGCCAAATGTTTAATCACTGTGCCACCAGGGCCCCAAGGGACTATAGTAGGGAGCTAATACGTTTGCTTGGGGAGAATTGTGATGAGCTTGAGGGGACTTTTTTAATGGCAGTTTCATTTTTTTTTGAAGGAAAAATCCTCACATTTGCCATGTTAGGGCAAACCACTTCCTTTATACAAAGGCAAAAGTTGATTTGTTCACTGTCCTTAAAGGCTCCACATCCCAGTTTTTCCCCGAGGTTTATAAAACACATGGAGATTGGCACTCCATGGAAATATTTTTAAGTGGCTTCATGTTTTTCATGTTGAAGCTATACATACGAGCTTTTTTAAAAAAATATTTTTTGAGGGTGGCTTTTATGCACAGAGAATATTATTCAGAGATTACTTTAGATACATAAAATTAATATATTAAAATTATAAATTTAAGGTATGAATAATAAATACCTGGCTCTTCCTTAGGCTTCTATGTTTAGGTTGTAAATTTGATTATTTTCTTTAAGAACCTAGCAAATTTTAATAACACTTTTAAGAGAATTTAAATAATGTTTGGTAAATAAATGCCCTTAAACATTTAAAACTGAATTTGTAAACTTAATATATTTGATTTTTCTATTAAGTTAAATAATAATTTATTTAATAAATTCTTAAATAACTTCTAAATCTAATAAATTGAACATAAATATGGATAACATTAAACATTCTAATGCTGAATATAAAGTCAGATTTCAACCAGCATAAATATCTTATGGAGTCTCTGAGTGGTGCAAACAATTAATGTACTTGGCTGCTAATCAAAAGGGTGGAAGTTCGAGCCCATCCAGAGATACCTTTAAAAAAGGGCCTGGCAATCTACTTTAGAAAAACCAGTCATTGAAAACCCCGTGGCGCAGAATTCTACTCTGATACACATGCTGGAGTTGCCATGAATAGGAGAGACTTGATGGCAATTGGTTTGTGTTTGGTTTTAAATATATTACACAATTATAGATTTTAAACTTACAAGATTGATCCTTGAATAAGCCAAATTCTCTTCAACATTACAGATACTTAAAATACCAAGTATGTTCACATTTCTTAGGGCAGAAATATTAATTGTAACGGTTTGGTTCTCTTAGCCATTTCTCTACATATTTGGTAACTTTTCCAGTGTTGACAGGTGCTTATCCTCCGTGGACAGGAGTATATCTCAAATAGGCTTTTTTCTCGATAGTCGAGGCAGGGCTTGGCTGAATGTATTCTTCTTGGAGACTCTGGGACACACTGAGTCTATTTGTAGTTGCCAAGTTGACGCTCCCCAAATGGAGTGTTTTGCTGTTCCTAAACTATGGAGGGAGTCGTGGAGGCACAGTAGTTAAGAACTCTGCTGCTAACCAAAAAGTTGGCAGTTCATATTCACGAGCTGCTTCTTGGAAACTCTATGGGGCAGTTCTACTCTGTCCTAAGGGGTTGCTATGAGTTGGAATTGATTTGATAGCAATGGGTTTTTTTTTTTTTTTTTTTTTTTGTTTAAGCTGTGGATAAAGGAGCCCTGGTGATGCAATGGTTAAGCGCTGGGCTGCTAGCCAAAAAGTCAGAGGTTCAAACCCACCAGCCCCTGTGCCAGAGAGAGTTGTGGGCAGTTGGTTTCCGTAAAGGTTACAGCCTTGGGAACCTAATAGAGCAGTTCTACTCTGTCCCATAGGGTAGCTGTGAGTCAGAATCAACTCAACTAGAACAGGATTTTTTTAACTGTGGGTAAGAGGCCCTGGTGGCACTGGTTAAAACACTCAGCTGCTAATCAAAATGTTGGTTTGAAACCACCAGTTGCTCTGTGGGAGAAAGATGTGGTGGTCTGCTTCTGTGAAGATTAAAAAAAAAGATTACAGCCTTGGAAATCCTATGGGGCAGTTCTACTCAGTCCTATCGGGTCACTATGGATCAGAACTGACTGGATGGCGATGGGTTTGGAAACTGTGGATTCAAAATGTATATTCCCTGATTCTTCCATCTACTTATTCAAGTATTCAAGTCTGCTTCCACCATTTGATTGCATTTTGCATTTCTTTGACTCTTAAGATATTTAAATGTCTACTGGAACTAAAGGCTATTGTACTAAAGAGATCTCTGATTTCTTTTAAAAAACATTCTGGAATTCTGTTAGGACTACATCTCATCTGATAATATAAAGTCATCCCCTTGAATTCTGGCTATTGTTCTAGGCTATCTCCTAATAAAGTCATAATTTCGAAAGTCATTCTGATGACTTAAAGCATCCAGGTTCCATTACTGTGTTTTGTAGTCATTGCTCTAAGCCAAGAAGGCTTTTTCTCATTCTTTACTAGAGCGCCTTTGTTTCCTATCCCAGTACTTAAAAAAAAAAACTTATTTCATACTACATGAAATAATATGTGATCATTTTATTTACTAGTTTACTTATTAGTTATTTGTTTCTTCCATTACAGTGCAAGCTTCACGAGAATCAGGGCTAGTATTTCCTTTTTAAAATATTTAAAAATTCTGTTGTTGCTAGGTGCTGTTGATTCAGTTCTGACTCATAGCGACCCCATGCACAACGGAAAGAAACACAACTGGGTCCTGCGCCATCTTTGTTATGCTTGAGCCCGTTGTTGCAGCCGCTGCGTCAATCCAGCTCATTGAAGGTCTTCCTTTTTTTCCATGACTGTCAACTTTACCAACTTTACCAAGTGTGATGTCCTTCTCCACGGACTGATCCCTCCAAAGTATGTGAAATGAAGGCTCATAACCCTGGCTTCAAAGGAGCATTCTGACTGTACTTCTTCTAAGACAGTTTTGTTCTTTATTCTGGCAGTCCAAGGTATATTCAATATTCTTTGCCAACACCATAATTCAAAAGCATCGATTCTTCTTCAGTCTTTCTTAGTTGTTGTATTAGCTTTAGCATGCATATGAAGTGACTGAAATATCATGGCTTGGGTCAGGTGCACCTTGGTCCTCAAAGTAACATCTTTGCTTTTCAACATGTGAAAGAGGTCTTTTGCAGCAGATTTGCCTGCCCAATGCAATATATCATTTGATTTTTTTTTTTTTTAATTTCATGGTCACTCGCTTTTTTTTCTAGGTGAAGGTTTACAGTGCAAATTAGTTTCCCATTCAAAAATTTATACACAAATTGTTTTGTGACATTAGTCGCAATCCCTGCAATGTGTCAGCAGTCTCCCCCTTTCCCTTCTACCCTAGGTTCTCAGTGTCCATTCATCAAGTTTTCCTGTCCCTTCCTGCCTTCTTGTCTTTGCTTTGGGGCAGGTGTTGCCCATTTGGTCTCATATACTTGATTGAACAGAGAAGCATGTACCTCATGTGTGTTATTGTTTGTTTTATAGGCCTATCTAATCTTTGGCTGAAAGTGGACTTTGAGAGTGGCTTCAGTGCTGAGTTAGCAGGGTGTCCAGGGGCCATAGTCTTGGGGGTTCCACCAGTCTCTGTCAGACCAGTAAGTCAGGTCTTTTTTTTTTTTTTGTGAATTTGAATTTTGTTCTACATTTTTCTCCTGCTCTGTCTGAGACCCTTTATTTTGATCCAGGTCAGAGTGGTCAGTGGTGGTAGCCAGACACCGTCTAGTTCTTCTGCACTCAGGCTGATGGATGCTATGGTTCATGTGGTCCGTTATTAGTCCTTTGGGCTAATATTTTCATTGTGTGTTTGGTTTTCTTCATTCTCCTTTGCTCTTCACACAATGGAGCCAATAAGTGTATTTTAGATGGCCACTCCCAAGCTTTTAAAATTAAAAGTAGGGTGTAAAACATTTTCTTTATGAACTAGGTTATGCCAATTGACCTAGATGTCCCGCCAGACCATGGTCCCCAGCCCTTAGCCCCAGCAACTTGTTCCCTCAAGGTGTTTGGATGTGTCTATGTATCTTCTATGACTTTGCCTTGGTCAAGTTGTGCTGACTTCCCCTATATTGTGTGTTGTCTTACCCTTTTCCAAAGTTAACACTTGTCTGCTCTGTAGTTAGTGATTTCCCCTCCCCACTCCTCTCCTCCCTTGTAACCATCAACAACTGTTTTTTTCTGTGTGTAAATGTTTTCTCAAGTTTTCATAATATGGTCTCATACAATATATATGTCCTTTTGTGGTTGATTTATTTCATTGAGCCTAATGCCCTCCAGATTCATCCATGTTGTGAGAAGTTTTGCAGATTCATCATTGTTCTTTACCACTGCATAGTATTCCAGTGTATATGCACCTTAATTGGTTTATCCATTCATGAGCACTTAGGTTGTTTCCCTCTTTTTGCTGCTGTGAATGACGTGGATTGAATTGTGTTCCCCCCAAATATGTGTCAACTTCGTTAAGCCAGGATTCCAGTATTGGGTGGTTGTCCTTCGTTTCATGATTGATATAATTTTCCTATGTATTGTAAATCCTAATCTCTGCCTGTGGTTAAAGAGGCAAGATTAGATTATGTTAAAGAGGTTAAGGGGGGATGTAACACCCTTGCTCAGGTCATATCCCTGATCCAATGTAAGGAAGTTTCCCTGGGCTGTGGCCTTCACCACTTTTTAATCTTACAAGAGATAAAAGGAAAAGAGAGCCAATAGAGAGTCAGGGACCTCATACCACCAAGAAAGCGACACTAGGAGCAGAGCGTGTCCTTTGGACACGGGGTCCTTTCGCCTGAGAAGCTCCTTGACAAGCGGAAGATTGATGACAAGGACATTCTTCCAGAGCTGACAGAGAAAAAAAGTCTTTTCTTGGAGCTGATGCCTTGAATTCGGACTTCTAGCCTACTGGACTGTGAGAGAATAAATTTCTCTTTGTTAAAGCCATCCACCTGTTGTACTTCTGTTACAGCAGAACTAGAACAGTGAATAATGCCTCAATGAACATGAGTGTGCATATGTCTATTCATGTGGCGGCTCTTATTTCTCTAGGATATATTCCAAAGAGTGGGATTGCTGGATCGTATATTTCTATTTCCAGCTGTTTAAGAAGACACTATTTCATTTTTCATAGTTGTACCATTTTACGTTCCCACCAGCAGTATATTAGAGTTCTATTCTCCTCGCAACTTCTCTAACATTTGTTTTTTCTTTTTCTTAGTGCCAGTGATGTTGGGGTGAGATGGTATCTCATTGTAGTTTTCATTTGCATTTCTCTAATGGCTAATGATCATGAACATTTCCTCATGTATCTGTTAGCTGCCTATGTCTTCTTTGGTGAAGTGTTCATATTCTTTGCCTATTTTTAAATTGGATTATTTGTCTTTTTGTTGTTGAAGTGTTGAAGTATTCGTTTGATTTCTTGACTGCTGCTTTCATGGGCATTGATGTGGATCCAAGTAAAATGAAATCCTTAACAATTTCAATATTTTCTCCATTGATCATGTTGCTTATTGGTCCAGTTGTAAGGATTTTTTGTTTTATGTTCAGGTATGATTCATAGTGAAGGATGTAGTCTTTGATCTTCATTAGTAAGTGCTTTGAATCTTCTTTGCTTACAGGAAGCAAAACTGTGTTATCCAAATATTGCAGGTTGTTAATGATTCTTCCTCCAATACTGATTCCTCACTCTTCTTCATATAATCCAGCTTTTCGGATTATTTGCTCAGCATACAGATTGAATAGGTATGGCGAAAGGATACAACTCTGATGCACATCTTTCCTGACTTTAAACCTCGCAGTATCCTCTTATTCTATTCAAACGACTGCCTCTTGATCCTCATGAGCACAATGAAGTGTTCTGGAATTCTTGTTCTTTGAAATGTTATCCATAATTTGTTATGATCCACACAGTCAAATGCCTTTGCGTAGTCAATAAAATACAGGTAATCATCTTTCTGGTATTCTCTGCTTTCAGACAATATCTACCTGACATTAACAATGATATCCCTTGTTCCATGTCCTCTTCTGAATTTAGCTTGAATTTCTGGCATTTCCTTGTTGATGTACTGCTACAGGCACTTTTAAATTATCCTCAAAAAATTTTACTTGTGTTTGATATTAATAGTATTGTTCAATAATTTCTGTATTCTGTTGGATCATCTTCTTTGGAATGGGCATAAATACGAATCTCTTCCAGTCAGTTGGCCAGGTAGCTGTCTTCTAAATTTCTTGGCATAGATGAGTGAGCCTACCAGTGCTGCACCCACTTGTTGAAACACCTCAATTGATATTCCGTCAATTCCTTAAGCCTTGTTTTTTGACAGAAAACCCTGGTGGCACAGTGGTTAAGGACCAAAAGGTTGGCAGTTCGAATCCACCAGGTGCTCCTTGGAAACCGTTGGGGCAGTTATACTCTGTCCTATAGGGTCATTATGACTTGGAATTGACTCGACAGCAACAAACTTGGTTTTGGTTTTTGTTTGTTTTTCACCAGTGCCTTTAGTGCAGGTTGGATTTCTTCTTTCGATATTGTTGACTCTTGATCATGTACTACACCCTGAAATGGTTGAACGTAGACCATTTATTTATTTATTTATTGTGCTTTAAGTGAAAGTTTACAAATCAAGTCAGTCTCTCATGCAAAAATTTATACACACCTTGCTACGTATTCCTAGCTGCTCTCCCCCAATGACGCAGCACATTCCTCCTCTCCACCCTGTATTCCCCGTGTCCATTCAACCAGCTCCTGTCCACTCTTCCTTCTCACCTTGCCTCCAGACAGGAGTTGCCCACATAGTCTCACGAGCCTACTTGAGTCAAGAAGCTCACTCCTCACCAGTATCATTTTCTGTCTTATAGTCCAGTCCAATCCATGTCTGAAGATTTGGCTTCAGGAATGGTTCCAGTCTCGGGCTAACAAAGGGTCTGGGGACCATGACCTCCAAGGTCCCTCTAGTCTCAGTCAGACTATTAAGTCTTGGACCAATTCTTTTTGGTGTAGCGACTCTGCGTATTTCTTCCATTTTCTTTTGATGCTTCTTGTGTCGTTCAGTATTTGCCCATAGAATCCTTCAATATTGTAACTCGAGGATTGAATTTTTTCTTCAGTTTTTTCAACATGAGAAATGCTGAACTTGATCTTCCCTTTTGGTTCTCTAGCTCCAGGTCTTTGCATATTTCATTTTAATACTTCAGTTTGTCTTCTTGAGCCAACCTTTGAAATCTTCTGTTAAGCTCTTTTACTTCCACATTTCTTCCTTTCGCTTTAGCTGCTCTGTGTTTAAGAGCAAGTTTCAGAGTCTCTTCTGACATGCATTTTGGTCTTTTCTTTTTTCCTGTCTTTTTAATGACCTTTTGATGTCATTCCACAACTCATTTGGTCTTTGGTCGTTAATGTTCAGTGTGTTCAATCTATTCTTGATATGGTCTCTAAATGCAGGTGTGATATACTGAAGGTCATATATTAGTTGTCTTGGACTGGTTTTAATTTCTTCAGCTTCAACTTGAACTTGCATATGATCAATCGATGGTCTGTTCTGCCCCTGTCCTTCTTCTGACTGATAATGTTGAGCTTTCCTGTTGTCTCTTTCCACAGAAGTAATTGATCTGATTACTGTGTATTTCATCTGGTGAGGTCCATGTGCACAGCTGCTGTTTATGTTTTTGAAAAAGGTATTTACAGTGAATAAGTCATAGATTTTGCAATATTCTATCATGTTATGTTGTTATTGTGTTAAAATATATATAACATAAAATTTGTGTTTGCTGTTTTATCAGAAATTAAGGGTACATTTCAGTTACATTAATTACATTTACCATATTGTGCAATCGTCACCACTATATTTCCATAAACTTTTCATCACTCCAAGAAGAAATTCAATACGCGTAAAGGAATAACTCTCTTTTCCTTCTTTTCCCCAGCTCCTGGTAACCACTAATAAACTTTGGTCTCTATGTATTTGCATATTCTAGGTATTTCATATAAGCGGAATCATACCATATTTGTTCTTTTGTTTCTGACTAATTTCATTCAGCATAAAGTTGTCAAAGATCATTCATGTTGTAGCATGTATCAGAACTCCATTTCTCTTTATAGCTGAGTAATAAAAAAAAAAAATTTTTTTTTTTTTTTAATATTCCGTAGTATGGATATACCACTTACTGTTTACCCATTCATCTGTTGATGCCCATTTGGGTTGTTTCCACTTTTTTGCTATTGTGAAAAATGCTGCAGTGAACATTGATATACAAGTATCTGTTTGAGTCCCTGCTTTCAAGCCATTTGGATATATACCCAGGAGTTCAAACCCACCAGCAACTCCAAGGGAGAAAAGTCCTAGAGATCTGCTCCCGTAAAGATTTACAGCCTGGGAAGCTCTATGAGACAGTTCTACTGTGTCCTATACAGTAGCTATGAGTCATAATCAACTCGATGGTATACAACAACAACTTGATAATTCTATGTTTAACTCTTTGAGGAACCGTCAGATTATTTCACATACCGGCTGCACGGTGCTGAACCACCAACAATGGGCAATGGTTCCAGTTTAGTATTTTTCAAATTAAATTTTTAATTTTGAAATAATGTTAGGCTTGCAAGAAATTGCAAAAATTAGTACAAAGAGTTCCTGTGTACCCTTCAGTGATAATATTCCCCCACTGATAATATTCTTCCGAATGATAATATTCTTACATAACTATAGTACTAGGAAACTGACATCGGTATAATACTATGCCTAGACTACATCCCTATTGGGATTACTGGATGGTATACACTCATGTATTTGTGTGTGTGTATGTGTGTGCAGTTCTATGAAATTTTATCCCATGAATACATTCATGTAATTACCACACTCAGGATTTGGAACTGTTCCATCCCTATAAAGATACTCTCTCTCACTACCCATTTATGAGGACTAGTCTGCCTTGTTCTCATTTGTTTCCCCAGTGCCCTCCTTAGTGTCGGCCATTTGGTTGTTGTTGTGTTGTTAGGTGCCATTGAGTCTGTTCTGACTCATAGCGACCGCATGCACAACAGAACGAAACACTGTCTGCTCTTGTGCCATCCTTACAATCGTTGTTATGCTTGAGCCCATTGTTGCTGTCACTGTGTCAATCCACCTCATTGAGGGTCTTCCTCTTTTCCACTGACCCTGTACTCTGCCAAGCATGATGTCCTTTTCCAGGGACTGATCCCTCCTACAACATGTCCAAGGTATGTAAGACGCAGTCTCGTCATCCTTGCTTCTAAGGAGCATTCTAGTTGTACTTCTTCTAAGACAGATTTGTTCATTCTTTTGGCAGTCCATGGTATATTCAATATTCTTCACTAACACCACAATTTGAAGGTGTCAGTTCTTCGGTCTTCCTTATTCATTGACGAGCTTTCACTTACATATGATGCGATTGAAAATACTATGGCTTGAGTCAGGCACACCTTAGTCTTCAAGGTGACATCTTTGTTTTTCAACACTTTAAAGAGGTCCTTTGCAGCAGATTTACCCAATGCAGTGCATCTTTTGCTTTCTTGACTGCTGCTTCCATGGCTGTTGATTGTGCATCCAAGTAAAATGAAATCCTTGACAATTTGAATCTTTTCTCCATTTATGACGGTGTTGCTTATTGGTCCAGTTGTGAGGATTTTTGTTTTCTGAATGTTGAGATGTAATCCATACCGAAGGCTGTGATCTTTGATCTTCATTAGTAAGTGCTTCAAGCCCTCTTCATTTTTAGCAAGGAAGGTTGTGTCATCTACATAACATAGGTTGTTAATGAGTCTTCCTCCAATCCTGATGCCCCATTCTTCTTCATGTAGTCCAGCCTCTCGGATTATTTGCTCAGCATACAGATTGAATAGGAATAGTGAAAGGATACAACCCTGACACACACCTTTCCTGACTTTGAGCCACTCATTATCCCCTTGTTCTGTCCGAACAACTGCCTCTTGATCTATGTACAGGTTCCTCATGAGCACAATTAAGTGTTCTGGAATTCCCATTCTTAGCAATGTTATCCATAATTTGTTATGTTCCACATAGTCGAATGCCTTTGCATAGTCAATAAAACACAGGTAAACATCCTTCTGGTATTCTCTGCTTTCAGCCAGGATCCATCTGACATCAGCAGTGATATTCCTGGTTCCATGTTCTCTTCTAAATCGGCCTGAATTTCTGGCATTTCCCTGTTGATGTACCTTTGCAGCTGCTTTTGAATGATCTTCAGCAAAATTTTGCTTGCATGTGATTTTAATGATATCGTTCTATATTTTTCACATTTGGTTGGATCACCTTTCTTGGAAATAGACATAAATATGGATCTCTTCCAGTCAGTTGGCCAGGAAGCTGTCTTCCAAATTTCTTGGCATAGATGAGCGAGCATGTCCAGCACTGCATCCACTTGTTGAAACATCTCAGTTGATATTCCGTCAATTCCTGGAGCCTTGTTTTTCGCCAATGCCTTCAGTGCAGCTTGGACTTCTTCCTTCAGTACCATTGGTTCCTTATCATGTGCTACCTCTTGAAATGATTGAACATCGACTAATTCTTTCTGGTATAATGACTGTGTGTATTCCTCCTATCTTCTTTTGATGCTTCCTGCATCGTTTAATATTTTCCCCACAGAATCTTTCACTATTGCAACTCGAGGCTTGAATTTTTTCTTCAGTTCTTTCAGCTTGAGAAATGCCGAGCATGTTCTTCCGTTTTGGTTTTCTATCTCCAGCACTTTGCACATGTCATTATAATACTTTGTCTTCTTGAGCCGCCCTTTGAAATCTTCCGTTCAGTTCTTTTACATCATCATTTTGCTTTAGCTTTATGCTAAAAGCATAAAGCTTCCTTTTGCTTTAGCTGCTCGATGTTCAAGAGCAAGTTTCAGAGTCTCCTCTGACATCCATCTTGGTCTTTTCTTTCTTTCCTGTCTTTTCAATGACCTCTTGCTTTCTTCATGGATGATGTTCTTGATGTCATTCTGCAACTCATCTGGTCTTCAGTCATTAGTGTTCAATGCATCAAATCTATTCTTGAGATGGTCTCTAAATTCAGGTGGGATATACTCAAGGTCATATTTTGGCTCTCGTGGACTTGCTCTAATTTTCTTCAGTTTCAGCCTGAACTTGCATATAAGCAACTGATCATCTGTTCTACAGTCAGCCCCTGGCCTTGTTCTGACTGATAATATTGAGCTTTTCCATCATCTCTTTCCACAGATGTAGTAAATTTGATTCCTGTGTGTTCCCTCTGGGGAGGTCCATGTGTATGGTTGCCATTTATGTTGGTGAAAAAAGGTATTTGCAATGAAGAAGTCATTGGTCTTGCAAAATTCTGTCATTCGATCTCCAGCATTGTTTCTATCACCAAGGCCATATTTCCCAACTACCAATCCTTCTTTGTTTCCAGCTTTTGCATTCCAATCTCCAGTAATTATCAATGCATCCTGATTGCATGTTTGATTAATTTCAGACTGCAGCAGCTGATAAAAATCTTCTGTTTCTTCATCTTTGGCTTTAGTGGTTGGTGCATAGATTTGAATAATAGTCTTATTAACTGGTCTTGTAAAAAAAAAAAAGGCGTATGGATATTATGCTATCACTGACAGCATTGTACTTCAGGATAGATCTTGAAATGTTCTTTTTGACGATGAATGCAACACCATTCCTCTTCAAGTTATCATTCCCAGCATAGTAGACTATATGATTGTCTGATTCAAAATGGCCAATACCAGTCCATTTCAGCTCACTAATGTCTAGGATACCAATGTTTATGCATTCCATTTCATTTTTGATGATTTCCAATTTTCCTTGATTCGTACTTCGTACATTTCAGGTTCCGATTATTAATGGATGTGTGCAGCTATTTCTTCTCATTTCGAGTCATGCCACATCAGCAAATGAAGACCCTAAAGGCTTTACTCCATCCACTTCCTTAAGATAGACTCTACTTTGAGGAGGCAGCTCTTCTCTAATCATCTTTTAGGTGCCTTCCAACCTGGGGGGCTCATCTTCTGGTACTATATCAGACAGTGTTCCATTACTATTCATAAGGATTTCACTGGCTAATTCTTTTCAGGAGTAGACTGCCGGGTCCTTCTTCCTTGTCTGTTGTAGCCTGGAAGCTCAGCTGAAACCTGTTGTCTATGGTGACCTTGCTGTTATCTGAATACTGGTGGCATAGCTTCACAGCAACACAGAGGCCCCAGGGTATGACAAACTGACAGACATGTGTGTGTGTGTGGGGGGGGGAGGGGACCACATGGTAGACACCCAATAAATTTTTGCTGAATGTAACAATATGTGGCTAAATATTATTGTTGTTAGTTGTCCTCGAGTCCAACTCATAGCAACTTCATGTGACAGTGTAGAACTCTCCCATAGGGTTTCCTAGGCTGAAATCTTTATGGGAGTAGATCGTCAGGTCTTTTCTCCTGTGAAGGGGCTGGTGGGTTCAAACTGTTGACTTTTTTGGCTCTGATTGCTTAACCGTTGTGCTACCAGGGCTACGGGCTAAATATTACTAGGGGAATTTGCCTGATTTGTTTGGGTAAAGAAATATTACTTCGCTTACTGGACTTCAGTTATGAAGAGGCTATTTGAGGAGAAAAATGCCATCCAACTCCATCTCATAATGACAGATTTGCAAGAAACACAAAAAGTTCTCAGCACCCAACTCTTGTAGAAATGTTGCATCACTAATTAATCCCAATCTTATGGTGGAGAATTTGCCAATGTGTAAAGTTTACAAGCCCTGAGAGGAGGCCTAAGTAGACACCAGATAGAGGTATATTTCAGGAGAATTATGAGAAATGTCATTTTGACTTCTACTGGAATTCAAACCTGAACATGAAGGCAGCCTGACTAGAGTGCAGGGCTTCAGTGCTGCCAGCCTCCTGGTTCCAATTACTAATAAGGCTCCAGAGTCAATAGAAACATGATGCTCCATTGACTTGTTCTAGACCGACTACAATAAAATTTCCCCTAATGGTAATGGGGAGGGTGGAAATCCACGACTCCTGAAAGATATTTGCACATTGTTGGAGTTTCTTGAACTTCGGATATCTTTTTGGAAGTATTTAAAGAACTAAAGAAAAGAAATTGCCCTTTAAGTAGACCTTGTAGCAGAAGTAGGTGGGAAAATAATTACACCGCATACCAAACCTTACCTTTGCACTGGATCACTCATGACAAATGCTAAAGCAAATACGCTGTGAGTATACCTCAATATTCACTCGTCTTGTTTCTGATAAGAAAGGTTTATGGTTTTTTTTATATCTTGAAAACCTTTGTTTTGTAGGTTTACTTTAGCCTGTTGCCTCTTAGTCACAGTGTGTGTCAATTGAATCACTTTAGAATCTAGTTTTATTTAGTTATTTGAGGTGTAGCTTTTAGTGTATTCGGTGCTGGAAACCACAGGTAGGACTTGTTCCTGTAAATGATTCATTTCTATGGATCTGTTCCTTTAATCGATTTGATATTTACTTAAGAAAGTTCTTTCTTTGCCTGTCGTCTTCCTCTTAGAGCCTTTGTAAAGTATGTTACAGTCATAAATTGGTTCCTTCTCTGACCGGACATTTCTTAGAGGTTTGTATATCTTTGAATGGAATCTGGCCACCATTTTTTTCTTGACTTTCTCTTTTGGGATATAACCTGTGGCTTGGGAAGGTTTTAACTTGTACCGCAATATGCTCCACCACCCCCCTTAATAATGATAATAATCATAACAACAACCATAATAATTTTTAGTATAAACTACTGATGTATTCTTAACCTTGTTGTTAGTTGCTGCTGAGCCAATTCCAACTCCTGGTGACCCCATGTGTGCAGAGTAGAACTGCCCCATAAGGTTTTCTTGGCTGTAATATTTATGGTCTGCTGAAAGAACGAACAAGTCTGTCTTAGAAGAAGTGCAGCCAGAATGCTCCTTAGAAGCAAGGATGGTATGACTACATTTTACATACTTTGGACATATTATCAGGAGGGATCAGTTCCTGGAGAAGGATGTCAGACTTGGTAAAATAAAGAGTTGGCAAAAAAGAGACTCTCAACAAGATGGATTGACACAGTGGCTGCAACACTGGGCTCAAGCACAGCAACGATTGTGAGGATGGCACAGGACTGGGTAGTGTTTTGTTCTGTTGTGTATGGTGTCCCTATGAGTCGAAACTGACTCAACGGCACCTAACAACAACAACATATTTATGGAAGCAGGTAGCTGGGTCTTTCTCCCTAAAAGCCGCTGGGTGGGTTCAAACCAACAACCTTTCTATTAGCAATGGAGCACTTAACCATCTGTGCCACCAGGGCTCCTTTTCTTGATCTTACATACATCTTAAATAAAAGCTTCTTTAGGAACCTTTGCTAATGTTACTGATTTTAAAATTCAATCTAATAAAAACAGTGTGATTGCTATGAAACTCAGCTTTAAGACAAATCTTGTGCCCAAGCTCCCAACCAGATTGCCAGCCAGGAGGCATTCTGAAGTGGCCACTGGATGTATAACGTGACAGAAAGTCCTGCAGCTGGGGTGGGGTCAGAGCTCCTCATCTCCCGAGCCCTCTGGGTAGCAGAGATTCTAAGATGGTAAAGTGATTTGTGTGTGTTTCATTCTGTTGTAGGTAGGGTTGATATGAGTTGAAACCAATGTTACCTAACAACAACAAGTCTCAGTTCATACTCTCATAGTAAGGCAGGTACAGAACATGCTCTTTGAGTAGATTTTCAGCTCTGTGGAGGCTGACTGTGGAGAAGCTCAGGCCCAGGAACTGGAACCTAGAGAGGAGAAGTCCAATTCTGAACTGGACAGCAGCCGGAAGCTGTTCTGTCCCCTTTCACCATCATTTCTCTTCCTGTAAATAGAAAAATGCTGTCTTTCTGCAAAGTGACAGCTCAAGAAACTCCTATGTCATTTGTCTCAAGCTTGTTTAAAAGGAAAAAAAAAATTTTTTTTTTTTTTTTATAAATATGAAGAAGAAAATCTAAGCCCAAGATCCCTAGAGCAAAAGTGAACTAAAGAAGAGAATTGCCTTCCAAAGCTTCTAACATTTTCTAGCCACTGGACCCCATTTGTATCCAGTGTTCATGGTGCAAACAACCCCAACTCGGAGCCCCTGGATGCAGACTTGGAGTTGGTCCAGAGAACTGAAGAGAATCACTGAATTTCAGATTTGCTTAGGAAAGGGCAGGATGCAGGGGAAACCCTGTTTAGCCTTCCAGGGAACTTCCAGAATCAAGGATGAGGGGTTGTGTGATTTGGTCAATTAGTTGTACTTTCCAGACTGCTGCTTCATTTTGCCTTTATCAACATGAATATTTGCCCCAATATTGCTTTCTGCTTGCCTCGGAGGAGGACAGTGTTGTTAATGGAGAGCGCAGATCATGGAAAATATAGGATGTACAGGAAACATATCCTTTCAACTGGCTTAATCCTTTCAGTGAGACTCAATTCAATGAGCTCCATTGTGTTCAGTCTTTATTCGAACACGATAAAAATAGAACACTTAGCGTACTAAGTCTATAGAATCAGAGTGAAATGGAGAGTTGAGGCAATTGTCCAGATAATCCAAATGAAAACAAAAGGAAACAAAATAAAGCCAACCACTCTGGAGGAAAAAAAAAAAAGGCAGCTTTAGGGGCCCGAATTATCCAGCCTGGTTTTCTACATTGTTCAAATTCACCAGCTCTGCATTTATATTTACTTTTTCTACATGGACTGAGCCTTAGTTACATTGAAGAATTTTCCACTGCTACATTATCTCAAATACTACCTCAAAAAAATGGTGCTGTTTTAATGTACCTCTATTTCCCAGTGAGAAAAAGAAGATCTCACAATAGATTTATACATGTTTTTATATAAAGCACCAGTATAAACAATAAAGAATAGATGGGTATGTAGTTTAGGGTTTTTTTTTTCTTTCCATTTGTGAATTCCCCTTAGCAGGGAGCTAAGGACTGGAGAAGGTTGATCTACACACTCACATGTTTTAAACCTGTTGCTTTATGCTTGGCTAAGTGCCTGTCATGTGTGTTGGTTGCCAGCACAACAGCTTGACTCATTTAGAAAAGCAAGAAACGCAATTTCCTCTGAGATAGCAGCTGGTAATATTCCACAGGATGCTAGCAAGGCACTACCCACCCCGGAGATGTCTTGGCCGGTGTTCTCCTTACACTGGCTTCCCATGTTGGGATTGTGACCTGCTCAAGTTAGACTTCCTGACTCTGTCGTTTTAATGGCACTACTTCTCTCACTGCCCCTCTCCCAGGGGTGCAAACCTCTCCATTCACTCATCTACTTTTTCCTCCGAACACTTCCCCAAGTGCTAGTTCTATGGATTCTTCTTTCTCGATGTTTCTCTTATCCTAATCTTATATTTTATTCCTATTCCCTGAGTTTGGATTCTTATTTTCTTATCTCTTCTAATAAAACCAAAAGACCAAACCTGTTACTGCTGAGTCGACTTTGTCTTTGACCCATGTGTGACAGAGGAGAACTGCTCCATAGGGTTTTCTTGGCTGTAATCTTTTTGGAAGCAGATTGGCAGGCCTTTTCTTCCATGGTGCCACTGGGTGGGTTTGAACCGCCAACCTTTAGGTTAGTAGACGAGTGTAAACGGTTTGTGCCACAGAGGGACTTATCTCTTCTAATAATTCCCTCTTTTTTCAGTCTCACCCATTTCTAATCTTTCCTAAATAAATTACAGAGCAACGTCATTGAAACTGTGCAAAACTAAATTGTATTTCTTAGATAAGGAACAAAAGATTTTGCTCCAATTCCTTATACTGACAGAGCTTTTGTCAATTTGATTGTAACAACTTCTCAACCTCACATGAACAGTCAGCTCCAATAAATTGAGCCTACTATACTTCCTATGAGTTGGAATTGACTCAACAGCAATGGTTTGATATTAGCCTTCCACACGAAATACCTGTCCTTTTCTACTTTACCAAACATCTCCCAAGGCTAGGTTGAATATTCCACTTCTTCCAGGAAGACTTCTCTGACTACCTTGGAAGACAGGGACCATCTTTGAACTGCCATCACAGAATCTGAGAGATAGAAAGCATCTTGGAGGATTCCAGCTTCTCACCCGGCAACATACCCATTTGACTTTTGCTTGAACATGTCCAGTATGGAGAACACATGTGGCATCTCGTTGCATTTTTGAACAGCTATGTTGTTGTTGTTGTTAAATGCTGTCAAGTCAGCTCCAACTCATAGTGATCCTATGTACAGCAGAAGAAAACATTGCCTGGTCTTGCACCATCCTCACAATCCTTGCTATGTTTGAGCCCATTGTTGTAGCCACTGTGTCAATCCATCTCATTGAGGGTCTTCTTCCTTTTTGATTATCCTCTACGTTAGCAAGCATGATGTCCTTCTCCAAGGACTGGTCCCCCCGATATCATGCCCAAAGTACATGAGACAGTCTCGCCATCACAGCTTCTAAGGAGCAGTCTGGCTGTACTTCTTCCAAGACGGGTTTGTTCCTTCTTCTGGCAGTCCCTGGTATGTTCAATATTCTTTGACAACATCATAATTCAAAGGCATCAACTGAACAGCTACAATTGATAAGAACTTCTTCCTTTCTTTTCTTTCCTTTCATTCTTTGTTTTTTTTTTTTTTTCTTTTGAGATAACATCGTCCTCCCTGAATCTGCCCCTTGCTTGTCTTCAGTCTGTCCTTAGGAGCAATATAAAAGAAATATCATCCTTCTTCTATATCAAAGCCCCTCAAATTTTTTTTCCTTTTTATTTTTTTTATTGTACTTTAAATGAAGGTTTACAGAACAAACTAATTTCTCATCAAACAGCACACACATTGTTCTATGACATTGGTTAACAACCCCATGACTTGTCAACACTCTTCCTTCTCAACCCTGGGTCCCCTATTACCAGCTTTCCTGTTCCCTCCTGCCTTCCAGTCCCTGCCCCAGGGCTGGTGCATCCCTTTAGTCTTGTTTTTGTCCATGGGCCTGTTCAATCTTTGGATGAAGGGTGAACCTCAGGAGTGACCTCATTACTGAGCTGAAAGGGTGTTCGAGGGCTATGCTCTCAGGGTTTCTCCATTCTCTGTCAGGCCGCAAGTCTGGTTTTTCTTTTTGAGTTAGAATTTTGTTCAACATTTTTCAGCCCTGTTCAGGACCCTCTATTGTGATCCCTGTCAGAGCAGTCAGTGTTAGTAGCTGGGCACCATCTAGTTTTACTAGACTCAGTCTGGTGGAGGCCATGGTAGATGTGGTGGGACCCTCTATTGTGATCCCTGCCGGAGCAGTCAGTGGTAGTAGCCAGGCACCATCTAACTGTACTGTACTCAGTCTGGTGGAGGCCATGGTAGATGTGGTCCATTAGTACTTCGGGCTAATCTTTCCCTTGTATCTTTAGTTTTCTTCATTCTTCCTTGCTCCCAAAGGGGTGAGACCAGTGGTGTATCTTAGATGGCTACTCACAGACTTTTAAGCCTCCAGACACTACTCACCAAAGTAGAATGTAGAAATTTTCTTTATAAATGATGTTACACCATTTGAAGTAGATGTTACCAGGGACCACGGTCCCCATAGCCCCCAGCCCAGAAATTTGGTCCCTCAGGAAATTTGGATGTGTCTATGGAGCTTCATGAACTTGCCTTGTACAAGTTGTGCTGGCTTCCCCAGTATTGTGTACTGTCTTACCCTTCACCAAAGTTACCACTTATATATTGTCTAAAAAAAAAAAGAAAAATTTTTTTTTTAGACAATAGACAAGTGGTCTATTTAGTGTTTTTCCATCCTCACCCCTTGCCTCCCTCTTAACAGTCAAAAATTGTTTCTTTTTGTGTGTAAAACTTTTCATGAGTTTTTACAGTAGAGATCTCATACAATATTTGTTCATTTGTGATTGACTGATTTCACGCAGCATAATGCCCTCCAGATTCATTCATGTTATGAGATGCTTCACAGATTCATCATTGTTCTTTATCATTGCATAATAGTCCATTGTGTGTATGTGCCATAGCTTGTTTATCCATTTGTCTGTTGATTGGCATCTAGGTTGTTTCCATCTGTTTGCTGTTCTGAACAATGCTACAGTAAACATGGGAGTGCATGTCTATTCGTGTGATGACTCTTATTTCTCTAGGATATATTCCTAGGAGTAGGATTGCTGGATAATATAGTATTTCTATTTCTAGCTTTCTAAGGAAGCGCTATATCATTTTCCAAAATGGCAGAACTTTTTTTTACTAGCTAAATTAAACTCTTGTTCAGTTTTAAGAAGACTTTCGGGGTTATTTTTGGTTTAAGTTTTAAAGATTATTTCAGGGCAATAGTTTTAAGGGTTCATCTCTTCACCTTCTATGGCTCCAGAAAGTCTAGAGTCCATGAGAAGGTGGAATTCTGTTCTATATATTTCCCCTTTTGATCAGGATTCTTCTATGGAGACTTTGATCAAAACGTTCAGTAATTGTAGCTGGGCACCATCCAGGTCTTCTGACCTCATGAAAAAGGGGGCAATTAGCCACACATTCCACATTCTTCTCCTGTTCCTAACTCTCTGTCTTTCTCTGTTGCTCCAGGTGAATAGGGACCAATTATTGAGCCTTGGATGACCACTTGCAAGCTTTTAAGACCCCAAGCACTATGCAACAAACTAGGAGGTACAACAGAAGCACCAAACACATTATTAGGCCAATTAACTAGAATGTCCCATGAAACCATGACCCTAACCCCCCCAAACAAAGGAATCAAATCCCATCAAGTGTTTGGTTGTATATAAGCAGCCTCAGTAGGTACTCTTTTTTTTTTTTTTTTGTCATTGTTGTAAATATATCTATCACACAAGTTTTGTCAATTCTACTTTTACAGGTGTACAACTTATTGACAGCAATTATAAAAATCAGCTGTGCAACCCTACCCCTAATCGATGCAATTTTTCCATCACTGTTAATCCCTCTTTTCCCCTCCCTCCCACCTCTGGTAACCACTAATAAACTTTGGTCTCTATACATTTGCCTTTTCTTGTCTTTTAATACAAGTGATGTCCTACAATGTTGGCCTTTTTGCGATTGCCTTATTTTGGTCAGCATAATGTCTTCAAGTTCCATCCATATTGTAACATATATCAAGACTTCATTTCTCCTGCTGGCTGAGTAGTATTCCACTGCATGTATGGACCACATTTTGATTATCTATTCCTTCATGTGTTGATGGGCATTTAGGTTGTTTCCACCTTTTGGCTATTGTGAATAGTGCTGCAATGAACATTGGCATACAAGTCTCTTTTTGAGTCTCTACTTTCAAGCTTTTTGGGTATTGTCTTAGTTATTTAATGCTACTGTAACAGAAATACCATGAGTGGATGGCTTTAACAAAGGGAACTTTATTCTTTCACAGTCCAGTAGGCTAGAAGTGCGAATTTAGGGTGCCGGCTCCAGGAAAAATCTGTCTCTGTCAGTTCTGGAGGAAGGTTCTTGCATCAGTCTTCCCTTGGTCTGGGAGCATCTCAGCACAGGAATCTCAGGTCCAAAGGACTGACTCTGCTCCTGGCACTGCTTTCTTGGTGGTATGAAGTCCCCCATGTCTCTCTGCTTGTTTCTCTCTTTTATATCTCAAAAGAGTTTGGTTTAAGACACTACCTAATCCTGTAGATCTCATCAGTGTAACTGCCACTAATCCATTTTATTTAACATCATAGTGCTGGGATTTACAACACACATGGAAATCACATCAGATGACAAAATGGTGGACAATCACGCAATACTGGGAATCGTGGCCTAACCAAGCTGACACATATTTTTGGGGGACACAATTCAATCCATGACAGTTATACACCTAGGAGTAGAACTACTGGGTCATATTGTAGTTTTATTTTCAGTTTTTTGAGGAACTGCCACACTGTTTTCCACAATTGCTGTACCATTTTGCATTCCCACCAGCAATGGATAAGGGTTTTAATTGCCCCACATCCTCACCAACATTTCTTGCTTTCTTTTTTTTCAATCTTAGCCATCCTAGTGGGAGTGTAATGGTATCTTATCATGGTTTTGATTTTTATCTCCCTAGTGACTAATTTTAGTGACTAATGACACTAAACCTCTTTTCACCTGTCTGATGGCCATTTGAATGTCCTCTTTGGTGAAATGTCTATTCAAGTCCTTTGCCCATTTTATGATTGCTTTGTCCTTTTGTTTTTAAGTTGTCATAGTTTTATACGTATTTTGGTTATTGGATTCTTGTCAGATATATGGTTTCCAAAGATATTCTCCCAGTTGGTGGTTTGTCTTGTCACTTTTCTCGTAAAGTCTTTTGCTGGACAAAAGTTTTTAATTTTTATGAGGTCCCACTTATTTTGTCTTTTGCTGTTTGTGCCTTTGTTATTACATTAGATATTCATTGTTGAAAGTGAGGCTTGACAGCTTTGCCCCTGCTTATTCTTCTAAGAACTTTATGATTTTTGTCGCTAGCTTGTGTTTTAGTCTCTCTTATATCTCCGAAGAGATTGTGCCCAGATATATCCTACACTAATTTGCCTAATTAGCATAACAAAGACAACACTTTCCCAAATGGGATTATAACTACAGGAAAAGATAGGATTTACAACACATATTTTTTGGGGACACAATTCAATCCAGAACAGCATTTAATAATTTGATTTTTGAAAAACTAACCTCAAATGATGGACATTGCTAAATTCATTGCTCAATTCTAAGAGCTTATATTATTTGATATCTTGGCAGCACTGACCCTGTTGACCACGTCCTGGAAACTCTTCCTTTGGTGTCTGTCACAATCTACTCTGCAGATTTTCTACCTGACTCTCTCCATTTCTCAGTCTTCTTTGCAAGGTCTCTTTAACATTGGTTTTCCCAGGATCCTTTCTACGGCCTTTTTCTCTTGTGCTTGACCCACTCCCTGTGTACCCATTACCATACCTTCAATACCATCTAATTTCAAATAAGAGGCCCAGACAGTGTATCCAACTGCCTCCTTCACTTGGATGACCAAAAGCACTCAACTAAACACTATGTTCAAAAGATTGACCGTCTTAAATTCATTTTGTTTCCTGCAAGCATATTCTTCTGTATTCTACACCATCCGCCTAGGAGATGAAGACAGGAATCTGGGTGTTATTCTTATGTCTTTACTTTCTTTTACTACTTCCCTTGTCCATTCCAATCTATCACTAAAAAGCCAAAAAACCAAATGCCTTTGCTGTCAAGTCAATTCTGACTCATAGTGACCCTACAGGACAGAATAGAACTGCCCTGTAGGGTTTCCAAGGTTGTAATCTTTGTGGGTGCCAGCTACCACATCTTTTTCCTCTGGAGTGGCTGTTGGGCTTGAACCACCAACCTTTTGGTTAGCAGCTGAACACTTAAACACTGTGCCACCAGGACTCCTAATCTATCACTAAAAAAAACCCCAAAGCCAAACCCCGTTGCCTTTGAGTCAATGGCAACTCATTGCGACCCTATATAACAGAGTAGAATTGCCCTACAGGGTTTCCAAGGAGTGGTTGGTGGATTCGAACTGCCAACCTTTTGGTTAGTAGCCTGAGCTCTTAACTGCTGTGCCACTAGGGCGCCAATCTATGGTTAAGGTGTTTCAATTCTGCTTCCTCAAAACCCTATGAATCTGACCACTTCATCCTCACTGCTGCTTCCCTACTCTGACTATTATTTTTTTGGGCATGGATTATTGGAATAATCTCTTTGCCATCGGTCATCTCTCTGCCCAACCCAAATAGCAAACAGGAAGAAGGACCCTTTTAGAATGCAAATTTGTTCATTTAAGCTTCTCAGCTTAAAATTCTGTAATAGTTCTCTTGACACTCCTCCCTTGCATTTTATTACATAGCCATTTAAAAACGTTTTCAGTTCATTGAAAGTAACATGTTTCCTCTTTTTCCTAGACCTCTGCTTCTATTTCCTCTGTCTGGAACATTTTTAAGCATTCTCAAACCTGCAAAATCTGCCTAAGTCTTATGTAATCTTTAGGTTTCAGCTTTAAATTCCTTTCATAGGGAAAAAGACAATGGGAAGGAGATAGCCAGAGTTGAGCAATATTTAGTAAGTAAAATGGAATGAATTTAATGAATTATTAGATTCTATGATGAGAATAGGGTGAGGAAGGGTGAAGAGTAATGGATAACACCAACCTTTTTGGCTTGGGGCGATGGGTGTTTGTGGGGAACTTGGAAGGAAGAGTTTTGAGATTTTTACCTTGTACGCTGTATTCTCCCATCAGAGTACTTACTACACATGATATTGTAATCACCTTTTTACCTGTATGTACCTACTTCTGAAATCAGCCAATGAAACTGAATGGATCACAACAGTCCCATCTACGACTGATCATGGCGATGGTGCATTGTACATGGGGTCGCCATGAATTGAGGGCTGAATAGACGTCAGCTAACAGCAGCTACAATCCTCTAGTAGACCTAGACTGTACATCCTGGGAGGGCTGGGACTGACCCTGTATCTATCACGTTCATGACTAATCTGTTCCCTTGCACAAAAACCAAAGTACCTGTTGCCATTGAGTCAATTCTGACTCACAGTGACCTTATAGGACAGGGTAGAACTACCCCGTGGGGTTTCCAATGATTGCCTGGTGGATCTGAACTGCCAACTTTTTTGGTTAGCAGCCAAGCTCTTAACCACTGTGCCACCAGGGCTCCTTCCTTGTGTAGGGCTTGGAATATTTTAAGTGCTCCATTGATAAGCATTGAATGAGTAAATGAGTTCATACAGTTTTAATAAGAAGTCCTGGTGACACACTGGTTAAGCATTCGGCTCCTAACTGAAATGTTGGTGGTTCAAACCCATCCAGTGGGTCCATGGGAGAAAGACCTGGCATCTGCTTTTGTACAAGATTACAGCTGAGAAAATCCTATGGGGAAAGTTCTACTCTGTTGCATGGGAATCGACTTGATGGCACACAATGGTAATAACAACAGCAAGAACAGCAGCAGCAGCAGCAACAACAATGACTGTGATATTTTCAAAGACATCTTTTTGGAACAAGTTTTGGTGGGAGCAGTTTAAGATTGGTCAGGAAAAGAAACCACCATCATATCTTGCTACATATAACTGGAACTACAAAATAGGAAACAAAATGAAATGAGGAAAAAATGGAGCATTAAATGGACCATGGAATTAATCTAATATCAAGAAAATGACACACCATTATAGGCACAATCGGTGAACTAGTATTGATTGACCATTTATTATGGACAAGGCTGTGTTTGCCTTGAGAGCTTGTTCTCTCAATGTGAGAGACCTGTTGTTAACTCCCTGTTTATATGTCATGGAACCCATAGCTGATTATTTCCTTCAGATACTGACAGCTATGGGTAGTGATCATATGCCCCTGTTTGCTCAGGAGAGGCCTGGTTTGTGCCTATTATCCTTGCTGAATTATTAAAAACATTCTGTTGTGTTTTGATCTGGATGATATATTAAATGACCCCCGTACCCATGGGGAATAAAAAACAAAAAATCGACCCAATAGGACAGAGTAGAATTACCCCATAGGGTTTCCAAGGAGTGGCTGGTGGATAGGAACTGCCAACCTTTTGGTTAGCAGCCGTAGCTCTTAATCACTTCGCCACCAGGGGGATGCAAAAAATAAAAGTTAAAAAAAAAAAAAAAGGAAATCCCAACTCAAATAAAAAAAGATCGTTCTTGATTTTGGATTAGATGTGAGTTGGAGTGCCAGGAGCCAGTATAGGGGAATTTAGGGCCTACGTGAGAAATTCACTCAAGGAAAGCACCTGCAGAAACAAGGAAACAAACCAAACACCCTAACCAGATAGAAATCTTGAAACAGAAGATTTGGTGGCTGATTCAGACAGGAGTCTAAAACAGCATGATCTTCAAGATATTGCCCTCTCTTCTCTGCTGGTTTGAAATGTTTACCATAAGTGTCATCCCTTGGGTTTCTACAAAAAGGAAGTGGAGAGGGGGAGAATATACCTTCAGTATACCACTATTAAAAGTGTGGCCAGAGAAGGACCCTACTTACCAGCTCCCCCTTACCCCTCCCATCTTCGAAAGTCTTTTCTCATTTGCTGATGAGCACCAATACTGGTTTGGAGACTGATTTTCATCTTGGGAAGAGCAGAGAAGATAAGATGACACAGATCCCAGGGGAGCCTGATATAAATAGGCAATAGCTGGCACCCAGTATGAACCTTGAGGGGGCAGGTGAACCCTGCTTATTGGTTGTTGTTGTTCGTTGCCCTTGAGTTGATTCCAATTCATGGCAACCCATGTGTGCAGAGCAGAACTGCTCCATAGGATTTTCAAGGCTGTGACCTTTCAGAAGCAGATTGCCAGGCATGTCTTCCTAGGTGCCTCTGGGTGAGTTTGAACTACCAGCCTTTCAACTGGAGGTAGAGGGTTTATCTGTTTTCACCACCCAAGGACTCTTGCTTACCTGGAAGAGCTAAGAAACTAACTGTAGGGAGGAGGCCGTGAAAGAGACCAAAATAAAATCAAGTGTAATGAAGTGGAGGATTTTATTCATGAGAATTCCAAAGAAATTGCTCCTCCTAAAAAAATAGAGATACACTACAGTGAACGGAGGCAGTGGCTCCCAGGAGCAGGGGGCCCCAAAGGAGTCCAGGAACCATGTGGAGAGAGGAGGAGAGCCTTGCCAGATGTTTTGAGTGTGAAAATCTGGGGAGTGAGAGAGGAGTCTGAAGATTTTCAGGAACTTGTGCTGTGTGTGTGCTTGGCTGCAAAGAGAAAGTCGAAAAGTAGACAGGTCAGTGGTTCCTACTCACCAGCTGCACCTCAGGAGAGAAGACCTGATGATATGTTCCTGTAAAAATTACACCTAGAGAAACCTGTGGGGGCAGTTCTACTCTATCTTACAGGGTTGACAGGAGTTGAAATCCACTTGACAGCACACAACAACAACGTGCTGCCTGTGGTCTTTTCCTGATTCCTGGAGTTGCAAAGGCTTTACCAGCTTCACCCAATGGCATGGACTCTGTCAACATCTGGAAACCCTTGTGGTGTAGTTGTTAAGAGCTACAGTTCCTAACCAAAAAGTTGGCAGTTTGAATCCACCAGGTGCTCCTCAGAAACCATGTGGGGCAGCTCTACTCTGTCCTATGGGGTCACTATGAGTCTGAATTGACTAGACAGCAGTGGGTTTGGTTTTTGTTTTTATGTTGACATCTGGGGATTTCCGTGTATACCAAGCATTGCCAAATAGCCTTGCATATAATATGTATGGTTATTTTTCTACAGCATAAAGATGGCGGATGCAATTTACAAGATACGAATTATCAAAAGCGTCACTGAACTCTTCGAATGGGTGTGTGTTCTGCTGTGTATATTTTCACCAAAAGTAAAATAAATATTTTTAAAAAGCATCACTGAACTCAAAATGATTTTGTGTCATACGTATTTCCCCAATAATAGATAATAAAATAAGGTATTTACATGTGGGAGGAGAAATCTTCAAACGCTTCAGAAGCAGAGGGGTGTCTAGGGACACCCTCAAATCCTTTTTAATCTCCCCATGTCTTTAGTGCTTTATATATCAAGTTCTGGAGTTGATCTTTCCTGCAGAAAGGGCACACAATTTTTATTTTTAAAGAAACCTGGAAAAAAGAACTTAGATACTATTTCTTTTTTCAGTTTATTTGTAGGCTTTTAATTTGTAGAGTTCGAATAAAACATTCAACTCATCTGCTTTTTAAAGAGTGAACAGTTCCATAAAATGGTCATTGGAATTTTGATATTATTTCTGAGATAGGAGATTGATGTCTTCTATGAATTTCTTCTTGGAAGATGAGAGAAAAAGAGGCAGATGCCTTCACCGATTAAATGAACAGATCCCCTCCTACCTGGTCTTTCAGGTCACGGTCTTGGATGTTTCCTTGGTCTATGACAACATTAAAATTATAGATGGGCAAAACTGACTTACCTCTTAATGGATCCTGTGTTTACTTCTAAGGTGATGAATAATGCTCTTGGGTTCTCCCTCATAGCTTCCTTCTTTTCCTCTCCTCTCTAGTTCAACTGAGCTTTACTTACCACTTTTTTTTTTCGTGAGCATAAATTTTCTTTTACTGTGGTAAAATGTATATAACAAAATGTTTGTCATTTCAACCATTTTTACAGTATAATTACATTTTACGGTATAATTCAGTAATATTAATTACATTCGCCCTGTTGTACACCCATCACCACTATCCGTTCCCAATTTTTTTCCTCACCCCCTTAACAGAAACAAAGTTCCCCTTAAACAATAATTCCTCCTTTCTTCATCTCACTAATCCCTGGTAACCACTAATAAACTTGGGTCTCTATTATGCACCTTATCTAGATATTTTATGTATGTGGAATCTTACAATATTAGTCCTTTTGTGTCTGATTACCTATTACTCTTGTAGTATCTTTGGCTCACTGTTGGTATTTAAGGATTGTAGTGTGTGTGTGAGGAGTCCAGAGCCCTGGTGGCATGGTGGTTTAAGAGCTCGGCTGCCAAACAAAAGGTTGGCAATTGGAATCTACCAGCCACTCCTGGAAACCGTATGGGGCAGTTCTAGTCTGTCCTACAAGGTCACTATGAGTCGGAATCACTCGACAGCAATGGGTTTGGTTTTTTTTTTTGGTTGAGGAGTTCCTGGGTGGTGCAAATGGTTAAGTATTTGACCACAAACTGAAAGGTTGGCAGCCTGAACCCACCCAAGAGATGCCTGAGAAGACAGGTCTGGTGATCTTCTTCCAAAAGGTCACAGCCTTGAAAACCCTATGGAACAGTTAGTTTTGCTTTGCACACATGGGTTGGCTATGAGTCTGAATCAACTCAACAGCAACTGAAAACAGCAATAACAAAGTGTGTATGTATGTTGTTGTTGCTATTAGGTGCCGTTGAGTCAGTTCCAACTCATGGTGACCCTACATACAGCAGAATGAAACACTGCCTGTTTCTGCACCCTCCTCACAATCATTGTTATGCTTGAGCCCATTGTTGCAGCCACTGTGTCAATACATCTTGTTGAGAGTTTTCCTATTTTTCGTGACCCTCTACTTTGCCAAGCATGATGTCCTTCTCCAGGGACTGACCCCTCCTGATAGCATGCCCTAAGTATGTGAGATGACTTCTCTCCATCCTCCCTTCTAAGGAGCATTCTGGCTGACCTTCTTCCAAGACAGATTTGTTTGTTCTTCTTGCAGTCTGCAGTATATTCAGTATTCTTCACCAATACCACAATTCAAAGGTGTCAATTCTCCTTCAGTCTTCCTTATTCATCATCCAGCTTTCACATGCATATGAGGGGATTGAAAACACCATGGCTTGGGTCAGGTGCATCTTAGTCTTCAAGGTGACATCTTTGCTTTTTAACACTTTAAAGGGGTCTTCATGGGTGTGTGTTTTTACATTTACACATTGTAAATATATATGTGTATTTACATATTGTAGTATTTTCTGACATCATTCAAACCTTTATTTTCCACATCATTCAAATCTTCATTGAATATACTATGGACAACCAGAAGAATGAATAAATCTGTCTTGGACGAAGTACAGCCGGAATGCTTCTTAGCCGCAAGGATGGTGAGACTTCATCTCACGTACTTTAGACATGTTATCAGAAGGGACCAGTCCCTGGAGAAGGACATCATGCTTGGTAAAGTAGAAGGTGGACAAAAAATGGGAAGACCTCAAAGACATGGATTGACACAGTGGCTGCAACAATGGGCTCAAACACATCAGCGATTGTGAGGATGGTGCAGGACCAGGCAGTGTTTTGTTCTGTTGTACATAGGGTCAATATGAGTCGGAACCGACTTGATGGCACCTAACAGCAACAACAACATTCAAATCTTCATTTAAAATTAGTTTCCCCATATTTTCATATGTATATCCTATGATTCATTTAACTCTTGTGGAGAATTTCTAAATTTTCACTATTAGAAGTAATACTGTGCTCTACAGTGCTGTGAGAGTATCTTGATTTTTTTAAAATAATATTTTATTGGGTGAAAGTTTACACAGCAAATTAATGACTGTGTTGTTTTTTTTTAATCCAGAATTATTCTTCTGGTAGCAGTACCCTGATTCTCTCTGGGTACAACGTTCTTCCTCTCTCGGCCCATGTACTCTAGTTAGGGGTGGAGTCTATGACCTAGGACTAATCTGAGGATTCCCCTGGCTACACTGATTGGCTCAGTGGTGTGATCCAAACATAGCCAACTAGATGCAATAATTCCTTAGCTGAGACTTCTGGGAGACTCATACTTTTTTCTCAAAGGATTTAAAAGTCAGAGGGCCTGAAAATGGTACTGCTGAGACCATCCTGTCACCATAATTGTTGTTGTTAGGTGCTGTCACATTGGCTCTGACTCATAGTGACCTTATAGTATAACAGAACGAAATATTACCCAGCGCTGTGCCATCCTTACAATGGTTGTTGTGTTCAAGACTATTGTTGCAGCTACTGTGTCAGTCCCTCTTGTTTACAGTCTCGTTTTTTTTCTCTGACCATCTACTTTACCAAGCACGATGGATCAGAATTTGAACCTCGCATTACAAAATCTAGGTGTGATATTATGGGCAATAAAAAATAAACAAACATCCACTCCTAGGTATATACTCAAAAGACTTGAAAGCAGAGACTCAAAAAGAGACTTGTACATCAATGTTCACTGCAGCACTATTCACAATAGCAAAAAGGTGTAAACAACTTAAATGCTTACCAATAGATAAATGAATAAACAATGCATGGTATGCACATACAATGGAATAATACTCAGCCAGTAGGAGTAAGGAAGTGTTGGTACATGCTACAGTACAGGTGGAGCTTGAAGACGTTATGCTTTGAGAAATAAGCCAATCACAAAAGGAAAAATATTGTATGACATCATTTATATAAAAAAACAAGAAAAGGCAAATTTATAGAAACCAAAGTTTATTACTGGTTACCGGGGTTGGGAGGGATGGGGAAGGAAGGGTTAATGGTGATGGAAAAATCACATTTACTAAGGATAGGGTTACACAGCGGGTTACTGTAATTGCTGTCAATAAGCTGTACTCCTGTGAAAGGTTGAATTTGCAAAAGTTGTGTGATAGATGTGTTTAAAACAATGACAAAAAAAAAAGGATAGCTTCTGAGGCTACTTATGTACAACTAAGCACCTCACGGGATTTGGTTCCTTGGTTTGTAGGTTTAGGGTCATGGTTTCTGGGGTCACCCCAGTTAATTAGTCTAATAACAGTGTTTCGTGCTTCTTCTCTACCTCCTAGTTTGTTGCATAGTGGCTGGGGTCTTAAAAGGTTGCAAGCAGCCATTCAAAGCTCAACAATTGGCCTTTGTTCACCTGGATAAAGAGGAAGAAGGGGAGTCAGGAATAGGGGAGGATATGGAATGTGAAGCTAATTGCCTCCATGAACATCTGCCTCCTTTGCAATGAGACCAGAAGAACTGGATGGTGCCCGGCTACCATTACTGAACATTTTAATCAAAAATTCCATAGAAAAACCCTGAGTAAAAGGGAGAAAATGCAGAATCGAGTTTCTAATTCTCACGGACTTTCTGGATCCATGGAAGGTGGGTGATCCGCTGAAACTATTGCTCTGAGATAATCTTCAAACCTTAAACCAAAACTGTTCACTGAAGTCTTCTTAAAACCAAACAATAGCTTATCTTACCTAGTAAAAAAGTCTGCCTTGAGCATTATGCTATTTTGTGAACCATCTATATGGGATCAAATTGACAACAGCAACTGGAAAGATTTAATAGAAACCTTAGAGGGCAGTGGGTTTATGTTAATGAGGGAGGAACAACTCAGAAAATGAGGGTAAGAATTGTTGTACAACTGGAGGAATGTAATCAGTGTCAGTGAATTGTACATGTAAAACTGTTGAATTGGTGTGTGTTTTGCTGTGTATCTTCTCAACAACAATAATAAACTAAATAAAATTTAGAAAACAAACAAACAAAAAACCAGTTGATGTCAAGTTGACTCTGACTCATGGTGATCCCACGTGTGTCATAGTAGAACTGTGGCGCCATACAGTTTTCAATGGCTGATTTTTTCAGAAATAGATCACCAGGCCTTTCTTCTGAAGCCCATCTGGTTGCTTCAAACCTTCAACCTTTCTATTAGCAGCTGGGCCTGTTAACAATTTGAGCCACCTAGGGACTCCATTATAGCCAGTGAAGGACTCTTAATTTCTTGAAGTGTGGCAGATTGTTGTTTTAGTGGCCCCTAATGTACCCATGTCTCCCAGTATTCATGCCCTTCTGTGGTTCTTTCCCACACAGATTTTCATCTTGGCTATTTAACTAGATTTGGCCAACAGGACATTAGCAGACATAATGCAAGTAAAAGCTTGATCAGTATTTGCACATTTGGGTTTATTCTCTTTGGAAGCTCGCTCTTAGAACCCACTTGCAAACTGTGAAAAAGCCCAAGCAACCATATAGAAAGGCCTAGAGGAGAAATAAGGTCTCCTGGATGACAGCCCCAGAGAGATCCCAGCCTGTGTCTACTACCTTTTGCCAGCCATGTGAATGGGGCCATTTTGAACATTCCAGCCATCCCAGTGCCCAAGCTGTCAAAATATGAAGCAAAGGAACCACCCAGGCAGCCCAGGGAATTGTGAGGAAATTACACATTGATGTTGTTTTAAGTCACTAAGTTTTGGGATGGTGTGTGATCTAATAATAGATAATTGAAACAGTTAAAAGTAGTCCTTTCCTCCTTCCTTCCTTCCTTCCCTCCTGTTTCCTTCCAGCAAATATTATAAAATGTTATGATGGGCTCCATGGAAGATGCAAAGATAGGAGAAGAAAGGATCATAACTCTTGTCCTAAGGGAACATGATGGGTCCCACACCCCTGGCTCTGCTCAGACATATTTTGGAGCTTCAGACTTTCATTTCCAGTTGCTTTTCAATATTTCCAATGCAGAATTCATTTTCTTTCACTTCAAACCTCCCCTTTTCCTCCTCTGTCTGTTTTGGTTATTCATCTTGCCATATACGCAGTTGCCCAAGTTAGAAATCTCAGATTCATTTTGATACTCCCTTCACTCACTCTCACTAAGGAGCCCTGATGGTGCAATGGTTAAACCATTCAGCTGCTAACTGAGAGGTTGGTGGTTTGAATTCACCAGCCGCTCTGCAGAAGAAATACGTAGAAGTCTGCTTCTGTAAAAATTACAGCCTTGGAAACTTATGGGGCAGCTCTGCTCTGTCCTATAAGGTTGCTATGAGTTAGAATAGACTCAACAGCAATGGGTTTCATCGGTTCACTCTCACTCCTGTTGCTGAAACAATGCATGCTGTTCATTGACCTTAGCATTGTGGCCATCCTGGTGCTGGCTGCATTGGAGAGGGAGGACCTGATACAGCAACTCTCACAGAGGCTGTAGCCACTGGGAGTATTGTAGCTGCCAAGTAACCTGTCCTAGAAAAGAGGGAGTAGGTAGACCTTCTGGTCAATATGGAAAAACCTTTTGTCCTGGCAGTTTTGCTTCCAGAATGAATGAGTATAGGTTTCTGTGCCTTTGATCTACCTCCAGTCCTAGTTGGATGAAGGACCTATAGCAGTGGGAGCAGGGTAGGCACATAGGAGACTGCACTCCTGTTTAATTTTAGAAGACGTATTCTAACATCATCCTTTGTGCAAAACCTTACAAATTGCACACATTTTTCAAAAAGTGTTAAAAAAAAAAAAAAACACAAAAAACCCCAAACAGATTTAATTAATATGGAATTGAGTCAGCTGTGCTTCATTTAGAGTGTGTCACATTATAACCAGAATGAAGTATCTTGGAAGTATTTTAGCCAGGAAATCTGGTTGCATTGCCTTCTTATTGTACCGTACCATGTGTAGTATGTGGCCATAGAAATTCGAAGCTATACACCAATCTTACTTTTCCTGTTTCCATATTGCAAGGACAACTTATCTTTCCTATTCTGTACCAGAAAAGGAGTCAAGAAGCTTGGGCTCAGAGCTGCTGCTGGCCTATCAGGAGTCTTTGTGCATGTTAGGAGAAGGCGTCCTCTCTGGGTGGAGACAGCCGTGTGAGCAGATGGCACCCTAATTCTAGGTGGGTGCACTCCCTCCTAGAGCGTACAGCTTGGCCGAGAGAGTACGAGCTGGGTTCTGTCATCACTAAAGGCTCTGTAGGAGTCTCCGGGTGGTGGGAATGGTTAGGCACTCAGCTATCAACCAAAAGGTTGGCAGTTCAAACTTACCCAGAGATGGCTTGAAAGAAAGGCTGGGTGATCTCTTTCTGAAACAGCCATGAAAACCCTATAGTGTGAGCAGGGAAAATAGATTAATAGAAATGGAACAACCAGAACAGAAATAATGAGAACGCTCCTGCACTGTGGGGAACGTAACCACTGTCAATGAACAGCATGTGTGGGAATTGTTGAATGGGAGTCTAGACTGCTGTGTAAACCTTCACTGAAAACACAATAAGACATTATTTTAAAAACAAAACAAACAAACCAAAATACGCTTATGGAGTGCAGTTCTACTCTGAAACACATGGAGTTGCAACTGGATTGGTTTCTTGCTTGAAGGGTACCATAAAAGCCGGGTGCTTTTGTACAGTACAGAAAGTGTGCAGCTGTTCTTGATATTTCTCCTTGGGCTCTGGTGCGGTTCTGCCATGAGCTAGTTGTGTGACTTCACATCTCCAGATCTGGGTTTTCTCAACATGGAGGAAAGAGTGCTGCATCTGGGGCCAGGATATGTAAGTTGGAGTCTTGCCTCCTCCTCTCAGTCACAATGTGACCTTGAACAAGTTCCTTGACCTCAGTAGGCCCTAATTTTATTATCTGATTTGGAAAACAAAGGTGGGTAAATCAGACAATCTCTAAGAATCTCCTTCCAGATTCAAAAAGCTTTGATACTAATCCAAGTTGCAGAAAGCCAGTGTATTCAGTCTCTTCAAGTTTCATTATATCACTTGCTTTTAATAGTCTGCCTCCATCTTCCTCCTCTTATTGCAGCTCAATTAGTCAATTTCTCTGTATTTTAGTGTTGCTTTGTTTGTAAAATGGAGATAATAAGAGATGCCTTAGAGGGATTCAGGGAGGATAAACTAATTAATGGTCGTAAAGTCCTAGGGGCCGCGTGCCTGCTAAGTGGTCTTGATTCTAAACAGATCTTTATAGGTCCACGGCTACACTCTGCTTGGGTGTTAGACAACACCATTTATGATGTAATTTTCGTCTTCTTTTTTTTTAAAATCAAAACAGACACTCTGACATTGGGAGGAAGTATATCAGAAGCAAAGTTCAGAAAGAATAGTGGTTAGGAGGGGGTTGGGGGAGGCCAGGGTGTGTGAGTGGAGCAAGGAGGGGATCTGTGAATGGAAGGCATTGCTGTTACAGTAGATATCTCTGGGGATTGAGCACCTGGGAGGTTTCTGTCCATGGGAGGTTAGGTAGCTTCAGAAGGGATGGCCACCATCCCTCTGTCAGTTTGTTGTACTATGGGGGCTGGCATGTTGCTATGATGCTAGAAATGATGCCACTGAATTTTTAAATCAGCAGGGTTTCCCATAGTGGAAAGATTTCAGCAGAGCTTCCAGACTAAGTTTAGGAAGAAAGGCCCAGTGATCTACTTCTGAAAGTTAGCTACTGAAAATCTTATAGATCACAACAGAAAATTGTCTGATATAGTGCTGGAAGATGAGCTCCCTATAGTGAAAAGACCCTACACAATCATCACACTAATAAATGCAAATATATCAAGGATTGTGAAGATGGCACAGGACCAGGCATGGTTGCCTTCTGTTATACCTAAGGTAGCTGCAAGTCAGAGCCTGCTTGATGGCAAGTGACAACAACAGAAGTGTTGGAACTGAGACTGGAAGAAGTGCGTTATGACCCTGTATCTCTTCTTGGTGCTCCTAGTTGTGTGTTTCACATTCTTTCTCTTACTTTTACCATGTATGATGGTGAAGGGTAGAAAGCAGTCATAAGGACAGCAGAGTCCCCTTCCTTAAGAGTTAACCTTGGTGTGACCCTGAAGATCATAGCCACCCCATTTCAAATATCAATTTTGTATTTTGTTCATTGATCTAAGTTATGTTCTGGACAGTCCGAGACTTCAGAAACTAGAAAATATATTCCACTATAGAATATTACATGAGCCATTGTCTATGGCTAGGTTTTGACTCTTCTTTGAGGCTTTTTCAGATTCCTTCAGTTGGAATTACTTCTTCCTACTACTCCCATAGTGCTTTTTTGGATTGCCATCTATTGTTGTTGTTGTTAGGTGCTGTCCAGTCAGTTCTGACTTATAGTGACCCTATGCACAACAGAACGAAACACTGCCCGGTCCTGAGCCATCCTTACAATCGTTGTTATGCCTGCGCTCATTGTTGCCGCCACTGTGTCAATCCACCTCATTGAGGGTCTTCCTCTTTTCCACTGACCCTGTACTCTACCAAGCATGATGTCCTTCTCCAGGGACTGGTCCCTCCTGACAACATGTCCAAAGTATGCAAGACACAGTCTCACCATCCTTGCCTCTAAGGAGCATTCTGGTTTCACTTCTTCTAAGATAGATTCGTTCATTCTTTTGGCAGTCCATGGTATATTCAATATTCTTCACAAACACCACAATTCAAAGGCGTCAACTCTTCTTCAGTCTTCCTTATTCATTGTCAAGCTTCTGCATGCATATTATGTGATTGAAAATACCATGGCTTGGGTCAGGCCCACCTTAGTCTTCAAGGTGACATCTTTGCTCTTCAACACTTTAAAGAGGTCCTTTGAAACAGATTTACCCAATGCAATGTGTCTTTTGATTTCTTGACTGCTGCTTCCATGGCTGTTGGTTGTGGATCCAAGTAAAACGAATCCCTTGACAACTTCAATCTTTTCTCTGTTTATCATGATGTTGCTCATTGGTCCAGTTGTGAGGATTTTTGTTTTCTTTATGTTGAGGTGCAATCCATACTGAAGGCTGTGGTCTTTGATCTTCATTAGTAAGTGCTTCAAGTCCTCTTCACGTTCAGCAAGGAAGGTTGTGTCATCTGCATAACGCAGGTTGTTAATAAATCTTCCTCCAATCCTGATGCCCCATTCTTTTTCATATAGTCCAGCTTCTGGTATTATTTGCTCAGCATACAGATGGAATAGGTATGGTGAAAGAATACAACCCTGATACACACCCTTCCTAACTTTAAACCAATCTGACACACACCCTTCCTAACTTTAAACCAATCAGTATTCTCTTGTTCTGTTCGAACAACTGCCTCTTGGTCTATGTAAAGGTTCCTCATGAGTACAATTAAGTGTTCTGGAATTCCCATTCTTCGCAATATTATCCAAAATTTGTTATGATCCACACAGTTGAATGCTTTTGCATAGTCAATAAAACACAGGTAAACATGCTTCTGGTATTCTCTGCTTTCAGCCAGGATCCACCTGACATCAGCAATGATATCCCTGGTTCCATGTCCTCTTCTGAAACCAGCCTGAATTTCTGGCAGTTCCCTGTCAATATACTGTTGCAGCCGTTTTTGAATGATCTTCCGCAAAATTTTGCTTGCGTGTGATATTGTTCTATAATTTCCACATTCGTTTGGATCACCTTTCTTGGGAATAGGCATAAATATGGATCTCTTCCAGTCAGTTGGCCAGGAAGCTGTCTTCCATATTTCTTGGCATAGATGAGTGAGCACCTCCAGTGCTGCATCTGTTTGTTGAAACATCTCAATTGATATTCCATCAATGCCTGGAGCCTTGTTTTTCACCAATGCCTTCAGAGCAGCTTAGATTTCTTCCTTCAGTACCATCGGTTCCTGATCATATGCCACCTCTTGAAATGGTTGAACATTGACTAATTCTTTTTGGTATAATGACTCTGTGTATTCCTTCCATCTTCTTTTGATGCTTTCTGCGTCGTTTAATATTTTCCCCATGGAATCCTTCACTATCGCAACTCGAGGCTTAAATTTTTCTTCAGTTCTTTCAGTTTGAGAAACGCCAGGTGTGTTCTTCCCTTTTGGTTTTCCATCACCAGCTCTTTGCACATGTTATTGTCATACTTTACTTTGTCTTCTCGAGATGTCCTTTGAAATCTTCTGTTCAGTTCTTTTACTTCGTCAATTCTTCCTTTTGCTTTAGCTGCTCGACATTCAAGAGCAAGTTTCAGAGTCTCCTCTGACATCCATCTTGGTCTTTTTTTTTCTTTCCTGTCTTTTCAATGACTTCTTGCTTTCTTCATGGATGATGTCCTTGATGTCATTCCACAACTCTTCTGGTCTTTGGTAACTAGTGTTCAATACATCAAACCTATTCTTCAGATGGTCTCTAAATTCAAGTGGGATATACTCAAGGTCATATTTTGGCTCTCATGGGCTTGCTCTGATTTTCTTCAGTTTCAGCTTGAACTTGCATATGGGCAATTGATGGTCTGTTCCACAGTCAGCCCCTGGCCTTGTTCTGACTGATGATATTGAGCTTTTCCATGGTCTCTTTCCACAGATGTAGTGAATTTGATTTCTGTGTGTTCCATCTGGCAAGGTCCACGTGTATAGTTGCTGTTTATGTTGGTGGAAGAAGGTATTTGCAATGAAGAAGTCGTGGTCTCGCAAAATTCTATCATTTGATCTCCGGCATTGTTTCTACCACCAAGGCCATTTTTTCCAACTACTGATCCTTCTTCTTTGTTTCCAACTTTCGCATTCAATTGCCAGTAATTATCAATACATCTTGATTGCATGTGCGATCAATTTCAGACTGCAGCAACTGATAAAAATCTTCTATTTCTTCATCTTTGGCCCTAGTGGTTGGTGCATAAATTTGAATAATAATCATATTAACTGGTCTTTCTTGTAGGGATATGGATATTATCCTATCAGTGACAGCATTGTACTTCAGGATAGATCTTGAAACGTTCTTTTTTGAAGATGAACGCAACATCATTCCTCTTCAAGTTGTCATTCCCAGCATAGTAGACTATATGATTGTCTGATTCAAAATGGCCAATACCAGTCCATTTGAGCTCACTAATGCCTAAGATATCAATGTTTATGTGTTCCATTTCATTTTTGACGATTTCCAATTTTCCTATGTTCATATTTCCTACATTTCAAGTTCCGATTATTAATGGATGTTTGGAGCTGTTTCTTCTCATTTTGAGTTGTGCCACATCAGCAAATGAAGGTCCCGAAAGCTTTACTCCATTCACGTCATTAAAGTTGACTCTACTTTGAGGAGGCAGCTCTTCGCTAGTCATCTTTTGAGTGCCTTCCAACCTGGGGGGCTCATATTCCAGCACTATGTCAGAGACAATGTTCTGCTGCTATTCCTAAGGTTTTCACTGGCTAATGCTTTTCAAAAGTAGACTGCTGGGTCCTTTTCCTAGTCTGTCTTAGTCTGGAAGCTCAGCTGAAACCTGTCTTTCATGGGTGACCTGCTGGTAAATGAATACTGGTGACATAGCTTCCAGCATCATAGCAATATGCAAGCCCCCACAGTACGACAGACACGAGGGAGTGCTATCTATTAGAGGTGCTTTTGTAATTATCCTGAAGAATTGTAATTTCCTTGAGGGCAGGGAACATCTCTTACTCATCTCTAAGCTCCTTATAGTGTCTAAAATACCACATTCAACAGAGTCTATTCTTCAATAGCTATTTATTAAGCTGAATTGTGTTACATGAAGAAAGAAGAAGAGAAATTGAAGTGTAAGGTTTTAGGATTTCAGGATTTTTGATCCTCTTGAATTTATCACTCGGGTAAGTCTTACCTTTTTTTTTGATTAAACTTTCTCTGTGGGCCTAAGATTCTCCTTTGGACATAATGGCACAGGATTAGTTTATTTGGTAATCTAGTTATATCACCTTGGAAGGCAGAGAGCAATGACCTAAGGGGGAAAAATGAGAAGTCTGGGGTGGGGAATGTCTGGAAAGATCTAGAATGGAAGAGGACATACTCTATGGCAGAGGTAGCAAAGGAAAAATCCACTCACAGTGAGTTGGCCCTTGGGTAGCCTTGATTTTATTTATGGTAAATCTCACTCAGAGGGGTCTTCTCTGAGAGTACTTTCTATGAAGCAACTTACAGTAAGTCCTTAGCTGCTCTGTATCACCAAGAACATTAAATGAAGTAAACACTAATTCTGTCTTATGATTTGGTTGAACTTTGGATAATGAGGTATGTTGTCAGCAGATCCTTTCTTACCACTTATTTGCTAAAGAGTATTTACCTTTGCACTCAACGTATCTAAAAAGCATAGGTAGAAGGTTGTATTTTCATGCCCTTTGTCGGCAGAAGGAAAGTTACTGACCCCTAAGTCATATGTTTTCATCTTAAAGTGGAAAAATATATACAGCCAAATAGCTAAGGTGTTCTAGATCAGACTCTGCCTCAAGAAGTTACTTGGTTCCCTCTCTCATTTCACAAATGAGAATGCTGAGGTACAGGGAGCTGAAGGCGGCAAGACTAGGATCAAAACCTTAGTTTCTGAATCTCAGTCCTGCATACTCTTTGCTATGTATTTGTTTTCCTGTGATGATACTGTCTAGGTTAAATTCATAGAAGTGATCATTTTTGTTTGAACATATATTTTGCTTCTTTCAGTGTATCAAGTACAATTCAACAGAATTGAACTTTGTTAAGATTGCATTCTGTGTGTGGGTTGCTACCAGAATTTTCCCCCCTGAATATTTATGGTAAGGGCAGTAGGCTTTTTCTGGCCCAGAAACTATAAATCACTCCTAGAGTGTTTAACTTAAAATATTTAGAAACTAGCAGAGGATTTATTAGAGTGATTGAATCTATAATATGTAATACAAACCATTTATTGTTACTACTGTATCCGTGATGCTTTATGCTGGCTTACGTATGCTAACTGGCTTCAGCAATAAAGATGCTTAATGATTTCACTTACAACTAGGTGAGCAGAGGTTTGACAATGTCTTCAAAGTCCAAGATTCTTTCTAACTTTGTGCTCCACCACCTTCCATGTATTGGCTTGCTGACTCATTGTCTCAAAATGGTTGCTTTGTTTCTAGGCATCCATCTGTACTCAAGGCAACAACAAGGAAAATGAGTCAGTGCCAATAACTTTATTCTTATTTTTGAAGAAAACAAATGCTTTTTCAGAAGATTGTCCAACACGTATCTGTAGACTTCCGTCTACTTCTCATTGGTCATGTGGTTGCTTTTGTCTGGGGAAAAAAAGACCCAAATCCACTGCTGTCAAGTCAATTCAGACTCATACTGACCCTATAGGGCAAAGTAGAACTGCACCATAGGGTTTCTAAGAGGCGGCAGGTGGATTTGAACTGTCAACCTTTTAGTTAGCAGCCGTAGCTTGCCATAGCTTTTAAACACTGCCCTTCCAGTGCTCCTTTTGTCTGAAAACGGACAATTAAAGTGATTTATATAGCTTTTTCTTTTCTATAGTGGATGAGGGCAAGAGAAGTAGACTTAGTCAAGCTTCGATATAATTTAGCCCATGAACAAACTATATACAACAATTATAAGTTATATTCAATATCACTTTCTAATTCTGGTTCATTTTCTGGTCCACCTCCCCTTGATGGAGAAGTCAGAAAGTAAGCTAGACTGTCTGGTTAGATCCAAGAGTATTTACTGGGTGTGGCAAATGTACCCAAACAGGGGGACATACAAAAATTAAAGGACCATGTAGGCAAAGTGGGGTCAAAACATGAGTAAAAATGGGTCATCCAAAGAGGAGAAAGTAGATGAAAGTGGATAAGGTCATAGACTCTAAAACCAAATAGTTCTAGGTTTAAGTTCTGGCTCTGTCATTTCCTACCTGTGTGACCTCACTATGTTACGTAACCTTTGTAAGCATCATTTTCTTCATCAATTTAATGGGGACAATAATAATACCTTATTCATTAAGTCGTTTTGAGGATTTATGTTTATAAATCACAGAGCACAGATTCTGGCTCATAGTAAGGGTTCAATGTCATCATCTTCATCATCATCATCATCACTGTCATCATCATCATCATTATCAAAACAGGAGGGGACTGAGGTGTAGGTATTAGGAATTTGTATACAGCACAAAGAAACCAAGAGCTAGCAGTGTGAATGTAGGTTAAGTGAAAAAGCAAGAGAATGAAATCAGGCAATTTGTATATCTTGCAGTTAGGATGGGCTGCCTTCCTGTTGCAAGGGAGTATGAAAGACTCATAACGTGGGAGTATTCCCCTTATCTTGTGGCTTAAACACATCTCCTGGAAAGTGGTGTACTGTGTAGGATGCAGAGTGTGAAAATGAGATGGTAGAGTAGAGAAATACTGGCAATAGAACTCCAGGGAGGAAGAGTGGAGTGGGAATCTCCCGGCCATGGGTCTCCTGCTATGAGTTTCACAAGCCTATGAGAAGGATTTAGTATAGAAGACAAAGGGCATTAGCTTCTCTCTTTGATTTTCCATGTCCTGCTCTGATTGTGTGTGTGTGTGTGTGTTATGAGTTACTGGGGAGGCCCGTTAGCAGTGCCTACTAGCTGTAGGTAGAGTGGCATTTAGGCTCGTTGGAATGTAACTTGGTTTACAAATCTGTGTGATATGTCCAAGTCCATCATCACCTTTTCCTGGCTGTGGGTTAAACTCGGATAGAGATGTGAGACAAAGTTTAGGTGGTTTTACCTTCCTTTGGGGCTGCACAACATCTGTCTATCAAATGCCTCGTCCTCTGCATCAGCAGTGGTTAGCAAGATTAGTCAGCTACATGGCTTCCTTTCCTCCCAGAAAAGACCTGATATGAATGGTAACAGCAAACACATATACTAGGCACTGCTACTTATGTTAACTAATTTCATCCTCAAGACAACCCTACTTGGTAGTTTCAATGATTACCTATTTTAAAGATGGGGAACCTCAGGTCAAGTAACTTATCAACATCATAAAAGTGTCTGCTGTGTTGGTAAGGTGATATTAAAACAAATAAACAAAACAAAACCAGAAAAACCCAGTTGCTGTTAAGTCAACTCCAACTCACAATGAATCCAAGTGTGTCAGAGTAGGACTGTGCTCCACAGAGTTTTCAATGGCTGATTTTTTGGAGGTAAGCCTTTCTTCTGAGGCACCTTTGGGTGGACTTGAACCTCCAACCTTTTTGGGAGCAACCAAGTGTTTTAACTGGCTAGATCTGGATGTGGGCATGTAGATGTCTTTATAAGATCTATTGGTGTGTTGTAATTGTCACCAACTATTTCATTTTAACTTTTGTAGGAAGAAGTGGAGTATAATGAAGCATTGAAACATAACCTTTCCCATATAATAGTGACAGTAAAAGAAGACTTCCTGTATAGACTTTTCCTGACACATGTTAGCCAATGATTTGTCATAGCTGCTCTTTGCCTTGTTGTGTGTGGACTTTGAAAGTCCACACATAACAAGATGACTTGCATACTGATAGATTTTCCCTGTAGCTTTTAGGTAGGCAGTCTTTAGAAGTACAGCCTTGAGGGAGAGGTTTAAGGTGAGGGGAGATTGTTGAAGAAAAGGTTATTAAGATGGTGCCATTTGAGCTGGGTTTTGTGAAGGATAAACAGGAGATGATGAGACAGGGTATACCCAGCATGGGCAAAGAAATGGAAGCAAAAAGAAAAATACAAGACTTAAATAAGGAGCAATTTAATTCGACTTTAATACAATGCATAAGAAGGAGAATATTTAGAAATAAGATGGGTGAGGGGTAGCTCATGGAAGACTTTAAATGCTAGACCAAGGTGTAGGAATTCTACTCTGTAGGAAAAGGGGAACTCACGAAAGAAAAAGGAAGTAGAAAAGGCTCTTTTGGAGCGGGGGCAACTTTTATTTCACTTACACATATCTCCACGTAAACTCAACCCGGACTACTTATAACTGCCTGACTTCTGACACCAGGTTCAATCATCATTATTGTCTTCCTGTTAGGAAAGAGATGGGTATACCATCATCATGTTTCTGAAAGGAAGACTGATGCAGAGAACTGTTAGACAGATGGTAGATGACTGAAACTGGAATTTATGTTTTCTGACTCTCAGGTCAACTTGTTCATTTATTTAACAAATATTTCTGATATTTTTAGGTACAGTAGATACAGCAGCTAATGAACATAATGCTATAAAAAAGGTCATTTCCAAACTTAATCTATCGTATATCTTACTGGCTTAACCTTTAAATTCTTGGGTCTTACCCTTTTTTCCAGTCTTTGTGTTGGAGCCGTGGTGGTGCAGTGGTTAAGAGCTTGACTGCTAATCAGAATGTTGGCAGTTCGAATCCACCAGCGCTCCTTGGAAACCCTATGGGGCAGTTCTACTCTGCCGTATAGGGTCGCTCTGAGTCTGAATCTACTCAATGGCAATGGGTTTTTCGGTTTGGTTTGTGTTGTACTTGGGTCTAAGCCACCATTATCTCTTGCCCAATTCCTGCAATAGCCTCTTTAAAAAAAAAAAAAAAAAATTTATTTTGTTGCTGTTTTTGAGAATTTACACAGCAAAACATACACCAAGTCAACAGTTTCTACATGTACAATTCAGTGACATTGATTATATTCTTCCAGTTGTGCAATCATTCTCACTCTCCTTCCCTGAGTTGTTCCTCCCTCGCTTACATAAACCCATTGCCCCCTAAGTTTTCTATCTAATCTTACGAGTTGCTGTTGTCAATTTGATCCCATATAGATAGTTCCTAAATGAGCATAACACTCAAGGCAGATATTTCTGCAATAGCCTCTTAACTGGTCTCATGGCTTTTATCCTTGAGAATCTATACATAATATAGCAGCCAGAGTAATGTTATGAAAGCAGAAGACCAATCTCACTACTTAGCTTCATGACACCCTTCATTGGCTCTTGCTATACTTAGATTAAAATCTAGACACCTCTCCACATTCCACAAGGCCCTGTACTATTTTGCTCCTGCCAAGACCTCTGACCTTGCCTCCCGTCTTTCTGTCCCTTCTCCACTATGCTCAGTCCTCCCTGGCTTCTCAATTTTCCTTGAATGCTCATACCGTATTCCTGCCTCAGGACCTTGATTCTGTTTCCTCTGCTTGGAATGTTCTTCCCCCAGATTCCAGAGCAGCTGCCCCACCCCCCAAACCATTCAGATTTCTATTCAAATGTCAAATCCTTAGACAGCCTTCTTTGACTAGCTGTCTAGCCATCTTTATGACACTCAACGATACCCGAAATGATATATACCTTTAATTGTTTGCCTATTTGTCTATTTGCATTACTCAATAAAATGTAAGCTCTTTGAAGGTAGGCCTTTGCTTATTTGTTCATTGTGGTATTCCCAGCACCTAGAACAGGGCCGGGGCCATTAGCACGCATTTGTACACCGGGCCACTATGAGTTTAAACTGACTTGACAGCACCTAACAACAATAATAGTATTTATTGAAAGAATGGATGATTACTATTGGGACTTCTTTAACAGTTTGGAAAGAAAGTTATTTCATCCCTCAACAAACTTAACATCTGTCTATATATGTTTTCCTCACTTTTCATGCCCCCAAACTGGCCCCTCTTGACTTTCGCAACTCCCAAATAAACAACATCCATGTTAGGTATATTAATGGCAGTCTGCAAGTAGTAGACTTCATTTCTGATTTTAATTCTTTTGGCTGCCGTGAAGAGTTTTTCTCTGGTTGTTAGTAATTAAAACAAACAAGCAGAAAGACTCATATTATTCTAACTCATTGCCAAATTGGATATTGCTCAACTTAAAATTAAATGTACACACACCCAGAAAACTAGCCAAACTGGCTATTACAATTACATAAAGTTCCTTGTGTTCATCAGCAGTGTTGCCTTTCATGGGTTTATCCTGTTTGGCATGTACATCAAAGTAACGCTTATAAAGACTTCAACAAAAATTTGGAGCATGTACCTGTAGAAAAATTTTTAAGATTTTTTTTGTGTGTTTACAGACAAACTGCAACAAAAACATAATACTGTTATTGTGATATAAAGCTTAAGGCACAGAATGGACGTATTCAATGTTTTGTCAAAACTTGTTACTCAAGTCCAAGTATCAGAAAGTCACCTAAAAATGGCAGATACGTTTGAGCTTTGTATTCTACATCTTGAGAATTACTGTCAAAATATCTCTTTAGTGGTCTCTTCAGCGAATGATTCATTTGTTTACGTGATTCACAATTTTGAGAGCCAGCAATGCTAGTCATGAATACCAGTTTTTTAGAAGCTGGATAGGTGTCTGCTATCTAGTGCTACTATAACAGAAATATCACAAGTGGATGGCTTTGACAAACAGAAATTAATTTTCTCACAGTTTAGGAGGCTAGAAGTCTGAATTCAAAGCACTAGCTCGAGGGGAAGGTTTCTCTCTCTGTTGGCTCTGGAGGATGGTCCTTGTCTTTTCTGAGCTTCTGCTACTGAATGATCTTCATGTGACTTGGCATCTCATTCCCATCTCTGCTTACTCGCTTGTTTGTTTAATCTCTTTTGTATCTCCAAAAAATTGACTCAAGATACGCACCCCCCCCCGCCCCGCACTAATCTCATTAACATAACAAAGGTAACCCATTCTGAAATGGGATTGTAACCACAGGCATAGAGGTTAGGAATTACAATTGATATTTTTTGGGAACACAATTCAATCTGTAACATGTGGTCTCCCAAAATTCATGTCCTTGCTATCTGCAAAACACATCCATCCTATCACAGCATCCCAAAAGCCTTAACTCCAAGTCCAAAATCTCATCTTCTGAATCATCTAAATCAAATATGGGTGAGACTTTAGGTGGCAAAAGTCTGCTTCATCTGTGAATCTGCGAAATCTACAAGTTATCTATTTCCCAAATACAATGGTGGAATAGGCACTAGGTAGATAATCCCATTACGAATGGGAGGAATTGGAGGGAATGAAGGGATAATGAGCACCAAGCAAATCCCAAACCCAGCAGAACGATTTACATTGGCTCCCAAGACTTGAAAGTAATCCTCTGTTCTTTGGGGCCATCTGGGCAATGGCCACACCCTCCAGACTCTGGGTGTTGGTTGGGCTCTCTGTATTCTGGTTGGAAGCCCTTTGGCCTTGGGCTTCAACTCCACCTTCTAAGCTTACTGGAGTGGTGACTCTGCTCTCTTGGTTTTGGTAGTCCCATTCTCCTAGTCCATCTGAGTGATGATCCTACTCCTTCAGCTCTGGCAAGCCCCATTCTTCTGCCCCTTGGGCATGGCAGCCTCTCTCCCTCAGCTTTGGGCAGTGGCCTCATCTTCCTGGCCAAACTGGTTGGCAGACCCACACTCCGGAACCAAGTTGGTGAAGATCTGACTCTCTGAAGCCTAGGAGGCCATGGCTCCCTTAGAGGCCCTAGAGGCTACAGCCTCACCCTTTGAGACTGAGGCCACTCTTCTTCCCATGCTTCTTTCTATAGTTCTGCTGATCTCTGAGCTGTTCCGGAGATGATTCTTGGTGGACAACAGATGTAGCATCTTCGGCTTGTTTCCGGCCTGTAGAATTCTAAGAGATAGATAGTCTTCTTTCCTTTTGTTCTTTCTCTGTCTCCTTCAGTCTAAACTGTTGGATTTTCTGCTGTGGTAGTTGCTTAGGTCCATCAGTCACAGACTTAATCTCTTTAACAAATGATTGTGCAGTCACACCCTTGGTGCAAATTCTGGGATACTTGTCCTTAGTTTGTGCTCCAGAATTTTCCAAATCTTTAAGTTTTGTTTTCATTTTGCACAGTTCATTTTTGAGCCCATCTCTTTCCTCTCACACTTTGCTATAAGCAGCAAGGAGAAACCATGTAGCACCTTTAAGGTCTTGCTTAGAAATTTCATCAGCCAGATATTCAAGTTCATCACTTACAAGTTCTACCTTCCACCAATCATTTGAACATCTTCAAACAAATTCTTTGCTGCTGCATAAAAAGCATTTCCCGCTCCTCCACTGTCCAATCACATATTCATCGTTTCTTTTTAAAGCACCATCAGAAGCACATTTAACAGCCACATTTCTAGCAACATTCTGTTGCTGGTGTCATATGTAATCTCTAAGACTATAGAGATTTTTCTATATAGCTCTCCTCACTTCCTTCGGAGCCCTCATCAGAATTGCCTTTGACATCCGTAATTCTACCAACAGTCTTTTCAAGGCAGTCTAGACCTTAACTACTAGAAAAACCAAAAGCCAAACTAGTTGCCATCTAATCGATTCCAACTCATAGTAACCCTGTAGGACAGGGTAGAACTGCCCCATAGGGTTTCCAAGGAGTGGCTGGTGGATTCAAACTGCTGACCTTTTGGTTAGCAGCCAAATGCTTAACCACTGTGTCATCAGGGCTCCAGGTACCTTAAAACTCTTCCACCTGTTACCCAATTTCAAAACTGCTTCCACACTTTAGGTATTTGTTATAGCATATCTTAGTCATCTAGTGCTGCTTTAACAGAAATACCATAAGCAGATGGTTTTAACAAAGAGAAGTCTATATCCTCACAGTAAAGTAGGCTGTAAGTCCAAACTCAGGGTGTCAGCTCCAGGGGAAGGCTTTCTCTCTCTGTTGGCCTTCTCATCAATCTTCCTCCGGACTAGGAGCTTCTCTGCACAGTGACCCTGGGTCCAAAGGAAGCACTCTGCTCCTGGCACTGCTTTCTTGGTGGTATGAGGTCTCCCCAACTCTCTGCTTGCTTTCTGTTCCTTTTTGTCTCTTGAGAGCTAAAAGGTGGTGCAGGCCACACCCCGGGGAGATTCCCTTTACACTGGATCAGGAATGTGACCTGGGTAAGGGTGTTAAAATCCCACCCTAATTCTCTTTAATATAGAATTACAATCACAAAATGGAGGACAACCACGCAATACTGGAAATCATGGCCCAGCCAAATTAATACATACATTTTTGGGGGGACATAATTCAGTCCATGAAAGAGTAGCACCCCATTCTTGGTACCATATTTTGTCTTAGTTATCTAGTGCTGCCACAAGTGGATGGGCTTTAAGACTTAGAAATTTATTTTCTTACAGTTCAGGAGGCTAGAAGTCCAAATTCAGGGCACCAGGTCGAGGGGAAGGCTTTCTCACTCTGTCAGTTCTGAGTGAATGTTCTTGTCTCTTTAGAGTTTCTGCTCCTGGGCATTCTTCATGTGGGCAATCTTCATGTGGCTTAGCATCTCTCCATGTCTGCTTACTCGCTTGCTTAATCTGTTTTATATCTCAAAGAAGTCTGACTCTAGACACACCCTATGCTAATCTTGTCTCATTAACATAACAAAGACAACCCATTCCCAAATGGGATTACAACCACAGGCATAGAGGATAGGATTTAGAACACATAGTTTTGGGGAACACAATTCAATCCATAACACTAGGTTTAATGGCATTGTTGATACATTTATTTGTAGTGGGGAGCCTGAATCTGCTGCTCTGATTATTAATGGTTTTATTTGAACCAGAAGGATGACCTTAGAATTTCCACAACTTTCCATTTTCTTATGGGTTGTTCCTATCCATGAGAAAAACAAACCGTAACAGATTGTTTAGGGGAATTAAGAATAAAAAAGAGTGACAAAGCCTCCTCAAGAAAATTTTGTAATTTAAGTTCATGGGGGTTTGATGAGTATGTTGAGGGAAAAATATTGAGCTTCAATTCATTGTTTGATCCAAAGACATGACTTGGTACCTTTTTGAATACAGGCAGTCTCCAGATTAAGAATGAGTTCGGTTCTTAAATCTGTCTTTAAGTTGAATTTATATATAAATCGGAACATTTTAGGTGGAGTGTGTATCTCTTGTCAGTTACTCAAATGTTTGTCTCAGTATATAGTACAGAGTGTACCTTCCTATACATAAAAAGCATTAAAGAAACACTTCCAGATACACTAAAACATTTTTAACATAAAAATATGGTAATAATAATGTTTAAGTAGCTCGTGTTTCTTATTATGAACTTTTGTAGGCACTTTGAAATGTTAATATAACAGGCTTTACAGGGTTGGTTTGTAACGTGGGTTGTATATAAATTGGACATTTGTAACCCGGGGACTGCTTGTATAAGGAATTCAGAAAAATGACAGGTGTCCAGATTGGGATTATTGTTATATGACTATTTGTTTACATGTCTGTTTCTGAGGGTAGACTGTGAGCTCCTTGAGGGCAGAAGACCTTGTTCATCTTTATCTCCCCATTATCTGGCATGACACCTTGTGATGTTTAATAACAATGATGATTGTGACGATGCTGGTAGTAGCTAACATGACGTAGTTCACTATGGGACAAGCACTATGCTAACTGCCTTACAGACATTACCTTATTTAATTCTCAAAACACTGCTGTCACAAGGTAACGATAAGTTCTGTTCCTATTCTGTGAGGAGACTGAGGTTTAGAGCTCTTCATGAGTTTACCACAGACACACAGCAGAGAGATGTTGGACCTGGGATTGAAAACCATGTCTACTGTGTCCAAAGTCCATGTTGTTGATGACTACACTATATGTTTGTGCCTGAATGAATGACAGAATGTAGCTAACCCAGCCCCTCCACCCCAATGACTCAGTAAAGAATTAAAATGTGGCAAACAGAACTGGACAATGGGCTAACTAAGGCTTAATCAACAAGTAAGAAAAGAGAAACTTTCAGTGAGGGAAATAAGAGATTGACCAATGTGTCATTGGTCGGCTTCCAAATGTGAGGGAGGCAGTGGATTTGGGAGAGGGGAAAGAGAGAAGAAAGTAGGGGAAAACTAAGCAAAGAGAGAAGTAGGAAAGTTTTAAAGAAGGGGTCATTTTTTGTTCCCAGAAACCTCCCAAGTGATGCTTTTAAACCCTTTTCTTGCTCAGATTTCTGCTAGGATGCTTGGAGCTTTAGAACAAAAAAGCAAAATGGAAAGGTTTGGGCATGCCTCTGTACACTGAGTTCCCTTCCCCCTTCCCATGCTTTGGGAGCAAATGGCTGGAAAGTTTTGCCCACCTTGGCTTCCCTCACTTTTGTGCGTGGGTGCGAGCTTGTGTGCCCGACTCTACCACCAGTTCAGTTTGCTTTACCTGTGTTGAGTCTCAACAGGGTGAAACATGTGCCTGTGGTTGCAGGCCTGTCCCAGGAAAACTTGTCATACTGGATATGGAAATTGTTAAAGCAAAGTGGGAGGCGAGGTTGTCTTATTTTCATGCCGATACTTGGGTTGCTTTCTTCCTGTTGAGCGAGAGCACAGCATTGATGGGAGAATGGGACCCAAAGGAAACCATTTGCATGTAAAGCTCACCCGGCAATTTTGAAGACATTGTAAAAGGGCTGGCTCTACAGCCAAGACTGCCATCTTCACAGACAAGGGGTATTAAAAAAGAGTGCTCCCATATAAAAACAAAAAACCAAAACAAAACAAACACACAGACAAGCGCACAAATGGAAAAGAAGTCCTTGCTATTTTCCTGGCTCTGGGTCTCACAATCCTAAAGGTCTTCAAGCTCTTGGAACTAATTCTTTTGAGGATTTCTTCACTAGTCCTTGATTCTTTATCAGGACTATCCTCTGGCTTCTGTTTGACCAATGGTTTTCCAAGAATTGACTTATGGCTCAGTATGGGGGTGTTCATATTCCAGGTTTCACATGCATACGAGGTGATTGAAAATGCCATGGCTTGGGTCAGACACACCTTAGTCCTCAAAGTGACTCTTTGCTTTTTAACACATTAAAGAGGTCTTTTTCGCAGCTGATTTGCAATATGTTGTTTGATTTCTCATGTACTTTGGACATGTTATCAGGAGGGACTAGTCCCTGGAGAAGGACATCATGCTTGGTAAAGCAGAGGGTCAGTGAAAAAGAGGAAGACAGACCCTCGATGAGATGGATGGGCACAGTGGCTGCAACAATGGGCTCAAACACAGCAGCAATTGTGAGGATGGGGCAGGACCGGGCAGCATTTCATTCTGTTGTACATAGGGTCGCTGTGAGTCGGAACTGACTGGAAGGCATCTAGCTACAACGGCGACGTGCGGTTGTTCCAGACCTGTTATGGGCAAAGTTAGCTTGCTTTCATAAAGCCAAGATTGGAAGTTGCTGATAGTAAGGTGTTGTTCACCCAATGTGATTACGTAAGAACTGATCAATGTTAAGAGATTTAATTTGGATAAACATTATAAAGTTTGTCTGCTTAATCAGAGCTTCTCTGATCCTTTCTATTTTTGTTTTTTCCATTCTTTATTTTCTTTGTGCTGCAAAATTTCCAAGAATGGGTATTGGTGTGAAATTCCCCCTACTTCCTTGTATGGGGTAGATAGGAACCTTATAAGACCCTGCATTCTTGTGGTACTTTGATAATGTCCCCTGGAGAAGAGACAAAGGAGAATAGAGATGCATGCGAATGCAAATCCAGAAAAGATACCAAGAGAACGGCCTTCCCTTCTCCCCTACAAAGGTTCTAGTGAGAAGGCAGCACTTTTGATGAGCTCAGGTATTATCTCTAAGTTAATTCTTTTCTGGAAACCCTGGTGGCATAATGGTTAAGTGCTACAGCTGCTAGCCAAGTGGTTGGCGGTTCAAATCCACCAGGTGCTTCTTGGAAACTCTATGGGGCAGTTCTACTCTGTCCTATAGGATTGCTATGAGTTGAAATTGAGTCAATGGTAGTGGGCTTGGTTTTTTTGGTTTTACTGTTTTCTAGCATGTATCAACGGACATTGTCGAGGGCCCCTACCCAGGGGGTAGAGTTTCTGGGTGTTGCAAACAGTTAACATGCTTGGCTGCTAAGTGAAACTCTGGAGGGTCAAGTCCACCTGACGGTGCCTTGGAAGAAAGGCCTGGAGATCAACTTGTGAAAAATCAGCCCTTGAAAACCCTGCGGGGCACAGTTCTACTCGGACACACATGGGAGCCATTATGAGTTGCAATTTACCTAACAGCAGCTGGTGTTTTACCCAGAGGATAGACAAATTTATTTACCACCCTTCTCTTCCAACTCTCAGGCCTTTCTGGATCAAATTTTGATTTTGATTGGCTGAAACATGCACGGGTGAAAAATAACCCAGAGATTATATTTAATTTACATGTACCTTTCTCAAGAAGGGTGGATTGCTAAGAAATAAGCATTGTTTCCAGATTCCCAATATGATTCTTTTTTTTTTTTTTTTAATGACAAAATCTTACTTTTCCCATCTCTTCATGGGTGGCTTAAATGGTTAAGTGCTCAACTACTAACTGAAAGGTTGGTGGTTCAGGTTCAAATTCACTCAGAAGCACTTCAGAAGACAGGCCTGGTGATCTGGTTCTAAAAGGTCATAGCCTTGACGACCCTACAGAGCAGTTATTCTCTGCACACATGGGGTCTTCATGATTAGGAATCGAGTCCACAGCAACCAACAACGTGTTCAGTGACTTGCACCTGTGGTCCTACACCCCAATTCTGCATCTTTAGTGAATGAAAAGGCTCATCAGGCAGAAACATAAGCAGGCAAAGCAAATAGGCTTACAGGGAAGAAAATGGCTGAAGGAGGTTTTGTTTTTCTTTCTGTTTTGATAACAGGAGTGAATACTTTTAAAAAGTGTTTTCTCTCTTGGGACAATAGGAGGAACACTTAACATTCATTTCATACTTTCTGCTCGTTAGGTAATTATTTTATTTAAAAAAAGAAAGGAAGAAAATTCTATTATTCTTTAGGAGTCCCTCTGTTGTTATATTTCACGAGAACTAGCTGCACTGGAAAAAAAAACATGGCTAAACACACTTGGTTCAAAACTTCCCCACCTTTGGACTGATACCAGTCATAAAACTCCATCTTGTATAGACAATCTGGTAGAATAAGTTACTAAGAAACCCAAACAGGTGTAAAGGTCAGTCTTCCTGCAAGTGGGCTTTCTTTCGGCTGAGGTTATAGCCAAAGCAAACCTTACCCAGAGATGGCGTTTTATAGTCGGTATTGTAAACTGTAAGCCACATTATACAACTGTCGAACCGCACCCACCAGAGTCAATTTTCCTGTTTAGGAACTCTTATGCAGTTCAGGACATAATTCACGTGTGTTCATCATGTTCTCACTTTGTTCAGAGCCTTGGCGTTTATGAGCAGGTTGCTCCACTGCATTTTAAACATGTCATCTCTCCCAAGGTGTATTTTAAGAAATATATGGGCAATATAAAGAAGCCAAGTGTGTACTTAGTATGAGAGGCAGGAAATGTTGTCAACAAACTGGAAGAAATTCGATTTCCTGAGAGCCTAAGGAAAATTTATCAAATTATAAGAAAGGCATATAGGTTTGAGAGCAAAAACAAGTGCATTTAATAAGAAACTGCACTTCCCTCTTGACCATCTAGTGAACACCTGCTATAGGCAAGGCATTTTGTTAAGCACTTATGTCCATTAATCATTTAATCCTTAATAACCCTCTGTGAAATATCAACAAAATGGGTTTGGGAATGTGAGCAACTTGCCCAAGTTTATATAGCAAGGAATTGGTGAATGTGAAATTCCAGTCTGTTGTGTGCTGTCAATTTTAAATCCTAGTGACCCTATAGGACAAAGGAGAACTGCCCCATAGTAGTTCCTAGGCTGTAACCTTTATGGGAAGGGCAGGTGGGTTTGAAGCGCCAACCTTTAGGTTGGCAGCCTAGCTCTTAACCACTACCCCACCAGAGCTCCTGGAATTCCAGTGTAGTTTATTTAGTTTAACTCAACTACAACTTGCTGCTCTCCTTGCTGGATCCTTCCCTGCTGAAGTCTTCTAGTCTCCTGACCCCATGAGTTCTAGTGTTGTAAGGGCAGATGAATTAGAAGTGTCTTCTTGGATTTGGCCTTCCTTTTCAGGGGTAAGATAATGAATGGCTGGTAATAATACCAAAAACGTAGATGCTCTTGGTTGGCTTGGTCAAACCAAAGAGCTTCTGTTCACATCTGGGTAGAAAGCAAAAAGTATACTGCATACACACGTACCTTGCTTTTCTCTAAGTCTGAGTGATGGTGACTCATTGCCTTTAATAAAGTCAGAGCTGATATCCCCCCACTCCTGTGCAGAAAAAGCTATTGTTTTCCGCAACCTACTCCTGCTTTTAAACGAATCTGTTGAATTGCCTCCATTTTTAAAGAAGTTTAGTTTCTCCTCGTTTCCCTACCAGGCCAGCTTAGAAGCAGTAATGTCTTTTCTCCTTCAGTCTTGCCTGGTGACAAAGGCATCTTTCAGAACCTGACCTGTGGAGTTGCCTTAGCTGACTTTGGCCCTTTCTAGACCAGTGCTCTTTTTCTCCAAGATAACATTTTTATAGCAATAATTAGTCTGAAGTGCAGTATCACTTCCCTCCATTTGTCACTGCCATAAGATTCAGGTAATTTTAAGTCAAATGTGATTAAGAAAAAATATTTTTTCCTAATTAGAAATTAGACCTCTGGAGCTGTTAATTTCGTTGAGGTGCAAGCCACACCGTAACACTTTAGTTACCAAACACGGGATTAAGTGGCTGCCAAACTCATTTCCTTCAAGTTGATTCTGACTCATAGTGACACTATAGGACAGAGTAGAACTGCCCCATAGGGTTTCCAAGGCTGTAGCCTCTATGGAAGCAGACCGCCACATCTTTCTCCCATGGAGCAGCTGGTGGGTTCAAAGCACTGACTTTTGGGTTAGTAGCTGAGCACTTAATCATCTCACAACCAGGGCTCTAAATGACTGCAGTAGGGGTCTATTTTGGTGGGGTGGTGGTACATCCCTTAATCATCTCACAACCAGGGCTCTAAATGACTGCAGTAGGGGTCTATTTTGGTGGGGTGGTGGTACATCCCTGCTGGCTCAGTAGCTGAAGATGACCATTTGGCAGTATGTCTGGCTCCTAAGAGGCATCCAAAAAACATTTGCTAAATGAATGAGTTAGCAACTGAGCTGCCCATCTCGAGGGGGCAGTGGGATTTGGTTAGATGAAAATGAGGAGGAAGGAGAAATTGCTATGCAGCAAGTGGAACTCGAGTAAAAATCCAAAGACAGGAATGAACATTGCATGTGGAGGGGGTGTTAAGGCATACTGGAACAGATGAAAGTTGCGTGTTTGCTGTGCAATTATCAGGCCAGATTCTTTGCTTTTTTCTGCAGGAGTTTTCTGAACGTAGGTAGAGAAGAATATGCATCTCAGGGAAACCTCCCAGCTAGGTATCAACAAGATATGGGAGAAAGATATGCGTCCTTCATTTTTTTTTCTTTTTTTTTACTTTCCCCTTCAATGACAGGCACAAAGTTTTCTTAGTGCTATTTTTCGCTAAGAGAACAAATGGATAGATAAATGACAAGTATTATAAGGGAAAAAGGGCTAAAATGAAGACCTTTTATAGCAGGCCTTCTCAGCTTAGGCACTATTGATATTTTGGGCCAGATAATTCCTTGTTGTAGGGGGCTGTTGTCTGGGGCTGTCCTGTGAACTAGGTGCCAGTAGCACTCCCAATAGTTGTGACAGCAAAAATGACTCCAGACATTGCCAAATGTCCCCTGGGTGGCGGGGGTGGGGGGTGGGGTGGGGTGATGGTGGTGGTGGTACAAAATTATCCCCAACTGAGAACTACTTCTTTATAGTAGATAGGATGGCCTGGTAGCAAGTATGGTTTCTTTATGCCTGGAACCTTGCTGAGCCAAGGTGAAGATTTAGACCTGAGTCAAGGCAACCATAGCAGGCATGAAACTTGAGAGAGGGTAGTGTACCTGCTGTGAAAAGATCTCAGGGTCAGAATGTATGTCATGTTCATCTTTGAGTCCTTTCCCCAGGGCCTAGCACAGATCCTGTAACCTAAAAATTGGTCAATAATTGGAATATCTGCTTAGAGTTTCAGAGTCGTCTCCTGTACTCAGAGAAGAAATACTGGAACCAAACATCTGTTTATTTGTAGCTGTACCTCACTTGGAAACCCTGGTGGTGTAGTGGTTAAGTGCTATGGCTGCTAACCAAGAGGTCAGCAGTTCGAATCCGTCAGGTACCCTTCAGAAACTCTATCTAGCAGTTCTACTTTGTCCTATAGGGTTGCTAGGAGTCGGAATTGACTTGACGGCAGTGGGTTTAGTATCTCACTTATATTGGTTTATTATGAGCACTGGGGTTGCTTTATATGAGAGTCTCTTTGATACTGCAAAAGTAACCAAAGATACCAGTATGATCACATATAACAAACATATGAGAAAAAGAAAAGAGCAACCAATAACACAATGCCTGTTTTTAAGGTTAATGCCAGAGAGTGCAGAGCCTGGAAGATAGAAAAAGAAGATAGAATGGATAGAAAAAGTAAGGCGAGAGCCCTACAATCTTCCAGACTCCCATAACAGAACAGCACAAAACAAAACAACATAACAAAACAACAACAAAATGGCTAAACCCATTGCTATCAAGTCAATTCTCACAGTGACCCTAAAGGACAGTGTAGAACTGTCCCATAGGGTTTCTAGGCATGCAATCTTTATGGAAGCAGACTGACACATCTTTCTTCCTTGGAATAGCTGGTGGGTTCCAACTGCTGGCCTTTTGGTTAGTAGCCAAGCGCTTTAACCATTGTGCCACCAAGGCTCCTTATTCTGGAGGTTATTTACGGTTCTCATCATTGTGAGTTGTTAATATGCAACATCTCTTGTCCTTGAAATTTACATATTATCTTAATCAGGGATTTATGAGTCTTGCTCCCCAGGAAGCAGGTCAGGATTCTTGTTGGGAGGTCCAGTGGGGGTTCAGAGTCCTTGTTGTTTTGAGGCACTGTTAATGATAGGAATGCTGTATCCCTGAGGTGGGTTTGGGTAGAAAATTGTCGAGAATCACTTCTGTTTTTCATTTACTTTGTTCAGAATGTCCTTGGGCATGATAAATTGCTTGGGGTTTAACAACTGTGAAAGTTTCCCTAAAAGTTTTCCTTGTCATTTTCTCAAGAAAGAGAAGCTTTTCAAAGCCTCTCTCGTTTATGGAAAGTTTACAGAAGACTTGCCAGAACTTTATCTTTGTGTGTGTTTAAAAAAAAAAAAATTAATTTCTTAAGAGATAATTTTGTTAATAAGAAGTGTTTATTTCTCTATACAACTGAAAACTAAGTCCTGATCTGTGGAACTCCAAGATGTATTTTCTTAAGTGAAAGATTTGGCTAGTGAGGAGTGGAGTGAATTGTACTGGGAGTCCAGGGATGGGAGATGAGCAGGCAGTGACAAAGTAAAACATGAAAACAGCCAACTCACTTTTTCTCATTTCAGGACTTTTGTTTCCCCCTTCTCTTATGTTATTTATTTATTTAAAATAAGTATTGTGGTAAAACATATACAACAAAACATTTGCTATTGTAAAACATTACATCTTTTATCTTTAAGTAATATAATATTAAATATATTATTTCATATTTAACATATATAACATATTCAAATGTTTATATGAAATATAAACATTTCACATTTAACATGTCTCGATATTTAACACTGAGACATGACTAGTCTCAATAATTCCAAGGTTAAGATTTGAGAGAACATCTCTTTGGAAGGCCTTTATGTGAAAAATTTTGGATTAGATATCCCCTAATTCAGGCAGCTTTCACAGAACTCCCCGGAGAAGGTCAGGGCAGGCACTCACTCTCTTCTCTTCCATGATGCTCCATCTATATGGGTGTGATGGTTGAGGTTGTGTGTCAACTTGGCTGGGTCTTGATTCTCAGTGGTTTGGCAGTTATGGTACCGTTTGGTAGCTATGTATGTAATGATGTAATCATCTCCATAATAAGATCTGACGTAATGTAATCACCTCCATGATGAGATCTGTTATGAGCAGCCAATCAGTTGAAAGGGATTTTCCCTGCGGTTGTGGCCTGCATCCAACATAGGTGCATTTTCTGGCAAAGCTTGTTGGCTTTTGCTCACTCGGGCTCCTGCAACTGTCTCCTGTTCTTCTGACCTCCGGTTCTTGGAACTCGAGCTAGCATATTACCTGCCGATCTCGGGATTCGTCAGCCTCTGCAGCCTGTAATTCAGAGGCTTGCTGTCTGATATGCTGATCTTGGGTTCACCAGCCCCTGCAGCTACGTGAGTCAGGAGATGCCTCTAGCCTAACCTATGGACTTGGAAGTTTCCAGCCTGTACAATCACAGAAGCTATTTCCTTGATATAAATCTTTCTATAAATTTACATGCTTCATTGGTTTTGCTTCTCTATCTTCAGAACTCAGCCTAAGACAATGGGCATCTTCTGAACTCCAGGCTCATACACTCAAGTGCCTACTTGATATCTCCACTGGAATATCTCATAGACATCTCAACATAAAATGTCTCAACATGGGTAAATTCTCCCTCCCCTCTAATCCTGCTCCTGTGCCCTTACCCATCTCATTTAAAGGTAATTCCATTCTTCCTGTTGCTCAGATCAAAACCCTTGGAGTCATCCTTGACTCCCCTCTTCATTTCACGCCCCATATCTAATCCACCAACAACTTTCGTTGGCTTTACTTTCAAAATATATCTAGGATCTGAACATCTCTTACCTCCTGCATTGCTACTATTCTGTTCTGAGCTACTAAACTCAATACAATAATGGCTAAGATGATATTTTAAAGTTGTAATTCAGATCTACTCTGCTCAGAACCTCAATGTCTCCCTATCACAGAGTAAAAAACAAACTCTTTACGTGGTTCAGCCCCTGCTTCACCTCCTGCTATTCTCCCCTCTACCCATTCACCAGCTCACCTCCTATTTGCTGTTTCTTAAGCATGGAAGACATGGTCTGTCTGTTCCCGCTGCCTGGAGCCCACTTCCCCCAGATATCCATATGATTACATTGGGTCCCTTCAAATCTTTGCTGAAATATTACCTCTCAATGAAACCAACCCCGATTACCATACTTAAAACCACATCCTGTTTTCTGTAACCCTTCCTAGCACACCTGATTTGCTTATCCTTCAGTACTTGTTTTTAAAAATTGTTTTTATTGTGATAAAAATATATATAACAATACATATTTTGCCAGGAGCCCTGGTGGCACAGTGGTTAAGAGTTCAGCTGCTAACCAAAAGGTTGGCAGTTCAAATCCACCAGCTGCTCCTTGGAAACTCTATGGGGCAGTTCTACTCTGTCCTATAGAGTTGCTATGAGTCAAAATTGACTCTACGGCAATGAGGTGGATATTTTGCCAGTACATTTTTTACACGTACACTTCAGTGACATTGATTATGCTCATCATGTTGTGCAACCATCACCACAATCCTCTTCCAAATTATTTCACCACCATTAACAGAAACTCAGTGTCCCCTAAGCAATGGCTCTCCCCTTTTCCCTCCCTCTCATCCCTGGTAACCACTAATAAACTTTGGTCTGTCTGTATTTGCCTAGATATTTCATATAAGTGGGATAATACAATATTTGTCCTTTTGTGACTGACTTATTTTACTCACCAGGATGTTTTCAAGGTTCACTTGTGTTATATCATGACTTTGTATCTTTTATGGCTGAGTAATATTCCATCATATTTTTTTAACCATTCATTTGTTGATGGACACAGTATTTTTTTTTTTTTAATAGCACATATCAACTTCTCATACACTATTGTTGTTGTGTGCCATGGAGCCAATTCCAATTATACGAACCTATACGACAGAGTAGAACTGTCCCGTGGGGTTTCCTAGGCTGAAATCTTTATGGGAGCAGGTCATCAAGTCTTTTCTCCTGTGGAGCTGCTGGTGTGTTTGAATCGCTGACCTTTTGGTTAACAGCCCAGTGCTTAATCATTGCACCACCAAGGCTCCTTCTAATATATTATATACTTCATTTATTCATTACATTTATTTTTTGTCTCCCTTGCTAGAATAGAAGCCTCCCCAGGCCAGGGATCTCTGTTTATCTTAAACATCTAAAACAATGCTTGACACATAATAGTTGTTCATGAATATTTGTGATTGGATAAGTACTTCTTTTAAAGCACAGATTAACTGTTTACTCAGCCTGTCTTCCTGTCCAGACTATAAACTCCTTTGGAGAAAATGATAAGTGGAATGGTCTGTATTGCAATGGATAAGAGCATTCTTTTCCTTAAAGAAAGTGAGCTCCTTAAATTGAGTATGCTTCAGTCCCCACAAAACTTCATCTGCCCCTATACCTATCTCATAGGGTTAGCATGAGAATTAAATGAGACATTATGTGCATAGGCCTTAGAAAGGTACCTAACACAAAGCAAGAGTCCATAACTCTTTAAGGTTAAAGACTATGTCTTACTAATATTTTGCATGCCTCCCTTTTCTGGGAGCTACCTCACTCCCTCACCCACCTCAGTGACTGGAACAGAGTTATCTCAGTCGCTGGAAAAACAGTAAGAGCTAAAAGAAAATCTACCAATATATCACTTGAATGAATGAATGTATTTCATTGTGAAAGCCTGACTATCTCCTTAGGTTTTTACTTCTAAGTGTTATTCCCCACCTCCTTTAAAAATTAGGTTCCTGTTTTTAGGGATTTGTCAAAAGATTCATCTAAAAAAATTCAAGTATAGATATCGCTTATATTTTATCTTGTACCTATCAAGACAGTATCAGAATGACACAGTATTGCATTACATTTGTAATCTGTGAATAAGTCTGAAGGGCAGAATCATTTATGTTATCATTTTCTCAGCAGTTTCTAACATAGTGTAGGACTGAAAGATACAGTGAGCATAACACCAACACCATTGCTGTCGAGTCGATTCCAACTCAACTTGTAGCGACCCTATAGGACAGAGTAGAACTGCCCCATAGAGTTTCCATGGAGCACCTGGTGGATTCGAACTATTGACCTTTTGGTTAACAGACGTAGCTCTTAACCACTTCCTCACCAGGGTTTCCAGTAAGCATAAACGCATGACAAATGACAACACAATTGAAATGAGGCTTTTTTCTTGTGGTGTCTTTTTAATTTTGTCATATGCCTGAATTAGCATTATTTCAGCTTTCCTAATGCTCCTATCTTCAGTCCCATCTTTTTCATCATGCTGATTTATTGTACCTGGTGTGTTTATATTTAAAACACTAGCTAGATAAATATATTTTTAATATCTGCTTGTGATGGTTGTTTCTAGAGACTAAAGCAAACTCTTTGAAATAAATCTCACAGGGGAAAAAAGAAAAAACAAAAAAAACAAACAAAAAACCATAGTTGATACAAGGGTTTAGAAATGAGTATAAATTTTTTTTTTACTGTCTTATTTCTCATTTATTTCTCAATGCAGTATAATCTGGTTTCTGATTTTACTATCTACAGGAAATGCTTTTTCAGTGGTCAACACCTTCTAATTGTCAAATGGCCTTCTGATAAGCTCTTGTTCCATTTGGTGCAGCACCCTAAACTATTGACTTATCTTTTTCATGAAACAGTCTCTGAGCTTGGATTTTGGGGTAAGTATGTCCTGTCTTTCTTCTCTGGTTGTTCTTAGCATCCTGCATGGCTTGCTGATTGTTCTCCAAAGAGCTGGTTTTGATCACCTTCTCTTCTTTCTTTATGTACTCTTGCCAAAGGTTAAGTTCACACTTAACCTATATTTGGATGTTTCCAAATGTTATGTATTCAGACTTACCAAGAGCTTCAGACTCAAATTTCCAGTGTTGTTGTTATTGTTGTTAGGTGCTGCTGAGTTGGTTCAGACTCACAGTGACTCCATGTACCACACAATGGAACACTGCCAGGTCCTGCATCATCCTCACAATCATTGCTATGTTTCAGCCCATTGTTGGAGCCACCGTGTTAATCCATCTCGTTGAAGGTCTTTCTCTTTTTTGCTGAGCCTCTACTTTGCCAAGCATGATGTTTTTATCCAGGGACTGATTCCTCCTAATAACATGCCCAAAGTACATGAGACTAAGTCTTACCAGCCTCACTTCTAAGGAGCATTCTGGCTGTACTTCTTCCAAGACAGATTTTCAATAGCCTCCTGGAAATGTCTGCAAAAATATCTTTCAGATATCATAAACTCAACATGCTGCGAAGCGTAACCCACTGTTCTGACTCTAACCCAGATTTTCCTGACTCTGTGTTCTCTATCTCAGTTAATAGCATCACCACGAACCAGATCTCCTAATTAATGGAGAAATACTGGAGTCATCTTTGAATCCCCTTTCTCCTCACCTCTTTCCTTTCCAATTTACCCTCTATATAGGTCTTATTTACCTTGCTAAAACTTCTGAAACAGCAAAATTCCCTCCTGTTTACAAAGTTTTACTGACTTTCACTTCAAACGACATTGAAAAAGAATTTTTTATTGTGTTTTAGGTGAAAATTTACAGGCAAATTATTTTTTCTTTCAAAAATTTGCCCACAAATTGTTTTGTGACAGTAGTTGCAATCCCCACAATGTGTCGGCACTCTCCCCCTTTCCCTTCCCACCTTGAGTCCTCAGTGTTCAGTCATCCAGTTTTCCTGTCCCTTCCTGTCTTCTTCTCTTTGCTTTTGCGCAGGCATTGGCCATTTGGTCTTGTATACTTGATTGAACTAAGAAGCACTTCCCTCGTGTGTGTTATTGTTTGTTTATAGGCCTGTCTAATCTTTGGCTGAAACGTGGACTTTGGGAATGGGTTCAGTTCTGAGTTAGCAGGGTGTCCAAGGGCCATAGTTTTGAGGGTTCCTCCAGTCTCTGTCAGACCAGAATTTGAATTTTGTTCTACATTTTTCTCTTGCTCTGCCTGGGACCCTCTACTGTGATCCCTATCAGAGAAGTTGGTGGTGGTACCCTGGTGCAGTCTATTTCTTCTGGGCTCAGGCTAGTGGAAGCTGGGGTTCACGTGATCCATTAGTCCTTTGGACTAATATTTTCCTCGTGTCTTTGGCTTTCTTCATTCTCCTTTGCTCTGAACATGCTGAAACCAATAGATGTATCTTAGATGACCGCTCACAAGCTTTAAGACCTCAGACGCTACTGACCAAAGTAGGACGTAGAATATTTTCTTTATGAACTGTGTTATGCCAATTGACCTAGATGTCCCCTGAGACCATGGTCCCCAGCCCTCAGCCCTAGTAACTCAGTCCCTCAAGGTGTTTGGATATGTCTAGGAAGCTTCTATGACTTTGCCTTGATCAAGATGTGCCGACTTCCCCTATATTGTATGTTGTCTTTCCCTTCACGAGAGTTATCACTTGTCTACTATCTAGTTAGTGATTTACCCTCCCCAACACTCCCAACCCTTGAAATCATCAAAGATTTTTTTTTTTGTGTGTGTGTAAACCTTTTCTTGGGTTTTTATAATAGTGATTGTCTTGGTTATCTAGTGCTGCTATAACAGAAGTACCACAAGTGCATGGTTTCAACAAATAAAAGTTAATTCTCTCACAGCCTAGTAGGCTACAAGTCCAAATTCAGGGCATCAGTTCCAGGGGAAGGCTTTCACTTTGCTGACTCTGGAGGAAGGTCCTTGTTATCAACCTTCCCCCAAACTAGAAGATTCTCAGGCACGGGGACTCTGGGTCCAGAGGGTCCGCTCTGCTCCTGGTGCTGCTTTCTTGGTGGTATGAGGTCCCCCACTCTCTGCTCACTTCCCTTTCCTTTTATCGCTTGTAAAATAAAAGGTGACGCAGGCCGCACCCCAGGGAAACTCTCTTTACATTGGATCAGGGATGTGACCTGAGTAAGGGTGTTAATCCCACCCTAATCCTCTTTAACATAATCTAATCTTCCCTCATTAACTAGAGGCAGAGATTAGGATTTACATCACAAAATGGAGGACAACCACACAATATTGGGAATCATGGCCTAACCAAGTTGACATGTATTTTGGGGGACACAATTTAATCCATGACAGTGGCCTCATACAGTTTTTGTCCTTTTGTGATTGACTTATTTCATGCAGCATAATCTCCAGATTCACCCACATTATGAAATGTTTCATGGATTCAGCATTGGTTTTTATTGTTGCATAGTAATCCATCGTGTATATGTACTATAATTTATTTGTTCATTCATTTGTTGACGGGCACTTAGGTTGTTTCCATCTTTTTGCTATTGTGAACAGTGCTGCAATGAACATGGGTACGCATATATCTATTCATGTGAAGGCTCTTATTTCTCTAGGATATATTCCTAGGAGTGGGATTGCTAGATTGTATGGTATTTCTATTTCTAGATTTTTAAAGAGGCGTCATATAGTTTTCCATAGTGGTTGTACAATTTTACATTCCCACCAGCAGTGCTTAAAAGTTCCAGTCTCTACGCAACCTCTCTAATATTTGTTATGTTCTGTGTTTTTTTTTTTTTTTTTTTTGATTAGTGCCAGTAACGTTAGGGTGAGATGGTATCTCATTGTAGTTTTGATTTGCCATTTCTCTAATGGCTAACAATTGCAAGCATTTCCTCATGTGTCTGTTAGCTGCCTGAATGCCTTGTTTGGTGAAGTGTCTGTTCATATCCTTTGCCCATTTTTTAATTGGATTATTTGTCTTTTCACTGTTGAGGTGTTGAAGTATTTTATAGATTTTAGAGAGTAGACCCTCGTCAGATATGTCCTAGCCAAAAAATTTTTCCCAGTCTGTAGGTTCTCTTATAACTCGTTTGGAGAAATCTTTTGATGAGCACAAGTGTTTAATTTTTAGGAGACCTCATTTATCCAGTTTGTCACCCGGTGTTTGTGCATTGTTAGTTACGGTTTATATTGTATTTATGCCATGTATTAAGGCCTCTAGTGTTGTCCCTATTTTTTCTTCCATGATCTTTATCTTTTTAGGTTTTATATTTATGTCTTTGATTCATTTTGAGTTATTTTTTGTGTATGGTGTGAGATGTGGGCAGGTTTCATTTTTTTAACAGATGGACATTCAGCTTTGCCAGGACCATTTATTAAAAAGACTGTCTTCTCCTCATTTTATGGACTTTGTTAAAGATCAACTGACCATAGGTGGATGGATTTACATCTGAGTTCTCAATTCTGTTCCATTGGTCTGTTTGTCTGTCGTTGTACGAGTACTAGGGTGTTTTGGCTACTGTGGCTGTATACTAGTTTCTGAGATCAGGTATTGTGAGACTGTCTCAGTTATCTGGTGCTGCTATAACAGAAATACCACAAGTGGATGGCTTTAACAAAGAGAAATTCATTCTCTCACAGTCTAGGAGGCTGAATTCAGGATGCCAGCTCCAGGGAAATGCTTTATTGACTCTGGAGGAAGGTCCTTGTCATCAGTCTTTCCTGGTGGAGGAGCTTCTCAGAGGTAGGGACCCTGGGTCCAAAAGACACGCTATTCTCCTGGCTCTTGTTTGTTGGTTGTATGAGGTCCCCATGTCTCTCTGCTAGCTTCTCTCTTTTTCATCTCAAAAGACACTGACTTAAAATGCAATCTAATCTTGTAGATTGAGTCCTACCTCATCAACATAATTGTCTCTAATCCTGACTCATTAATATCACAGATGTAGGATTCATAACACATAGGAAAATCATGTCTGATGACAAAATGGTTGGCGATAATTGATAGACATATTTGGGGGGACACAATTCAGTCCATGACAGAAGCCTCCTATTTTGTTCTTTTTCTTTAATAATGCTTTTTTTCTCCAGAACCTCTTTTCTTTCCATATAAAGTCGGTGATTAGTTTTTCCATCTTGTTAAAGAAAGCTGTTGGTATTTGAATCGGGGTTGCATTATATATGTAGATCACTTTGGGTAGTATTGACATTTTCACAATGTTGAGTCTTTCTCTCCGTGAGCATGGTATCTTTTTCCATTTATGTAGGTCTCTTTTGGTTTCTTGTGATAGTATTTTGTAGTATTCTTTGTATGGGTCTTTTAAGTCCCTGGTTAGATTTATTCCTAAGTATTTTATCTTTTTAGGAGCTATTATAAGTGGTATTATTTTCCTGATTTACTTTTCGCAGTTTTCCTTGTTGGTGTATAGGAATCCAACTGATTTTTGTACGTTTATCTTGTATCCTGCTACTCTGCAGAGCCTTTGGAATTCTTTATGTATAGTATTATATCATCTGTGAATAGGGATAGTTTTACTTCTTCCTTTTCAATTTGGGTGCCCGTTATTTCTTTTTCTTGCTGTAAATTACATTTTACATACTTTGGGAGGGCTATTCTGGCAGAAAAATAACTAAAGAGAAGATCCCATGATACCACAAGGCATTTCCAAAGATAAGGGCTTTCGGGCTATAAAGCAATGAGATACAGAAAAATATCTCTAGAAAACTGTGTTTATTTTCAGAAACTGAGACTGAATATAAACTTTTAGATTTTGAGCTTATAGCCTAGAGCTTTTCTTCAGTGTTCTTCCTCATATTTTCTCAATTATGTGCAAGGGGATCCATTTTTGCCTTACCACAAAATATGAATGTCTGTTGGCCTCCTATTGGCTATATCTGGACCAGGATTTAAGGAGCCCTGGTGTAGCAATGGTTAAAGCACTTGGCTGCTCACTGGAAGGTCAACGGTTTGAACTCACTAACTACTGCTTGGGAGAAAGATGTGGCAGTCTGCTTCTTTAAAGATTTACAGCCTTGGCAACCCTCTGGAAACAGTTCTACTCTGCTCTTTATGGTCACCATGAGTCAGAATCGACTTGACAGCAATGGGAAGACCAGTATTTGCCAAATGAATCTTTCCTGTCATTCAGTAAACCATCTAAATTCTCTACTTCAGATTCTAGAAGGTAGGAAGAGGAGAGAGGGCTTAGAAATATAGGAGCTGAGGAAGACCCTGAGTGGGGAGCAAGGGAAAGTGTGGTAAAATGTAGTTTTGCTGATCCGTGGACAACAGTCTCAAACCATGTGTCAGGACACCCTAGCGAAAGGTAAGAAATCCAACCTGTCGCTGAAATAATGTTACATTTCCACTTATTTGGTAATAGCTGACATTGTGTGAAGCAAACATAGGCCATAAAATTTTCTGTATTATACAACTGTGTAGAAATTGCCTCACTCCTTGTGATATAGTTCTAGATCACTTAATGCTGCTTAATACAGCATATAGAAAATATACAGCATAATATAACATAAAGAAAATGCAATCTCTTCCAAAATTCATGCATCATTGAAGAAAGAACCTTCTACATCAACTAGTTACTCAGTGTGGATCTTCTGATCCACATCTTAACAAGTGGAAGAAAAAGAAAAAAAAGCATCTGTTTTTCCCTCCCGTAGGGTTTAAATTTCATAGCCCCAGACTACAGTGTCTGTTTTATCATTCAGGAACCTATGACTTGTTAATGCCATTCTTAATTCATGTTTTTGTTTACCATCAAATGGCACCAGGCATCCTGTTCATTCTGCTCTTAGATATGAAATGGCCTCACTCTCTAGTCTATTAGTCCTCTTGAAAGCAAAAACAAAACACTTGCTTAAGTTCTGGATCTCCCTATAAAGCAGAAGAATGTCTCCACATCATTTAAAGTGTGTATGGTAGAAATGGACATAAACTGCAGGCTGATTAGCATATTTTTATGAAGTTGTCTTAAATCCTTTCTGGAACAAGACCGTTATATATAAATGAATAGGCATAAGATAAGAAAATGTGAAAATTCTTGATAAAAGGCCTTGCTCATACTTCTACTGTGATGGATAGCAACCTTAGGTCCAAGAGTTAGTAATATACAATTTTATAGTGAAAACTAGGTTTCACCTGTGAGGCAGAAGATAATATTTTATGTACTTATGCTGTTAGGACATTATTTAATGTTCAGTACAAGTAAACTTTAATAAAGACCAAACATACATTAAGTTTTAAAAAGCAGATAAATTAATTGTGTATTATGTACTAGGGAATGGTCTAAGTGCTGGGTACATAGCTATGAATGAAATAGAAAATAAAACCCTGTCTTCGCCAAGGATAACTAATAGATAGTGTCACGCACTGCTGTAAGCCCTTTAGATATTAACTTTTTAACTCTTCAATTCACCCTCAGAGAAGCATAAACCAAAACCCAAAACCTCTTGCCATTGAGTTGATTCTGATTCACAGTGACCCTATAAGATACAGCAGAACTGCCCCGTAGGGTTACAAGGAGTGGCTGGTGGATTTGAACTGCTGACGTTTTGGTTAGCAACTGTAGCTCTTAACCACTGCACCACCAGGACTCCCATCAGAGAGACATACTATTATTATTTCCAACTACATTACATGAGGAAAGCGAGGCACAGAAATATGAAGAATATTGCTCAAGGTCCATACTGGTAGTCAGTGGTAGAGCCAGGTTTCATATCCAAGTTGAAAACCTAGGCAACAGAAGCATAATTAATTAATGACTTTGATAAATATTTTCCCCAGGATATCAGCCTGTGGGTGCTTCCAGCTATAAGCTATATCCCGAGTTGCTTTTGACTTCGAAGAAAACTTAAATCTGAGAAAATAGCCACATATAGAAAGCTCCTCTCGTTAGTCTATAGCACTTATTGGTCAGCTCTGCTGTCAAATATCAAAATAACAAATTGATTCTCCTAAAGGATATTCATCTTTTATACCATTGTTACTTTAGATCTGTAAGATATAATAAAGCTTCTAGAAAAATATTCAAGGGGAATAATAATGTTTGCATCCAGACTATAACACAAGTGTTATTTTGCCTGTATATCATATAGAATATACATTCTTTACTGTTAAAATACAAAAATATGTCATGGCTTGATTGAACCTTAGACTAGCAGGTAGAAACTTGGTGACCTGGTTGACCACTAGGGAGGTGCTTCACCAAACAACTCCTGATAACACTGTTCATACTGATGTGCTTTGAGGAAATATGTCACTTGTGTTATGCACCAAAATGCTTTCAAATGAGAATCAGTTTCACGTGTTACGTTAAGGAGACCACAGCCTAACCCGTGTCTGAATAACCCAGTTGATGAGAGCATAGAGCAGATTAGGTCACATACGGGCCACTTGGCTTTGCTCTATTCTACGGTCTGAGATACCCTGAGACTGGTCAACAAGGAAAGAGAGCAGGGAAAATTAAGGTAAATCCATCACACTTCTGGAAAAGCAACTCAAATGTAAGTCTTAGTGATGACGCATAAAGTTTCATCTTTATTTGTGGAGGATTGTATCAGACAGCTTAGAAGGCTTTAACAAACTCATGGTTTGTCAAGAAAGAAAGGCTGTAAAAATTGTGGTATAAATATATACAACAAAACAGTTGCCATTTAAATAATTTTTACATGTACAATTCAGTGACATTGATAACGTTGTCCTTGTGCAATCATCACCTCTATCTGTTTGCACATTTTTCCATCACCCTTAACAGAAGCTCAGTGTCCCTCTAAGCAATGGGTCCCCATGAACCCCTCCATCCCACCCCTGGTAATCACTAGTAAACTTTGGTTTCTGTGTATTTGCCAATCGAGATATTTCATAAATGGGATCAAACAAATTTGTCTTTTTGTTACTGACTTTTTTCACTTAGCATATGTTTTCAGGGTTCATCCATGTTGTAGTGTGCATTAGGACTTCATTTCTCTTCATGGCTGGATAATATTCCATTGCACGTATGTACCACATGTTGTCTATCTGTTCATCTGTTGACGGACATTTCAGTTGTTTCCATCTTTTGTCTATTGTGAATAGTGCTGCGAGGAACACTGGCGTACAAGTATCTGTTTGTGTTCCTGCTTTCCTGTCTTTTGGGTATATATCTAGAGGTGGAATTGCTGGGTCATTTTTTTTTTTTTACTAATAATCCTATATCTAAAAAATTTATTTTTCTTTAACAAACAGAAATTTATTTTCTCACAGTTTGGGGGCTAGAAGTCCAAACTCAGGGCGCCGGCTCTAGGAGAAGGCTTTCTTTCTCTCAGCTCTGGGGGAAGGTCCCTGTCTCTTCAGCATCTGTTTGATGGTTTCTTGGAGATCTCCCCGTGGCTTGGTATCTATCTTCTGCCATCTCTGCTTGCTTAATCTGCTCCTTTTATATCCTGTAAGAGATTGACTCAAAACATACCCTACACTAATCCTCCATCATTCATATAACAAAGACAACCCATTCCTAAATAGGGTTATAACCACAGACGTTGAGGTTAGGATTTTACAGCACATGTTTTGAGGGGGGCACAATTCTATCCATAACACCCACTTAAAGGTTTCACTTTCCTAGATCGTACAAGTCATTGCAGGGCTGGCCTTTAATTAATTCACAAACTCACAGTAAAACCATCAAAAGGCCCTTTGCATTTGAAGATAAATATAGGACGCGATGGATTGATTTTTTTTTTAATTTAAAATAGTAATATGTATGATTATTGTACTCATGTGTTAACTTTAGCTATAACAAATTAATGCCAAACAGTGAATCCAGAAGAAGGTATCAATCTGCCACAGAGAACTTAGAAGCCTTTGGTTGCCTAGCAGAAGACAGAAATCTGAGTATTCTTTGATAGTCACATTGTTTTTTTTTAATTTATTGTGCATCAGGTGAAAGTTTACAGAGCAAATTAGTTTCCCATTTGGTAGTTTGTACATAAAGTGTTTCATGACCTTGGTTTCAGTCCCCACAATGTGTCAGCACTCTCCCCATTTCTGCCTTGAGTTCCCCATTTTCTTTTGTTCTGATTTTCTACCCCCTCCTACCTTCTCATCTTTGCTTTTGGGCAGATAATGCCCTTTCGATCTGTATAATTGATAGTTCTAAAGAGTATATTCCTCTTGGGTATTATTGTTTATCTTATGTGCTTGTCTGTTGTTTGGCTGGGAGGAGTCTCCATGAACGGCTTCAGTTCCAGGTCAGAAGGGCCAGAGTCTCGGGGATTTCTCCAGCCTCTGTCAGACCAGCACGTCTGGTCATTTTTGTGAATTCTATTTTTTTTTTTTTTTACAATTTTCTCCCACTCTTCCCAGGACCCTCTGTTGTGATCCTAGTCAGAGCAGTTGGTGGTGATAGCTGGGCACCATCTAGTATTTCTGGTCTCTAGGTTGTATAGGCTGTAGTTCATGTGGTCCATTGGTCCTTTGGATTGATTGCTCCCTTGTGTCAATGGCTTTCTTTACTCTCCTTTGCTCCAGATGGAAAGAGACCAACCATTGTATCTTAGTTAGCTGCTTGCAAGCTTTTAATATGTCTAACTTTTTGAGGAACTGCCAAACTGTTTTCCACAGTGGCTGCACCAATTTACAATTCCACTGGGAGTGGATGAGTGTTCCAATTTCCCCATATCTTGTTGCTAACAAGTGTTGTTTTCCATTTTTCCTGTCATAGCTATCCTAAAACCCAAACCAATCCCAAACCCATTGCCATCGAGTCAATTCTGACTCAGTGACCCTATAGGACAGAGTAGAACTGCCCCATATGGTTCCTAAGGAGCGGCTCGTGGATTTGGACTGCTGACTTTTTGGTTAGCAGCCAGGATCTTAACTGCTGTGCCACCAGGGGTATAGCTCTTAACCACTGAACCACAAGGGCAATATTAAAACAAGTAGTAGACCAGACAGTAGACTACCAACCCCTGATCAAGACTGTGAAATCCAACCCATCTTTAAAATCTAGCTCAAATTCTACCTCCTTCCCAGAGCCTTCTTTAAGCACTCCAATTGAAATGACCTCTTCTTCCTTTAAGTGAATAGATCTGATCGATCCAACTGGCAATTGTCATTGTTGCCTTATCTCATTTTCTCTGTTGTTACCTAAACTCTAAAAAAATAAAGGTTTAAATATTTTTATCAGTTTTACACTTTTAATACATTTACATCCTCTGGTCCTCAACAGGCTACAAAAGCTCTAAGAACAAAAACATTGTCTTTTAAACTGTCAAATAGAACTTCTTTCTTGGACAGTACATTGAATAAATACATGAAAGAATGAACAAATGAGCACACTGTCCAAGAAAGAAGTTCTATTTGACAGTTTAAAAGACAATGTAAAATTATTTTAATGGTGACATTGCATCTCAAATCAACATTTATTGAATACCTACAATCTGCAGAGCATTGTGGAGGGTAAACAAAGACATTGTTTTTGTTCTTAGAGCTTTTGTAGCCTGTTGAGGACCAGAGGATGTAAACGTATTAAAAGTGTAAAAGTGATAAAATATTTAAACCTTTCTTAGAGTTTAGGTAACAATAGAGAACATGAGATAAGGCAACAATGACAATTGCCGGTTGGATCGATCAGATTTACTTAAAGGAAGAAGAGGTCATTTCAATCGGGGTGCTTAAAGAAGGCTCTGGGAAGGAGGTAGGATTTGAGCTAGATTTTAAAGATGGGTTGGATTTTACAGTCTTGATCAGGGGTTGGCAGTCTACTGCCTGGTCTACTACCTGTTTTAATATTGCCCTTGTGGTGCAGTGGTTAAGAGCTTGGCTGCTAACCTAAAGGTCACAGTTTGAATCCACCTGCTGCTCCTTGGAAACCCTATGGGGTAGCTCGACTTTGTCCTATAGGGCCACTATGAGTCAGAATCGACTTGACAGCAATGGGTTTGGTGAACTAAGAATGATATTTCCATCTTTAATTGGTTGGGAAAAAACAAAAACAAAAGAACAATAATATTTTGTGACATTCCTTCTGTAAAGTCCAACACTTATGTATAGTCTGTGGGTTGCTTCAACCCTACAAAGGCAGAGAGGAGTAGAGCCTTACAGCCTACAAAGCTTAAAATATTTTCTATCTGGCCCTTTTCAGAAAATATTTGATGAAACCTGATATAGAGGATGGAGGATGAACAGAATGCCAAGAGTGAGAATAGCTCCATTGGAGGGGACAGAAAGTGAATGGTCACAAAGGAAGAGTATGCAGGAGCCTCATGGAAGTCAAGAGAGTGAACAGAGGTGTCTCAAGAAATAAGGGGTGTCAGAACTGTAAGCAGGGACTCAAACATGTACTTATACACCAATGTTCATAGCAGCATTATTCACAATAGCCAAAAGGTGGACATTACCCAAATGTTCATCAACAGATGAATGGATAAACAGCTTGTGGTATATATGTACAATGGAATATTATTCAGCCATAAAAAGGAATGAATTCTGATACATGTTATGATATGGGTGGATCTTGAAACCATCATGCTAAGTGAAATAAGCTAGACACAAAAGGACAAATGCTGTATGATTCCACTTATGAAATACTGGGAAAAGGCAGATTCATAGAGACAGAAAGTCAATTAGAGGTTACCTGGGTCTTGGAGGAGGTGGAGGAGGGGAAATGGAAAGTTTTTGCTTAATGAGTACAGAGTTTCCATTTGGGGTGATGAAAAAGTTTTGGAAACAGATCATGGTGATGGCTGCACAATATTGTGAATGTAATTAATGTCACTGAATTGTACACTTAAAAATGGTTAAAATGACATATTTCATATTACAGTTAGTCCCTGACTTATGATGTATTGCAGTTACAATGAACTGCACTTAACCACTGTCCATTTAAAAAATTTTTTGAACAACTCGTCATTAGTTATATGTACTACATACAGTGTTTTTATTATCATTTTCAGACATAATGTTTCCAACCCTCAAAGACAAATAAAGATTGGATTTATAAAGATACTGATAATGAAGAGCAATAATAATGAAAACTAAAAAAAAAAAACAAAGAATGAGGTATTTGACTTATGTCAGAATTGATTTAAGATGGAATCATGGGAACAGAACCCTGTCGTGAGTCAGCGACTACCTGTATATACATTTTACTACAATAAAATAGAACAAAAAAGAAAGAAATAGGAGTTGTCAACAGTGCCAAGTGGTACCAAGAGGGTGCAGAAATGGAACTGAGTAGATGATATGGGCTTTTGCATTTAGCCATTGCTTCTAAATTTTGAATCCTGTGGAAGGAGCATAGCAGAAGGAGAGTGGGAGGTGAGGGAGCAGAGGCAGATTTTAAGAAACCAAGTACAACTGGGAAGGTTTTAGTAGAGAAATGCCTCTATAGGTTAAGTTTAGTATCAAATAGAAGTTGTTGTGTGCCATCAAGTTGATTTCGACTCATAGTGACCTTAAAGTACAAAGTAGAACTGCCCTGTAGGGTTTCCTAGGCTGTAATCTTTATGAGAGAGATTGCCAGGTCTTTTCTACCTCAGAAAGGCTGGTGGGTTTGAAATGCCGACCTTTTTAATTAGTAGCTGAGTGCTTAACTGTGGGGGTCTTCATAGAATAGAAGAGACTTATGCATAGTTGTATGCAGAGAGAGGGTGATTTTGAAGAGACTCTGGAGAGGAAGGAGCCCTGGTGGTGCCGTGGTTAAGAGCTCAGCTGCTATGAATCCACCAGCCACTCCTGGGAAACCCTATGGGGCAGTTCCACTTTGTCCTATAGAGTCACTATGAGTTGGAATCGACTTGACGGCAATGGGTTTGGTTTTTTTGGAGAGAAAGGGAGCAGTGAGGCTAAAGAAACATTGAGTTGACATTTTTTTAGATTAGCTTTTAAGTCATCTATTACAGAAAAATAGCATTGAATAAGCTCCTTTATGGTCCTCTCAGCTATATGTTCCTGAATTCTGACTTGAGAGAAGCATAAGCAGTTTGAGAGTCAGTAGACTAAAGCTTGAGTCTACCCCAACTTCTCCCAATTTACTAGCTGTTGGCCTTGGGAAAGTTGCTTAACATCTTTGTTTGATTTTGTTATCTTTGATAGTGGGAAAATAATACAATCATTAGATAATTGTTGAGAGAAAAAATGAGATGGTCATGTTCGAAAATGTCTAGAGCATGGGGCCTGGCACTTAGTAAGTTCTCAGTAGGAAATGACTATCAATATCATCTAAGTTAGTCAGTAGGGAGCCCTGGTGGAACAATAGTTAAGCATTCAGCTGGTAACCTAAAAGTTGACGGTTTGAACCCAACCAGTCGCTCAACCTGTTGACGTATTCCTGTAAAGATCGCAGCTAGAAAACTCTATGAGGCAGTTGTAATCTGTCACATGGGGTCACTGTGAGTTGAAATTGACTTTATGGCACCTAACAACAACAACAAGTTAGTAATAACTAACAATGAAAGAGTCACTATGCAAAGGGACATTTGCTTTCTATCCCAGAGGTGGTATATATAATGCAGAGTTTTTTTTCTGGGTTGGATTGTCACCATTTTCCATTCTTGTGCCTGTGGCAGACATTGTTAGTTGACCACGGTACTCTTTATCACTGGAACCACTTGTGGCGTCAGAATATTTTTAAAACAATAGAAACTACTAACAACCAGAGTTGGCACACAACTTGAAACATAGTTTATATCCTGACCCAGCCCTTATTTAGCTATCTGCGACACATCCATTTTGTGTGGAATTCTCTCTGGAACTTTGCCATTGACATCAATAGTACTGTGTACTGTTTGGAGTCCTGGTGGTACGATCCATCAGCAGCTCCTTGGAAACCCTGTGGAACAGTTCTCCTCTGTCCCACAGGGTCGTTATGAGTCGGAATTGACAACAATGGGTTATGTACTATTTAGTATTATATACCAAACTATGTACTCATTGTTTGGAAGTTAAAATTTCAATTTCCTGTGTGCAATCCTAACGGGGCCCTGAAGGCGTAATATCTAAGCACTCAGCTGCTAACAGGAAGGTTGGCAGTTCGAACCTACCCAGTGGCTCCATAGGAGAAAGACTTGGCAATGTGCTCCTGTAAACGTTACAGCCTAGATAACCCTATGAAGTAGTTCTACTATATCTTGTGGGGTTTCTATGAGTCAGAATTGACTTGACGGCATCTATCAACAACGTGCAATGCTACTAGCCAGTAAAGTTCTTTATCTTATGAAATGAGGACAATTTTGTTGTGTTTTAGATTTTTTTTTCTTTAAATACCCTTAAGGCTATCAGTGATTTTGAAATTTCAGAAGAAAATTGGAACAAAAAACAGCCTAAAATTAGACTTTTCTATTTCCTCCAAACCTCAGGGAACATTTATACATTATTTGTAAGGACTTAGTTCTAATTCTAATTTTAGGTTAAAGTTATTGGTCAAATTTTCCTCTCACTTGAATAGGCACAACTTTAATTGAAATCAAATAAATACACATAAATGAGGGTCGAAATTTATATTCTCTAAGGCTCTTGATAGCAGATTTACTCACAAAGCAGAAAGTAATTCCTTGGCTTTTCAAATGTTTGGAATCTGTTATGGAAGAATTTTGTTTGTACTGCGTATGAAGAAAGTCTATGCTACCTTGGATTGTGGTGATAATATCATGTTTCCATGGTATCTATTTTTCCAAGTATTTCAGTATTTTAAGATGTTATCTTTTCAGTTTTCACAGCATGCTAGGAAGGAGGAAGGACATGTTGTTCTCACCTAACAGTAAAACTGAGGTAAGCAGTTACTCACTCTCTTGCATAAGTCACTGATTGAGCTGGGGATGTGATACCACACAGCGTTCTTCTATTTACTAGTCCATTGTGACCCCGCGTTACTTCTCGTCAAGCCATTAACCCCTTTTGCTTCTTGGTTAATAACTACACAACTGATTCTTGCTTCTCTGGTCTGAGGGACAAAGAAAGAACAGGGTATGATCAGAAATGATAGATGATCCAAAAATAATTTGCAGTTGGTGATGGAATACACTTTTGTACTTGCTTTGGAACCTGGGCGTGTCTGCTGTTCTGGGAATTTTTAACACTCCAATCCAAGGGAGGGAGCTCTGCAAGGAGACCCAGGGTGGAGATAGTTGCAAGTGTACCTCGTTTCTCTCTTTCCCAGTCCACCTCCTGCTTGCTGGCTTTGCTTTCTGCCGAGGTCAGACAACGTTCTCTCTCAGATTGATGCATTGAAACAGCCTGAGTAAAGCTGTCTTTTCTGTCTCTCTAAAACTGACTATGAAATGCCTTATCCTTTTCCTTGGGAATGGGAGAAGCTAAAGTATCTTGTTAATCATTTCTTAATTTTTGTTTTTAATGAAAAGACACTGATAATGTACTAAGGAAATTTAAAGCAAAATTTCTCATGCATATGTAAGAGGAATGTAAGAAAGAAATTGAAAGCAGCACGAGTGGTAGAGAGACCTTACAAGAAAGTGGAAGTGGATTTTTTTAATCTAAGTTTTGCAACTGATGAAAATAAATTCTTTTACATTGGCTTGCTTTTTCGTTAGAAAGAACGAGCTTTACCAAATACCTCCTCTAAGCCAAGAACTATTAGAGGCTGAACTGATGATAGGGTTTCTCACACAAACAAGCACTAAAGTTGAAAGTTAAAAAAGAGCTTGATGGTATTTTTGTAATGTTTCTTAATTGGTTCATATATTTACTCATAAAAATATTTAGATAAAGAGCCCTGGTGGGACAACGGTTAAGTGCGTGGCTGCTAACTAAAACATTGGTGGTTTGAACCTACCAGCTGATCCTTGGAAGAAAAGACCTGGCAATCTCCTCTTGTAAAGATTAAAAACCAAAAACTAAACCCACTGCCATCAAGTCGATTCTGACTCATAGAGACCCTATAGAACAGGGTAGAACCGCCCCATGGAGTTTCCAAGGAGCGTCTGGTGGATTTGAACTGCCGACCTTCTGGTTAACAGCCAGCACGCTTAACCACTACGCCATCAGGGTTTCCCCATAAAGATTAAAAACAACCTAGAAAATCCTATGGGCAGTTTTACTTTGTCCTATAGAGTCGCTATGAATCGGAATCCACTTGACTGTACACGACAACACTCTGTCAGACACAGTTATGGGTGTCAACAATTTTCCTCTCAATTTATTCTTTCATTAACTAGTGTTGTTTGCTGTTGAGTTGATTCTGACTCATGGTGACTGCTTATGTGCTCCATAGAATTTTCAAGGCTGTGATTTTTTGGAAACAGAACCCCAGGCCTGTCTTCTGAGGTGCCTCTGGGTGGATTTGAACTGCCAACCTTTCTGCTAGTAGTTAAGTAATTAACCATTTGTGCCACTCAGGGATCTCATTATCTGTTAGTAGTCTTAAACAACATTGTTTAACATTATTTTTAATCTAGTTTTTATGTTTCACAAGGTATAGATGCATATAACTCAGAGAGTCAGATAGTGCTATAAGGTTTGTTAGAAAATCATCATTCTCTCCCTATCCCTCCCCACCAGTTCTTTCATTTCCGTTTCTCCAGAGCAACAACTTTTAATTCTATTAACCGTTAGTACAAAAACCAAACCCATTGCCATGGAGTCGATTCCAACTCAGAGCAACCCTATGCCGCATAGAGTTTCCAAGGAGCGTCTGGTGGGATTTGAACTGCCGACCTTTTGATTAGCAGCTATAGCTCTTAACCACTACACCGCCAGGCTTTCCTGTTAGTGGGGGAAAGGTATTTACCCATTATCTCTAAATAGCATGATTATATTTCTACTCCTTTTTTTCTTTCAATTTTAGGCTTTATCTGTTGATTTACAACTATGGAAGATGAAGGTTTAGCTCTTTTTCATACACACTTTCCAACCCCCACCATATACGCCCATATTTCCCATCCCTCTGTCTCTCAAATAGAGTCATATTGCTATTTTGATTATATTAAAATTCAGTCTTAGCCTAATTATGAATATATAATGAACTGCATGGAGTCCCTGGGTGGTACAAATGGTTAATATGCTTGGCTGCCAACTGAAAGGTTCAAGCATTGAGTACACCCAGAGGTCCCACATAAGAAAGGCCTTGAGATCTACTTTTGAAAAATCAGCCATTGAAAACCCTATGTAGTACAGCTCTACTCTGACATACACGGATAAAGACACCAGGAGTCAGAACTGACTGGATGTTGTTGTTGTTAGGTGCTGTCGAGTCAGTCCCGACTCATAGCGACCCTATGTACAACAGAACAAAACACTGCCCAGTCTTGCGCCATCCTTACAATCACTGTTATGCTTGAGCTCATTGTTGCAGCCACTATGTCAATCCACTTCGTTGAGGGTCTCCCTCTTTTCCGCTGACGCTGTACTCTGCCAAGCATGATGTCCTTCTCCAGGGACTGGTCCCTCCTGACAATATGTCCAAAGTATGTAATTCACAGTCTCGCCATCCTTGCCTCTAAGGAGCATTCTGGCTGCATTTCTTCCAAGACAGGTTTGTTTGTTCTTTTGGCAGTCCATGGTATATTCAATATTCTTTGCCAACACCACAATTCAAAGGCGTCAACTCTTCTTCAGTCTTCCTTATTCGTTGTCCAGCTTTCACATGCATATGATGCGATTGAAAATACCATGGCTTGGGTCAGGCCCACCTTAGTCTTCAGGGTGACATCTTTGCTCTTCAACACTTTGAAGAGGTCCTTGGCAGCAGATTTGCCCAATGCAATGTGTCTTTTGATTTCTTGACTGCTGCTTCCATGGCTGTTGATTGTGGATCCAAGTAAAATGAGATCCTTGACAACTTCAATCTTTTCTCCGTTTATCGTGATGTTGCTCATTGGTCCAGTTGTGAGGGTTTTTGTTTTCTTTATGTTGAGGTGTAATCCATACTGAAGGCTGTGGTCTTTGATCTTCATTAGTAAGTGCTTCAAGTCCTCTCCACTTTCAGCAAGGAAGGTTGTGTCATGTGCATAACGCAGGTTGTTAATGAGTCTTCCTCCAATCCTGATGCCCCGTTCTTCTTCATATAGTCCAGCTTCTGGTATTATTTGTTCAGCATACAGATTAAATAGGTATGGTGAAAGAATACAACCCTGACGCACACCTTTCCTGACTTTAAACCAATCAATATCCCCTTGCTCTGTCTGAACAACTGCCTCTTGATCTATGTAAAAGTTCCTCACGAGCACAATTAAGTGTTCTGGAATTCCCATTCTTTGCAATGTTATCCAAAATTTGTTATGATCCACACAGTTGAATGCTTTTGCATAGTCAATAAAACACAGGTCAACATGCTTCTGGTATTCTCTGCTTTCAGCCAGGATCCACCTGCCATCAGCAATGATATCCCTGGTTCCATGTACTCTTCTGAAACCGGCCTGAATTTCTGGCAGTTCCCTGTCAATATACTGTTGCAGCTGTTTTTGAATGATCTTCAGCAAAATTTTGCTTGTATGTGATATTAATGATAATGATATTGCTCTATAATTTCCACATTCAATTGGATCACCTTTCTTGGGATTAGGCATAAATATGGATCTCTTCCAGTCGGTTGGCCAAGAAGCTGTCTTCCATATTTCTTGGCATAGATGAGTGAACACCTCCAGCGTGAAGAAAGCAAGAAGTCACTGAAAAGACTGACTGGATAGCAACTGGTAATGAGCTATATAACCCAAAAAACTATAAACACTTTTCCCTGTTAATGTGGGTGTTTTGGGGTTCCCTTGTTCTTCTTCTTTTTATATGGGTTCCATGCTTTTTTTTTTAATTCTTACTTTGTTTGCTTCCTCATTTTGACAGAGTGTGTCTTCCAGCTACTTTCTATAAATGAATGCAAGGCAGACAAGTATTTTGACACCTTGAATATCTGAATGTGTCTTTATTCTACCCCCATATTTATTTAATGGTTTTCTTGGGTGTGAATTTCTAGGTTGGGAATCAATCTTCTTTAGAATCAATTTTCTGTTCAATATTGGAACTAAAAAATATCTCAATATTTCTGCTAAGAAGTCTGATAGGATTCTGGTCCTTCATCCTTCATATGAAACCTGTTTTTTCTCTCTGGAAAATTGTAGGATCATCTTTTTTCCAGCTCCAGTGCTTTGTAATTTCATGATTATTTGTCTTGGTGTGCAACTGTTTCCATCCATTGGACTGGGCACCCAGAAGACACTTCAACCAGGAATCTCACGCCTTTTAGTTCTGGATAATGTCTTTAAATTATTTTATCGATGATTTCATTTCATCCGTCTTCTCTCTTCTTTTATTCTGGAACTGTTATTATTTGGGTGATGGAATTTGCTGAACTAATCCTCTAATTTAGATCTAATCTCTCAGTTTCTTCACTGTCTTTCTGCTCTTGTTCCAGGAATGTTTTCTCAACTTGATCTAATCTATTGAGGTTTTCATTTCTGCTATTTTATTTCCTGATTTCCAAGGTATCTTTTTTGCTTTCTGAATTTTTGTTCCTGTTTTTAGCTTATCTCTGTGAGGATTTTAATGGTACTTTTTTTTTTTTTAGTACTTAAGAAAATGAACTAGTCTCATTGCATTGTCTCTGTTTCCTTTGTATTGTCTCTCCTCCACTTCTCTACCCCATCCTCATCTTTTATATTAGATGTCTTCTTCAAATGTCTGGTGATCCTTGGTTGTCTGGTTGTATTTAAAAGTGTGACCCTAAAATGCTGTTTATGAAGTTCCTGGGTGGCACAAACCCTTAGCTGCTAACTGAAAGGTTGGGGGTTTGACTCTACCACAGGTGCCTTGGAAGAAAGCCTGGTGATCTATTTCCAAACAATCAGCCATTGAAAACCTTATGGAGCACCATCCTACTCTGACACACATGGGGTCACCATGAGTAGGAATTGACTCAATTGCAATGGTTTTTTAAAAAAGCTGTTTGGAATCTGTTGTTATGTAGGTAGATAGTGTCAACTTTCAACTTCACTGGGCATTTTCTTGGGGAACCCATGGTGTCAGCATCCAGCTCTTTTGTATAGGCCTGGTTACATTCTCTAAGCAAAGGAACTTCTGCCTTGCAGGGTTTTGGGAGCTGGAGGAGGGAAGAAGGCTCAGGTTCTGAACATTCAGTTTGTATACTTTCACTCAATCCTTTTATTTTCAGAGCGATCCTATTGCCCTTGACTTCGCTTGGTGTCAACAACCAGTTCTTGCTGAGTGGACTCTGACTCATGGCAACCCCATGTGCGTCAGAGTAGAACTGTGGCTGATTTTTTTTTTCAGAAGTAGATTGCCAGGCTATTCTTCTGAGGCACCTCCAGGTGGACTCAAACCTCCAACCTTTCAGTTAGAAGCCTAGAGTGTTCACTGTTTGCCTTGCCCAGGAACTCTAGTCTCCTTGTTGTTAGCTGCCAATGAATCAGCCCCGGATTTACAGAGACCCTATGCACAGGAGAAAAAAACATGGCCCAGTCCAGTGCCATCTCCATGATTGGTTACAGATTGGATCATTGTGATCCACAGGATTTTATTTTTATTTTTGGCTTTAACAAAGACAGGTTTATTTTCTCACAATAAGGTAGGCTAAAAGTCCAAATTCAGGGCGTCAGCTCCAGGGGAAGGCTTTCTCTCTCTGTCGGCTCTGGAGCAAGGTCCTTGTCCTCGAGCTTCCCTTGGTCAAGAAGCTTCTCAGGCATGGGGACCCTGTGTCCAAAGGACAGGCTCTGCTCCTGGTGCTGCTTTCTTGGTAGTATGAGATAAAAGGTAGTGCAGGCCACACCCCAGGGGAACTCCCTTTACCTTGGATCAGGTAGGTGACCTGAGTGAGGATGGTGTTACAATCCCACCCTAATCCTCTCAACATAAAATTACAATCACAAAATGGAGGACAACCACACAATACTGAGAATCATGGCCTAACCAAGTTGATACACACATTTTTGGGGGAACATAATTCAATCCATGACACTATCCCTGTATATTTTTCATCCAGCAAATCTATGTGCCTTGTCCTGTAGTTGCAATGTTATTTCCCTAAATCCTTTCAATGACTTTCTACCATCCTTGGAGTTTAATTGTAACATTCTTTTTTTGGGGGGACCAAACTTTTTGCTCTCATTTCTTCCGAAGATTCCTTTTCTTATTCCCTTAGCACCATAAAATGATTAGATGGGTTAGGTGACCTTTAAGAGTCTATAAGGGACTGTGAGTTTCTTAGAGGCAAGGACTGTGGGATATTTGTATGCCTAGCACTAACACATCGTAAATGGGGAATACATGTGTTAGACTGACCAAACCGCCAAAACTAATAGGTTAAATCAATGTTTTTTCTTTTTCTTTAATTTTTATCATGCTTTAAGTGAAAGTCCACAAACCAAGTCAGTCTCTCATACAAAAACTTATATACACCTTGCTATATACTCCCAGTTGCTCTCCCTCTAATGAGACAGCACACTCCTTCTCTCCACTCTCTGTTTTCGTGTCCATTTGGCCAGCTTCTGACCCCCTCTGCCCTCTCATCCCTTCTCCAGACATGAGCTGCCCACATAGTCTCATGTGTCTACTTGATCTAAGAAGCTCACTCTTCACCAGTATCATTTTCTATCCCATAGTCCAGTCCAATCCCTGTCTGAAGAGCTGGCTTTGAGAATGGTTCCTGTCTTGGGTTAACAGAAGATCTGGGGATCATGACCTCTGGGGTCCTTCCAGTCTCAATCAGACCATTAAGTCTGGTCTTTTTAACAGAATTTGAGGTCTGCATCCCACTGCTCTCCTGCTCCCTCAGGGGTTCTCTGTCATGTTCCCTGTCAGGGTAGTCATCAGATATAGCCGGGCACCATCTAGTTCTTCTGGTCTCAGGCTGATACCGTCTCTGGTTTATGTGGCCCTTTCTGTCTCTTGGGCTCACATTTACCTTGTGTCTTTGGTGTTCTTCATTCTCCTTTGCTCCAGGTGGGTTGAGACCAATTGATGCATCTTAGATGGCCACTTGCTAGTGTTTAAGACCCCAGATGCCACTCTCCAAAGTGGGATGGTGATCCATAGGATTTTAATTGACTGTTCTTTTTGGAAGTAAATTGCCAGGCATTTCTTCATAGTCTATCTTTGTCTGGAAGCTCTACTAAAATCTGTTCAGTATCACAGAACACGCAAGCCTCCACTGATGGAAAAGCGGTGGTTGTGTGTGAAGTGCATTGCCTGGGAATCAGATCTGGGTTTCTGGCATGGAAGGTGAGACTTCTACCACTGAACCACCACTGCCTCCTTTAGTCTCTCTAGCCTCCACTTCAGCCTCTCTTAGAGGGATTGTCCGTACTGAGAAGCAGTTTGGTGACTATGGGAATCAGAGCTAGGAGAGTGGTTCATGTGAACCAAAAGTATGATGTCACTTCTTTAGAGCAATTAAGATGTGTCCATCTTCCAAGAGAACTCCAAGTTTATATTGCTAGGGACCAGCTGATGTATTACTCTGTGATTAAACTCCCTTCAGAGGAACATGTTCTTTCTTTAGATATTTTAATACTGTTTTTAAGCTTCCAATCAAGCTCTTGCTCTGGCCTGAAAACAATTCAATCCTCTTAGATCACAACACTAATGATCATGATAATATCAACAATAGCAACAACTTATCATTACTGGACATTTACTGGTGCCATCAATTGGTGTATACATTCTATTGAGGAATCTCCACAAAACTATGTAAATTAAGTATCTCTTCTTCTCATTTTAGACTTGAGGAATCTAAGGGTTAAGTAACTTTCCCAAGGTCACATGTTAATTAGTGAAAGAATTAGAATTTGGACCCATGACTGTCAGATTCCAAAGTCCATGATTATTACCATGATTCTGAATTTGTGTATCCTCGCTTTCATTCTGGATGGTCAAGACTCTTGGCTGCAGTAACAGAAGGCCACTTTAGCTTAAACAACAAAAGAAATGTGCTGATGCATGTAATTAAAATGAAAGGGCAAGGGTCTCTTCAGATGTAGCAATGACTACAACTGGGGGCCTGAATGATGTCAGGGGTCTCTCTGGGTCTTTGTCATCTCTGCTTCCCTCTGAAGCCAGCTCCATTCTCTCCCACGGCAGCCTGGCTCTCTCTGTGGTGGACAGAGTAGGAGGAGGGTGACATGTCTACAGGCAACCTTGTATTTAGTTATTTGAGAGACAAGAGATTCTTCTCTTTCTCCTGCAGAGAAATCTGGAAAGATTCCCAGATGTTCTGTTTGGATCATGTGCCCCTCCCTGCACCAATCCCTGCGTCCAGGAAGAGACAGGACTCTAGGATGAGTCTCTTGAAACCCTGTGGTGAAATTGGACAGATGGAGAAGGGGGCAAGAGTGATGGATAAACAAAGGCAGTGGCTACATGCCTCCATTTGTGTTCACCTTTAAATACAGGTTTTATTTTCACAGGAAATATATTACTTTTATCATAAAAAGTTAAAAAAAAAACCCAAAAGACAAAAAATAACCTTAATTCACTTGGTCACAGTTCTTGGAGCGTGCTTCACTGCTGCCTCCATGTACCATGTTAGAGCATTTACCAAGGGCTCATTTACTGGGTTCACCAGGTCACAGATTACATAGACATCGGTTACACAACCGGCACCTGAACAGAGAATGGCCTTCATTTAGGTATTTCCAAGGAAGCCAAGTTTTACACAAATAAAAGGATAAGTAGATTTAGTGGACTGATGAGTGAAGAGAGAACTACAATTGAGGAGTCACGTCCTGGGGGAATCTCATCTTTTCAAGCTGTTGGAGAAAAGTTCCCAGAAGCTATAGGACTGAGAGTGTTGTTGAAAAGATGAGAAAGAAGAAGCCTGTGAGTTGGAAAAAAATTCCAGGAACGTTTGAGCTACTTGAAAAAGACTGTTAAGAATAGAAGAAATGAAAGTACTCCCAATTGGCAAGTTTATGTCCTCCCCACCTCTCCCACTACTCTCTAAGGTGAGGAGTCATGAACAGGATTAAAGAAAATAAAGAAGCTGCATTTTATCTGCATGTGTGAGTTTAACTGCAACCCTGCTCTATCAGATTTATGTTTTAGAAAGATCATTCTTCCCACGGTTTTTAGAATGTGTTGGGGAGGGTGGGATGAGTGGCTGGGAGACCTTCTGAGAATCTTATGATAATCCAGACAAGGGCTAATGGTGGCCTGGACCAGAGAAATAACAAAAAGCAGGAGAAATATGGGTACACTTGAGAAATAATAGAGAAATATTAGGGCTTGGTAATTGATTGAATATGGGGATGAGGGAAAGGAAGAGTAAAAAATTGGCACCGTGCTTCGTCTAGTTTTCTGGTTTGGGCATCTGGATGGATGAAGATACCATTACTGAGGTAGTGAAACAGAATGAAGAACAGGTTTGGATGGAGGAGAGAGTCTGAGCTCAGTTTTGGACATGCTGAGATTGGAAGTTCACAGTTACGTTTACATGTATATCCAACTGCTGTCTCAAATTAGTCAACAAACAAATCCTGTTGATTCTTTCCTTGATTTTTTTTTTTTAGTATCTGTTATTTATTTTCTATTTTTTCCCTTTTCTACAACCATGTCTGCCCATGTCCCCCATTTTTTCTTTTTTTATATACACGATTTTATATATTTTGTTGTGGTTGTGAGAATATACACAGCAAAAGATACACCAATTCAAGTTTCTACACATACCATTTAGGGACATTGATTACAGTCTTTGAGTTGTGCAGCCATTCTCACCCTCCTTTTCTGAATTGTTCTTCCCCCATTAATATAAATTTACTGCCCTTAAGGTTTCTATCTACTCTTTTGAGTTGCTGTTGTCACTTTGATCCCATATAGATAGTTCCTGAAATAGCATAATGCTCAAGGCAGACGTTTTTTTACTAGTTAAGCTAAACTACTGTTTGGTTTTAAGAAGACTTCAGGGGATATTTTTTGTTTAAGGATTAGATTATAGCAATAGTTTCAGTGGTTCATTCAACCTTCATGGCTCCAGCAAGCCTGGAGTCCATGAGAATTTAAAATTCTGTTCTGCATTTTCCCTGTTTATCAAGATTCTTCTATAGAATCTTTGATCAAAATGTTCAGTGATGGTAGCCAGGCACTGTCTAGTTCTTCTGGTCTCATGGCAAAGCAAGTAGCTGTTCATGGAGGCAATTAGCCACACTTTCCATATTCTCCTCAATTTCTTGATTCTCCTTCTTCCTCTGTTCCTCCAGGTGGATAGAGACCAATTTTTGTGCCTTGTATGGCTGCCTGAAAGCTTTTAAGATCCCAGGCATTATGCATTGAACTAGGAGGTAGAACAGAGGCACTAAAAATGTTATTAGTCCAATTAACTGGGAAGTCCCAAGAAAGCATGACACTAAACCTCCAAACCAAGAAACCAAAACCTGCGAGGTGTTTGGTTGTACGTGATCAGCCTTAGCAGCTACCTTTTCTTTTTTTGTTGTTGTTGTAAATATATTTATCACATAACTTTTGCCAATTCAGCTTTTTACAGGTGTACAACTTATTGACAGCAATTACAATAATTGGCTGTGCAACCATACCCTTAATCAACGATGTTTCCATCAGCGTTAAACTCCCTTTACCCCCTCCCTCCCGCCCCTAGTAAACATTCATAAACTTTTGTTCTCTATACATTTGTCTTTTTACACAAGTGAGGTCATTTTTCTATTTTGTCTTGTACCACCATAATTCAGATTCTTGTTGAGTGATAGCCTCACCTCTGGAAAATTGAATAACTTTCTATCCTATATTTTTCCTAATATTCAGCTGTACAGGGTCGCAGTATTAACCTCTCCCAAACACCAGTTTTGCTATACCATCTTTCATCTCAGAATATTTCAACACTCTCCTATTGCTTCCATAATACTTGCGAGATTGTTTACAAATTGGCTACAAATTATTTCAACTATATCTCACTCTTCTCTAACTGAGAGTTTGTCTCAGTTTAGACAAAATAGAACTTCAGAAACAATGTACTCCTTCCTGCCTCTGCAACTGAGCTCACATCATTACCTTTGCAAGGACTGCCCTTCCCTCTCCTCTCTACCTACCTGACCTTCTAAGCTCAGCCCTCTAGGCCCAGGCCTTCTTAGGAAGCTATCAAGTCCCTCTTCTCCAGCTCAGTCTAAGCCCTCCCCACTCTGAAAGTCTCTGAGGTGCTGTCTAAGCCCCTCCCACTGGCCCTTATTTCCATATTGCAGTGTTTTGCAACTCCATGTTAATTTAATCTCTTCATAGAGGACTGGGAATCCCTGGTGGCTAGTGGTTAAGAGCTACAGCTGCTAACCAAAAGGTTGGCAGTTTGAATCCACCAGGCACTCTTGGGAAACCCTGTGGGGTGGTTCTATTCTGTCCTATAGGGTCACTATGAGTCAGAGTCGACTGGACAGCAATGGGTTCGGTTCAGTATACAAGACTGAGAAGATTAGGTATTACACTACTTTTGTATTCTAAGTGTATAAAGTAGACATTCAGTAAGTATTTGTTGACTTGCAATATTAAGGCACATTTTTATTTTTTTTCTTTCCCACTAGGCTTATCTCTGAGTAATAAGGTGGACATGTGAAAGCAGTTGAGATTAAGGATATAAAGTGGGAGAACAAACAGGAGGCAGAGGAGATTTTAATAAAACACTTTATGACATTAAAAACCATTGTTAACTATTAAATCTATATTTTAATCTTTAAAAATATTCAGATTGCCCTCTCTCACTCCCATAGCTTTTGATGTATACTTAAGAAGTGAAAGCACAGATGCTTAAAAGTAAAATAGTTCTTTTTAAATGTTACATAACACAAGTAAACTTGTAATCAAAAAGCTCTTTGTAATTTTTTTTTTCAAATTATTTCACAGCAGAAGCCATATATTTTAGTGCAGATCACTTATTTTGACTGCAAATTGACTTTGGATGGAAAAAAATCTCATTTCTTTCAGAAAAATCAATGGTGAGTAAAATACATAAATCAAGTTTGGTGGCATAGATAGTAATAGATTTAGCTATAAATTAAGCCTTCAACGAAGTTTGGAGTTAGAAATTATCAAGATATGGACCATTAAAAAATAAAAAGGAAAATACACTCAAACTATGATTCAGTGTGAACATTTTCCTTGTAGAAAAGCTTTGCTGTTTTTTTTTATTACAAATTTAGAAAAGTCAAAGTATATTTAAGTCAACAGAAACCGTTCTAGGTAAATGAATTTAATCTTCATGGTCACTGACACACAATATAGTCTTGTTCCTCTCAGGATTTTATTCTTTAAGTAACTAAGTGACTCACCAGCTCAGAGAATATTTTCTGGTCTGAGCTTAGCATGAAATATTCTGAATATTTCTTGTCCTCTTCAGATGAGTATTTCAAAAATAACAGCTCCTTCCTGGAAGGTATAATTGGTTTTTGGTTAGGAATGTCTAAAAATGATTGTCCTTTGGTGGAATGTATTTTAGGACAAACTGGTATATACATTTTGCTTTCTTCATCCATTAGAATTCTTTGCCTTATTTTTAGGCAGAATTAATCACCTACTGTACCTTTTTTGGGAGCCCTGGTTGCTCAGTGGTTAAGAGCTTAGCGGCTAACCAAAGGGGTGGCAGCTCAAATCCACCAGCTGCTCCTTGGAAACCCTATGGGGCAGTTCTACTCTGCCCTGTGAGGTCTCTATGAGTTGGAATCATCTCGACAGCTACGGGTGTATGTGTGTATACCTTTTAAAGTTTATTTCAATTTATCAAGTTCCATAGCTGGTTTGTATGTTTTGTTCATACCTTAGAAGGCTGTAACTCTCTGAGAGTGGAAACTATAAATTACTAGACTTTTCAAGTCCCAGAGATCTTGACTTATTACTTTGCATGTGATAGGTGTTCCGTAAATAAATATATTTTGTTTCTAACTATTTAAAAAAATTATCAAAGCAATACATCAAAAAATCCACCGCCGTCCAGTCGATTCCAACTCATAGTGACCCTATAGGACAAAGTAGAACTGCCCAATAGAGTTTCCAAGGAGTGCCTGGTGGATCCGAACTACTGACCTCTTGGTTAGCAGCCGTAGCACTTAACCGCGAGTCTACCAGGGTTTCCGAAAGCAATACATAAGTATGTTTTTTTTTTTTTTAAAAAAAGAACAAAAAACCCAAATGCTATGGAAGGGCTTATAAAGAAAAAAACAATAGCTCCCTTCCACACCTTTCTCTACCACTAGTCTTGCTTACTAGAAGGAATCACATTTAATTTTTAACTGTTTCTGTTTTAAGTTTTTTGGTTACCTTCATTTCACTAAATAATACACATAGTTCCTTATTTCTTTTTTATTTTAGACATTTTTTATTGATTTCCTATTATGAGAAATGAAAAAATTTAAACATAATTTTTATTTACCTTTAACAACAACAACAACAACCTATTGCAGTCGAGTCATTTCTGACTCATAGCGACCCGATAGGACAGAGTAGATCTGCCCCACAGGGTTTCCAAGGAACAGCTGGTGGATTTGAACTGCTGACGTTTTGGTTGCAGCCAAATGCTCATACATACGTTGCTTTTACATTTCAAAAATTTTAACAAGTCCCTGGAAATCGCTGTATTCTTGGATACTTCCTGGGCGCCTTCTGTCCTGTTCCTTGGATGGTTTATTTACCCGGGGCTAGTACGGAAACCCTCTGGGGCAGTTCTTCTCTGTCCTGTAGGGACGCTATGGATCGGAATCGACTCCACAGCAACGGGTTTGGTTTTTATGACAGAGCAAGCATTCTGGAACTTCTCTTTTTTGTTCTTCTTAGTCAAAGTCACACTTTTCGCACCACTCGGTTTGTCATCCACATTTTATGAAAGTACACATCCTTAAGAAACTTCTTAAAAAGAGTCAGTGAGAGGAAAATTTTCATAGTCCTCCTTCATTTACATTCAATTTACTGGGTGACTGAGTAAAGACTTCTGTATTAAAAATCATTTTCCCTTAGAGCATTGAAAATATTGTCTCACTCCCTTCTAATGTCCAGTGTTGCTAATGAACCAAACATCTTATACTACGGTGATTCTTCTTCCTATGTAGATGAGAATCTCTAAGATTTTAGAATCTTCCTTTGTCCTTGGGGTTTGGAAATTTCCCAGTGACATGTTAATGTGGGAGTTGTTATTTATTCACTTCCTGGGTACTCAGTGGGGTCTTTTCACATGGAGGCTTTGTTCTTCAGCTGTGGAAAATTGCCTTGATTATTTGTTTATTATGTATACGTGTGTGTATAGTTATACACACACACATACGTATGTATACACACACACACACACACACACACACACACATATATAATCCGAGCCCTGGTGTCTCAGTGGTTGAGAGCTTGGTGGCTGACCAAAAGGTTGGCAGTTTGAGTCCACCATTCCTTGGAAACCTTGTGGGGCGGTTCTATTCTGTCCTATAAGGTCGCTATGAGTCAGAATTGATTTGATGGCAACGGGTTTGGTTTTTGGTATATATGATCCAACATATATATGTGTATATGCATATGTGTATATATAAATACACATATAAACACACATATATTTACACATAAAACAGCTTATTGAGATATCACATACCATACAATTAACCCATTTAAGCGTGCGACTCAGTGATTTTTAGTACACTCACAGAGTTGCATACTCATCACCATAATCATTTTTGGAACGTTTTCCTCACCACAAACCCCCCCACAAACCTTAGGCATCACGTCCCATTCTCCACAGCTTCCCTGGCCCTAGGCAACCACTAGTTTTTTTTTTGGCAACCACTAGTTTACTTTCCATCTCTATAAACCCAATAGATGAGGCTATTCTGGACATTTCATATGAATTGAATCATACAATATGTGGTTTTTAGTGACTGCCTTTTTCCATTTAGTACGTTTTCAAGGTACATCCGTGTTGTAGCAGTGTCAGTACGTACTTCATTCTTTTTTATGGCTGAATAATATTCCGTTGTATGGATGTATCAGATTTTGCCTATGCATTCATCAGTTGATGGATATTTGTATTATTTTCACTTTTTGGCTATTATGAATAACACTGCTATGAACATTTACTTACAAGTTTTTTTTAAATGTACATACGTTTTCATTTCATTTTTCTTGGAATTGCTGGGAAAACCCTGGTGGTGTAGTGGTTAAGTGCTATGACTGCTAACTATAAGGTTGGCAGTTTGAATCCACCAGGTGCTCCTTGGGAACTGTATGGGGCAGTTCTACTCTGTCCTATAGGGTCGCTATGAGTCAGAATTAACTTGATGGCAATAGGTAAGGCAAGGTTAAGGTAAGATAAGGTTAAGGTTAAGGTAAGGTAAGGTAAGGTAAGGTAAGGTAAGGTAAGGTAAGGTAAGGTAAGGTAAGGTAAGGTACTGCTGGATCATATGTTTGATGATCCATCCTCATGTTTTCTTAGTCTTAACTTTTCATAGCATGCTATTTTTATTTTATAATTTTAATATATTCTTGAGCCTCTCTGAGAAAACTAATTAAAATATTCTCTTTTGAAAAAAGTTCTCTCTCTCTTTTTTTAAATGATCTGTTTCCTTTGGGATTATGTTTTTCTGCATTTATCCTGTTGCTTATTTATTCAAATGTCTATTAATCTGTGATTGCCCTCTTGATATAAAGTAAATTAAACTGACTGGAAACTCAAGGCGTGTGAGTTTTGCCAATTGTCAAGGTTTACTTTTAAGGTTAATGGACAGGGAACTGATCATTTCTTTATTAAATCTTTAACTTTTCTTCCTGCTAGAGCACTCTTACCTAGACACTCATATGCCTCTATGCTTCACTTTGTTCCAGTCAGAAAAGACTTTATCAGAGAACTTTTTCCAAAATAATGGTTCCCATCTCCACCTTGTCCTTCTCTATTCCTCTGATTTATTTTTATGCAAAAGACTTACCACAGCCTACCTGATGAACGAAAGCTGAATCCCTAAGATCTAGACTAGGGCCTGGCACATAGTAGGTATTCATTAATATCTGTTGCACAGATGAATAAATATCAGAATATGGAAGTCTTTGAGAATACTCTTCATGTTAATTGCTTCTGATATTTTCCCTTAGGGAATAAGTACCTGGTTGCTGGGCATTCAGTGAACAACGATGAGGGGAGGGAAGTGTATGTGTGCGTGTGTGCTTTACCGTTCTCTGGGTTCTCTGCTTTCAGTCTTGCTCCTGTTATCCTTCAGACTTTGTATATTGGAGCCTGGAGTAGATGTGAGGTTCTGCAAAGTTGGCGGTATCTGTCTTTGATGGTAGTTTTTGGCATATAATCTGTTTTCTTAGCTTTGCTTCACCAGTGACTACTGCTACATCTGTTTTCTGCCTCCCAGAAATTCGTTAAAATCTCTTATTTGCTGGTGCCATCCCATGCCATTCATTCTCTGTTGTTTTGGGCTTAAATCTACTATATTAGCCCATTTAATAAAATTTTATTGAGGTATTTTCAATTCATCATCTTGAATTTAAATCAGTTTTGTTAAATGATTATTCAACTGCTCCACTAAAGAAAAGTAGAGGTAAGTAGATTTTTTATGTATTACCTATCTACTATGTAGTATTTTATAAATATCTGAACTGTAGAGTTTCTTATAAACTACTGTTACAACAACATGTTTGTCCCTAATATCTAGGAGGTTAACTATGATCATTATTTAGACTTTCTCTTACCATCTAGAAGAAAGAAATGGAAATCTTTACTAACACATTTATTGCATGGATTTTGCTATCAAAATCACATTGTGAACAAAGGTAAATAAGTCTCTTTTTCTTTCCCATCTGTTCATGAATTCATTGAGTATAGAGTCAATAAAGCAACATTTTTTCTGTTCAAACAAATCATCTAAAATACGTCAGGCTGGCCTCCATTTTCATACAGAGAAGGATGCAAGTTTGCCCCCTTCTTGTGCTCACTACTCTAGCCTCTCCTGGAAGAATATTTAACTCTGGGGCAAAGAAAACTCTCCAGTGGTAATTCACAGTGTTTGTTGTGAAGGAAGGGAACTGGTGGCTCTCAGGTTTGCTATGGGTTCTTTTGCAAGGGGCTTCATGTCTAGAGGGAGAGAGGGGGTAATGCTCTACTCGGTAACTCCAGCCTGTTCCATTATGAGAGAGGTTTCCTTATGAGCAGATTGAGCCATGTTACTTAATGGCCAGATGCCCAAATACTTGCTAATATTCTACTTGTTGAGGTATTCTTACTAGGAATTTTGCAGTGAATGGGTAAATGGGTCTTACAAACGCTGGGTGATTTCTTCCTTTCCAAGGCTGGTCTCAGTTTCTGCAAGGAAACTGCATGTCCTTAATGTGTGGTCTTGGGAAAACTTTCATTATTCATCTTGATTTCTTCATTGGCAAATAGAAGTATCAATAATGTCTTGATCAAAAAGCCACTGTGGCTGATCAAACAAGGAACCTCAGAAAATGAATGCTTCTTATGGTCTTGTCTGTCATCACTACTATATTGATGGGTGGGACAAATACATACACAAACACACACACAGACACACAGACACGCACAGCTATCAGTGTGAGGCCTTGCTTCTTTGCCAGGTCTTAGTATCTATTGTTGCATTCCAGGCCCCATATGATTTAAATTGATAATTAGTTACAGGCTTAAAATTATATGCTATAGGATGACTCATTCTGAATAGGCATAGTCCCGTCATCCAAGTGGGCTTCTTTTAATGAGAGGACTGGGAAACTGGAAGAATGTGGATTTCTTAGTCTAAATTGTGAGAGGACAATCCTTTCCTCAATGAGCTCTGAGTTGTGCTGCACGTGGTGTCAATTGTGGTTTTCTCCAATGAATCTCATTTCCTTTTCTCTAATTTTCTGGTTGGTGTTCGTTGGGTGTTGTTGGTATTTAAAACTTAACTTTTCCTAAATTTTAAACTACATTGCCTTTCTGAGACAACACATCTGAGCCAGGATGACCACAAATGTAATTCCATCCAGAGGTTTTAGAGAGAAAAAAAACTTGGGTATGATATCTCAAGCCTTAAGCGTGTCCTTAGAGACTAAATTCCTTGGCAGTCCTGCTTCTCTGATTTTGTCTCTCCTTTCTTCCATAGTCCTCTTTATTCTTTCCTTCTCTTTCTTTTCCTTCGAACTGTGGTTATGGTGGCTTTTATTTTAAAAGCTGTTCGAATGTATTTAAAGCTCAAGAAATAAAGGCACTTTGTTAGTTCCTAGGTGTGATGTCTTGTCTGAGAACAGAGACCAGGTCATCCTCTCCTTTCAAACCTGCATGGTTTCCCATGGTAAAGGCATCTCTGTTGAAGAAAGAAAGGTCTAAGAACCCCTGTGTCTCAGGGGGCCTGGGGTCGTGAAAAATGAAGTGATTGATCGTAAGAACTGGTAAGGAAAAAAGAGTGCGAAAGTCTTAAATTATGTGTTTGTTCATGAAAAGGCTGCATGGCTCTGGGCCAAATTCTGTCCCTTGATTCCACACGTACGCCTCTCACTGAAGCGAACAGCTACCGTGGTATCTCGATTGAAGTCTTTGGAGAACATACAGAATGTGTTGATAGCTCATATTATATCACACAGTAACTTGGGCGCTTGGCAGGGAGGCATACTTCTCTCTTTAGAAAAAAAAAAACATATTTGCTTGAGTCCCTGATAAAAAGAATACTACAAAAGAATATTGCAAAACTTTGAAGGTTTGGCAGGCATTCCCATGTGGGTGGAAAAATATTGCTCTGAAGCCAAACTGGAATTACTCATGAAAATATAATATAAAAAATACTTAAAAAAAAAAAAAAAAGAACCTCGATCCTGGAATAGATAGATAGATATAATCAATATATTAAACAAAGTTTATGGACTTACCAGGATGTATTATGTAAATGCAGTGACATAGTCCTGATGGATGGAAATAACAAATATCTGATAGAAGAGATCATTGGAATCTCTTTACTATGCTGACTTTAATCTTTATCAGGTTCCTACTGTGTTTGTATCTATGTGTGTTTGGTGTTGATATATTTGTACTTTCACCTGTACCTTTGGTGTACAGCACAGCACAGCACAAACAGCATTGATCTCATGCTTTTCAGAAAGGAAAACAAAACAAAACAAAACATCTAACTGTTGCCGTTGAGTTGATTCCGACTCATAGCAACCATATAGGACAGGGTAGAACTGCCCCATAGGGTTTCCAAGGAGTGGTTAGTGGATTTGAACTGCCAACCTTTTGTTAAGCAGTTGAAGTCTTAACCACTATGCCAGAAAGCTGCTTAAAACTGGAAGATGTGTGAAGCTTGTCTTTATTCTTACTGGGCTTATAAAAAATGAAGTATTTGGATTCCCTAAGTCTAGATTTCTCGTCTTATCCTAGCTTCTCTCTTTAAACTCTTGTTCTTATTTGATTTCCACATGTCCCCCTTTCATATAAAATCTTCACCATAGTAATGTCCCTTCCTGCCCCTTATGCCACATAATAAATATATGGGACAAAGGAGGGTGAAGAGGGCCATAAAAGGCTGTTTGATTGGACAAAAGATTTAGTGTTTTAAATTAACGATTTATTTGGTTTTGCTTGTTTTTCAGTTGAGGGTAAATACATTGAAGTGTTTTTCCTAGGTGTCATTCCATAGATACCTATCAGTCGTTCTTCTGTAACTATCTGTTCTTTCTATAAGCCGCAAACCAAACTCATTGCCATTGAGTCAATTCTGACTCATAACGACCCTATAGGACAGAGTAGAACTGCCCCATAGGGTTTCCAAGGAGCACCTGCTGCATTTGAACTGCTGAGCTTTTGGTTAGCAGCCATAGCTCTTAACCACTACACCACCACGGTTTCCTGTTCTTTCTCTAGAACACAAGGAATGGAAGAGATCCAGTTTTAGGAATTCTGAATGAGAAAGATGGACAAAGTAAATTGGGATTTTTTTTTATCCTATCGCATAGACTCTGGGACTGTGTGTAGTAATGAGAGAAAGAAACTATTTCTTCGTAAGTGAAAAAGTGGAAACAGAAGACTTCACAGAGCAAGTCGGGAATTGCTCCAAACAATGGGCATACTATACCTTAGCAGTGGGAGGGGGAGAAATAGATGATTGTCTTTCCTGAGTAGTAGTTAATGAGTAATCAGTGAAGTATTTATTAAGTGCTTCCTATTTCCCCCCAAAATAAGGTGGGTATTAGGAGAATCAATGATGCACCTGTCATGATATTTTGCCTTAAAGGAACTTAGGATCTGGTTAGGCAATAGTATTTTACATCTCAGATGAAAGCACTACCTTCTTTAGAACTGTCTGAAATGCATAATGAGTTCAGAGAAGGGTAGTCAACATCAGCGATGCATAGAAAAGCCAGGACAAGCTGAAGGAGATGTAAGATAGCCATTGGAGAGTGGGCACATTTGAAGTTCACCTAGGAGGCAAGCATAGATGAAAGGACGTGCAGTGGTGTTTAAAGGAAATGAGTTTGGGACCTAGATCATTGCCGGCAGGTGAGTGTAAACTTGATGTAAAGGGATACCGAAGTAGGCCCCTGATGAAATTGGCATTCCAGGGAGAGGATTCTCTCAGCAGCAGGTAGAATGGAATGGAATAGGGAGATCCTGGAGCCTGGTAGGCTTGTCTGAAGTCTATTTTTTAATTAATGTGGATCAGATGGCTAAAATGACTAATCTAAAAGATATTTGAAGGAAGGAGTGACCATTAACTCTATATTTTTATTTTCTCTGTATCTCACTGACAGAAATGGGATAGTTGAAGGGTATTAACATTAGGAAGAAAGATCTTGAGTGAAATTCGTAAATAGAGATAAGTCATATCATATACCAGTTGCTGTCGAGTCAATTCCAACTCATGGCAACGCCATGTGTGTCAGAGTGGAACCATGCTCCCTAGGGTTTTCAATGGCCGATTTTTGGGAAGTATATCACCAGGCTTTTCTTTGGAGGCTCCTCTGGGTGAACTCAAACCTCCAACCTTTTGGTTAGCTAATGAGCATGTCAACTGTTTGTACCATCCAAAGACTCTAGCAATACGTCTTAGAGATTTGAAAATTCTGGGAAAGAATGGAAAATTGGTGTCTGGAGTGAAAAATGAGATTATCATTCCTTATGTTTAAACTGATAACAGTACTTTGAAAAATAGCCCAGGTATAAAACCCATCGCCGTCAAGTCAATTCCGAGTCATAGTGACCCTATAGCACAGAGTAGAACTGCCCCACAGGGTTTCCAAGGAGCGCCTGGGGTATTCGAACTGCCGACCTTTTGGTTAGCAACCATAGCTCTTAACCACTACCCCACCAGGGTTTCTAGCCCAAGTATAGGAATTGGATATTCCATAGAATGCCAAGGAATAAATATTATTTTGACAAAGTGTTTGGCTCTGCTTAAAATGGGACAAAGTTGGAAGCTGGAGAGAGGGGTTTTTTGAGATAAGGAGATACGTTGAAGAAGCATTGTCCAGGCCTATACCAGCTCGTGTGGCAGTGAGAATACATGATGATGAGAACTCAAAAGGTGTTTCAGTCCTGTTAGATGCCAAACCCTCAAAGGTCAGGAAGGTGGGTGGAGTAGTGGAAAGACCATAAAATTTTGAATCAGATAGATCAGAGTTCAAATTTTAGCTCTGCCACTTACTACCTGAATGTACTTAGACAAATAACTTTTCTGAACTGGGGGAGGATTAAATAATATAACATTTGGGAAGGTGAAAGGCACATAGTACTCAGGCAGGAAATTATATATATGTGCATGTACACACACACACACGCACACACACACACACACTTTTTTTGGTGGTGGAGCAGGGAGAGAAGGATGTTGAGATATGCAGAACTCTGGGCAAAGTAAACTATTAAACCTTGAAGAGAAAAGCGAGGATAAGCTCAATTATTTATTTATGTGGGCTTATCCATTTACTTATTTAATTTGCCTTGTTCCTAAAAGGATTTATGAAGATAGTCTGCATGGGCATGTGTACACATGCATGCATGCACGCACACACACACACACACACACACACACACTACGGATTTCTGCACGGTATGGGAGGAGAGGCTGAAGTTTCTTCGTGATTAAGACCAGTCTGCCTGGGTTTGAATTGGCTCTATCTTTACTTGCTGTGTGACCATGGACAAGCAACTTGGCCTCTCTGTGTCTGTTTCCTCATAGATATAACAACAGCATCAGCATAATAACCATATTGGGTGTTGTGTGGATTAAATAAGCTACAGTAAGGAAAGTGCTTAGAACAGCACCTGGCAACAGAGCACAGCTCAAAACAGCTGCAGATATGGTATACTCCATTCTTTGCCTTGTAGCTCTGGACACAAATATAATTAAGGCCTTATATTGGTACCACTGAGTCCCTAGTGTCTAACACAAATATTTATTGAATAATGGTTGTTTCCTTTGTCTGAAATGTATTTGCACTCTTCCCACTCACCCTTGTCTTTGTAGTCAGTGAATGCGTGCTTGTTGTCTCAACCTCAGCTCACGTCCAGTTCCACCAAAAGCTTCCCCTGATGGTGGCATTCCCCTCTGAAATAAAGACTCCTGCCCTGGCTCCAGCGTGCCTGTAGTTCCTACCTTATTAGAACTGCCTGTCTCTAATAAGCCATAAACTCAGAAATAAGCTCCCAAGTGGCATTGAATAAATAAATGTCATTGGATGGTGTCTCCAGGACCACTGCGCTGTTGTAAGGATCAAACAGTAAGTTCTTAGCCATTTTCCCACCTCCAGAGTCAACATGCAGTTTCCAAGAAAAGTGAAAGAGTCAAGACTCTGCCATTTATTAAAGATTTAGAACTCAGTGACCTTAGGACCTTTGGGCAAAGGAAAATGGAAAGGTGTTTGACAATTTTTAGGTGAAAGGTGGACAGCTGACAAGACTGGGGAAATTTAAGATGCAGATACCACACTGTGTATATATGAGTAAAACTGACTGTCCTGAAACTAGGTGGTCTACGCTTCTCAAGGGCCTTCTTTTTAAATCCCTTAAGACATCTTGTATGTTGTTTGTACACAATAAACGGTTAAGGAAAAGCACAAGCTCATATAAGAGGAGATTACAGCAAGAAAGAACCTCAAGGGCATCTGGTCCAACTCCTTCATGATGAATGGAAACAGCAATTCTTGGAAGGTTTCAAAATAAAAGGCAAAATTTTTCATGGTTCAGGGATATTATTAAAAAATTAGTTACAGCTGCTGTAGACTATGGGTGGTCGTTGGGTGCTGTCAAGTTGGTTCCGACTCTGAGCGACCCCGTGTAACGGTGTAGAACTGCCCCATGGGGTTTTCTTGACTGTAATCTTCAAGGAAGCAGATCACCAGGTCTTTCACTCACGGAGCCTCTGAGTAGGTTGCAGCTTCCAACATTTTGGTTAGCAGCTGAGCACTTAACCGTTGCACGACCAGAGCTTCTAGACTGAGTAGAAATCTCTTTTTAAGCCCAGTCACAGAAAAACTCAATTTCTGGTTTTTCTTTGCTAATGGAGATGCTATTTTTCTATCCCAAGAACCTATTCCTTTGAATTTTTATATTGCTCTGGAATGACCAGCTGGTCTTGAAGCATGCCAGGAATTTTAGCTTACTCTTTCCCAGCTAGGAGTCCTATGAGTTGGAATCAACTCGACAGCAGTGGGTTTGGTTTTTGGGTTTTCTTTCCCAGCCGTGGCACATTCCCAGCATCCTATGGGGGAAGTCTTCAATCACTAGATGATTCCGGACTTCAGGGATTGTCTAAGTGTGAAACTTCCTATCCATGGGGTAATTTTGTGGTAAATCATTTCATTTTTCTTTTCACTCAGCAGTAGAGAATGAGGCTCAATGACCACCTAAGGTCAAAAACAACTTGTTGATATTGTTGTGGGCCATCCAGTTGATTCCGACTCATAGTGACCCTATAGGACAGAGTAGAACTGCCTCACAGGATTTCCTAGACTGCAATCTTCACGGGAGCAGATTGCCAGGTTTTTCTCCTGTGGAGCTGCTTGTGGGTTTGAAGCATTGACCTTTTGCTTAGCAGCCAAGTGCTTAACCATTACACCACCACTAAGGCTCCTTCAAAAAACAACTTAGTACCATTTTAGTTTGATGGCTACTTCTAGCTTGTTGTTATTAGATGCTGTCCAGTTGACTTTGACTCCATGGCAACCTTACATACAATAGAATAAACCGTTGCTGGTTCTGAGTCATCCTCATAATCACCAGGGGGTTCTAGTCCCTTGTGAAGCTATTGTACCAATCAATCTCACTGAGGGTCTCCTGCACCCTTTCAGGTCCTCTACTTTACCACACATGATATCCTTCTTTAGCGATTGATCCTCCTGATGACATGTCCAAAGCAAACGAGTCGGATAATGTTCTGATGCGACCCATAATGGTTTCACTGGTTAATTTTTGGAAGTAGATTGCCAGGCTTTTCTTCCTAGTCTGTCTTAGTCTGGAAACTCTTCTCATAGCTGTCTATCATAGATGACCCTGCTGGTAATTGAAATACAGGTGGCATACCTTCCAGTATCACAGTAACACACAATTTACCACAGTATGACAAACTGACAGATGGGTTGTGGACTTCTACAATGTATAAATTCAGGAAAAAGAAGAAATAAACAAATCAACTGTATACATTTCCTAGGCCTACTGTAACAAAATGCCACAAACTGAGTAGCTTGTAAGAACAGAAATTTATTATCTCACAGTTCTGGAGACTGGGAGTCAAGATCAGGGTATTATTGGCTATGTTGACTCCTTCTGAAGCTTTGAGGAAGAATCTGTTCTATGCTTCTCTCCTTGCTTCTGGTAGTTCCAGGTACTCCTTGGCTTCCAGCTGCAGCGTCACATGACAACCTTCCTCTGTCTCTCTGTGTATCTTCTCTTTTATAAGGACACCAGTCATATAGGATTAGGACCCACCCTGCTCCAGTATGACCTCATGTTACTCTAGCTAACAATACCTTCAAAAACCCTATTCCCAAACAGGATCACATTTACAGGTACAGGGGTGAGGACTTCGACATATTTTTTGGGGGGGACACAATTCAATCCATAACACCAACTAACTACATTTTTGGCTTTGTTATACCAAAGGAAGGCTAAAAGAATGACCAAATTATTCATTAGAAACATGAATTTGTATTCTATACCTAAGGCACTCAGAAAAAAGCATGAGTAAAACTGTTTATTGAGAAAAATTTTAAAAAGTTCAATATGCAAAATGTATCTCAGATAGGAACAAAATATTCAGCATGGGCAACCTTGGTCTTTCTTTTTTCTACCAGCTTCACAAGGAAATAAACGGTTGATTGGAACTTTGTTTAGCTCCAAATTTGTGGTGTGAGCAGTAAGGCTTATATCACAAATGCCAAAGCAATGTGGTGCTGTACACTCATTTGTGTGATGAACAAATGATCAAAAGGTGAACAGCGTTAAGGGGAAGGAGGGTTAATAGGTTGCCATTATCATTTTGGTGCTAGCAGGCAACCTCAGCAAAACTGTAGAGAACTTTGTTCAAAAGTGTGATCAGTCTAATCACAAAAGGTCATATTACTGAGAGACTTAACAATACTTTTCATGAAAAGAGGCAGAGAAATTGAAATCAGAGAGTGCCAGGCCTCCCAGCAGGACAAGCATGAGGCCATATTGGGCTTAATTTCCTTTTGAGTACTTTAAAAGGGAATTCGGATCTACCCGTGAGATTTAAACCTGACTGACAGAGCCCTTGAGGTATTCTCAGCTGCGGAAACAAGAAGAGTTAATTGGGCAAGATAATGTAGTCAATTTTGTTAATTCTTCAAGTATTACAGTTTCTCTTCTTTTTCAGTCATGGTGGGGGGGGTAGGGGCGGAGACAGGTAATTATAAAAGAATGAAAAATCAGATTTACAGATTACAAGCCTTTCCAAGTGATTTAAATACTGTTAAGTGTTGACAATGCAATGAAGCCTGAGACTTGGAGCCACAGTAGACTATGAAAATGTACACGTTCTCTTACAGATTCCTCAAAAGAATGTTCACAAGTTTTGCATGGTGTTTAATAAGTGTGTTTGGGTTCCCCAAGCACAACATGTGATAAACGATCAATTATCACTGTGGAATTTCTGTCACAGGATAAAACGCAAAGTTGGTGTTTCGCTCCTGGTTTTGGGGGGGACAGTGGTAGTTCAGCGGTAGAATTCTTGCCTTCCATGTGGGAGATTGTGCTTTAGTTCCCACCAATGCACCTCCTTTGCAGCCACTCTCCGTCTATCAGGGGAGGCTTGTGTACTGAACTGGTTTCAGCGAATCTTCCAGACTAAGATGGACTAGGAAAAAGGCCTCATAATCTACTTTGGAAATTCAGTCAGTGAAAACTACAGAGCACAATGACTCAATCCACAACTAAGCAGTGCTTCATTCCATTGTGTACGGGGTCACCATGGGTCAGGGTCCGACTCAATGGCAGCAAATGACAAATGAGATATTACAATGACTTGGGCCATCATGCAATCTGTGGAGAAGGAGAAAAGTAGGTTCATCTGGATTTTATTTCTGAGGATTAAATTGTTTAGACCTAGTGCTGTAAGTCACGTCTTTAAGTCTCTTGGCTTGAAACCAGATCTGGGTTCTTACTTGGGCTCTCTCAAAAGTCTCATTTTCCTCCTCTGATTACAGGAATCAAAAATGTCCGCTGTATCTCTTTCACGGGGTCTTCGTTGCTAGGTGCTGTCACATTGATTTTGACTCATGGCCACCCCATGTGACAGAGTAGAACTGCCCCATAGAGTTTTCTAGGCTGTAATCTTTATGGAAGCCAATCGTCAGATCTTTCTTCTTTGGAGTCCCTGGGTGGGTCCAAACTGACAACCTTTTGGTTAGCAACTGGGTGCTTAACCATTGTGCCACCAGGTTCCATTGTTAGAATTAAATAAGTTAAAACCAGGGAGAGCATTTGGTCAACTATAAGAGAGTTATGTAAATATAAGGTATTACTGTTATTAATTCAGAGACTATTCTAGACGGGAACACAACCACAGAAAGAGGGTATAAGGGCTGCCTTCTCCCCCTGTGTCACAAGTAACTATCTAGTACTTCGATGAACTCTTCTGGATCTCCGTTTCTCTACTTGTAAATTGTATAAAACCCATCTCGCACCTCAGTCAAGGCATGGCAGTGATGTGGAATGTGAGAGGACAAACTAACTAGTAATTACAAAATGGTTGGCTAATGAACTGCTATGTAAGTGATTAAAAAATGTATATATATCTTCCCCCCAATGTACCTCTCGTGCTCTGTGTTGAATTTCACTAAGCCAGATGCTCTTAGGGCCCAAATTTTTCCTGCTTTCAAATAAGGCCCTTTGGGGCTGCTTTCTCTGCCAGGCACTGGGGGAAAATTCTGGAAGTTTCAGAGGTCCAGGTTTTTAGTTGCCTCCAAGTTTCTTAATTGGAGAAAGGGAAATGGCTAGAATATTCAAGGAATATAATTTATTCTCTTCACACTTTAAGAACTAAGATTCAGGGAGGAAATGAGGGCCCTAGTTTTAGGCAAAATTGTTGCCACCGTAAACATGTGGTATGAAATCTGGGCTTTGACAAAGACATTCTGTCAATTCACTTAATGTACTATTTGATTGCTTTCAAGCTGTAGATGTTGACAAATATTCAGTTCATGTTTTGCAACCAGTGTAGAGAATTATTTTAAAATAGTTTAATTTTCTCTTTGGAGGAGGAGGTAGGAGGGGACTAAGGAGCCTGGCTGCTAACTTGAAAGTTTGGCAATCCAATCCACCCAGCGTCTCCTGGGGAGAAAGACCTGGTAATCTGATTCTGTAAAGATAACAGCCTAGAAAACTCTGTGGGGCAGTTCTACTCTGTCACATGGAATCACTATGAGTTGAAATCAACTTAACAGCACCTAACAACGACAATAACAATAGGAGCCGAATGAATACTTTTATTTTTTTTTTTACTGTACTTTAGATGAAGGTTTATAGAACAAGTTAGTTTCTTGTTAAACAGTACACGTATTGTTTTATGACATTGGTTAACCTCCCCATGACATGTCAACACTCTCCCCTCTCAATGTTGGGTTCCCTATTGCCAGGTTTCTGTCCCCTCCTGCCTTCGAGTCCTTGTCCCTGGGCCGGTGTGCCCTTTTAGTCTTATTTTGTTTTATGGGCCTGTCCAATCTTTGGCTGAGGGGTGAACCCAGGAGTGACGTCATTACTGAGCTGAGAGGGCGTCCAGGGGCCGTACTCTCACTGTTGTCCGGTCTCTGTCAGGCCAGCAAGTCTGGCCTATGAATACTTTTTATATGTAGATGCAGGGGGAACTCCCGTATGAGCAATGATACTCTATTAATCCTGAAGCTGCATAGTATAGTCATTTCTCCTGCAAAAGTCCTATTGACGCCAGAGACTTTGAATGTCCATACTGATCACCTTTTGAGTTCAGTCTTATCTTGGTTTCATCACACCAGCCACCACCTCCCTCTACTCATCAAGCCAGTTCCGAGCATGCCCCAGGCCTACTTTCCTAGGGGAAAATTGAGCATTATCTCACTTCCTGAAAATGTATCCAACAGAAACAAAACGTTTCTTTCTATGAAAAGCAGACAGTGATACTAACATTTGCCAGTTTGGTTGGTGATTTGCTTAATTCAAGGACCAAAAAATATTGCTAGTCAGGCTAGATGTATCCCAGGGTAGCTTTTGGGAAGCTTTTTTTTTTTTTCTATGTTTTTGCCCTTCTATATATTCTTAAGGAGTCCTAATGGCGCAGAGGTTAAAGCGTTGGGCTGCTAACAGAAAGGTCAGCGGTTCGAACCCACCAGCTGCTCTGTGGCAGAAAGATGTGACAGTCTGTTTCTGTGAAGATTACAGCCTTGGAAACCCTATGGGGCAGTTCTTCCCTGTCCTGCAGGGTCACTGTGAGTCGGAATTGAGTCGACAGCAATGGGTGGGTATATATTCTTAACAAGTCAGAAACAGTGATCTTCCACAACAAAGCAAATGTGTGGTTTGCTCCAAATTAACATGATTCGGCCCACTGGATGCAAAATAGAAGTTGTGAGTGAGGCAACACTTGAACTTGAAGACATTTGATAGAACATTAGCATATCAAGTTCGAAGAATGCTCTGTGCAACCAAAAGAGGTGAGTCATTGAAAGAAAAAAAAAAAAAGAAACTTACAGATGAAATAGCATTGTTCATAAGTTATTATTGCTCTTCCCATAAAAATATTTTTTTGTTTAAATTCATAACAAACATTCTGGGGGGAATAAATGTCTTTTCTGTGTCCCATTTAACCATACAGTAACTTTGAAAAATCTCATTTCATTCCAGCTGGAAAGATATATGATCTTGTCCTACAAAACAACCACTTGATCTCTGCGGAGGCTTATCGTGGCAATAAATGATTATATGATGTTCTACAGGCAGTATAAGGCTCAACCTTTGTCTTGTTTAGATTATACGCAGTGCAGTTGAAACGACGTCTTCAGGAGAATAATATAGATATTATTTCAATAAAATTGTCAATGCAGTTGGAATGTTAGGTCACTTACAGTTCTTCATAGAAACGTGATTGCTTGCATTATTCTGTAATGAGACTCCTGCTGTCGTTAGTTGCCATCGAGTCGATTCTGACTCATGGCGACCCCATGTTTGCAGAGTAGAACTGCTCTATACGGTTTTCAAGGCTGTGATCCTTTGGAAGCAGATTTCTGGACCTTTCGGTTAGTAGTTGACGGCTTAACCATTTGGACTACCTAGGGAGCTCTAATGAGACTACTAAACGATATTATTAAAATGCTATACCATTCTAACTGCATATACTTAATAGAGAAATGGAAAAAGAATGTGGGATAAAATTGTGGATGTGTCCTTTGGAAAGGAAAAATGTCACTGAGGTGTAAATGTTGAGCTTGAACATTCGACCTTTACAAGGTCATGCGACAGGTGATTTCACAGAGGTATCCCCAAGACCCTGCTGCTGTCTTTACACATAAACATTCCTGACCCAAGGCCATCCTGCCTCAGGATCTTTGAGATGCCCTTCTCTCTGATTAAAACTCTTTGTCCTCCCTTTCCTCTGCCTTTGTCTAACAAAGTGCTAAGAATAGTTTCCATCTTGCCTTAGGCAGCTCTTTCTGAAGGGCTGCCCTGAACACCCCATCCCTCCAACCCCTGCTAACTAGGTCAGACTCCCAATTTGAACCTCCATTATACCCTGAGTCAATTCTGACCCATGGCAACCCCCTGTGTTTCAGAGTAGAACTGTACTGTATGGGGTTTTCTTTCTTTCTTATTTTTTTATTAACTTTTATTGAGCTTCAAGTGAACGTTTACAAATCAAGTCAAACTGTCACATATAAGTTTATATACACCTTACTCCGTACTCCCACTTGCTCTCCCCCTAATGAGTCAGCCCTTCCAGTCTCTCCTTTTGTGACAATTTTGCCAGCTTCCAACTCTCTCTATCCTCCCATCCCCTCTCCAGACAGGAGATGCCAACAGAGTCTCAAGTGTCCACCTGATACAAATAGCTCACTCTTCATCAGCATCTCTCTCCTACCCACTGTCCAGTCCCTTCCATGTCTGATGAGTTGTCTTTGGGAATGGTTCCTGTCCTGGGCCAACGGAAGGTTTGGGGACCATGACCGCCGGGATTCCTCTAGTCTTAGTCAGACCATTAAGTTTGGTCTTTTTGTGAGAATTTGGGGTCTGCATCCCACTGATCTTCTGCTCCCTCAGGGGTTCTCTATTGTGCTCCCTGTCAGGGCAGTCATCGGTTGTGGCCGGGCACCAACTAGTTCTTCTGGTCTCAGAATGATGTAGGTCTCTGGTTCATGTGGCCCTTTCTGTCTCTTGGGCTCTTAGTTATCGTGTGACCTTGGTGTTCTTCATTTTCCTTCACTCCAGGTGGGTTGAGACCAATTGATGCATCTTAGATGGCCGCTTGTTAGCATTTAAGACCCCAGACGCCACATTTCAAAGTGGGATGCAGAATGTTTTCCTAATAGAATTATTTTGCCAATTGACTTAGAAGTCCCCTTAAACCATGGTCCCCAAACCCCCGCCATTGCTCCGCTGACCTTTGAAGCATTCATTTTATCCCGGAAACTTCTTTGTTTTTGGTCCAGTCCAGTTGAGCTGACCTTCCATGTATTGAGTATTGTCCTTCCCTTCACCTAAAGCAGTTCTTATCTACTAACTAATCAGTAAAAAACCCTTTCCCACCCTCCCTCCCTCCCCACCTCGTAACTGCAAAAGTATGTGTTCTTCTCAGTTTATACTATTTCTCAAGATCTTATAATAGTGGTCTTATACAATATTTGTCCTTTTGCCTCTGACTAATTTCTCTCAGCATAATGCCTTCCAGGTTCCTCCATGTCATGAAATGTTTCACAGATTCGTCACTGTTCTTTATCGATGCGTAGTGTTCCATTGTGTGAATATACCACAATTTATTTAACCATTCATCCATTGATGGACACCTTGGTTGCTTCCAGCTTTTTGCTACTGTAAACAGAGCTGCAATAAACATGGGTGTGCATATATCTGTTCGCGTGAAGGCTCTTATTTCTCTAGGATATATTCCGAGGAGTGGGATTTCTGGGTTGTATGGTAGTTCTGTTTCTAACTGTTTAAGATAATGCCAGATAGATTTCCAAAGTGGTGGTACCATTTTACATTCCCACCAGCAGTGTATGAGAGTTCCAATCTCTCCGCAGCCTCTCCAACATTTATTATTTTGTGTTTTTTGGATTAATGCCAGCCTTGTTGGAGTGAGATGGAATCTCATCGTAGTTTTAATTTGCATTTCTCTAATGGCTAATGATCGAGAGCATTTTCTCATGTATCTGTTGGCTGCCTGAATATCTTCTTTAGTGAAGTGCGTGTTCATACCCTTGGCCCACTTCTTCATTGGGTTGTTTGTCTTTTTGTGGTTGGGTTTTGACAGAATCATATAGATTTTAGAGATCAGGTGCTGGTCGGAGATGTCATAGCTGAAAATTCTTTCCCAGTCTGTAGGTGGTCTTTTTACTCTTTTGGTGAAGTCTTTAGATGAGCATAAGTGTTTGATTTTTAGGAGCTCCCAGTTATCGGGTTTCTCTTCATCATTTTTGGTAATGTTTTGTATTCTGTTTATGCCTTGTATTAGGGCTCCTAAGGTTGTCCCTATTTTTTCTTCCATGATCTTTATCGTTTTAGTCTTTATGTTTAGGTCTTTGATCCACTTGGAGTTAGTTTTTGTGCATGGTGTGAGGTATGGGTCCTGTTTCATTTTTGTGCAAATGGATATCCAGTTATGCCAGCACCATTTGTTAAAAAGACTATCTTTTCCCCAATCGTATGGGGTTTTCAATAGCTGATTTTCTGGAAAGTAGATCATCAGGACTTTCTTCCAAGGTGCTTCTGGGTGGACGTGAACTTCCATCCCTTTGGTTAACAGCAGAATGCATTTACCTTTTGCACAACCCAGGGACTCTTCATTTATGTCGCCACATGAGAAATTCATTAATGTTTATATTCTCCAAACAAGGACGGAGATTAAGCTGGAATTTCCATCATTCTATACCCAGCTCCTAGCACGGAATCTGGGATTATAGTAAACCCAAACCAAACCCATTACTGTAGAGTTGATTCTGACTCACAGCGATCCTATAGGAGAGAGTAGAGCTGCCCCCTAAGGTTTCCAAGGCTGAAATCTTTACAGAAGCGGACCGCCACATCTTTCTTCCGCAGAGTGGCTGATGGGTTCAAACCGACATTTTGTTTAGCAGTGGAGCGCTTAACCACTGCACCACCAGAACTCCTTGGGGTTATAGTAGACATTTACCATATGTTTTATGAATTGATTGAACAGACCTTCATTTTCTGTAGAATTAATCATGGTCTCATTGTCCCCAGGCTGTTAGATATTAACTCAATACTTATTTGCTTATCAGGAAGATGGGCAGTTCAAAGAAGAAAAAGTACCCTTCCCAGTTTCCTGATTATAATACTCTAAACTTCTTTTTTGGTGGATATATTTAATAAAGACTAGTTAAGTTAAAAGAGACAGAACCTCCCTTACCCCCTCAAAAAGAAAGAAAGAAAAAAAAAAAAGACCTTAAAAGTTAGATTTTTTTTACCCCATTTACCTGAGAAGTTCAAAGAGTGAACTTGGCTTTTGGAACAAATGGATCCAGAAATTCATATCATGCATTTATAAATCCGTATCTCTTTCTCCATGTTTTATCTCTACATTGACATCATTCTCAGGCAGGATCTCCCTACACGAGGGCAAAGCTGGCCACAGGCAACTTACGTTGTTTGTGCAGATCAGTCTTTCGGTTAGCAGCTGAGCTCTTTAACTACTGTGCCACCAGGACTCCTAAAAGGGCATCTATCTCCCCGTTGGGGAATCGAACCCTGGTCTCCTGTGTAATAGGTGGGGATACTCACCACTATACTAATGAAGAAGGTGGCTAGCATCTTTATTTTCAGTTTTTACTGTGCTTTTTCTTATTCCACCTTAATCATTACTTTCTTTCCTAATGATGCCCTCATATCTTATGTTAGGGGGTCTTGGGGCCACCTCTGCCCATTGGAGGTGACAGTGCTGACCTTTTCACCTCCTCCCTGCAATGAGAAGCAGCAGTTCTATAAACAAGTGGTCAGGTTAAGTCATCTATCAGGTCTAGGTGTATGACTGCATGATTCCTATTCCAGAATAGATAGATGGCTTTACAATTGTAAGGAAAGCAATTCCTTCTGGAATTTTAGATTTTTAATAGATATTCCTCCCTGTAATGAAGGGAGAAACTTGAGCAGTGAAAAAGGCCCTGTGTGATCATAGTGCCATTCTTTGAGATAGCTCAGGCTGGGTCTGTGTCTGTTAGTATGAGGTCCTGTATAATGAAAAACCAAGCCAAGAAAAAGTGCATGATAGGACCAGGGTTAATATTTCTCAGAGAGGAAAGTCAGTCATGTTAACAGGAGGAATAAGTATTTCTCATGGAAGCTAAATTGGTAAGGAGCTTTAGCTTTAGCAGCCCACCAGCCTTCTTCCACTTTTGTGGGACCTGAACCTTCTAGCTCGCCTCACAAGAAGTCGGTAGGAAGCTCACCTTGCTGAGGTCGGAGAGTTGGCTAACAAAACGGGACCAGGACTATGGAGAGACGTGGGATGTCCTGCAGCAGGGAGGGGCAGGCCGAATTGACAGATTGCAGGGTATAAAGAGAGGCTGGGAACTGGGAGTTAGCCTTCTTGCGTGGCTTAGAGATCAAGTTAAGTATATAAGGTTCAGCCACCAGATTTGGTTTCAGGAGACTTGGTTTCATGATAACTCAGCATAGGAGACCAGAATAGAATCTCATTTATTCTCCCTTTACCCACTGCAGGTGTCTGAAGATGAAACCTGTGTGGCAAAAAGGGGCAGCCCTGGTATTTTAACAATGGGTTTTTTTTAAAACAAAGCCAGTAACTGGGTGAATCGCATTCTGCCTCAGCTTCTCTTTTCTTCTCCTGTGTGATTTTAATTCCCTTTTTATTTCTGAGCTCTTTTTGCTTCATCACTTATTGGTCCAAATTACCTAGAAGTCCTTAAAATTCTTGATTTTTTTTTTTTTTTAAAGATACAATATTCCATGTTAGATTTCCATTTTGGATTCATCTATGTTATATACAACAGCAACAACCTGGCTGACACTGTGAGTCATTGGAAGCCTCTTTTTCTCAGGAAGGAAGGCATATGACTCTTGGGTTCCCTGGAGATCAGAGGTTGAATTTTTTTTTTCTTAGTAGCTTATATGCTATAACATTTGAAGTTTTGAATAGATATTTTGTCTGTTGGAAGGTGGTTATAGAAAAAATCCATTAAAATGTTAATACATTCAACTAAAGTCTTTTTAGATAAGATTTTAATCATTTGTAGTCAGGATCCTACCATACTGTTCTTAGTTTTTTTATTATTTTGTTTTTATTTTTTATTCTTGTGTTTTAGGTGAAAGTTTACAAGTGCAAATTAGTTTCTCATTCCAAAATTTATATGCAAATTGTTTTGTGACATTGGATGCAATCCTGGAAATGTTTCAGTACTCTCCCTCTTTCCCTTTCCACCCCAGGTTCCCTGTGTCCATTCATCCAGTTTTCCTGTCCCTTCCTGCCTTCTTATCTTTGCTTTTGGGCAGGTGTTGCCCATTCGGTCTTGTATACTTGATTGAACTAAGAAACACGTTCCTCATACGTGTTATTGTTTGTTTTCTAGACCTGTCTAATCCTTGGCTGAAAGATGGACTTTGGGAGTGGCTTCAATTCTGAGTTAGCAGGTTGCCCAGTGGCCATAGTCTCGGGGGTTCCTCCAGTCTGTCAGACCAGTAAGTCTGGTCTTTTTCTGTGAATGTGAATTTTGTTCTATTTTTCTCCTGCTCTTCCTGGAATCCTCTATTGTGATCCCTGTTAGAGCAGTCAGTGGTGGTAGCTGGGGACCATCTAATTCTTTTGGACTCAGGCTGTTGGAAGCCTGTTCATGTGGTCCGTTAGTTCCTTGGACTAATATTGTTCTTGTGTCTTTGGTTTTCTTCATTCTCCTTTGCTCCGAATGGGCTGGGACCAATAGATGTTATCTTAGATGGTCACTTGAAAGCTTTTAAGACCCCAGATGCTACTCACCAAAGTAAGATGTAGAATGTTTTCTCTATGAACTATTTTATGTCAATTGACCTTGCTGTCTCCCAAGACCATGGTTCCTAGCCCTCAGCTCCAGTCTAGGAAGTTTCTATGACTTTACCTTGGTCGAATTGTGCTGACTTCCCCTATATTGTGTGTTGTCTTTCCGTTTACCAAAGTTAGCAGTTGTCTACTCTCTAGTTAGTGATTTCCCTCCCCAGCCCTCCTTGCCCTAGTAACCATCAAAGATTTTTTTTTCTGTGTGTAAGCCTTTTCTTGGATTTTTATAATAGTAGTCTCATACAATATTTGCCCTTTTGTAATTGACTTATTCATCCATGTTGTGAGATGTTTCGTGGATTCATCATTGTCATTGAGTAGTATTTCATTATGTATATGTACCATAATTTTTTTATCCATTCATATGCTAATGGGCACTTAGATCATTTCCATCTTTTTGCTATTGTGAATAATGCTGCAGTGAACATGGGTGTGCATATGTCTATTCATGTGATGGCTCTTATTTCTCTAGTATATATTCCTAGGAGTGGGATTGTTGGATTATATGGTATTTCCATTTCTAGCCTGTTAAAGAGGTGCCATATCGTTTTCCTTAGTGGTTATACCATTTTACATTCCCATTAGCAGTGCATAAGAGTCCCAATCTCCTGGCAATCTCTGCAACATTTGTTATTTTCTGTTTTTTTGCTTTGTGTCAGTAATGTTGGGGTGAGGTGGTATCTCATTGTAGTTTTGATTTGCATTTCTCTAATGTCTAATGATGGAAACCCTAGTGGTGTAGTGGTTAAGAGCTACAGCTGCTAACCAAAAAATAGGCAGTTTGAATCCACCAGGTGCTCCTTGGAAACCCTATGGGCAGTTCTAATCTGTCCTGTAGGGTGGCTATGAGTCGGAATTGACTTCACTACAAAATGTGTGTGTGTAATGGCTAATGATCGTAAACATTTCCCCATATGTCTGTCAGCCGCCAGAATGTCTTGTTTGGCGAAGTGCCTGTTCGTATCCTTTGCCTATTTTTTGACTGTATTGTTTGTCTTTTTCTTATCGAAGTGTTGAAGTATTCTATAGATTTTAGAGTTTAGGCCCTTGTCGAATATGTTGTAGCCAAAACCTTTTTCTAGTCTGTAAGTTCTCTCTTTACTCTTTTGGTGAAGTCTTTTGATGAGCATAAGTATTTAATTTTTAGGGGATCCCTTATTTGTCTAGCTTATCTTCTGGTGTTTGTGCATTGTTAGCTATGATTTGTATTGCATTTGTACCATGCATTAGGGCTCCTAGTGCTGTCTTTTTTTTTTCTTTCATGATCTTTATTGTTTAGGCTTTATATTTAGGTTTTTGATCCATTTTGAGATTTTTTTTTTGTTATTTATGGCGTGAAATATAGGTCCTGTTTCACTTTTTTACAGATGGACATCCAGTGTTGCCAACACCATTTGTTAAGAAGACTGTCTTTTCCCCATTTTATGGACTTTGGTCCTTTGTCAAAAATCCCCTGACCATAGGTGAATTGATTTATGCTTAAGTTCTCAATTCTGTTCCATTGACCTATGTGTCTGTCCTTGTACCAGTACTGGGCTGCTTTGACTATCATGACTATAGAGTAGGTTTTGAGATCAGGTAGTGTGAAGCCTCCTACTTTTTTCTTTAATAATGTTTTGCTGATCCAGGGCCTCTTTCCTTTCCATATGAAGTTGGTGATTGGTATTTCTTTCTCATTAAAGAATGCTGTTGGTATCTGGATTGGGATTGCATTATACCTGTAGATCACTTTGGTAGGATTGACATTCTCACAACGTTGAGTCATCCTATCCATGAGCATGGTGTGGATAGGAGGGTTTTTCCATTTATGTAGGTCTCTTGGTTTCTTGCAGTAGTGTTTTGTAGTTTTCTTTGTATAGGTCTTTTACGTTCCTGGTTAGATTTATTCCTAAGTATTTTATATTGTTAGGGGTATTATATGTGTTATTGCTTTCCTGATTTCCTTTTCAAAGTTCTCTTTGTTGGTGTATAGGAATCCAACTGATTTTTATATGTTGATCTCGTATCCTGTTACTCTGCTGAATCTTTCTATTAGTTCCAGTAGTTTTCTTGTGAAAACTTTGGAGTCTATTTTATAGGATCATATCATCTGCAAATAGGGATAGTTTTACTTCTTCCTTTACAATTTAAGTGCCTCTTTTTCTTTTTCTTGCCTTATTGCTCTAACTAGAACTTCCAGGACAATGTTAAATAGGAGTGGTGAAGAAGGGCATTTTTGTCTTGTCCCTGTTCTCAGGGGGAATGTTTTCAGCCTCTCTCCATTGAGAATGATTTTGGCTTTGTATGGACGGTGTTTATTATGTTGAGGAATTTCCCTTCTTTTCCTATATTATTGAGAGTTTTAATCAGGAATGAGTGTTGGGCTTTATCAAATGCCTTTTCTGTGTCCACTGAGGTGATCATGTGATTTTTTTCTTTTGTTCTATTTATGTGGTGGGTTACATTATTGATTCTAATGTCGAGCCATTCTTGTATACCTCATATGAATCCCTCTTGGAGGTGGTGTGTTATTTTTTTGATATGATACTGAATTCTACTGGCTAGAATTTTGTTGAGGATTTTTTGCTTCTGTATTCATGGGAGATATTTGTCTATGATTTTCTTTTTTGTGGTGTCTTTACCTGGCTTGATATCAAGGTTATGCTGGTCAGCTAAAGTATTTTGACTATAGAGTCTGAAAAACTGAAGATAGGACAGGCATTGTTTAGGAGCAAAAAAAAGGAAACCACAAAAGGGATCTAGTCCACTTATTTATATATTTATTTACTTATCTTACTTATAGCCATCTCTGTGTTGTGTAGATGATAGTTTAAAATATCTTCAATTGAAGTGATTTTCACTGAGCTAATATATTGCATGCCTTGTTTCTATATCTAAGTACCTGTTTAAAACTTGGTTTAAGGTAAAATGGAGCATTTTTTTTCCATAGATGTTTTTGACGTGGTGGTCAGACAGAAAAGTGAAGTTTTGTATTTATTACAATACAGTGTTAAGGAAGATGACTCTCCTTGTTTGGAGAACAGGAAGTGGTCTATGATTGTGATCCAAAAAAATCAAATTTGTTTGACGTTACCAGTAGTGACCTGCTTTGATGTGGCTTCTTCAGATGCAACCAGAACTAAACATTGTGACATCTGAAAATGGTGGGAGAGTTTGAGAAACATTAGTCAGAAGCTGTTACCTGAAACTGCAACCTCTGAAGTCATTGTTCCTGGGGTGACTGACTAGTCCCACAGAATCTCTGGAGTTGTGATTATTGGAAGTAGACTGAGAAAAAGGTTGTTTGAGAAGACCTAGATTTAACTGAAATACCATTCTGAGGAGACATTTGAAGCCGTTCAGATTTCTTTGTTTTCTCTCATCTCCTCAGCTCAATTACATAGTAGTACTCTTCTTTCTACTCATTAACTGAAAAAGAGGAAAACAATATTTTGTTTACTGACTTCTTCACCAGGATTAGCTGATGTTTGTGAAAAGTGCAAATCCTGGACTCCACACTGACCAGTAGAATCTCTAGAGAATGAGCTTCGGAAAAGGCATTTTTTGGTGAGCTCCCCAAGTGACACTTTAGGATCCGAAATATTGCTAGGAATCACTCATCTGTAACATAGGAACCAAGAACCACATACTTAATGAATGCTTTTGTTGATGATGATGTTAGTTATTATCTAAATTAATTTTAATGAGAACTAAAGCCGATCATTTACAATACTTACTGCCTGTTTCCAATTACTTAAAGGATTTTTCTAAACAGTATGACAACTCAGGGTAACAGGAAAAATATTCCTTATTTTAGCCTCTTCTGTTTTTCCTTGAAGATATTCTAGACCAGTGGTTTTCAAACTTAGCAGTGTATCAGAATCACTTGGAGGGCTTGTTAAAATACAGATGGCTGGCTTCTATTTCCAGAGTTTCTGATTCAATAGATCTGGGGTGGGCCTTCAGAGTTTACATTTCTTCCAAGTTCCCAAATGATGCTGAAGTGGTAGGTCCAGGGACCACGCTTTGAGAACCACTCTTCTAAACTTGACTGGTCAGACAGGGAAATATCTTCTGAGAATACATTTTCCTGTCTTGTTAGACAGTTCTTGGCTTTCTACTATTTCCACCCATTTTCTTTTGATGATCTTTTGTACTTCTGTGATTTAATTATTATCCTTGGCAGATAATTTTCCAGTCTGCAGTCTACCTCTCTCTGTCCTCAGTGACTCCATGTGTGTGTCAGATATCAACCTGGGTGTCTTGTCAGCAACTCACCCTTCATGTATTCAAACCAGACTTATCTTCGTTGTTACAGTCCTGCTCTTCCTCCTGCTTTCCTTGTCTCTATTACTGGCATAACCACTCATTAGACGTTTAGGTTTTACATGGAGTGATAATTTATATTTTTCTTTCTCCTGCTCCCAGTGCCTAGTCACCAAATTGAGTAACATCTACCTTTGCAATGTCTTTGCACCCAACTCCTCTTTTCCGTTTTCCTTGCATTTGACTGTATTTAGGTCTCATTAACTCATCCTTGAGCATTAATTTATCATTAATTTTTTTGTGTGTTGTTGCTGTTAAGGACCATTGAGTCAGTTTCGACTCCTAGGGACCCCATGTGATAGAGTAGAACAGCCCTGTGGGGCTTCCTAGGCTGTAGCCTTATAGATGCAGATCACCAGGTCTTTTCTCCCATGGAGCCACTGGGTGGGTTCGAACCACCAGTCTTTTTGTTAGCAGCTGAGCACTTAACTGTTGCAAGAGGTCTCATTAATTCATCTTTGAGTCTTCTATCCAGAATCCATTCTTTCAATTTCTCCAATAGATGTGTCCTTGCTGCCTGCCACTCAATCAAAATAAAATAAATAATCCTTTATTTTAGCTAATGCAACAGTCCCCTTTTGGTATCTAATTCTATATTAGTTAGACTTAACTTTGGGTACATGTGACAGAAAGCAAAGAGTAACTGTGACTAAGATGGTGCATTTGTTTATTTCTCTCCTTTGTAAAAGAGTTTAGAAGTAGGCAGTCTAGAGCTGGTGTAAAGGCTTCACAATGTCATTAGCGTTCCAAAATCTTCCAGTGTTCCTCTCCACTAGGCTTTGTTCTTGTGGTTCAAAATGGCTGCTGGAATTCCAGCCATCACACCCATTTTCCATACACACAGATATAAGAAGGAGAGAAAAAAAGGTGTACCTCTTCCTTTTCATTGAGATTTTCTGGATGTTCTATACTATATTACCACTTATATCTGACTGACTGAGAATTAGCTTGAAAAATGGCTGGAAAATTAAGCCTTTTAGATGGGTATCCAGCTATATATCAAGGTTCTGTTATAAGCTGAAGGGAAGAGTGGATTTTGGAGGAGGAGGCTCACAATCTCTTCCACAGATAACTGTATAAGTAATTATAATACAAAGTAAACAGTTTTCCATGCCTTAAGGGAGCTTCAGGCAGAGTGCAATGGGAATCCAGTGGAGGGAGAGGTAACTTCTACCTGGTGGGGACAGGGAGGCTTTTGAAAGAGATAACATTTGAGCTTATTTAAAGAAGAATAGGAGGAAATTAAGACATTCGACCATAATTGAAGACTTGAAAAAAATGTAGGGAATATTCCAGTTTAAGAACATTGAGACTAGAGTGAGGCAAATGAGGTGTCTAGGGTGCAAAATTTAAGGAGACATTCATTCTTAGGGTTTTGCTAGTACAGGGTGAGTGCTGCCTTAAAATTAGCCCTCTAGGTACCTCACTTGCCTTACCTTCGCCCAGCTCTGGACTAAGATAAATGATACATTAAGGAAACTGGTGGCAAGCAAGGTTGGAGTCTTGGCTCTTACCAATTTCACTGCACATAATGAAATAGAAGGCTGTTCTTCACATGTCAAGAAGAAAACCGAGAATCTCATGCCAGTTACAGATAAAGATCTGGACTTTTTGGCCTTTTCTTTTCTTGCCTGGCTTACATTGCCTTTCCTTCCCTTCCCTTGCCACCAAAAGAAGAATTTTACAGTTAACTACTATAGTGATTTCTTATGGACCATATACCAAATTATATTCAGCTAGCCATGGTTATTCTGAGAAATGATTTAGTCATTTCATGATTAGACCCACATCAGATCTTGATATGAGGTAACATTCAGGATGTTTGCTACAATGTCAATATAGCTGACACCTGCTATAAAGCCATACAAAATGAGGATTATGGGAAGGCCACCCCCACCATTCTCCCTGTGTGGTCTGCAGGGCTCATGCTCACACCGATCATCAGTGGGCTGAGTGCTTCTGTGTTTTTCCATGAAACACTGGAGGGAGGGATGGGGCTGTGTGTTCTTAGGTACTCTGGTTTGTGATTAGATTGGCTCACATGGGTTGGGAATGAAAACAAGTGGTTATAAAACCCTTTAATAATAAAAAAAAAAAAATTGGTTGGGAAAATTCAAGAAGTTGAATATTCTGTGTGGTTACAATATCATGAAAGCAATAAACACCAAGCCACCTCTTTCCTAATTTCTATAATTTGAAAAATTGGAGTTCCAGGCTTATAATTCTGATAACCATGTGTTCTGGATCCTGATTCTTCATCCATTAATGATTAAAGATTATTGATCAAAGATTATAGCTATAGAAGGAATAGATGAAAAGAATCTCTAGATGCTAATTTATCTAACTGCAGCTCTCTGATAGAGGTGTGGGAAATTTGGTTATAGAAGAAGATTAAAAGTAATGGATACAATTTATTCAGGTACTTTCTAGATGTCAAAATCTTGCCATACATTATTTCATAAAACTCTTTGTTCTTGCCTCTAACTATAGATTTGAAGAAACAGAGGCTTATAGAAACATTAATAGTGGATTGAGTTGTGTCGCCCCCCCCCGCCCCGCCCCAAAACGTGTCAATTTGGCTAGGCCGTGATTTCCAATATTGTGTGATTGTTCACCATTTTATCATCTGATGTGATTTTCCTATGTGTTGTAAATCCTACCTCTGTGATGTTAATGAAGCAGGATTAAAGGCAGTTATGTTAGTAAGGCAGGACTCAATCTACAAGATTAGGTTGTTTTAAGTCAGTATCTTTTGAGATATAAAAGAGAGAAGTAAGTAGAGAGACAGGAAGACCTCTTACCACCAATAAAGCAGAGCCAAGAGCAGAGCAAGTCTTTGGATCCAGGGTCCCTGAGCTGCAAATCTCCTAGACAAGGGAAAGGTTGATGAAGAGTACCTTTCCCCAGAGCCGACACAAAAAGAAACCCTTCCTTTGGACCTAATGCCCTGATTTTGGACTTCTAGTCTCCTAGTCTGTGAGAGAATAAAATTCTCCTTGTTAAAGCCATCTGCTTATGGTATTTCCGTTATAGCAGCACTAGATAACTAAGACAAGTGACCATCTTGCTTATGTTAGAGAATCATCTTGGATGGGATCCCATTTCCTCCAGAAGGAAACATCTTTGGGCAGCTTCGAGCATAGGAAAGTTATTTTTTATGTTTCATTCAAAAGTTGATTCCCTACAAATTCTGCTTACTGGTCCTAATTTGATCCCTATCACTAAAACCCTTAAAATATGCAAAAATAGCTTTCATGTTTGCAGGTCTTGTCTCTTGATTATAGCTCCAAATTACTTACATGGCATGATTTCAAATTTCTTCTTCATTTTGGTTGCTGTTCTCTGAATATGTTCCAATTTGTCTATGAGATTAAAAATCAAAAAATAAAAAACAAACACAGTAATCCACCAGTGGGTTTGTAAATTCTGAAGATCTGTCCCTTCCCTCATTCTAGGTATTATACTTCTATATTAATGGAACCTAAGATTTCATTACTATTTTTTTTTTTTTAGAAGATGAGGGAGGAGGTAACAATATTTTAGAGTTGACTTTTATTAAGCATACCATTGACAAAAATCACTTAATCATTTTTCACATCTGCTTTTGCTATGCCATGTCATCTTCATATTCTACTTCTGCAATTGTTTTTTTTGGATGAAAACACGATTTTACATTTATCTCCATTGATTTACATTTTCTTAAATTCAATCCATTGCTCCAGGTGGGTGCTTAAGATCTTTTTGAAGCCTGATTTTGCTATCCACTGTACTCATGATTAATTCTAGCTTCATTTCTCCAGCAAATTTGTAAGTCTGCCCATAATATGTTCTAAACGAGGGAAACCAGTGAACAGGGCAGAGGTCTGATTTCCCTTCTGGTTGACATTGCTCCGTCACAAGTAGGCCACTTCTCCAGCACCTGCCAATCAGTCAATTTATTTTTCTCACGCTCATTTTGGCATGCAGACCCTTGCTCATAATGTTTTCCTTTCAGAATTACCCAAAATTCTTTCATTATTTAATGTTTTAAAGGTCTACATATTTTTCAAGGTCTAGTTCAAACTCTGGAGCCCTGGTGGCATAGTAGTTAAGAGTTCAGCCGCTAACGAAATGGTTGGCTGTTTGAATCTACTAGCTGCTCCTTGGAAACCTTCTACTCTGTCCTATAGGGTTGCTATGAATTGGAATCTACTCAACAGCAACGGGTTTGGGCTTTTTTTTTTTTTTGGTTTTAGTTCAAAGCCCATCTTCTGCATGAAGTCTGCTCTGATCCACAGTGATTCTCCCATTTCAGGATTCCTTTTGCACAGTTTGACTCTTAATTCCCAGCTCCCAATTATTTTCCATAAATATGAACTCCACCTACACCTCATGTCCCATGAAGGCAAGAATCGTATTAATTATCCTTTAGCATCTGACTATTGTAGTGCCAGGCTGAGAGTAGAATTCAATTGTTACTAGTTTTTGACTGGTTAGATCTGTGGTTCTCAATAGGGGATAGTTTTACCCCCTACCCCAAAGGGGACATTTGGTAATGTCTGGAGAGATTTTTAGTTGTCCCAACTGGAGAGGGTGCTACCAGCATTGAGGTGTAGAGCCAAGGAAAGATGTTACTAAACATCCTACAGTGCACGGGGCATTTCTGAAAACAAAGGGGCATTCCCCAAAACAAAGAACCATCCTATCCAAACGTCAGTTTTGATACTGTTAAGAAACTCTGTGTTAGAAAACTCAGGTGTGTTTTGATTATTAGCTTTTACGAAGGCTATTCCATCTACTCATTAATGGCTCTGTTTTGGTGACAGTAACATGATTATGTCTGCTGACCTTTCCAAGAATGAATGCCGCATTCACATAGTCATCACTAGAGTTTATCCTAGGGCAATTATTTAGTGCTGGTCGCATTACTAAAGACATAGATGTTTGTGGGCTAGTTAGTAGGTACCACTGTGGGCGTATCGAAACTTATTCCACAAGCTGCATCTAAAGCTTTGTTTGATTCCTTTATGGCTCTGGCCTGTGTGAGTATCCCAGTTTTTGCCTCGTATGTAATATATGTAAGAGTGAGATAATAATAGCTTTCTTTCCACCAGCTATTTCATAGGGAAATTTTGAAGAAAAAGGAGACAATGTAGGTGAAGTGTTTTCAATTCCCTGGGTGGGAAAATAACTATAAAAGCATTATAATGATAATTAGTAGTGGCAATATGGAGTACGTAGGAACAAAGTAGCTTACATACAGTGCTTTAAACTCCAGAGAAAAGAACAAATTAAGGCAAACGTGTTGTTCTGGTTCTAACTCATATTTTTGTGGCCAAAATTGATCCCTTAAACTATAAATATGCCTTCCCACAATGATCTTAGGAAACCCTATGAGATATTCTCTAGACTCACCGAACATGACCAGACCAAAACAGAGGACAATGACCAATATGAAAGTGTTTGCTGATCTTAGAATGCATGTGAGATTTTACTATTACAATAAGACCTATGAAAGCTGGAAACAGTGTATGGCGGAAATCTGTCAGAGAAGGAAAACGCAAATATTTTCCACTCATAGAGAGTGATAGAAAAGTGCTAAGAATGCACCCTGTCAAAGGTGGAAAACTCATCAGACCCAGAAAAACAAGGCAGTATCATTGAGTTCTGGCTTTCATAGGCTTCACTGTGTTTAAAACTTTAAAACTGAAAACTTACTGGATCCAGAAAGTCATTCCTTGACACACGCATTTCCATATTTTCTCACTTAGCTCTGAAGGTTGTTTCAAAACACAAAGAGAGTTAAAAGGAGTGACAGTCGGGTTGGTCCCAAGCATGTGTGTCCCTGTGGCATGCAATCTCTAGTCTCCATGACGCCTGATCGCCTCACCTCCTATTTGTCTGTGTCTCTGGGGCTGTTGTGTGGTTGGCACCCACCCCCACGCTGGCGTGCCAAAGGAGTGAATGAACAATGGGACACACTGGCACGTATGGGTGTTTTAATAACTGTGGAAAATGAGGAATTTACAGATGCATGATTCAAGCTCCCACTTCAAAGGTCCTCAACCGAAGTCCTCCTGAAATTAGAAGCAATACTACTGAACACAATGCAACCTTTTGCATGGCTGCCCATTATTACTCTAAATCTCTGTGTGTAGTGTTTGGGAAAGTTATATTACTGGAAACAGATGCCCTGCTTTCATCTGAAATTTATGTGCAATGTTCAGTAGGTAGGTCCTGCCTGGGAACTCTGAGCTATGTAATGGGTGGCAATTCCCTATTCACTGGCAGCCGAGACTCAAGACAGGCCTGGGCTCATTGACCAGAAGACTGATCAACAATCCTACATGGCTAGATTCTCCTGAGCCCTGAACTGGCGTTACTCTGAATGAAGGACATTCTCTCCCTCCTGGGCCTGGTCTGAGACCCCTCCGGAAAGGAGATGAAATAAGTCTTTTGTACCCACTCTTTTCTCATATTCCCGAAGTTCTCAGAAACTTCTCAGGAGCTACTCACTGTCTTAGCTTCCTAGAGCTGCTGTATCATAAATACCACAGTGGGTGCCTTTAAAGAACCGAAATTTATTTTCTCACAGTTCTGGAAACCAAAAGCCCAAATTAGTGTCACGACTATGTTGATTGCTTCTTCGTTAGTAGTCTCGGGCATTCCTTGGTTCCTTAGCTTGTAGGTGATCCTCAAATGGCATCTGACTTCCCCTGTTTGTCTGTGTGTGTGTATTTTTGTTTCTAATCTGCTATTTTTGTAACTCAAAAGAAGTGATTAGATTTAGAACCCCCAATTAGAGTGTGATCTAATTAACATAACAGAGATAATTCTATTTTCAGACAGGATTACATCCATAGGTCTCGGGTGAGAATCCAACACATACTCTCTTTTTTTTTGGAGGGGGAGCACAATTTAATTCATAACACCCAGACCCTTATGATGTTCTTAGTGGATACCATCGCTTCTGCAATGGTCCATATTTTAGGCCCGTCCTTCTCAGTCAGGTCAGGCCGTGGCTCCAGACCTCCTCTTTTTCTTTTCTTTCATTAATAATTACCACTATTTTTATTGAATACTTAAGGAGCCCTGGTGGTGAAGTGGTTAAATGCTGGGCTGCTAACTAAAAGTTCAGAAGTTTGAAGCCCCCAGCCACTCTGTAGGAAAAAGATGTAGCGACATGCTTCCGTAAAGATTACAGCCTTGGAAGCCCAAAGGGGTGGTTCTACTCTGTCCTACAACGTTGTTATGAGTTGGAATCGACTCAATGGCAGCAAATTTGGTTTTCAGTCTCGAAGGCTTAGTGTGCCCCATGCTACATTAGTGTTCATTGAGCCTCACTTCACACTGTGTGGTAGGTAATGTTATTCCTATTTTGTACATAAGGGAACAGCCTCAAAAAGCATAAGTAACTTGCCCAAGATCCCACGTCTAGTAATTAGGAGGAGAAATTCTAACACAGAACCAAAGCCCAAACTCTTACATACTGTATGATATTCCTCCCACTCTGCACCTTAAAACTCATTTGTGATTATTTCCCTTTTTTTTCAGATTAGTAGCAACAAAAACTAATGAACTCGAACATATTTCACAAATAACATTTGTATTTTAGCAGTGTCTTCTCGGACGTGATGCTTTAAAGGAAGGGCCTAAAATTTATTGTTAGAGTTTCACACACTTTGGCAAATCTTGTGGGGTGGGTAGAGCCTTTTGGCTCTCTACCAAAAATACTACCCAAATGGGGAGCCTAGAAGTATTAAGGAAGCTCACAGCAAACAGAAGGGAACTGCTATGGAAGGCCTGTGGTTACTTAGCCTGATTCATCCAGTTCATGAGAGAGTAATGGAGCTATTACTACTACTAAAAAAAAAAACAAGATAAATCCTGAACAGTGTTCTTATGGGTTCTGCTGATGTTTGCCTTCATGACTCATTTTTTTCTCTGATTTCAAAACTGACTAATAACTCACCTTACGTCACCTTCTGACACACTAAAATCTTCCATTTAGGTTGATGTCAAGTTTTTCTGGATACTTCCTTTACAAGGTGTTTCTCTCTTAGGCAGCCATTAAATATGAAATAATAGCTACTAACAGCCCCCAGGAGTTCTAATGGTACGAAGGTAAGTTGCTCAGCTGCTAACCAAAAGGTTGGTTGTTTGAACTTAACAGCTGCTCCACAGGAGAAAGATGTGGCAGTCTGCTTTCGTAAAGATTTGCAGCCCCGGAAACCCTATGGAGCAGTTCTACTCTGTCCTATAGGGTCATTATAAGTTGGAATCGACTCGATGCCAATGGGTTTTTTTTTTTTTTTTTTAGCAGTAGCCACTAGGTCTTGGGCTATATTGTTTTATATCATCTTATTCTTACCACAAAACATTTGAGAAATGCATAACAATTTTATTTTTGAGGAAATTAAATGAGGAAACTGAGGTAATTTAAGTAATTTTCCCAAAGTCACATTGCTTAGTGAACCTGGATTTTAAATTCCCAAAGCTGTAGGGGCAATGTTAGGAGTTTGGTTGTGGCTGATGTGACATACAATTCATTACATTTTTACTAGCTCCAAAATTATAAGCTGGATGGTTATGCATGGCTGACTGTGGTGAAGATTGATGACAGTCCAGTTAAGGATCAAAGAAAAATCATTTTCCCAGTTCTTTACCCATTCACATTGATTTAAAAAAAAAAAAAATCTTCCCCATTTTTTTTTTTTTTTTTTTCTGCAGCGTAAGTACAAGCCAAGAAACCTTTGGAGTGTGACTTCGGGGCCAGGCTGTGTCTTGGTGCCACATGATTATATAGTAGTACACCATCAATCGCTGTTTCTGAATCCGCTTGGGTGATGGAATGCTCTTACTAGAGGCCTGGGGAGGAGGAAGGACCCTCAGAGCACAGACAAAACCAGTAGTGTTCTATCCAATTGGTATCAGTCTCCTTAAAGTTCAATTATTTTTCATCCTTCTTCCTGTATATTGAAAGTATTTTAAGGCTATGTATTTGCAAGCCTTCCCTTTGATATAAATACCTTCATTTCTCTTCAGTTCTAAGTGTTTTCAAAATTTCCATTATGATATCTTCTGCACGTCGTGAGTTTTTTGGGGGCGTGTATTTCTGAATTTTCAATGGCTTGGATTTGTAACTTATTTATTTTTGTGTCTAATGTCTAACTTGATCACAATATGGTCCAAGGACATGATGCATATATACCAATTCTCTGATATACATTGAAACTTTTTTTTTTTTTAATGAAAGAGTTTTTGGTCAATTTTTGTAAATGTTTCATGTGTGCTTCAGAAAATGTTTATTCTATAATTGTTTCATTTAGGGTTCTATATATGCTCATTAATCAAGCTCATCAATTTTGCTGTTGAAATCTATTTTAAAATTTTTTGTCTTCTTGACTTGTCAATGAATGAGACAAGTTTGTTGAAAGCTCTGATAGACGTGCCAATTTTTTACTTTCTTAATTTTTGTTTCATTGATTTAAAATTTATTTTATCAGATGTACACAAATATAAAAATATACTGTGCTGGTAAATTAAATGATTTAAAAAATTATTGTGTAGAGACCCACTTAATGTTTAATAATGCTTTCTATCTTAAAGTCTATTTTGTATTATGTTAATTTTACAGCCCTAGGTTTTTTGGCGGAGGGGCGGGGGGGGGGAAGAGGAAGGCATGTAAGTGCTGGTATTTGCCTATATATTTTTTCCTCCTTTTTACTTTTGATCTTTCTGTACTTGTATATTTTAGATGTGTCTCTTGTAAAGAATATATGCCTTGAAAATAAACAAATGATCAGGCAATCTTTGCCTATCAACTGGATAGTTCAGTTTATTTTCACTCACTTCCACCATCTTACTTTTGCTTATGATTTTTCTTGCCTTTCACGCTGTTTCTCTCCTTTTAGTGATAATGCTTGCCATTTTTCTATCTTTTCAAAAGATATAATCTTAAAATATTAATAAGCCATAATGTCCTACTCTTTATGAAGCTAAAGTGTTGCTGTAAATTAAAAGAAAAAAAGAATTACCTAGGAGCTAGGGCCCTGATCCACAAACTCAATCAAAATATGTGAATCATTTGTTGATAATAATTGTCTGATGGTTGAACTTTTGTTTCTATATGGTTTTTGCCTTATCATAAAAAATCATATGCTTGGGAAATTCTGAAAACACTACAGCTCGTTCCTTACAAACCAGTTTAATTATTAGTTCCCTGTCTTTTTCTTCATTTGCACCTTGTGATAGTTAATTTTGCATGTCAACTTGGCTATACTATGGTGTCCAGTTGTTTGGTCAAACACTAGTCTAGATGTTGCTATGAAGGTATTTACATGTGATTAACATTTGAACCAAATCCATTGCCTTTGAGTCGATTCTGACTTATAGTGACCCTATTTTTTTTTTTTCTTTATAGGACTGAGTAGAACTGCCCCATATGGCTTCCAAGGAGTGGCTGGTGGATTTGAACTGCCAACTTTTGGTTAGCAGCCAAGCTCTTACCCACTGTACTACCAGTTTACCTTAAGTAAAGTAGATAACTCTCCACAATATGGGTGGGCCCCATCCATTCAGTTGAAGGCCTTAAGAGCAGAAAACTGAGGCTTCCTGAGGGAAAAGTATTCTGCCTCAAGGCTGTGAATAGGTATTCTGCCAGAATTTCTAGCTTGCCACCTGACCTACAGATTTTGGACACAAGACTGCCAGAATTTCTAGCCTGTTGCCTGACGTACATATTTTGGACTTGTCAACCCCCATAATTGTGTAAGCCGATTCGTTAAAATAAATCTCTCTCTCTCTAAATCTTATTGGTTCTGTTTCTTTGGAGAACACTGACTAGGGCACACCTTTTCCACTCTGCCTAGATTTCTCTTTGACTGCCTAATTTCTAGAGATTCTGAGCCTTGCAAGTAAAACCTGCAGCTGACTTTCAGTTACCTGACTCAACCATTACCCGTCCTCTTGCCAGCAACAATCCAGCAGCCCACAGCCATTCATAACCTGCAGGCTCTAACAACTAACACAAAGGCACAATTATACATTTATGTTAGAGATATTTAATAAACAAAGGAAAGCAAACTTCAGAGACTTGGATGGAGGTGGAGGGTGAGAGAAAGAGATTTTTAAAGTTCACAGAACTTTTTTTTAAACAAAGAGACCAATATCATTACTGTTTTTCTGTTTTGCCACGTCTTTGTGCCCTTTGATTTCCCTGTTTATGTACCTGGTTTTACATCCCACCAATTATCCCTGGTCTAAGGAATTCTATGTCGAAGCTGACTCAAGATCTTAGTTTGCTCAGTGACGTTATAAAATAGCTCAAATTTTCCATTGCTCAATGAAAAACACTTTCAAAAAGTCACTGTGAGTATTAAAAATTAAAGTTGTGGATGGACAGGAGCCATGGAGGGAAAAAAGACTTCTTTTTAGGTGTTCTTTACACTACTCAGAGTTTTAAAGAGATCAGCACTGACTTTAAAAATATTTTCAAATGCCTGTTCTTATACTCATAATTCTACAAAAGGATATCATCGTCTATTGATAAACTCTAGTACCAGTACTCGCATGATCTCTTCAAACTTTTTACCTGTGGTTAACTCTTCCCAGTCACCGCTGGTATGTGCTCAAGAAACGCAAACTGACATTTTATATGCATCTATGGGTGGCTCAAGGAGCTCTAGTGGTGGAACAGTTAAGCACTTGGCTGCTAACCTAAAGGTTGTTGATTCGAACCCACCCAGCCATTCTGCAGGAGAAAGACCTGGCAGTCTGCTCCCATAAAGATTACAGCCTAGATAACTCTATGGGATGGTTCTACTCTGTGACATGGGGTCACTATGAGTCCAAAATGACTCGCTGGCACTCAACAACAGCAACAACGTGGGTGGCGAAAGCAGTTTGTTTTCAGCTACCAACCTGAAGGTTGGCAGGTTGAACCCATCCAGTGACACTGTGAAAGAAAAACCTGGCAGTCTACTTCCATAAAGACTACAGCCAAGAAAACCCTAAGGAGCAGTTCTACTCTGTAATACATGGGGCCACCATTAGTCAGAATCAACTTGATGGCAATGGATTTTAAGGAGATTATTATAAGGTAAGCAAATTTGCTGGGGGGAAATCCTGTGGGGCCAGCTACTGGTCTGTCTTAGGGTGAGTAGTCCATGGACTTTGGAACTGTCTCCAATTACTGTACTGTTTTTTGCTCCTTTTGGAACACAAGGCCATAGCAAATCTTTTTTAAAAAAATAGTTTTGGGAGATAAGGATCAAAATTAAATACCCAGAGCAGGTGCTTGTCTACAAATGTATGCATGCATTGGCACACGGTTACTTGAAGGTGCAGTGTGCGCCAACTTGGTAATTGTAGGTGGAATTTGGGCATTAGCTCTAGAAAATGCAACCCACAGTATTTTTTTTTTTTTTTATCCTAACAAAAGCATCCCAGGACTGTCTCTTCTACATGTGAGCGATAGTGATCCAGAAATGAGCACCGAGAAACGAGGTGTTCCACGTGAGATAAGGTGCCAATTTCAAACACAAATCTTTATAAAATATATCATACACTTTGATGTTTTCCTTCAAGTAATATACAAAATAGGCTTTAACCTCATCTAGATGAAAAAAGTGTGATTATTAGAAAAACTGTTATTTTGGAGTACAAGACTACAGGATGCTCATAAGGAAGACTGGAGAAGAATTGACGCCTTTGAATTGTGGTGTTGGCGAAGAATATTGAATATACCATGGACTGCCAAAAGAATGAACAGATCTGTCTTGGAAAAGTACAACCAGAATGCTCCTTAGAAGCAAGGATGGCGAGACCATGCCTTACACACTTTGGACATGTTGTCAGGAGGGGTCAGTCCCTGGAGAAGGACATCGTGCCTGGCAGAGTACAGGGTCAGCGGAGAAGAGGAAGACCCTCAGCAAGGTGGACTGACACAGTGGCTGCAACAATGAGCTCAGGCTTAACAACGATTGTAAGGATGGCTCAGGACTGGGCAGTGTTTCGTTCTGGTGTTCATAGGGTTGCTATGAGTCAGACCCGACTCGATGGCACCTAACAACAACAACAACATGGGGTTATTGAGCTGTGGGGAACTCTAGGCCCTGAATTAAATGCCCTGAAGACTGTAGTTATTGAGTTTGTCTTATCTGCTGTTTATAATTGTTCTATTTCAGTCATATAGTAAAGCTGCCCTACTAGCCATCCTTGATATTTATTGTTTGGATTGCCAAATTGCTGGTCATTATCAAAGCTGGGCAATATTTACATGATGCTTATTATTCTATTCTCTCTACTTGGGATATATTTGAATATTACAAAGGCAGATTGGACAGGACAGAGGAGCAATTAAACTTCTGGTGGGGGCTTGTGATAGATTGTGCTTTCCAAAGGTTGTCAGCAATCTTCCATACCAGATGCCCTTCTACACTGCGACCTTAACTCCTCATTGAGAGATGGACATTGACACCCTTTCTCCTTATGTCCGGCCAGGTTTGTAGTGAGTGTGGCAGAAGAGATGCTATGCATCTTCCAAAGCTAAGTCAAGAAGGGCAATGTAGCTCCTACCTTGTCATTCACTTTCGGAGCCCTGAGTCACCATGATCTGGCTGCCCTGACACTTCCATGCTATGAGAAGGCCCAGGTCTCATGGAGAGGTCATGTGAAAGTGGCCCAGTCAACAACTCCAGCTGAAATTCCAACCTACAAGCAAGAGCAACCTCCAGGCATGTGAGTGATGATACCTCCAGATGATTCAAGCCCTCATCTGTTGAGGAGGCTCAGGTCTACCAAACTGAGGCCCCAGACATCATGGAACAGAGACATGCTGTTCCTGTTGTGCCCTTTCCTAATTCCTGACTCACAGATTATGATAGAACAGCTGTTTCATGCCACTAAGTTTTGGAGTGGTTTGTTATACAACTATAATAATGGGAACCAGAGTCCCAGGGGTCCTTCTCTACATGAAGACCATAACCTTTAGTGAATACCCGGTACTCGCCGTTGAGTCAATTCTGACTCATAGCGATCCTACAGGACATAGTGTTTCCAAGGAGCAGGTTGATGGACTCTAACTGCCAACCTTTTGGCTAGCAGCCTGAGCTCTTAACCACTGCAAAACCAGGGCTCAGTCTTCACAACATGCTGTGTCAAATTGTGCTTAAGATATTGAGCTCTGGAGTTGGTCAGGTCTAGGTTCAAATCCTAGCTCCATCAGCTATTACACTGTAGGCAAGTTATTTATCCTCTGTAAGCCTCAATTTCCTCATCTTCCAAAGTAAGGACAATAACATTATCACATTATGGGGTTTTATGATGATAAGATATTAGATATAAAGTATTAACGAAGTTAATAGCTCATAATAAATACTGGGTACTTTTAATCTTTTTTTTTTTTTTTGGTTAAGTAAGTTTGATTTTTTAAAGTCTTCTTTTGCTGCCATTCCGATTCTCAGTTGTGTTCCAGGTAATTCAGCATTCCAGAGAAAATGAGTTCTACTGTCTGACTATTGGGCCAGTGAAAAAGAGGAAGACCCTCAAAGAGATAGATCGACAGAGTAGCTGCAACAATGGGCTCAAACATAGCAACAACTGTTAAGAATGGTGCAGGATGGGGAAGTGTTTTATTCTGCTGTAAGTAGGGTTGCTGTGAGTTGGAAGTGACTCAGTGGCACCTAACAACTGCATATGACTACTAGGATTTGGTGATATTATTTTCATCACTCAAAATGTGGATAGAAAATGGCAACGCATGCACTTTGAAGCACAGATTGCTAGATTGTATGTGACAGGGAACACATCTCTCTTTTTCATTGCTGTATCTTCAGAACCAAACACAGTTGAGCACCATAGAAATTGCTCCTTAAATAATTTTGTGAGAATCCCCACATAACCCTATCCAAACCATTGCTGAAATCCATTGCCCTCGAGTCCGTTCCAACTCATAGCAACCCTACAGGACCGAGTGAAACTGCCCTGTAGGGTTTCCAAGGAGTGCCTGGTGGATTCAAACTGCTGGCCTTTTGGTTAGCAGCCAAACACTTAACCACGACACCACCAGGGTTTCCAAATTCTATCCATGTAGTTTTAAATTGTATGAGACCCACAAAAGATGAGCTATTACCTCAACATCTGCATATTTTCAAAATGATCAAATATAAGAAGGAATTTTCAAAAAAAATTATTCTGAGGCCTAAAATTGAAATATCTATCACAACTATGGAAACCCTGGTGGTGTAGTGGTTAAGTGCTACGGCTGCTAACCAAAGGGTAGGCAGTTCGAATCCAACAGGAGCTCCTTGGAAACTCTATGGGGCAGTTCTACTCTGTCCTATAGGGTCGCTATGAGTCGGAATCGACTCGACAGCACTGGGTTTATCACAACTATTTTCAGATGACTTATTTAGGATGACAGAAGCGCACATAATATAACAGCTCAAGACAACCCACTTTCCATATTTCTAGATCAAAAATATTTTTCCTAATTTTTGGAATATTAAGATGGTTGTTAAACGATTTGTTTAGTAATTACTCCAATGCATTTTTGTATAAAAAGCTTACAATTTTGGTTTTTATGATTCAGAGGCCAAATCCATAGTATTGAGAGAGTACTGTATTTAAATTAATTATAACCTTAAACTTGTTTCGTAACTGCAATTATACTAGGCAAAGGCTTGATTTTCTTGTCACAACATGTAGAACATAGAATGGAAATATAGAACGTACTATGAACTATGATAAGAGATTTTGCTATATTGTTGGAATCCAATTTTAATGGAAAAACTATATCCTAATTTTTATTACATGAGCAGGATATAAGCTTCTGCCTGAGAGTTAGATAACCTTGAAAGCTTCAACATCTTATTGATGACCACTATGAGGAGCCCTACTGGCACAGTGGTTAAACACTCTGCTAACCGAAAGGTCGGCAGTTCAAACCCACCAGGTGCTCTGCTGGAGAAAGAAGTGGTGATCTGCTTCCACAAAGATTACAGCCTTGGGAATTTTATGGGACAGTTCTACTCTGTCCTACAGGGTCGCTATGAGTAGGAATCAACTCAACGGCAACAGATTTATAGAGGCTACAGTACTGAGTTCAGATTTCCAAGGTCCAAAATTATTGTATTTATTTCTTTTAACCTGCATTGGTTAGGTTATGCTAGGGTAAAAACCACAAAATCTCGGTGGCTTAATAAACTAAATTTCTTTGTCATACAAAGTCCACTTTAGATCAGATGTCCTGACATAGGGTGGTTCAACCTCCCAGACCCCTCAGTCTTGGGGCACCTGTATTCCAGCATATGTGTCTGCGATCACTGTGGCAGAGCAAATGAACACAGAGAATCTCACCCTGATTCTGGATGTTTCCTCTTAGAAGTGGTACATGCCACTTTCAGTTCACACTACATGGACCAAAGCAGATCAAATGGCCATGCTTAATTTTGCCAGTTGGGAAAGAGTTATTCTCCTATATGTTCAGGAATGGGAGGAGAATGGAGAGTATTGGTGAGCACCGGTAACACTCCAGGAAATAACATAGTTGTTATAAGAATTTGGTTCAACATGTTTTAAAAGAAAAATAATTTTTTCCTCTACTTTATGAAAATTTCATTGAATACAAATGGAATCTTTTGCATGATTAAAACCAAACCAAATCAGTCGCTGTTGAGCCGGTTCTGACTCATGGCGACCACGTGTGTCAGAGTAGAACTGCGCTCCATAGGGTTTTCAATGGCTGAGGTTTTGATGTAGATCACCCGGCCTTTCTTTTGAGCCACCTCTAGGTGGACTTGTACTTCCAACCTTTCAACTAGTAGTTGAGCACTTAACCGTTTGCACCATCCAGGGACTTCTTTTGTAAGATTGTTGTTGTTGTTGCTTTTGGGTACTATCAAGTCAATTCAGGCTCATAGTGGCCTCATGTGACAGAACAGAACTGCTCCATAGTGTTCGTTTGGCTGTAATCTTTATGGGAGCAGATCGCCAGGTCTTTCTCCCGTGGAGCTGCTGGATGGGTTCGAATCGCCAACCTTTCAGTTAGCAGCTGAGTTCTTAACCGTTTGTACCACCAGGGCTCTTTTTGTATGATTGTTGTTGTTGTTGTGTGCTGTTGAGTTGATCTTGACTCCTAGCTACTCAAGATGATGGAGTAGAACTACCCCACAGGGTTTCAGAGGCTGTAATATTTATGGGAGCGGATTGCTGGGTCTTCTCTCCTGCTGAGCAGCTGGTGGGTTTGAACCACCAAACTTTAGGTTTGTAGCTGTGTGCTTAACCATTGCACAACCAGGACTTCTTTTGTATGATTAGGACAATTTAAAGTGCAATAAAAAAAAAAATTATTTTATTTTATTTTTACAATAAAGTACAGTACAATTTACTGCAGAGTGGGATTTAGTAGGAGGTGGCTCTGTCTTAGATTCTTTCCAAGTGATGGAGGTCCTTCCTCCTGGAACTGCCAGAGGGTTTAACATTGGTTACAATGTCCTGATTACAGCACTGCTTTGCTGAGAATGTGGGTTTAAGGCATGGCCCCAGAGAATGATACTATAGGGAAGTTCTCATTTAATTATCTCCTTTTGGTATGGGACCCCGAGATAAGATACAGTTTGGACTGTGATGAAAAGCAATCATGCATAACTATAGTAGAATATACTACACTTCAGTTAGCTACTATTGTTGTTGTTAGGTGCCGTCGAGTTGATTTTCAACTGATAGCAACCCCATGTGACAAAGTAGAATGCCCCATAGGGTTTTCTGGGCTATAATGTTTATGGGAACAGATTACCAGGTCTTTCCTCCTGTAGAGAAGCTGGGTGAGTTTGAACCACTGACTTTTCAGTTAGCAGCCAAGAGCTTAACTATTGCACCACGAGGGCTCCATAGTTTGCTACTATGTGGATTTAAATAATCCATGTTTCTTTTCCTCAGGAATGAGCTGGCAACGACTTCCATCCCCGCTTGTAATTGCCTTGTCCTCAAAATAATATATGCATATAGTGGAAGGCCTGATAAAACTCAGCCTACACATAAGGTAAAGATGAGCCCCAAGAGACAGAAAGGGCCACACAAACCAGAGACTACATCAGCCTGAAACCAGAACAACTAGATGGTGCCTGGCTACCAGCGATGGCAGCCCTGACAGGGAACATAGTAGAGAATGCCTGATGAAGCAGAAGAACAGTGGGATGGAGATCTCAAATTCTCATAAAAAGACCAGACTTAATGGTCTGACTGAGACTAGAGGGTCCCCAGAGGTCATGGTCCCTGGACCCTTTGTTAGCCCAAGACTGGACCCATTCCCAAAGACAACCCTTCAAGCAGGGACTGGACTGGAGTATAAGAGAAAATGATACTGGAGAGGAGTGAGCTTCTTGGCTCAAGTAGACACATGAGACTATGTGGGCAACTCCTGTCTGGAGGTGAGATGAAAAGGCAGAGGGGAATAGAAGCTGGTTGAATGGACATGGGGAATACAGGGTGGAGAGGAGGAGTATGCTGTCTCATTAAGGCGAGAACAGCTACGATTATATAGCAAAGTGTGTGTAAGTTTTTGTATGAGAGACTGACTTGATTTGTAAATTTTCACTTAAAGCATGTTAAAAAAAATGAAAAAACTCAGTCTACGAGGTGTGTTAGTTTTGTACTCCCCCCTCCCCCCACCAAACCAACCAGGGCATATTATGCATCTGCTGTTTTTTAAAAGCTGGATAGGATTTCCTGTCATGATTTTCTACTGCCACATTATAGGTTCTTGGCCTGTGCTAGAAAGTGTCAATAATTTGAAACTCTTGGCACTTTCTCTTAAGTGACTAATGGCCTTTGGTCAATTAGTGCCAAGCAAGCTTCTGAGGAGGGGACTTTGGTCCAATGTGTTGGTGGTACAGCATAGGATCAACCTTTTAACTGAAACACGTCACGGTGAAATCTGAGCGAAGAGGTGTCAAGCATTTGTGGTTCCTTGTGTTTCTTCCATACCACAAAAGAATCCCGAAGTCTAACTAGCAAATGAAATTTCCTGGTACGTGGTTTTTGTCATGTTAGCGAAATAACATGGCATTTAGTGGATGAGCATGTATGGGGTGAGGGTGGGGTTGAAAGTCTGTGCAAGCGCTTATGCCATGTTCATTTCACAGTAAGTGCCCCTCCTTGAAGACGCCATCGGAATCAAGAAATGCACCCGGGGTTTGGGGTCTGTCCACATTTTCCCTCTTTTTGTCATGACCACATGTGCAATTTTTATTCCTAACAGCATCTTGGTAATGTTTGTTGCCTTTTCAATAAAAACAGAGCGGTGTACTAAAGGATGTTGTCTTGTAGTAGGAATCAGAACTGTATTCATTTTTCAGGTGCCCATCGAGAGGACTGGTGTCAATATTTGAAAAGGCGGTATCAGTGTCCTGGCCCGTGGGCATTATTGCACAGGATTGTTTGCTACAGTGATGGCCCTTTCTAGGAACAAAAAATGAGACGGCATATTGCTGGAAAATGGACTGATTTTTGCAGCTAGTGAGAAAGACATAATTGTATTTTTTTCCTAGATTATTTTTTCTGTGTTTTTCTCTTTATTGTTTTCTCAATATATTGTTATATACAAAGCCACATACCACTTACTCCTTCATTCATTTAACAGTATATATATATATTTTTTAATCTACTTTGTGACAGGAGTGATATGGCTGCCAACCAGAAGGTCGGCAGTTCGAATCCACCAGCAGCTCCTTGGAACCCTATGGTGTGGTTCTACTGTGTCCTGTAGGATTGCTATGGGCCGGAATCAACTCGATGGAAATGGGTTTGGTTTTTTTTTTTTTCTTAACGTGACAGGAAAAGTCTAAGTACTAGAGATAAAGAAATATGACCTTGAAGAGCTCACTGTCAACCAGGGGAGTTAAATAAATTAAGAATTCAAGAGAAATATAGTAGAAATATAAATAACATGGGACCACAAAGAAGAGTCTGTATAAGGATCTAGGAGGAAAGGGAGATGGGAGAAAGATGACCACAGCTTTCTGAGTCTTGAAGGGTAAGGGTAAGTGGATCAAAGGAGAATGAATGCTCCAGGTAGAGAGAAGAGCCCACAGACATTAGTCCACAGGATGTTTAGGGAGTGGCAAGTGGCATGTGAAGATGGGGCATCAGGTGTTGGAGGGATTATGGTAGAAGGTGAGGCTGACCAAGTTCTGGAGGCCAGTCGTGTAATTCACATCTTTGGTGCCACATCAAGGAATTGGGACATAATCTTGTAGGCAGTGGGGAAACACCAAAAAATTAGAAGCAGAGTGGGGTGTGATCTGATTTCTATACTAGGAAGATGACTTGAAAGGCAAAGTGAAAGTTTGGCTGGAAGCTATACTATTCTAGGTCAGAAGTAATGGCCAGAGTGACAGCGGGCATGGCAAGAAGAGGAAAGATAAAGGATATTCAGATTGTAAAATTAAGAGAACTCGTTAAGTGATTGGATGCAGATGATTAAGGAGAAGAAAGAATCAGGGATGATTTTCATGTTTCTTGCTTGGGTGATTAGCATTAACCAAGAGAAGGGTTACAGGGGGATAAGCAGGTTTGAAATAAAGATGAATTTCAGATGCCTAAATATTGGGAAGGATATCTCCATCAATGCAATAACATTGGCGAGCATTTATTGAAAGCTCAACGCTTGTAAAATATTATTGTCAATTGCATGCTTTTGCGGATTTAATCCTCACAACTATCCTCAGAGCCATTGTTTAGTTTATTTAATTAGATTAAAAGACATCCCCATATCAAAGATGTTAAAAAGTTCTTAGAATTAACACAATATGGTATTGTACCATTTTACACATGAAGGAAACTGAGGCAGAAAGATTAAGTAATTTATCCCAAGTCACAAAGTTAGCTAACAGAGGAGCTGAGATTCAACCCGAAGCAGTCTGGCTCCAGAAATTGTTCACGTGATTACTGTGCTATGTCTCCTCTTGGTACATATGGATCTTAGAAAAGAGTGATCTGAGATAGAGAAAGAGATCTCAGAGTCAATAAAAAATCATCCCTTATATGGCGGAAGCAAAGATGGCCCATCTGGTGTTTAAAACTGAAATAAAATTGATAATTATAACAGAATGCCTCTTTTGGGACAGGAACACTTCTCAAAACATCAGAGTACCTCTATTTTAAGCAAGCTTCTACAAAAACCCAAGAGGGGCAATATTAGCAGGGCTCTAAATCACAACTGCCCAAATGAAAACTGGGAGCTTCCAGAGTGAAGGCAGTGAAACAGCCGATTTTCTTGAACCACCAGCTTCTAACTTACCTGAGCACATTGCCATTTCCTCACACCTTTTGGGAAATGACAGCTGAGAGGTGGATCAGGTAGATAGAGCTTTAGAAGCAGGGATCCAGGGGTATCATCACTCAGGGGTGTCAGAAACCAGAATGGGAATCTCCTGGAGAACGTTACACACAAGTGTCCAGACTGAAGGCCCTAGGTTTGCATGTTACATTCTCAATATCTGCAGTCCTGGGAATAATTAAATTCCCTACCTGTGGGCAGATGTGTATTTGGTCACTTGCCTTTTCTTAGTAAGCAAGACAATGTCCCTCAGCACAGTGAGTCACTACTTTTGGATGCAATCCTTCTGACTCAATAGTAACCAATTTGTTTTTCAGCTTTTTTCCTTCTTTCTCTTCCTCCTCCCGCCTCCCCTTCTCCTCGGCTAGCATCATTTCCTCCCGTGATAATCAATTCCTAATGGGGGAGCGGTGGAGTGAATGTACAGGTTGTTAAAGATGAACCTCCGGTTTACAGAGTTGTGAGAGTAGTGGAAAAGAAATGCCTGGAGCCCAGTCCTCAGTTCGGTTTGAGCTTTAATCAGGCTGAGCAGGTATGCCGAGATCAATTTGGAGGGGGTGAGTTGCAGAAAAGCAGTGTTTTTTGTATCCTTCTCAGTAGGATCCAGTCCAAAAGATGAGCATAAATTGTCTTTGAAAAGAAGTCAGTAGAATAGGCAGGAAAAGAGGCATCTCCGGTAGCCAGCCTTCCAGATGGGTCAGTGTGAACAGCCCGTGAGCAGCTGTGGTTTGACCCAAACAACTGCACATGCTTGTAAGTGCCTTTCTTCCAACTTGATGATAGTGTAATGACAATAAACAGAGCAAATGAAGAAGCCATTTCAGCTATGAATGGGTTTTTGAAAGAAGAAAACCATATTTTGGAGAAGAATGATTCTAAACTTCTTTTAATTTGCTGTGATTTGGCCTCTGGAAAAAAAAAAAAAAACTGATGAGAGCTCAAATCATTCTTATTTGTTATGGTTATTCAATCCTGCCCTAGTTAAATCATCCTCACTAAACGTGTGTGTGTGTGTGTGTGTGTGTGTGTTCTTTAAACCTTGAAAAGTTGCTTATTTGTTTATAAAAGGGTACTTAGATAGGAAAGAATTCTATTTATATCTCTTTAGCTATTATTGGCATAATACAACTGTCTCTACATTTTTCCTTTTTATTTATTTTCTACCATGACCTCTTCTATCAGCCCAATGACTCGTATTAAGTACTCAGATTAGCTAGGTGATAAGCTGCCTTATGTAAATCTTTTGAAAAGGAGGTGGCTTATAAATACATTCCAAGATAAATAAAAATAGTGAAAGCACCAAAGGCATCTTTGAAGGGATGAAAGCAAGTTCTTTCCTTTCACTAGAGAAAGTTTAGTAGAGATAAGGCCTCAGACATGAAGGGAAAATATAATAATTTTCTGAAAGGTAGAAGTAGGTGGGTGTCTAGTTGGTACCTGGGTGGTTGGAACCCAGGTAGGCCTTGAGAAAGAAGCTGCTCAGAGGGTCAGCAAAAATTGCATTCTGCAGCTGCTAACAGGCTGTGAAATGCTGCCTTCCATGAGATAAGGGTTTATATTTTTCTCACTTAATGAGAAGTCCAGAGTCTGTTATGGAGGCTCCATGATATCCACAGGGATTGGGCTGTCTTCTTTCATCCTTGGGCTTACAAAATCGTTGCTGGTGCTCCAGCAATCACACCCATGACTCAGGTAGGGAAAAAGAGGAAGTGAGCAATGAGCAAAGAGGGTCTGCTAGTTGAGTCAGTCCCATTTACAGGGCTTTCCCTAAACACCCAATAACATGCCTATATGCAGCTAAGAAAGGCCGTTTTCTTAGCTGGGCATCTGCACCCCTTCCCAATAGTTCTGCTAGTAGGAAATATGGGAAAAGGGTTATTGGGTAGGATCTAGTAGTCTTTGCCACAGTGTGGTAGAAGGAAGTACAGTAGGTTAACAACACTGAAGGCAAACCATGGTTATTTTATTATTTTAGCTAGCATCATGTCTTTCAAGGGGCTAAGACGAAGATGTCGCCTGTTGGTTCAGCACAGTTTAATCCTGGACATTACATAATTAACAATACAGCATTTCACCGCCTCCAAGACTGGCTGAGTTATTGGGGCCAACAATTACAGAAAACTGAGAGATTACTGAGGAACTGAATATTGATACTAATTGCATAATTCTATAGGTGGCGTAGCGGTTAAGTGCTATGGCTGCTATCCAAAAGGTTGGCAGTTTGAATCTACCAGGTGCTCCTTGGAAGCCCTGTGGGGGCAGTTCTACTCTGTCCCGTAGGGTCACTATGAAGCAGAATTGATTCGACTGCGATGAGTTTGTTTTTTTTGGTATACTTCTGGCAAGGAGCCCTGGTGGTGTAACAGTTAGGTGCTTACTGCTAACCAAAATATCAGTGGTTTGAACCCATTTATTTATTTTTTTATGGGAGAAAGATCTGGCAATCTGCTCCCATAAAGATTAAACCCATACCAAACCAATCCCATTGCCATAGAGTTGATTCCTACTCATAACGGCCCTATGGGTCACTTCTACTCTGTCACATGGGGTCACTATGAGTTGAAAATCAACTCGATGGTATGCAACAACAACAACACTTCTAGCAAGAAGGTTGCTGTTATTATTATTATTTTGAGTGTTGTTTGAGAATGAGGAGACGAACGTGGAGCTGACTCATTTTGTTTAAACCTGTTTTTCAGAGAGCACTTAGCTGAGTCTGCTTCCCTGAATCTCATCCGATAAGGACGAAATGGCCCCCGGGGGTTCAAGAATAGAAATACTAAACCTGTAGTCACTAGACTTTCTCTAATTGATGTCAGTGGTGGAATAAAAATATTTGTGCAGTTAGTTGTGGTATTTATGCTCTAAGGAAATGCAAATCTCTAAAATCTATCTTGTAACCAACCCTCTGTCTGTTGACAACTATCTCTCTTTTCTCACGAAATGTCCAGTGATGCAGACCTGTCCCCTACCCCTACCCCATATAAATGAATGGGATTTAAGTCTCAAGTTCAGTCCCCTCAGAAAATGTTAAGAAAGACAAAAACAAACCTTTCTTAATTTCAAACAATAATTATATTATTACATCAAATGAAAGTGAGAAGTTGTCAGAAGTGTGCTGTTGTTGTGTGCTATGGAATTGATTCCGACTCATAGAGACCCTGTAGGACAGAGTAGAACTGCCTCACAGGGTTCCCTAGGGTGTAATCTTTATGGAAGCAGATGGCCAGGTTGGTGGGTTTGAGTTGCCAACCTTTTGGTTAGCAGCTGAGTGCTTAGCCATTGGGCCACCAGGGCTCCTTTGTCAGAAACGTAGTTCTACCATACCCACAGTGTTTATTTTATCTCATATCTGAGGTAACCTTCTGAGAAGAAAGAATGGGTTTCATGGTGGGGATTACTTTGCATGGTCATATTAATCTAGAATGTATCTCAGAAGAATTGTCTGACTTGTGGACTGCCAATTGACTCTGGAAAGTTTCTCTGCTTGGATTAGTTTAACTGGGCGTAAAACAAGACACACAATTGACAGTTTTTTTTTCTTTTTCTAGAGAACTTTACACATAGCTACACCCTCGTGTGAAAAATAGAAATAATTTTTGTTTTCAAAACAAAACCAATTGGACCAATTCCAAAAAATGTGGAAGGAATAAATTCAAGTGTGTGAAAGGATAAGGAGGCAGAAGGAAAAAAGAAAAGAAAAGAAAAAAAAGCCCTATTATATTTATTATTTAAGAAGGGCTTGCATCTGTTTCTAATCTATGCAGATTATCGACACATCTGGAGGTCCGGCCCGGCCTTAGGAACTGTAAATTGCTGCAGTGGCGTTCGTTTTTTTTGAATCAGCTCCTCAGACCACCCTGGAACTCATGCAACTAGTTTAGAGAGATGATGGTGATGTTTTAAATAAAGCTCCATTCTGGCATTACAAAACCAGTGCAAATGGGATTCTGTCATTTTGTGTTTTATAAATTGTCGTTTTGCATTTTTGACACCTGCAGGAAAAATAAGACAGAAGCCAAAGGCCCAATGGCTTGATAATGACAACTTAGAATAGCCACATAAAGCTATCAAGGAGACACGGGGGATGGGGGTCAGGTTAGCTACTCACATTAGCAATAGGGGACCCTAGATTTCAGCAGAAACCAAATAGGAAAGGAGAAAGTGACTGATGAAAATGCATCTTAACAGGGGCTGATGGGGGTATGCATTCTAATGAGGAAAAGGGAATTGTTAAAAAGTAATACTGATTAATTCTTTACCTCTTGGACTGATTCTTTTTGTAAACAGGAGCAAATTTTTCTCCCTATGTGGCCTGATTGTAGTAAATTTTTCCAAGGGTATGAACAATGGGAATCATGGAGTAGACCTTTAAGATTTTATAAAACAAAAACATGATGAAGCACTTACTTATTTCATTGCAAACATTTCTTAAATGGAGTAGCATAATTTAATTAAAAGTACCAGTAGACCATACATCAAAATCCTAATGCAAATTGGCAAAAACCAAACCAAACCCTCCTGTAGTTCTTTAGTCTAAAGGTACAATACAAGTAATTAGCTACACAATGTGACTTGATGAGTTTTGAGAAGAAGGCTCTTTGGTGTCCTCAGACAGGTTTTGTTTCTCTGTTTTGCTGTCATAGCAAACCTGGAAATGCTTTACTGATGAAGATAAAGTTTTACTAGACTGGGTAACGTCGAAGAGCAGACTGACATAAGAAAAAATGACATCTGGCTTTAGCATTTCTAAGAGGCAATTATGATGCTCCACTCTGAAAGGAAATGATCACATTTATAGAGCATCCGATCTATCCTAGAGACAAACTTATCTGTTGTGCTGACATTCCTGTGTCTTTAGACATCGTTTTATTACATCTCAACGAAGCAGACACATCGAATGCGTATCAATGTCTGAGATAAAAAATAAAATGTTCCCATGTATCAACCTAAAACCAATTTGTAATGTATGCTGGAGATCCTCTTCTTACAGCTTTTTTGTAGAGAAGGAATCAGAATTAGGAGGCTAGAATCCAAAATCCAAAGACCCCACCTTCCGTAAAATCATTCTGTAATAGCAATGCCCTGCCTCCATTTCAGAACAGTCTTCTGTTTTAATAGGCTAGTAGGTGTCCATTGGTATAAATGAATGACCTCTGGGAAGGGTTTCATTACAACTAAATAGGATGGCATCTTAGTGCTGTATAGCATTGACCTGAGTGATTTTAAAAAACACTATTGCTTTCAGTGTCACCTACAGTCCCTGTTATTTTCTTTCTTTTTTTTTTCAACAAGTGAAATAATTTTTAATAATATATTCATGTTGCCAAGTATTTCAAAATGTTATCATTTTAACCTACAATCAATATAAAAATTATTAATGATATATTTTACATTAATTTTGTATTAAGTTCTTAAAAATCCAGTTTATATTTTATTTTTTTATTGTACTTTAGATGAAGATTTACAGAGCAAATTAGTTTCTCATTAAACTATTAATATATATATTGTTTTGTGACATTAGTTGAGTGCCAACCCCATGACATGTCAACACTCTCCCCTTCTCAACCTTAGGTTTCCTGTTACCAGCTTTCCTGTTTTCTTCTGCCTTCTTGTCTTGGCCCCTGAGCTGATATGCCCATTTAGTCTCATTTTGTTTTATGGGCCTATCTAATCTTTGGTTGAAAGGTGAACCTCAGGAGTGACTTCAGTACTGAGTTAAAAGGGTGTCTGGGGGCCATACTCTTGGGTTTTCTCCAGTCTCTGTCAGAGCAGTAAGTCTGGTTTTTTTTTTTTTTTTTTTTTTTGGTGAGTTAGAATTTTGTTCCGTATTTTTCTCCAGCTCTGTCTGGGACCTTCTGTTGTGATCCCTGTCAAAGCAGTCAGTGGTGGCAGCTGGGTACCATCTAGTTGTGCTGGACTCAGTTTGTTGGAGGCAGTGGTAGTTGTGGTCCATTAGTCCTTTGGACTAATCTTTCCCTTGTGTCTTTGGTTTTCTTCATTCTCCCTTGCTCCAGACGAGGTGGGACCAGTGGAGTATCTTAGATGGCCGCTCGCAAACTTTTAAGACCCCAGATGCTACTCGCCAAAGTAGGATGTACAACATTTTCTTTATAAACTATATTATGCCAATTGAGCTAGATATCCCCTGAGACAGTCCTGTCATTTTCAAGCCCTGTGTCTCATGAGTGTGATTCACAAATCTAGCTCAGAACATTTCTAGTTAAATCTTAGTGTATAAGTCTCGACCAAGCACAAATGGGTCCTTAAGAGATGCACTGATGATGGAAGATAGGATTCAACCTGAAAAACTGAATTCCCCAGATAACACAAGCATTTTATTTAAGTGAAGATTTGCTCTTCTTTTAAAGTGACAGCTACTAGAAATACCAATCGTAGCCTGGCTGGAGTTTTGATTCCCTCCTTTTCCCCTGTATCTAGCAAATGATGTAGGCTATTTGACCAAAAAATGGGGGCAGGGAGGTGGGGGGTGGAGTTTTGAGAAATTTCCAAACCCAAAACCAAAACCCATTGCCATCGAGTCGATTCCATAGCAATCCTGTGGGACACAGTAGAAGTGTCCCATAGGTTTCCAAGGAGCAGCTGGTGGATTCAAACTGCTGACCTTCTGGTTAGCAGCCAAACACTCAACCACTCTGCCACCAGGGCTCCAAGAAATTTCCAATGCCCTTAATGACAGACCTTTGGGAGTGCTCATGGACACTGACAGCTAACTTGTGGGACTATTTCATTAAGACACTTTGGAAGGGCATGTCCTCAAATGTGGAAGTGTTCTTTTTCCAGGTGGATCATTTGCCTGGCCTGGAATATCCAGAAGACAACAATTTCTTACTATGTATCTAAGGGAATCAGTTTCCCTTTCAATAAACCTTTCCTTGGCCTGGTTCTTCAAGGTTCAATTTCTACGGTGTGCTGCCTCCCCAGACCCCTCTCCTCTTTCTTTCCTGCTTCTGACTGGAAAGAGGGAGCTGGTGGAATACGTCTTGGGGCAAATGCCATTGTGCACTTAAGATGAGGCAGTTCCACAATGCTAGCCCTGGAAGGCAAGGTTAAAGGTTACTAATCAAACATCCTCTTTATACAGATGAGGAAAATGAGGCCCAGAAAGGCAAAGGATAAGTGAAGTCTCTACGCATGATCCAGAGCAAAAAAATTTCCTTGAAGTTTCTGTTTTATCTTGAGTAGGAGGAAATAATTTTTTAAAAAAGCAGTCTCTTAGAATTTATTGAGTTTGTGCAGTATGAACCATACTGAACTTGATGTAGGAGAAAGAGAAAAACATGGGCTGAGCACATGTTGTTGACAGACAAATTTGACACAGGGAAAGCAGGTATTCAGTGGTCTTACAAGCAAGGGTGGACATGGAAGACCATCCATGAAGGTGACAGTTTACCATCAGATGAAAGAAATGAACTTTCCAGCCTTCCTGGGCTCACAGGTTGGATGAAATCCATACAGGAATCATCTCAAGCCTTTGTTTGTGATGAGTGGTTGGCCTATCTCATACCTAAGGAAAGGAAGATCTTTGGATAGTTGGGTCTGTGGAGGTGGGAGAATTTTCTCCCTTCGGCCATTCCAGAGGGCCTATTACTCAGCAGAACGAGTAGTCTTGATGAGGCTACTTATCATTACTTGAATCATCGTGGAGGCAATCTCTTCTTATTATTCTCTTTTCCTTCTTCCTTTTCTGTTCTCTCTTCATCACATGGTGGCTCAGGCTTTCTAGATTACCTGTTCTGATTTCAGACTCTATTGTATAAGGTCTTTCTCAATATTTTCTTTTCCTTTTTTTTTAAACTGGTGGATCACGTTTGGCTTTGATCTTTCACCAACCAGAAATTCCTATATTTTTGACTCATTCATTTATTTTACTGGGACCTTTATTAAGATGAGCTACTATATTATCAGGTATAATCCTTATATGATTTTCTGATTTTTTTCCGTTAATCTCTAAGTTTCTCTTAACCATGTTTCAGGTTCACCATATTTGTTTTAAGTTTACTTCCAATAGAATAAAATATTAAAAAAAATTAACTAGTAAGACATGTTTTATTTCATACCATAACTATAACTTTTTACTTTTCTGGATTGAGGACTTGGCATTTTATAGTTATCTAGAAGTCTTTAATTAATTTCTTATAAAATAAACTTATTATTCTGTTATATAAAAGCATTGAAACACTTCTTATGACTTTTTTTTCATTTAATGTGTTTTATTACATTATATTTTATTTGGTAACATTAATTTTTCTACTGTTACAGAAAATCTCTGGTGTCCAAATTGGGGCTTTTCAGTTCTGACCTCCAGTTTTTCTGACGATGTTCTGTATCTGAAATGTCACTCAGGGACACCCTGTTTTATAAGATTCAAATGATTTGGCTCAACCTCCCCCTTCCACATGCAGTGGGAGACTCAGAGTCCTTCTGGATATCTCTGGGGGATTGAGGAGACAGGGTACTTCGTCTTTCCTGGTCCTTCCTGGCTCTGGGTTCCTGCTTCTGCTGATTAGTTCAGATCATGACTTACTCACCCTGGGTGTGCTGAAACTATTGCACAAGGGGACCCCACATAGGACGCTGCCGGGTCTTTCTTCTCCATATACACAGGCTGTGTGTGTAGCAGACGTTCACTGAAGTGTCGCGGCAAGGGAAGATTTAAAGTATGTTTTTGTTGTTAGGTGCCATTGAGTCAGTTCTGACTCATAAGGACCTTACGTACAACAGAACAAAATGTTGCCTTGTCCCGTGCCATACTCACAGCCATTGCTGTGTTGAAGCCCATTGTTGCAACCACTGTGTCAATCCACCTTGTTGAGGGTCTTCCTCTTTTCAACGCCCCATTACAACTGACTATATAACATTGTAGTTCTCAAAAATCTATGGTCCTTGGGGATTTCTCTCTCTCCACCATTCTCAGCAGGCTGCCAGTTGCTAATCCTGTTTTCATTAGCTGGCATTGATCAGTTCTGACTCATGGTGACCCCATGCACAACAGAACGAAGCATTGCCACGTTCTGTCTCATGCCCAAGATTGTTGGTATGCCCCAGTTCAGCCACTGTGTATTTCAAGTGCCTCTCAACCTAGGAGCCTCATCTTCCAGGGCTATATTTGACAATATTCTATTGTGATCAGCACATTTTTCATTGGCTAATTTTTAGAAGTAGATTGCCAGGCCTTTTTTCCTAGTCTGTCTTAGTCTGGAAGCTCCACTAAAACAGACTAGGAAGAAAGGCCTGGTGATCTAGTTCTGAAAATCAGTCCAAATCAGGTTGCTAATACTCCTGCCATTATTCTCCACCCGTTTTCCCATCTTCTCTCTGGTTTCATCTCCACCTCTCAAATCTCATTATTTCTTATACCCAAAAATACACGGAAAGTTTAATTATCTCTTTAAATTTTGCCTTCTACCAGGGCATCTCTTCAAGGCCACAAATTTTTCACCTAAAAGTTTCAGTGTAGATAAATTTCCAACTAAAGGATTTTTTCCTTGTGACAAACTCTGGTACCAGTTGTCAATCTTTGCTGTCAGCACAATCTTCAGCCCTCCTCCAAATTACATGGATTTAAACCAGGGAAAGCCATATATTCTTTGGAATAAACCCCTGGAAATCCTTGTTCTTTTAAATTCTTTGTATTATTTTATTTAAAAATATTTTTAATATTACACTTTATCTTGCACCAAAAACCCCGTGAGAAAACTAGGAAAGCTGTGTATATTGTCAGATTCAATAAAAATCACTGTAAATGGAAGTGAAAACAGGTTAGCTTTTAAAAAGTTGTTTGACATCCATTATTTCAAAAAGTTATACCCCATTGTTGCATCAAATCTTGTTCCTTTTTCCCCCTCTGAAGATTCAGAGTTATAGATCCCATTTCTATTTTTTATGGTTAGAATCAACTTAGGAAAATATGTTTATCAAAACCTAGGTCTATATCAACCTCAAGAATGAAAAAGTATAGATTCTTCCTGGGCGAAATGAGATATTTAACATACCTCCCCAACTCCAAGACTGTTGAAAAAATCTGAAGGACTCAGTTGCAGTCTCATATTGTTATTATTTTATATAACGTACTTTAAATTTTAAGAAGTCCCCTTCCTTTCAAACAAGTGTACCAAGTTTCACAATTTTATTAACAATACTTGTTTAGACTTAGTTTTAGTTTTACCAACTCCTTTGGCCACTATTCTTTCTTTTACGGGATATCGTTCCCTTTTCTTGAATTACATATTTAAAGAAAACAAAAACTAAAGAACCTTCTATTTTACGTCTGCCTTGAGCACCTAATGAGCCAGGGCAGCAATTTCCCCCCGTCTCAGCTGGCCCTGCCATCTACACCTAGAAATTACAGACTGTGAACGATGCCAGGTTTTCCCTAGTGTCATCTTTGACACTGGGGCTGAAGGTTAAACTGGTTCTGAATTTTTTCCGCAGATTTTGGGGGCCCATCCTTGTCTGTAGGCCTGTTCCGATCTGGAGTGCCTAGGTCAGGGCCTGGATGGGAGGCAGACCTGGCGGGCTTCTCCTCTGCTGAGTGGTTGCTGTATTAACATTCCCCATCACCTGTGCTGCTTCCTACTGAAACATCGAAATTCTCTAGCTCTCTCCTGTTTTGTTTCAAGAGCTGTAGAGAGTAACATTCAGGAGCTTAGGGCACCCGATAGTTCTAGCTTTGTATCTTGAGCCGGTGTTTTTTAATTCACTTTTCTATGCTTTTCACCCTACCGCCTCCCTTATCTGTTTGATTTTGTTCTTGGCATAGTTAAAATACACACACACACACATACACACTCCACACTCATCCAAAAGGGAAAGGACATAGATGGGGAGTTGGTAAATAAAATAATATGAAAACTAGTTTCCAGGAATCTATCTCAGAGTATAGACAGTCCCTGGGTTACAAACATTTCATTTATGTACAACCCTTAGTTATGAACAAACCCCCATAAAGCCTATTAAATTAAAAATTCAAGGTACGTACAGTGGTTCGACGTAACAAATAGGCACTATTTTTCTACGTACATCAAAACATTTTTACTATTATTACTGTATTATTCTGTTAAAGGTGTTTTGGTCAATCTGAAAGTGTTTCTTTGATGTTTTTTATGCATAGAAACGTATACTATATACTGTATACTAAGACAAACGTTTCACTAACTGAGGTTAGATCCGAACCATACCTAACTGTTCTGATTTACATACAAATTTGACTTAAAGACAGACTTAGGAACGGAATTCATTTATAATGTGGGGACTCCTTGTAGTCTCTACAACCACTCGAAAACACTTACATTTCATATTTTTCTTTGCCAAATCAAAAATAGTCTGTGCCCTCCCGGATATTATATCATAGATGGGGAAAGAAGACAGGGTGTGGAAAAGGCTGAGTTCCTATCCCTACCCCATCACTAATAGTTGTGTGACCTTGGATGAGTCACTTAATTCCTCAGAGACTTATCTCTGATTCTTCTGTGAGAAAAACGGAGTTTTCATTAAGAGCCACGTAGTTTGGCAGCAAGGAAGATGGAAAAAGGTAAGAAACAATTAAGTTGCTGCCCTCAAGGGCTGTAACCCACAGACCAGGGAGGCAAGACTAGCGCACGAGATGATGTGAGAACACCCATGTCCTGTGTGACAAGTTACAACTCCGTCAGCTCATTCAAGGTTAGAGAAAGATACAAGACAATGGGAGAGGAGAGAGACATTGTGTAACATCAAATGAGCTCAAAATATACTGATTTTAATACTTGTTTTGAGCTCTGATCTCAGTTTTAATATAGCAGGTGGGACAGAAAATTGGCAACAGTGAGAAAAGAAAGTTCTGGAACAGGTGGGGTGGCCACCTGGGCAGCCAGCCAGTGTCCAGCAGCCACATTCGTCCCAGAACAGTGTATGTAACGTCCACTCACTCCGGTTGTGAGCGTTCTGCTGTCAGATAGGATGTGATCCCACTTCATACAGTGTCTTCCATATGTCTCAAAATATTGACAGCCTTAAGAAATGATGTAAAAGAGCAAATAAAGACTAAGGAAGAGAGAGATTACCCAGGACAAACAAGAAGGATGGAGGCCAGCTGCTCTCCATTCTTCCTGAGGACAAAGAGTTCCCTCCTCTGAATGGTCCCAGCACATTATCTTATTGCACTTAGCACTTTCTACCTTGGATTGTGGTTATTTATGTACGAGGCTTATCTTCCCTCCTGAACTGTAAGTGTCTGAAGCTCGGAGCCTAACTCTTTTGTCTTTGGATTCCCTCAGTCTGAGACTTGTACTTCATAGGAACTCAGTGACTGTGTGTTGAAAGAATAAAGGGGCTGCAAATGGCAGTAGCAGGGATTTAAATCACGTCACGTTAAAGACGGTTTTCTTGAGGATTGTTGAATCAGCGAATGATTTACTGAGGGAATGTTATCTTCTTCTCTAGAGGTCTTAAAAAAAAGTTCTCATCAATTTGAAATGATTTAAATATGGTATTGCATATGGCCAGAGGGAGAGAGCAGCTGAGCTCTCAGGATCCCTTCCAGGACTCGGAGTTCTGATTCTGTGATGGAAAACATTGGCTTCAGCTTCTTGCTCCCTCTTTCTCCCTCTTGCCTTACTTCTCTGTAAACCATGGAAAAATCAAACTGAGAATAATACATTAAAGGTAGGATTTTTTTGCATCTTGTCTCTTCAAGAAGTCTCCTGTGACCTGAAAGTGAGGTCTGATTTGGGATTATTCACCAAAACAAGGTCCACCCCTTATCTGAGGCCATGGCAGGTATCTTTCTACTTGCTTCGATGACTGTGCACTTAGGAGGAAATCAGATGGTAGGCTGCCTCCTTCATCTGACCTGGACAACACTGAGGCCATTAACAAGGTGAAGGCTTTTTGGACACATGGTTTTCTAGAAAGCTTCCAAATAGAGACTCTAACCTTGGCATGAAGATATCCAAGGCAACCGACATATTTCCGGTTGTCCTTGGTTGTAACCACTCGTGCCAGGAGTGATATGCAGAGGCTGGGAATTTTTTTTCCCCCTTTCCTACTTCAAACCTGCGGCCCTAGGTGAAAACAAAGAGATTTCTCACAAGGGAACTGCATTCTTCCATTCAACAATAAAATTATGTTTCTCTACTTGAAGGGAACTTTTCCTACTAAGTCTAATTTTCACTACTAAGTCTAATTTGGAATGAGATGTTCAGGATCATTGAAGGTGCACCTTTCTCCTTTTTTTTTTAAATTGTGGTAAATACGTATAAGAAAACATTTGCCATTTCAACATTTTTTACACGTACAATTCAGTGCCATTAATTAGGTTAATCACGTTGTACGACCATCACCATTACCCGTTTCCAAATTTTTCCCTCACCCTTAACAGAAGCATACTGCCCCCTAAGCAATGACTACCCTTTCCCCCATCCCTCCCACCCCTGGTAACCACTAATAAGCTTTGGGCTCTATACATTTGCCTGTTTCATGTAAGTGGGGTCATGCAATATTTGTCCTTTTGTGACTGACTAATGTCACTCAGCATGATGTATGCAAGGTTGGCCCATGCCGAACCGTATCTCTTTATCCATTCATTGCACGTATGTAATGCATTTTGTTTATCCATTCATCTGTTGATGGACATTTAGGTTGTTTTCACCTTTTGGCTATCGTGAATGATGCTGCACTGAACGTTGGCGCACATGTGTCTGTGTTGTTGCTTTCAAGTCTCTTGGGTACATACCTAAGAGTGTAATTGCTGGGTCATATGGTAATTATATGTTTAACTTTTCGAGGAACCACCAAACTGTTTTCCACAGTGACCACACCATTTTACAATACCCTGAAGGCTCATCTTTCTATTTTTGATTTCTTACTTCATTCGAGATCCAGAGATTCCTAGCTTTCCTACATTTTGCAGACTTCGCATTTGAAAAATGGAAATAAAGGATGGAGAACTGCTGGTGTTTCGATGAGACCGGTTTGTTGGGAGAGAAAAGAGAAGGGTGATTCAATATTGAACTAAAAGATACTGAGCACCTACTCTGGGTTGTACACTGTTATTAGAAGCTGAGGGTCAAATGGGAACAAGTGTGGTTTCTGCTGTCATGGGACTTGTGTATTATGAAGAAGACAGACAATTGCATCATTAATAACAGTAAAGCATGTTAGGATAGGAAAAGAAAAAGATGCCAGGGAGAAAAGTGACTTGAGCAGCCAATGTGACGGGGCCGACTTGAGGGATGAGTTAGGCAGGTAAGGAGGAAGCAAGGCCCCAAGGGATGCAGGTCTCCCCAGCAGAAAGAATATCTGGTGGCTGGGCCAACCTTGGCATCCTTTGTAAGCAGTTTCTGCTGTCCTCTGAGTCTGGGAAGTAGGTAACTATTAGCCTTTTAAAGTACAGAGTGAAGCTGGGCTACATTACACTCCTGCTAGACAAAATAGTCTCTGACTGCCAGGATAGCTGTGCCTGGAGGGGTAATTGCTCGCTTCTGGAGTGGGGCGGTCTGTTCTCCAATATTGCAGTCACTGCCACATGTGGCTATTGAGCACGTGTAAGAGGAAAATTATGCTCCTTTTAAGGGGGCGGGGTTCACCCTCAAAGAACAACTGAATTACAGTTTGGTTCTCAGCATGGTTTTGGTTTCTTAGTTCGAGGCCAAAGAGTGCAGGCGTGCAGCTGCTTCCTTTCCATTTTCTTCTTTTACTGCGTGAGGGGCAACCTTGATCTGAATAGTGAAGAGGGCTGGAGAGAACTTACTGTTGGGAGTTTCAGATATAGTGTTAGTGAAAAGATATGGCAGTTTTCTTTCAGCTTGCTCTTGAATTGATCTAGAATTTGTTAATGATAGCCATGTCTCCCTCCTGTCCCTCTTTCAGCCTCCTCCACTTCGGTGCAGCTTCAGAGCTCTGTAAGGAACTTAGGAAGATTATAGGTTGCAGTTGTTGCCAACACTGTTCCCAAACTCCCCCCGCTGCCAGTGCCTAGTGGGCCTAGTTTTACCTCTTACCCTGTCGCTCCAGGTCCCCACTGGAGCAAAGGCAGTGAGCATGGTGGAGACATGCCTCCAGATTGCAATAAGCCACTCAGGGTCAGTGCCATTTGGTCATGGAAAGACAGATATTCAACTACACATATCTGGAAGTTTTAATTGTATAGACTGGTGCTATCTAATGCAGTAGCCACTAACCACATGTGGCTATTAAGCACTTGAAATGTGGCCAGTTTGTATTGAGAAGTGCTGTGAGTAGGAAATACGTACCATGTTTTCAGAGATATAGTACAAATCGTTGTTGTTAGCTGCTGTTGAGTAGACTTGGATTCATGATGACCTTATGTATAAGAGAACAAAATGTTGCCTGGTCCTGCACCGTCTCTCTGATTATTGACGTTTGAGTCCATTGTTGTGGCTCTTGTGTGAACCAGTCTTGTAGAAGATTTTCCTCATTTTCGCTGATGTCCTTGTCTAGGCATTGGTCTTTCTTGATGACATGTCCAAAGTAAGCAAGCCAAAGTCTTACCATTCTTGCTTCTAAGGAATATTCTGGATGTATTCTTCTATGACTGGTTTGTTTTTTTGGCAGTCTGGTATATTCAATAGGCTTTGCCAACACCTCAGTTTGAATGCATTAATTCTGTCTTCCTTTTTTATTATCCAACTTTGGCATGCATCTGAGGCGACTGAAAAGACCATGGCTTGGGTCAGATGCACTTAGTCATCAAAGTGACATCTTTGCTTTTTTACACTTTAAAAATGTCTTTTGAAGTAGATTTGCCCAATGCAATATGTCCTTTGATTTCTTGGCTGTTGCTTCCATAGATGTTGATAGTACAAATAAAGAGTGTAAAAATTGGTTAATAACTTTTAAATTGATTCCATGTTGAAGTGATACTATTTGATATCTAATGGGTTAAATAACATATATTATTAAAATTAATAATATCATCTGTTTCTATTTACTTTTCTTCAATGTGGCTACTAAACCAAAAAATCAAACCTGTTGTCATTGAGTTGATTCCGACAGGACAGAGTAGAACTGCTCCATAGTTTCTAAGGAGCACCTGGTGGATTAAAACTGCTGACCTTTTGGTTAGCAGCCATAGCACTTAGGCACTACTCCATCAGGGTTTCCATGTGGCTACTAGAATGTTTAAATTACTTATGTGGCTTGCATTGTATTTTGATCGGAAGGTGCTTGTCTAGTCAAAGCACTGAAGAAGGATGGGGACAATTCTTCTCATTAGATTTTCTACTTCGCTCCATTTCTTGTAAGTACTAGAATAGTTCATTTTGGCAACACTGCTATGCTGCTTTGAAAAGTTCACATGCCCTTCCCCATGTGTTTCTTGTGTTTTCAATAAGATGAGTAATATCTTGAGTGCCTTTAAGTCATAGAGTTGACAAACCCAAAATGAGTGATAACTGTTGTGTCAGGTATGGTTCTGGCTTCTGAGATTGCAAAATTGAACAAGTCTTGACCGTGGCCCTAGGAACTTGCTGTCTAGTGATGAGGCAGGTAAGTACATAGTTGCTGGGATAAAATATGAGAAGTGCTGCAGTAGAAGCAAGCCCAGGACCTGGGCACTCCATCGTGGGAAGTGGGATCTGGAAGGACAGGATCTTCCACTGAATCACCCATTTCTATAATCTCCCCAGCCCTACTTAACCATTTTTATATGTAACTCATTTTTATCACACAGCTTAAAGGTTATCATTGTAAAAAAGATGAATATACATATGTATACACATATATATATATATAAAGCAGAAATCTCAAACTCTCCTGAGTTGCCACAGTTTAGCATTTGGCTATAATCCTTTCCAGGAATAAGCCTTTAAGGTGTAAGTTTCAGAATTCAAACTCAGATCAGGTACAGCAGAAAAGGGAATTTGTGCCCTTCAATGGCGGGAACCAGAGATGATTCAAACTATTGCCAACTCTCTTTCTATCCCTCTTTCTCCATTTTTCATCTATACTTCCTTCACTGCTGACTTCATTTCCAGGCAGACTTTCTGCTCATTCTGAAAATAAGAATCTGGCAGTTTAGGTCTACATGATCCTTTCTGCCCAAAAATCTCAGTAGAGGAGAGAGAGAAAGAGAGAGAGAGAGAGAGAGAAACCACTGGATCAATCACTGTGGTCAAGAAGAAGGATCGTCCAATTTGTCTACTCGACAAAACCCATGGTTTGGGAATAGGAAAACACTTGTTCTCCACAGACAAAGGGGCAGGGGGAAAGAAAAAGATATGTTTGTCTGTCTGTCTACTATCTATCCATCAAATTGCCTACCTATTTATTTATTTGGCATAAAGAACTGTTTGGGGGAAGGAGGGGATACAAAAATACCTAATGCGCCTTAAAGTAATAATGTAGGTTCATTTTACTGAGTAGGGTAAGGCCAAAGCCAGGTCAATAGGAGAAATGTCCTTGCCTCCATATGACATTCCAAGAAGGGCCTTATTGCTCCCCTTGGTGAGGTGCGCTTACCTCTTAGGTGACCTAGTGAGGAAATCAGTTGCAGCTCTTTCTGGTAGAGTCTGAATCAAACTTGGAATCTTCACGTTCACTCTTGCTCATCTCCCATTATCTACCAAAAGAGAGCTGCCATGACTTCTTAGCCAAGGCTGGAGGTGCTGCTTGGTTTTGCTAGCTGCAGGAAAGACTAAGGAGTAGAATCTTTGCTTTCTGTTAGAGAAGGGGGTGCTACATTTCCCAACGGAGGGAGCGGGACACAGGACTGGCAGACCTAAGGAAAGAGCCATAGGTGGTGGTGAGGATCTGGAGAGACACCATCCAGGAGGGAGAGAGCATTTTCTGGGGAAACTCTCATTGCCAAAGCCTAAGTCTAGCAGAGCCTTCTGTTGTGGCTCAAGGGAACACGTACATTTCTCACTCACTGTCCTATAGCTTGGAGGTTGCCCTGACCCTGCAGTAGCTGCATTGTCTCCTAACTAGGCAGGGACTGAGAGAGGGAAGGACCATATCTGCCTTTATTCTTTGGGCGGGATCTGAGGGAGAAGGGGTATCAGCCCTAAGTGGAGGCAGATTTTAATTAGAGACCTGTCTGGCAGCAATGGCCAAGAAGTCTTCCTAAGTATGAGATAATAGGAATGAATTCATTGATCTGTACCTTCTTCTGCTGAAAGGATTAGTGAAATATAACTGTGGCCTGAAAAGAAGAGGTCCTGACATTTCTATATATATAGTATATGTAACCTGGATATCTCAGGACCTCCCCTGTCCAGCTCATAGCATATATATAGTCACTTGGGTTGATGGCATGCTTTTATAATAATTGGCCAGTTTCTAGCAGAGAGAACCTAGGGTGTCAAGTGCTGAAACCTGAGTGTCCTCAATGGCATTAGATCTCATGCCCCATTTAGGGTGTCCGCCAGCTGTTCTGCATGGTACCTTGAAAGGATACCTTTTTTGGTCTATTCCAGGATTCATATGGTTCCTGATAAAATACAGACAACATGTTTCGACTGCACAAAGGTAAAATGACTCAAGCAAATAACAAATGGGCACAATGAATAAAGAGCAACCTTTGCCTCTAAAATTGATACACCACCTGTTAATCTGTTCATGTAGAACACGGTTCTTAGACTAACACAACATGATAAAACCTGATTTACAGAACAATGTACTTGGTAAAATAAGTGATTGCAAAACACTTTGAATGTATAAAGTATTATATGGACGCTTAATGATCATGGCGATTATTTTACAACTTAATTGTGGGAAAATTAAAAGGAATAGAGTGGCTTAACGAATTCAAAAATTTATCAGACTGTGTACTTACTAGGAAGGTGATAAAAAGGAGAGTTTGTAGTTTAACGTCCCTTTCTGTGAATGTTAAACCTACAATCAGACTTCTCAGCATTTTTAAAACTGGAGACTTCATGTCCTTAGAGTTACAAAATGATTTCGATTGTACAGCTAGTTAGCTTTAAGTAAAATATATTTTGCATTACGTAAAGAATAATCTATAAAAGATTAAAGAAACAAAAACATTATGGGCTGGTGTGGCACCAAGGATGGCAAAATCAGACTGATGAAATATGTATGTGAAGAAGATTCCTGAATTTGGGATGTAGCTGTACACATACGACGAGAGCTTGAGGAAACCAAACTTGTATTCTTAACTCAGCTGTGAGCACCGCTGAAATTGGTGTGTTCTTCTCCAATTTGTATATTGCAATCATAATACAGTGATTATAACCCTGGGCTTTGGGGTGGATTTACCAAAGGCAATAATGCTTGCTATACATTTTAAGTCAAGAATAACAAAACACTAGTCATTTGTTCCACCCATAGAATTTCCCTGCTGATCCTCAGAGCTCTATGGAGCGAGTTAAATGCAAATGGGTATATGAGTTTTATTATATTTGGCCACCAAGTCTATTAAAGAAATAGCTTACCATGCTCGTTCACTAGATGTGCTTTTGGCCTTGGGATTTTTATACCTTTGGTCCTTGGTTACGATAGTTCATACATAATAAAGAGAGATTAAAGTTGTTTCCCGTCATGAGATGAATAATATTTAACATAGATATTCAACGTATCTAACTGGTAACCTTTGACCAAATCACTGGAATAATTTGATCTTTTTAATCAGATTTCATTCTGCTCTGACATGAATTGATTCACCACATCAAACTGAAGTGTTCAAATGGGCATTTAAGCTCACATGGCTTTCCTAACCTAGAAGGAAGGTCAACGGCCAAATAATCTTTCATATTTGCAGTTCAGATTTACTCTCTCACAAACATTTTGCAACCCATCTGCACAGGACTTACACCTTTGAGGTATAATCCCAAGCAATTTATCACTTTTTCTGTACACTGAAATTAAATGGCTTAATTCTCAAGGGATTAGTTGAGAAAACATTTGCTGTTTCGGCCGAGCCTCTATAATCTATATTTCTTCAAGTCGTTAAAACATCAAATTGAAAGAGGGTCAAGCAAAGCAGCAATAAAGTTCAAAGAGAGTAAACTGTATTCTCCCCAGTTATTACAATTTTTTATCAGTCTCATTGATCCCAGATAATAAGTGCACATTGCTGTAAACTTCAGAAATTCAGGAAGATTTTAGGAGAATCAGTTTTAGGAATAAATACATCACTCAAAAGAGGATTTTGCTAGCAAGGTCAAGAGCTTGCTCTCTCTGAAAGAAAAAAATGCTGGGCTTGTATTTTCTGTATTCGTGCAGATCTGTGTTTGAGATTCTCACACATTTAAAATAACATATCTGTGCGAAGTACTTTTGAAAAACTAGTGTCTGTAGCTGAGCAGCACAATTGACGAATTAATGAACTCACCTTGAATTACAAGAGCTAATTGTTGGTATCCCACTGCTGCCAGACCAGAGTTTGGAAACCCTGGTGGCATAGTGGTTAAGAGTTGGCTGCTAACCAAAATGTCGGCAGTTCGAATCCACCAGGCACTCCTTGGAAACTCTATGTGGCAGTTCTACCCTGTCCTATAGGGTTGCTGTGAGTTGGAATGGACTCCACGGCAATGGGGTAATCCTTGGTTAATATAAGCAAAGCCTCAGGGCTTTATTGGAAGTGTTAGCATTTGAAAGCTTTGGTGGCTTTGAATTTCCTCAGCTAAAACACTCAAGACTTGGGAAATGCATACATACTTGTAAAATCTAGACATCTACTAATGCCCGTCCATAAGCTGTAATCAAGGCCTGAGTCTGTTAGCAAAACAAATAAGCAATCTTTGGAAATGAAAGGTAAATATAAGAATTCATGAAGATACTATTTGCTGTTTTACATTACAGCTGTTAGCTCAAATTTGGCCCTCAGCGATGATAAGGACCACATTTGGGCTAACAAATTTGTGTGTGTAAGCACATGTACACATGCAAATATTACCTCTGGGTGGAATTCAGCCTTTTGAGTAGTTTTGGAAAAGAATAACGTGTTAACAGTTTTACCTGTAACATTTGCATAGACACAGTCCTTTCCTGTCCTGGTTTGGAATGCCTTCTTCCTTATTTCTTCCTAGCCACTGCCTCCCTGACACCTTACAGAACCAGCTATTTCCCCACATTGCATGTCTGCCTGCGTTGGAGCTGTTTTCCTCCCACCAAGGCCCTGCAGGGCCTGACAAGAGCAGAGGCTAGGAGACAGCCAGTCACCAAATGGCTGTTGCAGGTTGTGCAGTGATGCAGTCATCATCAACGGGGAGGACAGAACTGCCTGAGGGACTTCCTGTTGGTGACGGAGAAACAATTGCCCCCTGTACCAGCCAGTGGAAACTCCTTGACCAGATAAAGGCCTTGAGCCAGTTATACTTGAGATGGGCAGAATTGCAAAATGCAGCAGGCATTTCAAATAGCAACCATAAAGTTGCAGGACAACTATATAACAAAATTCAATTGCTTAACGGTATACATGCAGTTATGATTTTACATGTATTAAAAAAACTCGAGAAATGGATACACCAAATTTTGACAGTGCTCTGATGCAGGCACTGTGGTAGGTGCTGAAGGCAAAGGTGACTTCCATGTGGTTTCCAGCACTTTACAGTCTGGAAGGGAAGATCATTAAAAGGACCTGCTTTGAAGCCAGGATGGAGGACTGTGCAGGCTGCCAAATAGCACTCCTGACCCCTAGTTTGGGCTCTTTCTCTTGGTTCCTGGGTGTGTGGTGTGTTCACGGTAGTGCTTTATGAAGGTTTAATGGGCTGGGATTGCAGGATGGATTAGACTTGAGGGAGTGGAGCTGGGGTTAGGAAGGCCAATTTGGAGGCTATTGTGAGAGCCGAGAGTTGCTGAGGACCTGGTTTAGGGCAACCTTGGTGGGAAATAAAAGAAAAGATCAGATACATACGTTTTAAACACACACGTGATCTTTTCACAAACATAAACTCCTTTGAATCACAAACTATGCAGCTCAAAGTGATTTTTGTGGAGTCCAAATGAGTCGGAATTGACATGACGGAAATGGGTTTGGTTTGTTCTTTATTTTATTTTATTTTATTTATTTTTTTAAAGCTTATGCATTGTGTAGCTGCCACCTCTCTGCCAGTGGAGGCATGCGTGGTACTATGATGAACAGTTTTCAGAGAAGCTTCCAGAACAAGACAGACTAGGAAGAAAGCCCTGGCAATTTACTTCTGAAAATCAGCCAATGCAAACCCTGTGGATCATAACAGTCCAACCTGAAACCCCATTATGTGGATTGTGCAGGACTGGGAAGTACTTTGTTCTTTTCTGTATTGGGTTGCCATGAGTCCTGGCCAACTCCATGGCAGCTAACAACAACAAGAGCTTATGCAGTTTTGGACCCCTGTCTAAAGAAAAAAAAAACAAAAACAAATATAAAATTAGTTTTAAAAATAAATATTTATTGTGAATGAGACAAGCATTAAAAAAATCTAATATCACAAACACCACACATTTAGACACATAACATGTTACCATTTTTTTTCTAAATTTTATTTATTTTGCTGTTGTTGTTGAGAATATACCCCCAATTCAACAGTTTCCATGTGTATACTTTAGGCACATTGATGGCATTTTTTGAGTTGTGCAACCATTCTCACCCTCATTTTCTGAGTTGTTATTCCCTCATTAACATAAATTTATTGCCCCCTAAGGTGCCTGTCTAATCTTTTGAGTTGCTGTTGTCAATTTGATCTCATATAGATAATTCTCAAAAGAGCATAATCTCAAGGCAGACCTATTTTGTTAGTTAAGCTAAACTAGTGTTTGGTTTTGAAAATTCAGGGAGTATTTTTGATTTAAGGTTAAAAGATTAGCTCAGGGCATTCATTTCAGGGGTTCATCCAAACTTTATGGATCCAGGAAGTCTGGAGTCCATGAGAATTTTAAATTCTGTTCTACATTTTTCCCCTTTTGATCAGGATTTTTCTTTGGAATCTTTGATCAAAATTTTCAGTAATGGTAACCAGGGACCATCCAGTTCCTCTGGTCTCATACCAAGCGAGGCAGTTGTACCTGGAGGCAATTAGTCACACATTACATTTCGTCTCCCTATTCCTGATTCTCCTTCTTCCTTTGTTGCTCCAGGTGAATAGAAACCAAAATTGTTGTGTTTTGGATGGTCACTTGTAAGCTTTTAAGACCCCAGTCACTACACAAAGAAGTAATAGGTAGAACAGAAGCACTAAACACGTTATTAGGCCAATTAACTGGGATGTCCCATGAGAACGTAACTCTAATCCTCCAAACCAAGGAACCAAATCATATGAGGTGTTTGGTTGTAGATAAGCAGCCTCAGCAGCCACTCTTTTTTTTTTTTTTTTTGGTCATTGTTGTAAATATATCTATCACATATCTTTTGCCAATTCAACTTTTCAGAAGTGTACAACTTATTGAAAGCAATTATAATAATCAGTTGTGCAATCTTACCCTTAATCAATGCTGTTTTTCCGTCACCTTAATTGGCCCTTTCCCCCTCCCCTCCCACCCCGGTAACCACTAATAACCATTGGTCTCTTTACATTTGTCTTTTTGTATAAGTGAGGTCATAGAATATTTGTCCTTCTGTAATACACTTTCTTCACTCAGCATGATGTCTTCCAGCTCCATCCATACAGTAGAATGTATCCAGACTTCATTTCTCTTACTGATTGAGTAGTATTCCACTCTATGTATATACCATATTTTGTTTATCCATTCATCTGCTGATGGACATTTAGGTTGTTTCTAATTTTGGCTGTTGTGAATAGTGCTACAATAAACATTGGTGTATAAATCTCTCTCTGAGTTTCCACTTTGAAGTCTTTTGGGTATATACCTAGGAGTAGAATTACTGGGTTATGGTTTTTTTTTTTTTGGTTATGGTAGTTCTGGAAACCCTGGTGGTGTAGTGGATACAGCTACAGCTCTTAACTAAAAGGTCAGTGGTTCAAATTCACCAGGCATTCCTTGGAAAACCTATGGGGCAGTTCTACTCTGACCTAAAGGGTCGCTATGAGTCGGAATCCACTCGACAGCAACTGTTTTTTTTTTTTTTTTTTTAATGGTAGCTCTATTTTTGGTTTTTTGAGAAACTGCCACACTTTTTCACAATGGCTGTACCATTTTGCATTCCCACCCTCAATGGGTAAGGATTCTGATTTCCCCACATCCTCGCCTACATTTGTTATTTTATTTTTTTTATCTTAGCCAACCTAGTGGGAGTGAAGTGGTATCTCATTGCAGTTTTGATTTGTACCTCTCTGATGGCTAATGATGCTGAACATCTTTTCATGTGTTTGGTGGTCACTTGAATATCCTCTTTGGTGAAATGTCTGTTCAAGTTCTTTGCCCACTTTATGATTGGGTTGTCTTTTTGTTGTTAAGTTGTTGAAGTTTTATATATATTTTGGGTATTAGATTTTTGTCAGAGATATGGTTTCTGAAGTTATTCTCCCAGCCTGTAGCTTTTCTTTTCACTTTTTTGGTAGTCTTTTGATGAACAAAAGTATTAATTTTTATGAGGTATATAACATATTATTTTTATTAATGAACTGCCTGACACACTTCTGTAATACTTTTTTTCTCCTACATTTTCTGGCTTTGTATTCTTTGATCACCTCTTCATGTGACAATACTTTTGTAAACTTATTTTCTGTAGAGACTGGAAAGATAATTCAGTCTTTCTTCTAGCAAGTGTTGATAAAAATGTGTGGCTTTTTTTTTTTTTTGATAGGACATGTAAAACATGTAAGCTTACTGCTATAAAATTGTACCCTACATGTAAACAAATTCTGATTGATGATTTTGTGTAATTACTATCAGAAAAAGGAAAAAAAAAAAAAATGGTGAGTGTATAATTGTACTTGCTTCTTTTTTTGAGCGTATTCCTGACAAAAGGTACTCTTTTGACTCAAAGCTGATGTGAATCCGATACTTTATTTATGATTTCACATGGTGATGATAAGAAGAATTTCACAGACTAGCTTTTGGCTCTCTATATTTAAATCATGTTGCTTCTCCAGTACCACAAATTTAGGACACATTTACACTTCCATAGATCAAACAGCCTTTGGCCCTGCCTTTTTGCATCACAACATGGTGTAAGTAGGCATGGGGTAAGTGGATATTTGAGGCATTCTTTCTTTACAAGGAGGGACATGACTGCCAAACAAATGAATATATCCCACTGGATTCAAAGTAAATGCATCTTCAAGTCAACCTTCTCTTTAACCCAGGGTTTCTCAACCATGGCGCTATGGACATTTTCGCTGGGTTATTCTTTGCTGTGGGGCCTGTCTTCTGTATTGTAGGATGTTTAACAACATCCCTGACCTGGACTTACTAGAAGACAATGGCAACCTCTCCACTCCCCAAACTCCCAGGTATGACAGTCAAAAAGGTCTCCAGACATTACCAAATGTCTCCTGGGGGCAAAATTGCTCCCATTGGAGAACCACTGCCTTTGCCAGATTCCCGGAATGCCGCGGCCACTCCAATACCACAGAACAAGAGGAGACTGTGACAAAGCAGAAGTTGCCATGGGAAGAGACAGCAGTCTTTCCAAATAGCAGTTCAAATATCTTACTTTTACGAATTTTACAAAAACATATGTAAACACATTCCTGAGTGCTTTCCAAGGCCTTGGCAGGGGCCTGCACAAGTAAAGGGCCCATTAGCTTCAGAGGAAATTTGCCTCTGGGCAAAAAAAAAAAGTGTCTAAGCAATGCCAATGGTGTGACATTTGTGGTTAGTCCCGTGGTCCAGGACTGGGTTATTCTTGCCTTGAAAGAGACAAGATTTTATGCAAATCCATCATTTTGGTGAATGAATCATAGATAGGACTTGATCTCTCATGGATCAATCTTTTGCAAAAAAAAAAAAAAAACGAAAAACAAAAAACACTGAAATGGCCCAGAAATTGAAATAACCTCCTTGACCCAATATGAAAGCATGAAATCCCTGAACTTCTTGGGTTGGCTAACAATGCAAAGTGCCTCCCATTATTAAATGTCTTAAGGCATCATATACCCAAGCTTTCACTCATCAGCATGGATTTGTGTTTAAAAAGGATTTCATGTCTTAAATTCTGCTTACCAAACAATACAAACGCTATCCCTCTGCTAGCCTATCAATTTCATTTAGTCACTGAAAATCTCCCCTAAAACATCACTTTCCTCCCATTGGGAAGCTCTGGGTTTTCAGAGTTGTGGGTAAACAGCCAGTGACATTTCTAATCTCTGATCCATCTTGTCCCATAGCAACCTGGGGCATAGTGCTCATGTTTTCTCTTCCGATGCATCGTTTTTTCCTTTTAGTTCAAGTATGGTAAGTTTGAAAGTTTCCAAATGAGTGTCTAATAAGAAACTAAGCTAAAATAAAATAACTCTAACACACCTGTAATGGATTGAATTGGGTCCCTCAAAAATATGTGTCAGCTTGGTTAGGCCACGTGTGGTTGTCCTCCATTTTGTGATTTTCCTAGTGTTATAAATCGTAATCCCTGCCTGTGGTTAAAAAGGATTAGGGTGGGATGTAACACTCTTGCTCAGGTCACATCCCTGATCTAATGTAAAAGGTATTTCCCTGGGGTGTGGCCTGCACCACCTCTTATCTCTCAAGAGATAAAAAGGAAAAGGAAGCAAGCAGAGAGCTGGGAAACCTCATACCAGCAAGAACGCAGTGCCGGGAGCAGAGCACATTCTTTGGACCTGAGATTCCTGTGCTGAGATGCTCCCAGACCAAGGGAAGACTGTAGACAAGGACGTTCCTCCAGAGCTGACAGAGAGAGAAAGCCTTCCCCAGGAGCTGACGCCCTGAATTTGGACTTCTAGCCTCCTAGACTGTGAGAGAATAAATTTCTCTTTGTTAAAGCCATCCACTTGTGGTATTTCTGTTATAGCAGCACTAGATGACTAAGACAACACCCAAAGCATAACAAAGTTGAGTTCATTTAAATGCTTATAAAGATGATTATGATCTTAATAATAAAGGTGTAACCATGGACTGACTTGGCTGGCTGAATTTACGGGGCTCTGCTGACTCTATTCCTTTCTGTGGTTTCAAGTTTGTCTAGAGAAATCCAACCCAAATGATCACCTTTTAGTGTTTAGATATTTCCAGTTCTTCTCTATTTTGTTGGTCCTTATGAACACGGGTCAAATTCTTATTGAATACTGAAGAAATTAAAAAAAAAAAAGTATTAATTGCCTCTTGGGCATAAACTTTCTTCTTGCTTCCCGTGTGAGGAGAAAAAGGCTTATTCTGATAACTGTCCATAACACTAAAGTAGAACAGTGCTAACTCAGCGGAAAATCCCCTTCTTTAACGTTGTTGTTGGGTATTGTCCAGTTGGTGCTGATTCACAATGACCCTATAGGGCAGAGTAGAACTGCCTTATAGGATTTCCTAGGCTGTAATCTTTATGGAAGCAGATTGCCAGGTCTTTCTCCTGCAGATCTGCTGGATGAGTGAGAAAATTATTCATTCTCATTTTGTGTCTCAGCGCACATCATTCTTATTCCTAGAAAGTAATCCCTCTACTTCTCCTTCAACATGTCCCTCAACCTCAAAACCTGGGTTTGAAAGTCAGATACTCTAGAATGTCTCTTATGATTAAACTTACCAGGTCCTAAATATTTTGCTAATCCAATACATAATTGGTTCATTCAGAAAAATTTACCGAGTGTTTACTACGTACTGAGCCCTGGGGATATGTGTATTGTCTGAAAACAAACAAAAAATAAACAAAAGAGTACTGACAAATATCCCTGCTCCCGTGGGCTTTATATTCTAGTCGATTGATATTGTATTAATTAAGGTGAACTTATAAGCATGATTTAGAGTCTTTTTAAATGTCTTTGTATTGAGTCACATGATAACTTATTGTTTGGGGAATAAGTTTTTCTCTCTATAACTTCTGAATATAGCAAGCATTGGCTGATGAATCAGTCTCTAGTAAGCCTGGATAAATACTTTCTTCCCTGTTTTAGCCAGCCTCCATCTAAGACAATTGTCCTTTTCTCTTGAGATAGAGCCCATCTTTGTTCAAGAGGTTGTCATTCTCAAGGAATACATTCACTAAGGAATTTTAAGTGTTCTGCTGGGTACTATTTGAAGAGACACATGTTCCTTTCTCCGCAATGCACCTGTTCCTATGGTGGTCTTACTCTCTACTGAACTCAGTCAAGAACACTACCTAAAGGAAATCCCTCTCTCCTGCTTCTTCAGAATAGAAGAAATAGCTTGCATATCCTAAGAGCTTATCAAGACCTTCCAAACTGTCCTAAGCCATTTCATGTGCTTTATCTCATTTTATCCACACAGCAGTCCTATGAGGTAGGCAGAAGAGAACGTTGAGGTGTGGAGAGCTGAAGTCACTTGACCAAGACCACCATGTTAGGAAATCGGAGAGATGAGATTCAAGCCCAGGTAATCTCACTCTAGGGTGTGAATGTCACTGTGAATTGTAATGATTTCTGTGTGATTTGGGCCCATATGGATTAATACTAGTTATGGTAATTGGGCTAGAAAAGCCCTGATAAATTCTCTATTAGCATCTAACAGGCAGCAGCCCCTCACTAGGAAGTCTTCAACACAAAGTACCCAATGGCAGTTCTGTGATGGCATATGATGGAGAATGATATTTTAAAGATTTTTAAAGCTGGGAGGAATTTATTAGGTTTTATATATGACATATATGACATACACACATATCTATATGTCCTTTTGACATACAGACATACATGTATCTATGCATGCATTCATAAAGGAATTTCAGGGGTATCAAAAATTATTGATTTAAGAACACACGTGACTCTGTGTCAATAGCATGTTTTGAAAGTGACATTTTCAGAAAAACTTGATCAGACACTTAAAGGTTCCTTCAAATTTTACATGCTAGGTGTCTGTTGGGGCACTGTGTGTGCGTTCACTTCCATAAGTATAATTTATTTTTTTCTTGTAACTTGTGGTACTGTCCTAACAAACCTATGATTCGCAACAGGAATGTAGCTTGGAACTTCTGCTATGTAAGCAGCTGCAGATGCTTCAAATACCATTGTACATGTGATCCAGGACTTGCTATAAATTTGCCCCTAAAAATAAAGTAACAAGTGACTGAGCAGCAATGGGAATTAATCACTGCAGTGCGTGAATGGAATGTACTAGGCTCCACCTCAAAATCTTTTTATAAAAAGATTGATATAATTAAAACCCAAAAGAAACACCCAAGTATGCTATATTTGAGCAAATGTGGTGCAAAGTTTTAGAAAAAGGATTTTTGTCTTAAAAAGAGAGACAGAGTTAAAAAAAAAAATGTTTCCACGCCTTCTATAGCCTTGCAACTAGCATTATATTATTACGGCACTGAAGAGTTTATTATACTAAGGAGTTTAAACTGGATTCAGTCTTGGTACACTGTGATTTTTTGAAGGCTGAGGGGATAATCGAGCCTCTCAATGAAGCTGTTTGCCATGAAGGGAAATAACTTCACAGTAAATTTTTTTACCACAATGTGTAGCAAAGATTATCTTGGTGATTTAGAAATGTGAATAACCGTTTGAAAATTTCAGAACCCTTTGAAAATTTCAGACATCTTAGGCTTTCTAAATTAGATGTAAACTATTGAATTCTTTAAAAAGCAAAAAATAACTAACTATGCAAACAAAGAATATGACGTTTTGAAGCCTCCTACCCACTCATGTCTCACTCCTATCCTTCCCTCAAAATAAAAAGAAAAAAAGAGGAGAAGGAAGAAAAGGAAGGGAGGGATGAAGAGAAAAAGGGAGGGAGGGAGGGAGGGAAGGAGAGAGGGTGTGCATGCGCGAGAGAAGAAAGAACTCTAGGTAGAAAAATGAAAAGAATAATATTAACCAGACCTTCTAGAAAGGACACTAAACAAATGGTTCAGAAAGACCTCTTTGGTTCTGAGTACACCACTGGTAACAAAGTGTTTGGGCCATTTGAAAGAATATTTCATTCAAGATCAATTTTTGGGCTTGGAGAAAGTAGAAGAGATTTCTTAAACCCACTTGAATTACTGAAGATGAAAGGTTAAAAGCTTTAAAGACCAAAAGCTACATTAGCAACTGAACAGTAAATACCATCAACAGAGACACAGAAGAATTAGCAAAACAAATATTAAATAAAGAGAGGAAAAAAGAATTCATTTCAGAAGCCAAAAAAATTTCCTTTTCTTCGTATTTCAAAATTGATTTTGCAGTTTTGGATGGAAGTACTAATGGGTAATTTCTATTTAATGTTTTCTAAACAAGTGCAGAAAATCACTCTCAGCTCCAAAGGGGCAGGAATCAGTACAGGTATATCTCCTTGAACAGCTGCGACACTGCTCTACACTGTTAGAAGCTCTGGGTGTTTTACAAGAAAAGATGATGTGTTATGGTCTGTAGCTCTCTTAACTTTACAAAAATTAGGCTTAAAACCACATACCATTAGCCTGGTTTCTGTGGCATTCTTTGATTTCTTTAAAATATCTGTGTTGTAAGAGAAAACCATTATGGTGTTGAGAAACCTTAATGGTTAAATATTATTATTCTGACATGAAGTGTATTTTCCCAGGTAGTTGACTAACCTTAAAAGAAATCAACCATCACTGTTAGAAGCAATAATGCAGTTTCCTGTCTCAAAGAGGAGATTGAATGGAATTTAATGTCTATTTAATGACTCAGGGTTATTATTATAAACACCACTTATTACTGTTATGGAAACCCTGGTGGCGTAGTGGTTAAGTGTTGTGGCTGTTAACCAAAGGGTCGGCAGTTCGAATCCACCAGGCGTTCCTTGGAAACTCTATGGGGCAGTTCTACTCTGTCCTATAGGGTCGCTATGAGTCAGAATCGACTTGATGGCACTGGGTTTGCTTTGGTTTTTTTAATTACTGTTATAAAAACATGATTCTCCCAGGGGCTGAAGTATATTTCCCTTATACTAAAAATCCCTAAAAAGAAAGCAAAGCAAAGCAAACCAAACCAAACCAGTTGTAGTCAAGTTGATTTTGTGGCTCTGAGTGGACTCAAACCTTCTAGTTAGCAGCAAAGTGTGTTTACCCAGAGGTGCCTCAGAAGAAAGCCTGGCAATTTATTTCTGAAAAATCATTCATTTCTACCTTGACACATGTGGGGTTGCCATGATTACGAGTTGACTACCCAGTAACTGGTGTATTTGGAGAGGGATGAGTGATCAATAGTAACAAACCCATGAATCCGAGAAGCTGGACTATACGAAGAAGAACACAGCATCAGGATTGCAGAAAGACTTATTAACAACCTGAGTTATACAGATGACACAAGCTTGCTTGCTGAAAGCAAAGAAGACTTGAAGCACTTATTGATGAAGATCGAAGACCACAGCTTCAGTATGGACTGCACCTCAACATAAAGAAAACAAAAACCCTCACAACTGGATCAATAAGCAACATCATGGTAAAGAGAGAAAAGACTGAAGTTGCTGAGTATTTCATTTTACTTGGATTCACAATCAACACCCATGGAAGCTGCAGTCAAGAAATCAAAAGATGCATTGCATTGGGCAAATCTGCTGCAAAAGGTGCCTTTAAATTGTTGAAAAGCAAAGACGTCACTTTGAGGACTAAGGTGTGCCTGACCCAAGCCATGGTATTTTTAATCACCTCATATGCATATGAAAGTTGAACAATGAATAAGGAAGACGGAAGACAACTGATTGTGTTGGCAAAGAGTATTGAATATACCAAGGACTGCCAGAAGAATGAACAAGATTGTTTTGGAAGAAGTACAGCCAGAGTGGTCCTTGGAGGTGAGGATGGTCGAGACTTCCTCTCACATACTTTGGATTTGTTATTAGGAGGTAACGATCCCTGGAGAAGGATATTATGCTTGGTAAAGTAGAAGGCCAGTGAAAAAGAAAAAGACCTTCAATCAGACATACTGACCCAGTGGCTGCAACGGTGGGCTCAAACAGCAACGATTGTGAGGATGGCAAAGGACTAGCAGTGTTTTGTTCTGTTATACACGGGGTTACTATGAGTTGGAACCATCTTGATGGCAGCTAACCACAACAGCAACAATATGTAAAATAGCTGTCGTTATAGTACTGTATGTACTAACAAAAACTAAAAACAATCAAAATACCTAACACTATAAAAAAAAACACTATAGGATTAGTTAAATAATTTACAATATGCATGATACTTTAGATGAATGTGTAGGTGATTAAAAGGATGAGTATATCTGTATTACTAACTGGAATGTTGTCAAGATATGTTATTAAGTAAAAAGTGCAAAGGAGAGAATAATGTGTACAAAACTGTTTAGTGTGTGTGTGTGGCAGATAAAAAGGATATATATTTTTATGCACCCATCTATATGCAAAATTTCTAAGAGTATAAGTCTCTCTTCCACCTGTGATCCCCAAACACACTTCCAGAAGTAAACCACTGATGTAATTTACTTCTGGAAGTGTGTTTGGGGATCACAGGTGGAAGGGAGACTTGCTTTTTTGAATTTTTTGTAGTATTTGCATGAGTTTTTGTCATGGATTGAATTATGTCCCCCCCAAAATGTGTGTATCAATTTGGCTAGGCCATGATTCCTGGTATTGTGTGATTTTCCTGTATGTTGTAAATCCTGCCTCTATGATGTTAGTGAGGGAAGATGGGCAGCAGTTGTGTCAGTGAGGAAGGATTCAATCTACAAGATTGGATTATGTCTTGAGGCACTCTTTTGAGAGAAGCGAGCAAAGAAACAGAAGCTCCTCAAAGCACCAGGAAAGCAGTGCCAGGAGCAGAACACATGCTCTGAGAGATTGAGGACAAGGACGTTCCTTCAGAGATTGAGGACAAGGACGTTCCTTCAGAGATGACAGGAGAAAGTCTTCCCCTAGAGCTGACGCCCTGAATTTGGACTTTTAGCCTACTTTACTGTGAGGAAATAAATTTCTCTTTGTTAAAGTCATCCACTTGTGGTATTTCTGTTACAGCAGCACCAGATAACTAAGACCGTTTTCTTCATAATCATAAAATATATGTAAATATAGAAATTAAAGTAAAATATTTATGTACTACAGCATTTTTATGAAATTAAATTTACAAAACACTTTTTTTTTCCCCCAAGGGAATCCCTCTTAGTCAAACAAAAGACAGTGATGAAAATCTGGGGGCCACCAATATCACTTTCTGGTTTATACGTATGAGAAAATGGAAGGCTTCAGGTTCCTTGCTTTTCCAATCAGAATATATTGAAGTAGATGAATTTTCAAATATTTCTTCTCCTCAGATGATATCAGGACAGATGAAGATTTAACTCCAGAACAATCTAAGGTGGCTGGGAACTAGGTGGGTAAAGTATCATCAGGGCAATGTCCAAAGACTTGGCTTTGGAGAATGGAGGGAATTTTGTAGGTGCTCCCAGAATCACTTGGAGCCCCATTTTGTTAGGTAGTAAATTACTAACACAGGGTCTAACAGTCTCTCCCAGACATCCTAACACTACTCTACAAATTTATTTGTAGTTGAGGTGTGAAGAAAAACCCTCAAATTCGAATTATTTATTATTACTTTGAGTATAAAGGTTTTTTTTTTTTTTTTGCTGTTGTGCATTGTAAAAAAGCACAAAAATAGAAATAGCTCAAGAAACATAGAAAAGTAGAAAAATATCCACTGCTCAAAGATAGCTAGCCTTAATATACTGGTAGATTTTTCTTCTATTTTTTTTTTTTGTTCATTTATTTAATTTTAGCTTTTATATTGATGGGATCATACTGTATATACAATTTCATTTCCCGTTCAGACAAACCAAGGGAGTATTCAACCAGAGCCCCGCAGTATAATAAAGACATAAGAGGGTCTGCATCATGATTATCATTAAACAGCTTCAACCAACCAAAATGGTCCTAAAACTCCTCAAGAAAATATGTTGTTGTTGTTAGGTGCCATTGAGTCGGTTCCGACCCATATCGATCCTGTGTACAACAGAACAAAAACACTGCGCGGTCCTGTGCCATCCTTTTAATTGTTGCTCTGTTTGAGCTCATTGTTGCAGCCACTGTATCAATCCATCTCATTGACTTTTTTTTTTTTGTCGACACCTCTTCATTACCAAGCATAATGTCCTCTTCCAGGGACTGGCAGCTCCTGGTAACATGTCTCCAAAGTACACAGGATGAAGGCTTGCCATCCTTGCTTCCGAGGAGCACTCCAACTCTATTTTTTCCAAGATGGATTTGTTCATCCTTCTGGCAGTCCCTGATATATTCAACATTCTTTGTCAACACCATAAGTCAAAGGCATCAATTTTTCTTCAGTCTTCCTTATTCACTGTCCAGCTTTCGCAAGCATAGGAGGTGATTGAAAATATCATGGCTTGGGTCAGGCACACCTTAGTCCTCAAAGTGACATCTTTGCTTTTTAACACTTTAAAGAGGTCTTTTGCCGCAGGTTTGCCCAAAGCAATACATCGTTTGATTTCTCAACTGCCACTTCCATGGACATTCATCGTGGATCCATGTAAAATGAAATCCTTGATAACTTCAATATTTTCTGTTTGTCATGATGTTGCTCATTGATCCCGTTGTGAGGATTTTTGTTTTCTTTATGTTGTGGTGTAATTTGTATGGAAAGCTATAGTCTTTGATCTTCATCAGTAAGTTCTTCAAGTCCTCTTCATTTTCAGCAAGCAAGGTTGTGTCTTCTACATATTGCAGGTTGTTAATGAGTCTTTCTCTAATCCTGATGCTGTGTTCTTCTTCATGTAGTTCACCTTACTGGATTATTTATTCAGCATACAGATTGAATAAGTATGCTGAAAGAATATAACCCTGATGCACAGCTTCCCTGATTTTAAACCACACAGATCGCCTTTTTATTTTGGAACAACTTTGTCTTGGTCAATGTATAGGTTCCACATGAGCATGATTAAGTGTTCTAGAATTCCCATTCTTCCCAACGTTAACCATAATTTGTTATGATCCACACAGTCGAATCCCTTTGCATAGGCAATAAAAAACCAATAAACATCTTTCTGATATTCTCTGCTTTCAGCCAAGATCCATCTGATATCAGCAATGATACCTCACGTTCCCTGTCCTCTTTTGAATCTGGCTTTAATTTCTGGCAGTTTCCTCTGGAGGCACTCCTGCAACTAGCTTTGAATTATCTTCATAATGGCATTGTTGATAATTTCTGCAATTTTTTGGATCACCTTTCTTTGGAATGGGCACAAATATGGATCTCTTCCAGTCAGGTGGCCAGGTAGTTGCCTTCGAAATTTCATGGCATAGATGAGTGAGGGCCTCAAACGTTGCATCCATTTGTTGAAGCATCTTAGCTGGCATTCTCTCAATTCCTGAAGGCTTGTTTTTCACCAATGCCTTCAGTGCAGTTTGGACTTCTTCCTTTAGTGCTATCAGTTCTTAATCATATGCTACCTCCTGAAATGGTTGAAGGTTGACAAATACTTTTTGGTACGGTGACTACGTATTCCTTGCGTGTTTTGATGCTTCCTGCATCATTCAATATTTTGCCATAGAATACTTCAATATTCCGACTCAAGGCTTGAATTTTTTCTTCATTTCTTTCAGCCTGATTAATCCCAAGTGTGTTCTTCCCTTTTGATTTCCTAACTCCAGGTTTTTGCACTTTACTTTGTCTTCTTGAGCTGCCCTTTGAAACCTTCGATTCAGCTTTTTTACTTCATTTCTTCCTTTTGCTTTAGCTTCTATGTGTCCTTGGAAACTCCATGGGACAGTTCTACTCTGTCCTATAGGGCCACTATGAGTCGGAATCGACTCAATGGCACTGGGTTTGGTTTTCTTTTGGTTTCTCTGTGTTCAAGAGCTAGATTCCTGTCTTTTTAATGACCTTTTGCTTTCTTCATGTATGATGTCCTTGATGTTATCCAACAGCTAGTCTGGTCTTCGGTCATTACTGTTCATTGGGTAAAATCTATTCTTGAGATGGTCTCTAAGTTCAGGTGGTATAGGCTCAAGGTTGTATTTTGGCTCTTGTGGACTTGTTTTAATTTTCTTCAACTTGAACTTGAACTTGCATATGAGCAATTTATGATCTGTTCCAAAGTTGGCCCCTGGCCTTGTTCTGACTGATGATAATTGAGCTTTTCCATTGTCTTTTTCCACAGATATAGTTGACAGTATGACAAACTGACTGAAGAGAGTTGGTTTTATCAATGAATGGCTAAATTTGTTACATGGACAAAACATTCACTTTCATTGTAGTAACAAGTCTGTGTCTAAATTTGCCAAGTGCTTAAACCAAGAAGTCTTTCTTGTGGTTCATTCTGGAAAAAATTCAATTACATGGATTCAGAACAATATGCTAGAATTAGTTCTTTAAGCAAAGCTGTTGTAAGTTCAAACACCAGGCCATATGAATACAGGCAAGCAGATTACATACACGCACACACACACCACACACACTCTAGACCAAATGCCAACCACCACTGAAGTAGAGAAAAACAATGACTATGTTTATAAATTATGTTCTGTTTACAGCTTCAACTTGAACTTGCATATGAGCAGTTGAGGATCTGTTACACAGTCAGTCCCTGGCTTTGTTCTGATGATATTGAGCTTTTCTATTGTCTCTTTTCACAGATGTAATCGATTTAATTCTTATGTTTTCCATCCAGTGAAGTCTATGTGTGCAGTCGCCATTTATGTTGCTGAAAAAAGACATTTGCAACGAATAAGTTGTTGGTCTTGCAAAATTATGTCATGTGATCTCTGGGGTTGTTTCTATCAACAAGGTGACCGTATTTTCCAACTACTGACCCTTCTTCTCTGTTTCCAACTTTTGCATTCCAATCACCAGTAATTACTTATTTATTATTTTTTATTGATTGCACGCTTGATCAATTTCAGACTGCAGAAGTTGGTAAAAATCTTCAATTTCCTCATCTCTGGCATTAGCGGTTGGTGCGTAAATTTGAATCATAGTCTTATTAACTGGTCTTCCTTAAGTGTATGGATATTATCATATCACTGATAGCATTTTACCTCAGGATAGATCTTGAAATGTTCTTTTTGACTATGAATGTGACACCATTTCTCTTCATTTTGTCATTCCTGGCATGGTAGACCATATAACAACCTGATTCAAAATAGCCAATACCAGTCCATTTCAGCTCACTAATGCCTAGGATATTGATCTTTATGTGGTTCATTTCATTTCTGATGACTGCTAATTTTCCTAGACTCACACTTCATACATTCCAGGTTCCGATTATTAATGGGTGTTTGCAGCTGTTTCTTCTCATTTTGAGTCATGCCACATCAGCAAATGAAGGTCTGGAAAGCTTTATTCCACTCATGCCATTAAGGTCATCTCTACTTTGAGGAGGCAGCCCTTTCCCAGTTGTATTTTGAGTGCCTTCCAACCAGATGGGCTCATCTTCCAGCACTATATGAAACAATGTTCCGCTGCTATTCCTAAGGTTTTCACTGGCCAATTTTTTCAGAAGTAAACTGCGAGGTGCTTCTTAGTCTGGCTTAGTCTGGAAGCTCCACTTACAGCTGTCCACAATGGGGGAACCTGCTGGTATTTGAAATACTGGTGGCATGGCTTCCAGCATCATAGCAACATGCAAGCCACCACTGTACGACAAACTGATGAATGTGTGGTGGCAGGAAAATAAGGTTACTGGTAATTGAAGGTAGATTTGGAGAGTTATGCTGAAAATGGATATAGATATGCAAGTTATATTCAGGGCCCAGAAGAGTTCTTGACTTACAGTGTGTGACAACATGTCAGCTTGCAAGAAGAGAGACTGATAATTTGTTTCCTTGTTGGATGTGTTCTCAGACACAGCTCTTCCTGATCTGGCAGAGAGAGCTATCCCAATGGGGAAAAGAGCATTGGTTAAGCATGGGTTGGTAGAATCAAATTAGGAATGCTTTAGCTGCAAGAAACTGACTAAGGGTGGATTAAACCAATAGGGGCTTAGCCCTCTCATATAATAAGACTTTTGGAGATAAACAACTACTGGCTTTGATTCAATGGATGAATGATGTCAGGGACGCCACTTGTTTGATTCTTGTGGTCTTTCCCTCATGCTTGCCTCTGTTGTAACGAGATGGCTATTGTATGTCAGATACTGTGACTCCTTTTGAGGTAGGAAAATGGGAAAAGGCAATGACTTTTATCACAAATTCAGAAACCCAATGTTCGCTAAATTCTCCCTGGCCAAATCTATGTTAAATGGCCACCCAGAGCTGCAAGAATGGCTAGGAAGAAAACAATTTAGCCGGCCACGTTGCTCCATCACACAAAACTGAGGATCCCTGATCCTGGAAGAAGTGTGGGTAGGCATCGGGTAGATAACTCACCACTCTACCACAGGTAACAAGGATTATCCACTTCAAGTTCCCTATCTCTAAGATGTATGCAAAATGGATCTTTCCTTTGCTTGCAGCCCCAGAGCTAGGTGCCGTAGAAGATTGGTGAGATTGGGGCCCCAGGTTTGCTGGAGACTACTGCAGCTCTGAGCAGGGAGGCATGCACTTCAGGGGAATGTGAGTATTCCTACCAGCCAATGATCTCGCAAAAGATGTAACTGGGTCTTAAAAGACTGCCGAGGAGAGTGACCACCTCATATCCACATTAAGCTTTTGTGGGGCTCCTTTTTAAGCCCATTCTTGGGCTTGACCATTCAAGGGGAGCATCCTAATCTCATCATGCACAGTCAAATAAGGAGGGAATGTACATTTTCCTTCTTCCTCTTTTTTGACCCAACACCAGAGGAGTAAACCCTGGGTAAAAGGAGAGAGTGAGAAAGAAAATAGAGTTTGCTCCTGTGATTGTTAAGGTTGTGTGTCAGCTTGGCTAGGCCATGATTCTCAGTAGTTTGGCTGTTATGATGTAGTTTGGCAGTCTTATAATGTTGTGATCGCCTTCATCATGAAATTTGATATAATGTGATCACCTCTATGATGGAATCCTCTGTGAGTAGCCAATCAGTTGAAAGGGAGTTTTTCTTGGGGGTGCGGCCTGTGTCCAATATACGTGGACATTCTGCAAAGCTCTTGAGCCTTTCTCACGCTGGATCCTGCAGCTAGTTCCTGTTTGCCTGACCTCTGGCTCTCGAGACTTGAGCTACAAGCTTACCTGCCATCTTGCCTGCCGATCTTGAGATTTGCTGGTCTTCACAGCCTGTGAGCCAGAGCCCTGCTACCTGACTTGCCGATCTGGGGTTCACCAGCCCCTGTGGCTACATGAATCAAGAGAAGTCTCCAGCCTGACCCACTTTCTGGCCTCTACATCTGAGTGAGTCATTTCCTTGATATAAATTGTTCTCTCTATATATTTATATACTTTACTGGTTTTGCTTCTCAGACTGTGGAGGCTATAGGATAGACTCTGACTGGGTGGGTGATGCAAGCTTTAGACTCCATATGATTACCTGAACTGGATTCAATCTTACATCTGTAAAGAAAACTGTACTGATAAATACAAGTGCCTGAAAAGATATGGAGTTTGACTGAGATACCATTAAAGGAGTTGTTACTCAGTAGGAGAGGAGGATGCGATGGATCAAAGTAATAGCAGCCAATAGAGAAGGAGAGAAGTTGTTTTATATTTATACCCCCAACGATGTGAGACTGTTCATGAAACCAGTAAGACTTACGCTCATTTTGGTATGGGCTGATGCCTTGTAAACTATTTTCAATGACTACTTAATGCCATCTTACTTATGTGGGCTAAGTAGAAAATAAACTTCAGTCACCTTGAATTGTTTCCTAAAACAGAAGCTTGTCAGGCTATTTTCACTCACAGAACACATTGTGTTTTTGCTCTTGTTGTTAAAAAAAAAAAAAAAAACCAAACTCAGTGCCGTCGAGTCGATTCCAACTCATAATTGTTGTTAAGCATCTTTAATTAGGAACACGGAGTTTGTTAGAAAGAAGCCACTGATTGCTCCCCCAACTCTCCCAATATTTTCTGAGTAATGATATGTTTAACTCTGTCTCTTCTATATTTCTTTTTGCTAGAAGAGGAAACTTTTATTTTCATGGGCTTGAAACCCCTGTGTCCTTTCACTCTTATTACAAGGTTGTATATGATGAGACATTAAGGAGACACTTCAAGCATTCTTGGGCAACAAGACTCTTGGTTACCTTAGCAGTCAGGCTTGGATATCAGCCATTCTTTTATCCCACCTAACTAAAACCCGTTGTGGTTGAGTTGATTCCAACTCAGGGTGATCTCATGTGTGTCAGAGTAGAACTGTGTCCCATTAGGTTTTCAATGGTTGAACTACTCATAACGACCCTATAGGATAAAAAAAAAAAAAAATAGGATAGCCGGGTCTTTTTTCTTGAGGCAGCTCTGACTAGACTCCAGCTGCCAATCTTTCGGTTAGCAAACTTATGCAATAACCATTCGCACCACCCAGGGATTCATTCCATCAAACTGGTAAATAGGTTTGCATATCTGAAGCTGTAGATAGATGAGAAACAGCGTTTTGAAGAATTCAGGATATCCACAGGGTATCTGTGTTCCATGCTATGTTGTATTTGGAGTTTCCTGGCTAACCTCTTTCAGCATTTTGCAAGTTGCCTCAAGCTTCTTACACATTTTTAAAAAATTTCCTAAACATTTTAAAACGTATTTTAACAAAATAGAACTTGGCAGTTTTAACAGTTTACTATGCTTTCGCCAGATTTTCTTTTTCACTTTAGAGAGTATTAAATCAAATTTTGGCAAATTACATTTTGAATTCCTCATAACTGCCATTTTTTAAAATGGAAATGATGTGATGATTTCTTATATAATGGTACTGCAATTTTTTTATTTTAATATTAAATTTTTTTGTACATTTGATTTATTTAAAAGTGGGATACCTTTATAATTACAGCAGGCTAATCATATTGGAATATTTCTTAATGTTTTAAAATCTATGTCATGAAAATGTTATTTGTTATTTTGAGGACGTTTGAGATATTTGTTACTCTAGACATGTTTTTAATTGGCAAGTATAAACACTTCCTGTTAAAACTCCGAAGTCTTACAAAATCAAGTTAATATCCCACACAAGGAACAAAGTAAGACATAAACCCTTAATGCTAAAATTCCGCCTTTAAAACACGCTTTAAGGTTTTTTCAGACTTAATTTGAACCTTCATTTCTATTTAGGTACCATTAAGGAATCTGAGGAGACTAGGTGGCACAGTGGTTAAAGTGCTCAGCTGCTATTGGAAAGGTTGGAGTTTCGAACCCACCATCTGCTCTGTGGGTGAAAGATGTGGCAGCCTGCTTCTGTAAAGATTACAGCCTTGGAAACCCTATGGGGCAGTTCTATTCTCCTGTAGGACGCTGAAAGTCAGAATCACCTCAAAGGCATTGGGTAAGGAATCTGAAAGGGAGTGAGTTACAGGCCTTGTTTGCAATTTGCCTCTAAAACAACTTTAACCCTTTGAATGCACATTCTAGGGCCACTTTGTTGTTATTGGCTGCAGTCCAGTTGGCCCCTGACTCATGGTGACCCCGCATACAAGGGGACAAAATGCTGCTTGGTTCTGAGGTGTCACGGATTGAATTATGTTCCCCCAAAAATGTGTGTATTAACTTGGTTAGGCCATGATTCCCAGTATTCTGTAGTTGTCCTCCATTTTGTGATTGTAATTTTGTGTTGAGAGGATTAGGGCGGGACTGTAACACTACCCTTACTCAGATCCAACATAAAGGGAATTTCCCTGGCTTGTGGCCTGCATCACCTTGAATCTTTCAAGAGATAAAAGGAAAGGGAAGCAGAGAGTTGGGGACCTCATACCACTAAGAAAGCAGCACTGGGAGCAGAGCACGTCTCTTGGACCTGTGCCTATGCCTGTGCCTGAGAAGCTCTGGACCATGGAAAGATTGAGGACAAAGACCTTCCTCCAGAGCCAGCAGAGAGAAAGAAAGGCTTCCCCTGGAGCTGATGTCTTGAATTTGGACCTTTAGCCTACTTTACTGTAAGGAAATAAATTTCTCTTTGTTAAAGCCACCCACTTGCGGTATTTCTGTTAGGGCAGCACTAGATGACTAAGACATGCACCATCTCCATGACAGGTTGTGGATGGGACTGTTGTGATGCATAGGGTTTTCATTGTCTGGATTTTGGACATAGATTGCCAGACCTTTCTTCCTAGTCCATTTTAGTCTAGAAGCTCTGCTGAAACCTGTTCAGCATCATAGCAAAAAAAAAAAAAAGTAATAAACCCAAGAGAGGATAAGAAGAGAGAATTATTTCTGGAGCACCTATTCCTTCCCTGGCTTATTATCTCTCTCTCTTGTTTATCCTCTCTTCCTGCCCCATAAGAGCAGATTCAGGGTTGCAGGTACCTTGGGTGACAGGATGAGTGGTGAGGACCATCAAGATAAGAAATACTCAGAAAGGAAAGTGTTCATTTTCTGCTGCACTGACTTCTCCTTGCTCCCCTTTTCTTCATCTTGGGTGACTGGCTTCACATTTAACCTTTTCACCCAAGTCATGAATCTGGGAGTCACTTTCATGATTCTTCTCCCCATTCCCACTCTCATCAGTAAAAAAGTCTGATGTTACCTTCTTGGCATGTGTCGCATTTTTCTCTTCCTTCTCATCCCTTGGAATTGTTCACAAGAGCAATTACAAGAGACCTCCTCACTAGCCTCCCAGCCTAGCCTTCTCTCCAATCCAAATTTTTTGCTGATGCTAGAGAGAGCTTTCAAAAACATAAATATGATCAAGTTACTTATCTGCTTAAAAAAACTTCAGTGCGTCCTCATGCCTTTAGGATAACTTCATTCCTAAAGCTGTCTGTTATCTTCTGACTCTCATTGTGGGCCACTTAAATGGTTATCCATCTCCATAATCATTGCAGGCAAAACTTTACGGGGCACTGTTCACCTGTAGGTGTCGGAAACTGTGGTGGCGTAGTGGTTAAATGCTATGACTGTTAACCAAAATGTCTGTAGTTTGAATCCACCAGCTGCTCCTTGGGAACTCTATGAGGCAGTTCTACTCTGTCCTATAGGGCCACTATGAGTTGGAATCGAATCAATGGCAATGAAGATTTGGTTTTTTCAGTTTGGTTCACGCGTAGTCTCTGTGACCTGAAGTGCCTTTTCCTGTCTTTTAACATATAGCCTTTTCTGAATTCCTCCAAGTAGTTCCCTTCCCTGAAAACAAAGACTTCTTCCTCTATATGCCTCTCTACCTTCTACATATTTCTTTCATATTCTTGAGGACTCTTCGATGTTAAATATTTGTGACCCTTTCCTTCTTTCTCCCTCACTAAAGGGTTGTGAACTGGCATCGAATTGTTCCCTGCCTCATGGCAACCTCATTCAAGTATAACAGCACAAAATGCTACCTAGTCCTAAGCCATCCCCATAATGGGTTGCCATCAGACCATTGTGTTCCATAGGGTTTTTACTGACTGATTTTTGGAAGTAGATCTCTAGGACTTTATTCCTAGTCTATCTCGATCTGGAAGCTTTTCAGAAACCTGTTCAGCTTCATAGTCACAGGCAAGCCTCCACTGACAGATGGATGGTTGCCACATATGAGGTGCTTTGTCTGGGAATCGAACCCTAGTCTCCTACAAATTTTACCACTAAACTACCAATGGCTCCTACTACTAAAGAGTAAGCCCCTTGAAAACAGAGCCTGTTTTGTTTGTTTTTATATCCCCAGCATTCGGTACTTTGCTTGAGCACACAGAGATGTTAATATTTGGTATAAGAATACATGTGTGAGTGAATAAATACATGCAATACAATTAACTTTGGGTAGATGTACTGGATTATCTGTTTAGACTTTTTCTGTATGGATCCAGGGTGTATTTCTACAGTAGTCTTGGTCCCATTCTAACCCACCTGCCCCTTCTGATTGTTCTGTAGTTGCCTTACCTACAGCTTCAGTCTCTAGCAGGATCTGGCTTTCTTCTGGAGAGTGTTATCTGTTTCCACACAGTATCTGCTCTCTTATCATATTTCCCTTCCTTTGTGGGGACGACCAAGGGTTTACCATGGCTGCAATGCAACTGGCAGCTGTCAGAATCAAAACTCATTAATAAAAAAAGAGAATGTTTCAAAGTACATTACATTACTCCTTCAAAGTCCTTTGTGAACCTTATCTTATTAATCATCACAATAGCTCAGGGGAAGATAAACATTGTTGGTTATCTTACCTCGATCATATTTTGAAGGAACTTTTTTTTCCTTGTTATTGTTTGATTATGCTATGAAATCTTGATGGCAATTTTCATATTGGCTATTTGGATATAATTTGATATGCCGATGTAACATTTCCCTGGATCAGTAAGGTGGTTTTTATTTTTATTTTAGATGTCTCACCCGGACTCATGTAGAATTCTTTCCAGAGAGCTGACTAAAGAATAACAAGCAAAAGACTCAGCTATTTTTGCTCAAGGATTGAAATTCTCTGGATAGCTTGAGGCTCATTGAACCATGGGTTCATGATCTAGAAACCAGGAGATGAACTACCTACGTTATAGTAGGTGCCCAAATACTTGTTGAATGACTGAATGCTGTCATTAATTTGTAATCTGGAAGTTTAAATAAGGGCTTTACTTAGGAAATTAGTATCCTAGTTGGGGATTTTGTTAGTAACAGATATAAAAAAGCTAAAGGAGAATCCTTTTAGGAAAAGATTTTACTTAGGAAACCGGTTTAAAAAATTTACTCAGTTACTCTGTTCCTGCCTCACCTTTAGCATCCTAATACTTTTTCTGTAATATTTACCAAACATTTTAATAATGTATTTGTTTTTGACTTTAGGTTCCCTTCTATAACAAAAGGAGCCCTGGTGGCATAGTGGTTAAGCACTCAGCTGCTAACAGAAAGGTTGGCGATTTAAACCCACGAGCCACTCTGTGGGAGAAAGATCTGCCAGTCTGCTCCTGTAAAGATTTACAGCCTTGGAAACCCTATGGGACAGTTCTACTCTGTCCTACAGGGTTGCTATGAGTCAGAATCGACTTGACAGCAGTAGGTGTGGTTTTTTGGTCTGTAACAGGAACTGTATCTTCTTATAGGCTTGACACATAACAGGGGCTGAACTGAAAAAAATTAAAACTGAAAAAATTTTAAAAAAGAGATATTTTCCTATAAAAAATTTGAAATTAGCATTGGTTCAATCTCAAAATTATAGTTAAGAATTGTCTAATAAGCACTATGTTCAAATTGGGCATTAGGCATCCTCAATGTACCCTGTGTGAAGAACTTAAAATCTCTCAATAACTCAACAACAGACTGTACAACCTTTGGAAGTTTATTCCTCCTTCAGGAGATGGAGCAATGTCACAGATATTGACACTTCCTACGTTCTAAGATGGAGTCCTATGTTGTGGGAGTGTCCATGATGGGTGGCCATTGATTTTTGTTATCTTTGGTGCTGAGAAAGTGTGTGGGTGTGGGTATTTACAAGGTTTACCTCAAATTTCTTCCTAATCCACAGAAACATTTCTGATTTCATAGATTACTGTCACCTCTGTTTTCACCCCATAAGGTTAGACTGAAAAACCAGGCTGAAGTCAGGCTGTGGTGGTAGTCAAGCATCTCTCCTCTCGTCACAACAGATTTGTGCAATAAGGTGTGGGGCTGAGTGGAAGAGGTTGTCATTTCTCTTGTCTTACCATTTCGCTTCCTGGTTGAACACATATACTTCCTACCGGCTCCTTCTCTTCCCATTCCTCATACTGGTACTCCAGGCAGCAGCGGTGCCTAGGACAAAGATAGAAGTTCTTTGAAAATCCCCTCCTGTTTGAAAACACTCTTGAAACCCTTCTCCAAGCCCTAGGGGACTGTGTCCCATTATTGAGAACTGGCAGAGCAGAATATTCAGTCTTCTCTATGGCACCTTTAAGATATGGAGATAAAACGCCTTTATAGCCTTCTAAAATCCTGTTCATTCTTGCCTTTTCTCTTTTAGTAAGAAGGTTGGTGCTGACATCCCTTTTAAAGGAAGCATAGCAAAGAGGATTAAAAAGTGGTTCTATAGTCCAAATATTAATGTGCACCTTCCACAACCCTGAGCTGTAGTGGGAAGAATCTTAGCTAATGGCCTTCCATAAGAGTGATTATACTTTGGAATCAAAATCCAAGTCTTTACTAAATCTACTTTCCTCAGTTTCAGCTCTTAAACTTTGCACTAAACTGCTCATATCAGCATGTGTCTCATTCTTCTAGCAAGATAACATTATTTTTATGAAATGTGTGCACCTCAGTTGTCTGCTTTTTGAATAGAAATTTTAGATTGGGTATTTATAGCAATTATGACTGTGTTTGCTATCCTGAGCAGTCCAGTAAGCATGAATATTCCAATGCTGATACTTCTCTCCGGGAATATTGGTCACTTTCAGAAACTACAGAATTCTCAGTGGAATTTGATAATCAAAGGTTTTTTTTTTTTTTTTAAGCAGAAGAACTATATTTTCAAGAGAAAACTTGGAGACATGGTATGGGTGGAGGAGCCCAAAGAGTTTGTAAGCAGGTAGGCAACCAACCCCTAACTCCTCTTTAATCAAGTTAGCTTGCTGGTTGTTTAGCTTTTGTCCGTTCTGAGGAAGGTAACCTGGTAAAAAGCAAATCGAGTGTTTTCTAGAGCTCTTGAAGCTGTTCCCCAAAACCTAGGCAACCATGGTTTAAAAGCCACTACAACAAAGCTCTAGCTTGCTAGCTTTGTTGTTAATTGCTGTCTAGTCAATTCCGATTCATGGTGACCCCATGTGTACAGAGTAGAACTGGTCTATAGGGTTTTTCAAGGCTGTAATTTTTCAGAAGCGGATCGCCAGGCCTTTCTTCTGAGGCACCTCTAGGTGAGTTTGAACTGCCAACCCTTTTGCTAATAGTTGAGTGCTTAACTGCACCTCCCAGGGACTTCCTTACCACTCTACTACCACCTAACAAAAACTAGGGTAAGGAATGGGCTCAAACAGGCACCAGCTATTTAATTACATACACGTCATCTAAATGTTGCAAACTCTCAGAAATGGAATTAGTTAACAAAAACATACATCTTGGTGGTACACTTGAAGTTAATGGGAGCAGGATGCCTGAAGCCCAGGGGACATCTATTTTGCATGGTATGGGGCATCAAAGCACTTGCAGGAAACTCGGGATCATCTTAAGGGCTTCCTGTGAAACCTAAATGGCTATATCAAAATTCTTAAGCGAAAGTATGAGATGGTCAAAGCTAGGACTTTGCAATTAGAAGACCAAACAGAATTACCAAAACTGTTCACATTTCTTCTAAAAGCTGTACATATAGCCTATTCTAGAGGAATAATTGAATCTATGAAGCTTGGAAGACTGATTTTAGAACTGGCAAGTTCTGGGTTGAAATATCCATTACATTTTACTGAGAAGAAAAACTTGTACCTAGATTATTGCTCCAGGTCTTTGAGATAAACTTCATTTGATTTATCAGACCTTTTGAGTTGCCAAATTAGTTGGAAAGGGAAGGGTTGATTGGATTAATTTTTTTTTCCAAGAATCAACTGTGAGGTCCAACTTCCATCTTTGGCAAATATGTCTCTTCCTTTTGTGCTTGGTTTCCTGAATTTCTCAGCCTCCTACCTCTTCCCCTCATGTCCTCATCTTAAAATTAGAATTTTAGCTCAGATGTTTACAGGGTAGTCATGGTTTGTGGTTGACTGCTAACCTAAAGGTTGGCAGCTGAAAGCCATCCAGCGATATCTGGGAAGATAGTGCTGGCGACCTACTTCTGTTAAGATTACAGCCAAAAAAACCCTAAGGAGCAGCTCTACTCTGTAACACAATGGGTCATTAAGAGCTGGAGTTGACTTGACAGCAACTAATAACAACTTGATCTGTAAAATAAGCAGACACTAGACTGAGGTGATCATATAGGCCTCTTGCACTTCTAGCATTTATTTGATGATTACGTGGAGTCTGGTCACCACAGCCGTGTAAGTAGTGCCCTGCACAAATCCAGGGCCGTTATTGTCTTAGACTCAGATGTGCAACACAGAGGCTCCCTGTGGGGTGATTTGAAAGGTATGACCAAGTTTCACCTCAGCCTTAAAAAATCCTTCTTTCCACATGCTTTGAAATGTTGCCACTGGAGACTGGAGTTTAAATATTATTCTCTCTAGTACGTTTCTTGGAGAGATAACACATTAAATCATTAACAAGTTATGTGAATTGTTTTTATTTCTTCCCTGACAGGAAGACCCTAGAGAAATATGAGAACTCTGGGTAGATAGGGAGGTGGTGGCAGTGAGGAAGGAAAGCTTGAACCAAGGCGATCGAGGCAGAAATAAGTGAATTCAAATCCTGGAGCCACTTATAAGTTGTGTGACCATGGGTTAATGATGTAAGCATTTGGGGCTTGGTTTCTGTATCTGTAAGGTTGTTGTATCTTCCCTGGCAGGGCTGTTGTGAAGACTGAACGTAATATTGCATAAAGTGCTTGGTATACAGTAGACACTCAATAAATAAAACTAGTACCTATTACTTCACAATTTTACCCGCTACTGGATCTGCAATTAAATGTTTTGATCACCTAGTTAAAAAAAAAAAACTCAAATAAAAGTCCTGGTATTCAGGGACAAACAGACACACCTTACCACTTGAGGAACAACTTTTTATTTCATAATCCTCTGTGCCTGTGGCATAGTTAGGCTGGGATGCCAAGAAATGCTTGTTCTCTGATCTCCCTCACGCTCCCTCCAATACCTCCGAGTTGTTTGGCACATGTTTTCAAATGTGAAAATGGGGAAGGTCCTCTCAAAACAGTAAAATCATTATGTTAAAAGCTCATTTTATTTTCTTCCATTTGAATATGAACTACAGTGAACTGGAGATATTCTTTGTTAGGGAGTGGGTTTTCTTTTTCCTTTTTTTTTTAATGTGTCTTCCATTAGGAAAGTATTTTTTGATTGCTTACACCATTTATTTTGTAGAAATAAGAGCCTATTGTTCTATTAGGAAAAAAAAAAAAAAAACCAAAACAAGACCCATGGCCATAACCATTTAGAACAAGGAGAAGGAAGGAAAGTATTTTGGAGAAAAATAATTCCTTTCCCATATTTCTCTTAAGTTGTATATCTTGGAACTAGTTTTCCATTATAAGAACCTTCTCTTTTGTTTATGAAAAAAAAAAAAAAATCTTTCAGAAGACAAAACCCATAGGATTCATCCATTTTCCTAGCTAATTTTCAGGCACCATGCAAAACTGCCATTAACGATTTCTGTTCTTTGTCCAGTCCACTTTAAAAGTGTTTCTTTAGAGGTCACAAAAGATTTTAAAAACATGTTAAAGGGCTCTTCTTAAAAAGTTGACTCCCCTCGGAAACTTGGAAAATAGATTTTTAAAATGTGCTTCTAAGCGGTCTCTGAAAAAAAAAAATTTTTTTTTTAATTGTGCTTTAGGTGAAAGTTTATAGAGCAAATTATTTTCCCATTCAACGGTTTCTACATAAAAGCGTTCCATGACATTGGTTGCATTCCCCTCAATGCGTCAGCACCCTCCCCATTTCTGCACTGGGTCCCCTGTTTCCTTTCGTCTGGATTTTCTACCCCTTCCTGTCTTCTCATCTTCACTTTTGGGCAAATGTTACCCTCTTGATCACGTATAATTGATTGTTCTAAGGAACACGTTCCTCTCGGGTGTTATTGTTTATTTTATGGGCCTTTCTATTATTTGGCAGAAATGAAATCTCCGAATATGGCTTCAGTTCTAGGTCAGAATGTACCTTAGGGCCATAGTCTCAGGGGTTTCTCCAGTGTCCATCAGACCAGTAAGTTTGGTCTTTTTTGGTGAATTTGATTTTTTGTTCTGCGTTTTTCTCTCGTTCTGTCTGGAACCCTCTGTTGTGATCCCAGTCTGAGTGGTTGGTAGTGGTAGCCTGTTAGTGCTTTGGACTAAATGCTTCCTTGAGTCTTTGGTTTTCTTCACTCTCCTTTGCTCCAGACGGAAAGAGACCAATAGCTTGCAATCTTTTAAGACCCCAGAAATGACTCACCAAAGTGGGATGCAGAACATTGTCTTTATGAACTATGTTGTGCCAGTTGACGTAGATGTCCGTTGAGTCTATTGCCCCTTGCTTTTGAGCCTTAATCCTGCCAGTTGTTTGGTTATGTTTTAAGAAGTTTCCGTGGCTATACCTCTTGCGTACTCTATTGTCTCTATTCATATACATGCAACACCTACAATTATGTATGTAGAAATATTCATAGCCAAACCTGTGTCTGCAGGTGGCTGTGCTCCCTTATACCCTCCCACACCTCTTTAGCATACCTATGTGCCTACGTATCCATGCATAGATTATTGTTTGTTTAATAATATTGTTGTAGGATTTTCTATGTTATGGTAACCTCTCAGCGTCTCCCTTTACCTTGGTCACGTTGTACTAACTTCCCCCATATTGTGTATTGCCTTTCCTTTCACCAATATTAACTTGTGTCTTCTATCTAGTTAATAGTTTTCCCTAACCCCCCCAACCCTGGTAACCATCAAAGAACGTTTTTGTTTTTTCTGTGTGTACCCTTTTCTTGTTTTTTGTAATAGCGATCTCATACAATATTTGTCCTTTTGTGATTGACTTATTTCATTCAGCATAATGTCCTCCAAAATCATCCATATCGTGAGATGTTTTGTGAATTCGTTATTATTCTTTATCATTGCGTAGTATTTCATTGTGTGTACGTACCACCGTTTATCCATTCATCTGTTGATGGGCACTTAGGTTGTTTCTATCTTTTTGCTATTGTGAAGAATATTGCAATGAACCTGGGTGTGCATATGTCTATTTGTGTCATGGCTCTTATTTCTTTAGGGTATATACCTAAGAGCGGGATTGCTGGATCATATGGTATTTCTGTTTCTAACTTTTTACCATTTTCCATAGTGGTTGTACAATTTTATATTCCCACCAGCAGTGTATAACAGTTTCAACAAACTCGTCAACATTTGTTATTTTCTGTTTTTTTGATTAATGCCAGTAATGCCAGGGTGGGATGGTATCTCATCGTAGTTTTGAGTTGCATCTCTTTCATGGCTAGTAATTGCAAGCATTTCTTCATATGTTTGTTAGCCATCTGAGTGTCTTGTTTGGTGAAGTGTCTGTTCGTATTCTTTGCCCATTCTTAAACTGGATTGTTTATCTTTTTGTTTTTGAGGTGTTAAAGTTTTCCATGAATTTTAGAGATCAGACCCTTGTCAGATGTGTCATAGCCCAAAATTTTTTCCCAGTCTGTAGGTTCTGTTTTTACTCTTTTGATGAGCATAAGTGTTTGATTTTTAGGAAGTCCCATTTATCTAGTTCAACTTTTTGGTGTTTGTGCATTTTTAGCTGTGTTTAATATTCTATGCCATATATTAGGGCCCCTAATGTTGTCTCGATGGCAGTGGGTTAATGTCATCCCTATTTTTTTCTTTCATGATTTTTGTAGTTTTAGGTTTTATATTTAGGTCTTTGGTCCATTTTGAGTTAGTTTTTGTGTATGATGTAAGGTATGGGTCCTGGTTCATCCTTCTACAGATAGATATCCAGTTATGCCAGCACCATTTGTTAAAGAAACTGTCTCTTTCTCATTTAATGGACTTTGACCCTGTGTTGAAGATAAGCTGTCCATAAGTGCATGGATTTGCTTCTGGGTTCTCAGTTCTGTTCCATTGGCCTATGTCTCTGTCATTTTACCAGTACCAGGCAGTTTTGACTGCTGTGGCTGTATAGTAGGTCCTGAGATCAGGTAGTGTGAGGCCTCCTACCTTGTTCTTCTTCAATAATGCTTTTACTTATCTGGAGCATCTTTCCTTTCCATATAAAGTTGGTGATTAGTTTCTCCATCTCGTTATGAATGCTGTTGGCATGTGGATTTGGATTGCATTGTATCTATAGATTGATTTTGGTTGTATTGACAATTTCACAATGTTAAGTCTTCCTATCCATGATCATGGGATATTTTTCCATTTATGTAGGTCTCTTTTGGTTTCTTGCTGTAGTATTTTGTAGCTTTCTTTGTACAGATCTTTTACATCCCTGGTTAGATTTTTCCTAAGTATTTTATCTTTTTGAGGGTTATTGTGAGTAGTATTGTTTACCTGATTTCCTTTTTGAAGTTCTCTTTGTTGGTGTATAGGAATCCAACAGATTTTTGTACTTTGATCTTGTATCCTACTACTCTGCTGAATCCTTCTATTAGTTCCAGTAGTTTTTGTGTGGAATCTTTGGGATTTTCTATGTACAGGACCATATCCTCTGCAAACAGGGATAGTTTTAATTCTTCCTTACCACTGTGAATACCCTTTATTTCCTTTCTTGTTTTACTGCTCTAACTAGGACTTCTAGTTCAATGTTGAATAAGAGTGGTGATAAAGGGCATCCTTGATTGGTTCCCATTCTCAAGGGGAAGGCTTTCAGTTTCTCTCCATTGAGAATGTTGACTGTTGGTTTTGTATAAATGCCCTTTTATTATGTTGAGGAATGTCCCTTCTATTCCTATTTTGCTGAGAATTTTTATCAGAAAAGGTGTTGGACTTTATCAAATGCATTCTCTCTATAGTTGGAGATCATCATGCGATTGTTTTGTTTTATTTAAATGGTGAATTACATTGATTGATTTTCTAACGTTGAACTTTCCTGGCATACATGGTATGCATTCCACTTGGTCGTGGTGTATTATTTTTTTTTAATACAATGCTAAATTCTATTGGCCAGAGTTTTGTTGAAAATTTTTGGGTCTATATTCATGAGAGGTATCGGTCTGTATTTTTTTTTTTCCTTTTGGTGATGTCTTTGCCTGGCTTTGGTATCAGGGTTATGCTGGCTTCATAGAATGAATTCAGGAATATTTCTTGCTTTTCTATGCTCTGAAATAGTTTGCTTAGTATTGTTGTGAGCTCTTCACTGAATGTTTGGTAGAGTTCTACAGTGAAGCCATCTGGTCCCGAGCTTTTTTTGGTTGGAGTTTTTTTTTTAAATCTCTTTTTTGCTATGGGTCTGTTCAGTTTTTCTACCTCAGTTTTGTGTTAGTTTAGGCAGGTAGTGCATTTCTAGATATTTGTCCATTTCATCTAGGTTTTCAAATTTAGTGGAGTACAATTTTTCATAGTATTGTTATGATCCTTTTTATTTCAGTTGGTTGTGCTATAACCATCTCGTTTCTTCTTCTTTTTTTTTTTTTTTTTTTGCAAGTTACCATTTTCTGTAATCTTTGCTATTCTGATGATGGATTCATAATACATTATTGTTCTTATTAGTATTTCTTTGGTTATTCATGAGGCTGAATTTTTTTTAAAGTGCTTATTGGGTAAGTGTGGCACATTTGTAATAGGCCTACATACCCACACACATCAATAATCCTTTTTTCCCCTAAACTGGCAGAGCGTTTATACTTTGGCTGTATAGAGAATTGGTTAGCAGTAAAACAAGGAACAATTAAGAAAAGTTGAAAATATGCTTTGCTCAGATGTTTACATTTTATGCAGTAGAGCTCTTGTTAGCTCCTGTTGAGGCGGCCCCCGACTCATAGTGGCCCCTTGTACAACAGGATGAAATGCTCTCTGGTCCTATGCCATTCCCATGATAGATCACGGATCAGACCGTTGTGATCCATAGTTTTCACTGACTGATTTTTTTTTTTTTTTTGGTGAAGTCTTTTGATGAGGGTAAGTGCCTAATTTTTTTTTTTAATTATACGTTAGATGAGATTTACAGAACAAAATAGTTTCTCATTAAACAGCTAACACACATATTGTTTTCATGACATTGGTTAACAACCCCACAACATGTCGACACTTCCTTTGTTGACCTTGGCTTCCCCTTTACCAGCTTTCCTGTTCCCTTCTATCTTCTACTTCTTGCCCATGGGATGGTGTGTCCTTTTAGTCTTGTTTTGTTTTAGGGGCCTGTCTAATCTTTGGCTGAAGGACTAACCTCGGGAGTGACTTCATTACTGAGTTAAAAGGGTGTCTGGGGGCCATACTCTTGAAGTTTTTCCAGTCTCTGTCAGACCAGTAAGTCTGGTCTTTTTTTGTGAATTAGAACTTTGTTCTACGTTTCCCTCCATCTCTGTCTGGGACCCTCTATTGTGATCACCGTCAGAGGAGCCAGTGGTGGTAGCTGAGCACCATCTAGCTGTACTGGACTCAGTCTGGTGGACTTCACGGTAGATGTGGTCCGCTAGTCCTTTGGACTAATCGTTCCCTCGTATCCTTAGTTTCCTTCATTCTTCCTTGATCCTGAAGGGGTGAGACCAGCAGAGTATCCTAGATGGCTGCTCATAGGCTTTTAAGACCCCAGATGCTACTCACCAAAGTAGAATGTAGAACATTTTCTTTATAAACTATGCTATGCCAATTGAGCTAGATGTTCCCTGAGATCATGGTCACCACAGCCCTCAGACCAGCAGTTTGGTCCATCAGGGAGTTTGGATGTGCCTACGGAACTTCCATGGCCTTGCCTTGGACAAGTTGTGCTGGCTTCCCCAGTATTGTATACTGTCTTACCCTTCACCAAAGTTACCACTTATCTATTGTCTATACAACATACAGCCTGGCTAGAATGGGTAGAGATGTCACACAGTGCCAGGTATTCAGGAGAGTTTATTTATGTTTTTGTGTCTAAGGTGTGTCTCTGGTAGACAGCATATTGACGGGTCATGTTTTTTTAATCCATTCTGCCACTTTCTGTCTCTTTAAGCCAAAAAAAAAAAAAACCCAAATCTGTTGCTATTGAGTTGATTCTGACTCATAGTTACTGGTACATTTAAACCATTTACATTCAGTGTGTTTACTGCTGTTATTTTGTTGTGCTTTTTTTGTGGTGTTTACTATTTCTTTGCTCTGCTTAAGTTTTCGAGCTGAGTTCTTTTTGTTTGTGGATTTTCATTTCGTTTCTTTTGTTGTTGTTATTACGTGTTTACTCAGTCTTTATGGTAGATTTGTTAACTTTCTTTGTGGTTACCTTGAAATTTACTTTGTCTTCCTCAGTTGAAAGGAGTCATTGATTTCTTGATATCACCTTGACTTCTCCATATGAAAGTTCTATAACTATACCATTTACTTCTCTTTTTTGTTTTGATGTTGTCATTTACAGGTTGACTTCTCTGGTTTCCTGTTTTTAATCTTTTAATTTTGTTTCATTTTTCAGAATTTTTTATCAGGGTCGGTATCTGGCTGATGCTGTCCTCTGTCCTAATCTCAGGTTATTGTCTTACGTTGTTGGTTCTCTGTCCAAAGGATTCTCTTTAATATTTCTTGTAAAGTGGGTTGGGTTTTTAAAAATTCTCTTAATTTATATTTGTCTGGGAATGTCTGGATTTCACCATCATATCTGAGAGACAATTTTGGTGGATATATAATTCTTGGTTGGTAATTTTTTTCTTTCAAGATTTTACGTATGTCATCCCATTGCCTTCTTGCCTGCATGGTTTCTGCTGAGTAATCAGAGTTTAGTCTTATCTGTTCTCCTTTGTAGGTGAGTTTTCCTTTTTCCAAGTTACTCTCAGAGTTCTTTATCTTTGGTTTCGGCAATTTTAATTATGATGTGTCTTGGTTTCTTTCTTTCAGGTCCTATCCTGTACAGTTTTCGTTGAGCTTCTGGGATGGATATCTTCTCATCTTTCATGATATAGGGAGGTTTTCTGCCAGCAAATCTTCAACAATCCTGTTTTTTTTTTTTTTTGCCTCCTCCTGTTCTAGAATTCCAATCTTGTGTAAATTTTTCCTCTTGATAGTGTTTCACATAATTCTTAGGCTTTCTTCATTCTTTTTTCCTATTTTTCCTCAAAGAAATTAATGTCATGGGATTTGTCCTTTGTTTCAGAAATTTTGTCTTCCGTTGATTCAATTCTGCTCCTATGTCCTTCTACTGAGTTGTCTATTTCTGATATTTTATTGTTAATCTTTTGGATTCTTAGTTGCTGTTTTTGTATGGTTTCTAATCATCTATTTATTTTGTCATTTTGTTTTCCTGAATTCTTTTATTATTTTGTCTGTGTTTTCCTTCATTTTTCTGTTTTCCTTGATCTCTTGGAGAGCTCTATATATTAATCTTTTGAATTTGTCATCAGGTAGTTCCATTACGAATTCTTGCTCAGAAATGTTTTCTGATTCTTTGTTTTAGCCACTTGCTGGAACCGTCTTGTCCTGCTTCTTTATGTGATTTGATACCGTCTGTTGTCTCAGAGGCGTTAAGGTGTTAATGTATTTATTTATTGTATGTTTGTTTGCTGTGTCCTGATTTTTTGTTTTGTTTTGATATCTGACTGGGGGGTGGGTGTGTGTGCTACTCTGGTTGCCAGTCTAACTGCCCTGGAACTCTCACTGTCTGTCTCCGAGTGGGTGGGGCAGTGGCTGGATGTGTGAGTGTGAAGTCTTTGTTTACTGGTCTTGTGAAGGGTGAGGATATAGATGGCATTACTGGTGAGGTGATGTGTCTGTCCAGACAGTTACCTGGGCGTTGGGTACAGGTGCTGTTCTCGCTGGCTGCTGGGTTGGGTGTTGTGGGTGAGCACTGGCAGCCATCCGGTGGTCTGGGCGAAGGTGCCCAGGCTGTCAGTCACCAAGTGGATGGTATGAAAACACTCACTGACAGTCCTGGGTGGGCAGGGTTGCACAGGGATGGTTGGAGTGGGCAGGAATTGCATGGGCATAGTTGGAGTGGGCACAAGCCTCTGAATGCAGGGGAGTGCAGGGGGCAAAGCAGGGGGTATGCTGCCAGTCCATGGGTGCCTGTGAGGGGGGTGTGTACCTGTCACCAGTCCATGGATACCTGCAAGGGGGGTGTGTACCTGTCCACTAGAGTGCTACGTGGGGGAGGGTGTGTTATCAGTTCTTGAGTGCCTTGGCATAGGTTGCTGGAGATAGTAGAAGGTACTGCTGGTCTGCAGGTCCTTGTCCCAGGTGGCTGGGCATTGAAGCAGGCACCTCTGGTTCTTGGGCTCTTGGCCCCAGTGGCTGGACCAAGTAGCAGGTATTGCTGGTCTGTGGGCCCTGGTGTAGGTGGCTGGGTGTAGGAGTGGATGCCAAAGGTCCTCGGTTCCCTCATGCAGTTAGCTGGGCATAAGAGAGGGTGCAGCTGGTCCCTGGCCTCCAGCACTGATGGCCAGGTGAAGAGCAGATGCTGCTGGTCTGCAGGTCCCAGTTAGGGAGGCTGGGATTAGGAGCAGGTGTTGCCAGTCTGTGGCCCCCTCGTGTGGGTGGTGGGCAGAAGAGGGGGTACTGCTTGTCCATGGGTTTGCCGTACAAGCAGCTGGGTGGAGAAATGGCACTGCTGGATCTTGGGCTCCTGGTGTGAGTAGCTAAATGAAGGGACAGGTGCCACCAGTCAATGGGCCCTAGACCCAGAAGGTGGGGTGGTGATGGGTGCCACTGGACCTCCACTGCTTGTGGTGGGGGATGAATGAGGGAGGTAGGGTGGCACTGCAGGTCCTTGGGCCTCTGGCATGGGGGGCTGAGAGGGGCAGTGAGTGATGTGAGTGTACTTAACTCTTACAGGGCAGAAAGCACTCCTACCTGGCTCTGGACGGGGTGCAGAATTGCTCCTGTTTGACTGCACCAAGTGATGGGGCTTTGCCTGGGAATGCTGCTTGCTTTGTCTCAATATGGCCATGCTGTGCAGGTTCTGCTGGCAGGGTACTGGTGATCTGCAATTTTCTGTGTTCACTGTTTTTGTACAGTCTCTCCTATTTTTCACTCAGTCCAATTCTTCAGTCTTGCCTTTGATGATGCTCAAGGTTGCAAAGTTTCATCTGTATCTGATTCACTTGTTTTGTCTGCTGTTTTTTGTAAGAGGGCTCTTATGAGGCATCTGACTATGCTGCCATCTGGGACTGGCTCCTGTCTCTGAAATTTAATCTCAAATAGCAGTATACTGCCTTCCTAGCAAATGGGAGTTTGATGTATCTTTCAAGCAATGTGGTGATGGAGGTGTGAGCCAGTCAGATGGTGCATCAAATACGAAGGTTACATTCACACCTTTTATTTCAGTTCACTACATAGATTGCAGAGTTAGATTCTTTTTATGGAGATTATTTCCTTTTCTACATCTGGAAATATTTGCACTTAAGCATATTTTTAATGAATTTTCTGTATATATCTCAGGTGTGTTCATGTTTTCCTTTGGCAAATAGGTTATGAATTCTGTGAAACTGGGAACCCTGTATTACATTCCTTGGAATTCTCAATGGTGCTTAGTTCAGTTTTGGACAATTAGTAGTTGCCCCATAAATACAATACTTGTGCATTTATTGACTGATTGTCTGTTAACTCAATCTGTAATCCATTTGAAAATTAGAAAGAGGTTTGAAGCTCTCACTCTAAACTCAACTCAGTGAATAGGAAAGAATCTCTAAAGCAAAATAAAAACGTGTTTCTCTTTCCCCATTGCACCACTCCCCTCCTGATTAGGTATGAGTGATAAAAAGCAAACCAAGAGGGCAGAACTCCGTTTAGACTAATGTTTTGAATGCTGGAAGTACTGGGAAATTATCAGATTGTCTTGCATTGGATCTGCTGATTGTAGCTACATTGAAAGAAAACAAAACAAACAAACAAAAAACACAACTGGTTGCCATCAAGCCAGTTCCGACTCATTAAACGGTAAGTCAGATAAACGTAGCTTTTAGATGATTTATAGTAATACTTCTATTAGAAGAGCTAACCAAGAATTGGCTGAATTTCTATTTCTGTATATTTTGCTGAAGCACTTCTTAAACAAAAGATGTAATCACACATACTTACCAAACTCAGTTTGTGAGTGGGCTTCATTGTTCATATGATCCATCTCCGCCATTTTATGCAAGAGGGAGGCACAGAAAGTTGAAGTGATTTTTAAGGTCAGCCAGCCAGATGCATAATCAGGACTAGATTCTTGTCTGTTTCTTTTCTACTTTGCTTCATCCTCCCTCTTTTATAAATAAAGGGACTGTCACAGATTTAGAAACCCTTTTCTATTTTATCCATATTTACTTTGCTTAATTATAAAATGGAGATGTAATGGTAATGAAAAATAGTATCTATTTCCACCTGTAACTCTTATGGGATTTAATGTTGAGAGATTAAAATGTGAGACACTTTAGGCTACTTAGCATAAATTTACTACATTCAGCAGAGTTTTGAGGTTAAAAAAAAAAAAAGGATAATCATGGAGAAAGGCCAAAGAGTAAATAAGTACCATGATTTTTTTTCTAGTCACATCATGCTTATAAATTTAAATTTGTGTAACAATGAGCACACATTTTAAGGAGCTATATAAAAAATAGCTCTGATAAAACCAAATAACAAAGGCTTGTTATTGTTCCCATCACCACAGTTTGAAAGGTGGGGCAGGAGAAAGGGAACAGAGAATCTCAGATGAAACACAATATTGATATTTGGCATACTTAGATGATTTTCCACCCAAAGATATGAAATTACTTTACCCACACTAATTACACCTCCCCACCAGGGCCACCCTTGGCACATCTGTAAGTCAGCAGAGGTTGACTTTGGCAGCTCCAGCCTTCTGTTGCTGTACCCTTTCCCCTCTTCGATGCTGCTCACAAGGTTTCTCAAAGAACACTTGGGGTGGATTGTTAAGAAAGCAGATTCTTGGGTTCCAAGCAGTTCTACTGAATCCTAATATCTTTGAGTGGAGTCCAGAAATTTGCGTTTTTCAAAAAAAAATTATTTTGTTGCTGTAGTTGAGAATATATACAGCAAAACATACCCTAATTCAGCAGTTTTTACATGTAAATTTCAGTGACGTTGATTACATTCTTCTAGTTGTGCAACAATTCTCATCCTCCTTTTCTGAGTTGTTCCTCCCCAATTAGCATAAATCCACTCCCTCTTAAAGTTCCTATCTATTCTTTCAAGTATCGTTGATTTGATCCCATACAGATAGTTCTTAAAAGAGCATAATGCTCAGGGCAGACATATTTAACTAGTTATACTAAACTATTGCTTGATTTTAAGAAGACTTCAGATATTTTTCATTTAAGGTTTAAAGATTATCTCAGGGCAAAAGTTTCAGGAGTTCATCCAACCTTCATGGCTCCAGAAAGTCTGGATTCCATGAGAATTTTAAATTCTGTTCTGCATTTTCCCCCTTTTGATCAAGATTCTTCTACAGAATCTTTGATCAAAATGTAGGAGTCTGTATTTTTAATAACACATCTACTATCTTCCCCCCCCCCCCATGATTTTCTGCACACTGAGCTTTGAAAACTACTGAGCTAATACCTACTTTAGCCTGCCACAGGTTTATGTTCTTCCTCTACGTGACAAAACCTCTCTCTGAGGTGTAGGTGACAGATGTGATTGGATATGACCGTTCACCAGTGATGTAAGAAAAGCTTCTCTTTGTTTTAAAACAGAGAAAGAGAGGTTTTCTATTATGGAATACCATGCATTTGGAGCTGAGTGAGGGAGTTGGGTGATTTTTAAAATATTAAACCTTTAAATATAAATTTTATTTATTTATTCACAGATAGATTTTTATTCCCAAGGCATCTAACTCAGTTGAATGGGATTGGTATTAAAATCAGAATCTTGGTTTAAATTCTGACTTCATCATACAGTTTAATGAGTAAAATGATGCAATCTTAAAATAATTATTTGTTAACAAATTGAATTTAACAAATTCGGTGGATTATAAAAGCTTTTTCTAAAGTTATTCTCAAAAATAAAATTCTCTCTAAAAATAAAATTATTGGCTATTTATGTGTAGTTAAAAGATTTTAATATTCACCATATTGGCCTTCTGAATAATGAAAATAACTTAAGCGAAGTAATTATTCTTGGCATATGTTCACATATTTGAAAAGGGTTCTTGATTGTATTTCTCTTTAATACAATTATTTTCCAAAGAATGTATTTTTCCCAACATGATCTTATTAGCAGTAATTTTTATAAAATTGCTTGCAATTTTCTTCAGTGTTGCATCTTATGATTTAAAATTTGAATTAGCACCATATTTTATTTTTGGGTTATATATGAATTATATGTATATATTTTATTGTGCTTTAAGTGGAGGTTTACAGTACACATAAATTGTTTTATGACATTGGTTGCCTACCCCGAGATATGTCAAAACTCTCCCCTTCTTGACCTTCGGTTCCCCAATTCCATTTGCCCAGCTTTCCTGTCCCCTCCTGCTTTCTTGTCTTTGCCCCTGGGCTGGTGTGCCTATTTAGTCTCATATACATGGTTGAGCTATGTGTGTCACTGCTTGTTTTATAGTCCTGTCTAATCTTTCGCTGAAGGGTAAACCTCAGGAGTGACTTCAGTACGGAGTTAAAAGGGTGTCCAGGGGCCATGCTCTTGGGGTTTCTCTAGTCTCTGTCAGACCAGTAAGTCTGGCCTTTTTTTGTGAGTTTGAATTTTCTTCTACATTTTTTTCCATCTCTATCCGGGACCTTCTATTGTGATTCCTGTCAGAACACTCAGTGGTGGTAGCCAGGCACCATCTAGTTGTGCTGGACTCAGTCTCATGGAGGTGGAGGTAGTTGTGGTCCATTAGTCCTTCAGACCAATCTTTTCCTTCTGTCTTTGGTGTTTAAAACATAATACTTTTAATTAAGAATTTCTGGTGGTGAAATTGGTTAACATATTCAGCTGTTAACGAAAAGGTTTGAGGTTTGAGTCCACCCAGGTGCGACTCAGAAGAAAGGCCTGGAGATCTACTTCCAAAATGTCAGCCATTGAAAACCCTATGGGTCACAATTCTCTGACACATATTGGGTTGCTATGAGTTGGAATTGACTGGACGGCAACTGGTAGTCACTACCACTGGGGGTACCTGGCAAGCTCAGAGCAAATTCTGTTAATTGAGGATTTCCTCAGTTCTCAGTTCGGAGGCAGGCACAGAATTAAACTAAATATTCGAGCTTAAACATTTTTAAAAGTTGTTCTCTTCCCTCCATTCCAATTATTTTTCTATTAAAATATTTTTAAGAGACAAAACTCTTTAATATATTCATCTCCATTTACAAATCTTTTGATTGTTTTACATGCTTGGATGGTATAAAATCATAGACATTCTTTATTTCTTTTCACTTTTGTACAAAATAGAAAATTTATCCAGTGAAAAGTAGGATCTCCTTCAATATGCTCCTCACAAGTTAAGATATTCTAAAACACAGTTGTAGAATTTTACAATCAAATCTTTTTTTTTTTTTGCTTTAAAAAACAGACTTATTCTTTCACAGATTAGGAGGCTAGAAGTCCAAAATCAGGGTGCCAGCTTTAGGGGAAGGCTTTCTCTCCCTGTCTGTAAAAGGTTCTTAGCTCAGGGACTCCAGGTCCAAAGGAAGTGCTCCTCTCCTGACTCTTTCTTGGTAGTAGGGGGTCCCTTCATAATCAAATCTTTTATAAATGATAACGACAAGTATATGGAAACCTACGATATGTTTATATCTGCACAAAACAATTTAATACTTATAGAGGTTATTCTATTCATTCAACAAATATTCATTCGATACTTCCTACATGCCAAGTACTACCCACAATGAACATTAAGTTACTATACTATTACTTGAGAGAATGCTTGAGTGAAAATTGGCTTTCAAACAGTAACTAGGAACTGGTTACGGATGCAATTTATTCAAAGCTAATAATTTGGAATGTAATCTATCTGTGCTATCCTTGTTTCCCAACTGAGAAATGACTATGGGACATTTTTGTCTAGTGGGCTCACAGTAACTCTAGGTTTTTAACGTTACAGTACAGTAATTTGAAGTTATACTTAACACTTATAACTTTCACCAGTGGTTATAGATGAAAACATATCCAGGAACATATTGCTGCATACTGTTCAAGTTTGAAGACTGACTGCTCCATTTTCTAGCTGTGTAACTTTGAACAAGCAAATTAATCTCTCTGTGCCTCAGTTTTCTCATCCATAAAATGGGAATAAAAATAGCACTTGTTTCATGGAGTGGCTATGTGGATTAAATGAGTTAATGTATGTAAAACATGTAGAAAAGGAATCCATGTGTAATAAAGACTCAGTTGTTGTTAGTTGTCACCCAGTCACCTTTTGGAAGCATATTGCCAGGCCTGTCTTTCGAAGTGTCTCTGGGGTGGGTTTGAGCTGCCAACCTTTTGGCTTGTAGTCAAGTGAACTCTTAACCTTTTTTGCCATCCAGGGAGTGGTCTCAATTAGGATATCGTTATTTCAGGGTCTCCACAGGGGGTATTGGGTACATCCCAAGCTGGTGCTCTCTAAACACCAGTTATCCACTGGCTTCAAAGTACATTAAGTTGCTTCCTGGCCTAAGGGAACATTTCTGAATTAATATTAGTGTTGCGACATAGAATGTTCTTTTTTCTAAGGACACTAACGTACTCTTCTTTATGAAGTTTTTATTTTTTTAAAGTAGTTTTATGTTTTCTGAATATTTTGGGCTCACTATGGAAACTTGTAAGGTTTTGAACATTCAAAATCAATAGAAATGTCAGTACACTTTGAAAGGTCTATTAGCAATGCAAATCTGAAGCTTCAGTACTGAATATAATTACAATAAAGAATTGTACGCATTAAATGACACTTGCAGGCCATTCCTTGGTTTTGTTAAATTAGAATGGCTAAAAGAAAGACAGAATAATCTGTTTCTCACTGGGCAGAGTTTTGCTAATCTTGTTTATGTGAAGTCAGAGTCAACTCTCCTACCATTTTAACTTTAATAATAATGACTCTCATTTACTGATTACTTACCAAATGCCAGGATCCCTGTTTATCTCATCTGACCTTCAGCGAAATACAGCAAGATAGGCATTGTCATTTCCATTGAACAAATGAGGAAACTGAGCCTTTTAAATGTCGTATTTGAACCCAGCCATGGGAGTCTAATGCCAAAGCCAGACTTCTTAAACCATCACGTTTAACAGTCCCCATTGGCTCAGAATTCTTTCTGTATTTGGACAGCTTCAGTAGTCCATTTGCAGATAGAGCCATATTTTATGCAATAAAAATCTTAAAAATGGGCGTAAGTATATGTTTATATATGGAGTCTGCAAACCAAATCCCTTGCCGTTGAGTAGATTCCGACTCATAGTGATCCTATAGGACAGAGTAGAACTGCCCCATAATGTTTCCAAAGGGTGGCTGGTGGATTCAAACTGCTGACCTTTTGGTTAGTAGCCCTGGCTCTTAACCACCGCACCACCTTAGAAGAAATAAAATCAGTACATTTCTGAGAAGTGAGGACAATTCACTGAGAAGTGAATTGCTACTTTGGACATATCATCAGGAAAGCCCAGTTGCTAGAAAAGGACATCTTGTTGATAAAGTAGAGGTTCAGTGAAAATGAGGAAATCCTCAATGAAATGATCAACATAATAGTCACAAGTATGAGGTCAAATGTACCAACGATCACAGAGATGGCACAGGACCAGGCAACATTTCGTCCTATTGGACTTAAGATCTCCATGAGCAGAACTGACTCAGGGGCAACTAACAGCAACAAATATGTAAATACAAACTCATAAAGTTGACAAAAATCTTTTATTTTTGTAAATGCGAAGGATATTTGCATTTGTCCTTCTTGTTCTTCCTTCTCCTCCTCTTCTTTTCTCTTTCAATTCTTTTTTTTTTTTTCTTTTCTTTTTAAACCACTCTACAAAAACACTACGAGAACGAGGAGAATGAATATTGCCGGAGTTGCAGAAGTTGACCTGCTCATATGGAAGGAAACAATGTGTGAAACCAGACCCTCCCAACTGCACTGGTGCTCCCATGCTTTGCCTTGATCGCATTCATATTTATAACGTTTCTTTCTTCCCGAGATCTCAAAGGCTCTGGAAACCATGTCATTATCATAGGGGTTGTGACTAAATTTTACCCACATTTATTAAAAGGGAATGATGAATTTAGGGAAGGTCTTTTTTACCTGGTGCCAACTCCTGTCTTTTTCCTGTAATGAACAGGAGTTTTCTGAATCAGCTACTGTATCCCTCTCAAGTAGGTGGGTAACTGAGCACTTTTTTGCTGAATCAGGGTGTGCTGTACGCTCACCTTCCCTTGGGCTGGGGGGATACTTGAAGCTCTGTCATGCACGCTTTTTGTTCGTGCAACGCACCAGGTAACAAGTAGCAACAAATATTAACTCCCAGGGAATGCCAGCAGGGCAACGCGCTTAGAGGAAATGGATTGCGACGAAGAATTATCAGCAGTGAAAGGCTTTTATTCCTCTTCGAAGCTTGTTGTATGTTTAAATATTGCTTATGTGGAAAAAAACCAGTGCTATTTTGAGAGGTTTTTTTTTTTTTTTAAGTAGAGGTGATTCTAATACGATCAGCAGAAATCATGAATGACTAATTTGAGTTTTGCTTGTTACGAAAACATCTGTGTGATTTCTTTTTCTGATAAGCACATTTGATTGTGGGTATTCTAGAAAATTCTGCTTTTACATGTTAATGCTCAGGGGAGGTATTTATTTCGTGCTTGCTATGTACAATGCTCTGAAGTAGACATGGGGCGGGGGGAGGTTATTAGAAGAAGAGAATAGGAAAGAGACACCAAGATGTCTAAAATCAGAGGTTCAACCCTCAAAAGGGCTTATTATTGGGTGGAGGAGGCATCCCATATACACATTGTAAGGGCGGGAAAGTGGTTAGTCTTGTGTGGGCTAAATATGCTAGGAACTCTCTTCCAGTTTCCAAACTGGGACCCTAAGGTTAGAGCCAGCGCTGCTATTACATCTGGTCCTAGCAGTATCCTTTCAGATCTTTTGATTCCAAACATTCATGCAAACATCACACTTCATTAATCAGCCTATGCTGGATTGATATGATCCAAGTTAATTGGAACTAATACAAAATGTTATAAAAAAGAAGGGAAAATAATCATTGAACCATTTAAAGTTATTTTGTTATTAAGGATTAGTGCTAAATTAATGTGCTTTATATTCCGAACAATAATTCCCTAACTCCCGTCTTCCCTGTTTACCTCCATCCAGTAAAAAGCTACTAAAGAGCTCTTTAAAAATAATCATTAAACAGGAGAAGAAATAATGAAAGACTTGTATTAAAGTATTTTCACCATGAAGGAGAAGGGAGGATAAAATTATTTTTCTAGGGGAATATTAAGTCCATTTTTATATAATTTTAGCATCAAGAAGAAACTTAGAGATTGAGTTCAAATCCCTCTTTTAAATCCCTGGTAGTTGCTCAAGTATTCCTAAAGGCTTCAGTGCTTCAAATCACTTCTGGGTGACTCCTTTTGGATGTCCCATCCCCCTCAATGATTAATCAGAATTTCTCAGTTGCAAATGGCAAAAAGCTGACTCAGTATAGCTTAAATAAAAACAGGAGTATACAGTATTGCTTTGTGTAAAGCGGGTAAAACAGCTGGACCCAGAAATTTACTACAGACTGTCAATGAGCATCTTATCCCCTTTTTTTCTCTATGGGGGCTCAATATCCAGAATCTCCTTCCTATGTTGTAGAAATGATAGCCACCATATCATCCTTCTATCAGGACCTGCAGGGAAAATCACAAGCCTCTTTCTTAAAGGAGCTTGAAAAAAAAATTCCAGGGAAGGATCTGATTGGTTCAGCTTCAGTCACATGCCCATTCCTGAATCAGGGGGATGGAGTACTTTGGCCAGGCCCTGAAGCTGACAGAAGTGTTCCGTCCCTCTTGAACTGTATGGACTTGAAATGGGGGCAGGATAGCTTCCAAGAGCTGTTAGATATCTGAACACATAACTCTAACTACCTCTAACTCAACACATCCAGAAGTGCACTCTTCATCTCTCCTTCTAAAACAAACTACTCCACGTTTATTTCCTTCTCAGTGAACGTTTGTGTCATCCATCACCTCACTGACCAAACCAGAACACTTCGAAACATCCTAGACTCTCTCTTTTCCTTAACCTCCCTCCACAATCAACGAGGGAGTCTTTTCAATTTGACTTTAATTTTTCTTAAATTTGTCCACTTCTATCCAATCTGATCGTACGATCTTTGTTCAGATTTACTTACCATCATCTCAGTATTACTCTAAACCTTCTAACTAGCCTCCTTGCCTTTAGCCTAAAGGGGTGTTCTGCAATCTAAACACATTCCTCATGGGAAGAGTGATCTTTTCAAAGCCAGATTCTGAACATTTCATTGCCCAGTCTAAAATCCTTCAATAACTTTTCATTGGCCTCGGGATAAAGTGCAACACTCTTTGCATAGTTAAGAAGGTCCCTCATGATTTAATCCTTGTGTGTATACCATGCCACAGAATAAAAATTTATGATGGATTATCGATTTTGCTTGGTGATAATTCAAAACTTTATAATAATGGATTTAACATGAAGCAGAATGCAAAATTTACATAATTTCAAGATAAAATAATTAGGGTGGATACATGCTGCCACCTGAGAGCTATCTCTCCTCTCTTTCTGGGCACATGGATAGATTACTCTTCCTTGCCCCTAAAATTTGTTGCCTACATCTGGCTAATGAGCAGATCATAGAATTGCTGGTGTGAGGTCTTCCAGAGTTCTAGTTCCTTTTGCCAAAGTGATTTGTAATATTTCAGATAGTGGCTTCTCCATCACCTTGGGTATTGGAGTGACGATGACACTAAGCAGATTTCCCAGCTGGCTCCTGATGAACATGGGGTGGGAGTGAGAAGCAAGGCATTTTTGTTTTAAGCAAATGTTGGGATTGTTTGTTACTGTAGCATAATCTAGCCCCCCTGCCTGCAACAGAGGATCCCCAACCCCTCCAATTCCACGGAGGTCAGTCTTCTCTGTTTTCTGTTGTTAGGAGTCAAGGTGCAGTTTGAGAAGCCCTACTTCATGGTATTTAGCTTTGTGCCTTATACAAATTAGATGTTCAATTAATGCCTGTAGAAGAGAACTAATTCTATCTTGAATGGTCTAAATGTGGTCTTTTCTGAAATCAGTAGGATATATTTTTGGCTTTTCTATGTAATGGTCCTGGAGCCTTGGTGGCACTGTGGTTAAGAGCTCAGATGCTAACCAAAAGGTCAGCAGTGGGAATTCACCAGCTGCTCCTTGGAAACCCTATGGGGGCAGTTCTACTGGGTTCAGTAGGGAAGCTATGAGTCGGAATCCACTCCATGGCAACGAGTTTGGTTTTATGTAATAGTCAAAGACAATTTATTATTAAATGATTCGTGACTCATTTTGTCTCCACTTTTTTTCTTCATTAATGGCAAGTATTATTTTAGGGAAACATATAACCGTGATTCCAATACATACCCTATTACTATTGAGAAGTCATTTACCTCTTTCCAAGTTCATGTTATAAATTCCTGAGTAATTTTTGCCTGTTTAAATATATTTCCTTCCCTGTGTCAGAGAGATGATGCTACCAGCTCTGTGAGGAGCAAAAAAAAAAAAAAAAAAGAGGCTGCCTGGAGACGTGGGTATAACATGTTTATTGCAATGTCTGTGTTTGAAGTTAATATTTTCCTGAACAGGTTTAAAGAGAGATCTAAGTAAATGCTTGTAAATTTGAGTGCAGTGCTGTGAAGCAGTAAAAAGAAAAAAAAAACAAAAAACAGGTAAGAAATGAGCAGATTTCAATAAGACAGCCCTTTATTGCTGTAAAACTATGACCACTCCACCCTAAAAATCATTGCAACAGGCAACTAAGGGACTCATAAAGAACTAAAAACACATTGAACTACAGCAAACCCTATGAGTAACAATGCTGAGACGGGTCATAAGATTTCCCAGGGCTGGTCAAATCCTCTTTTGATCTGAGGAAGACGCTGTTCTTGTTTAGGTTTGCATTTGTTTGTACCCTGCATAGCAAATCTACTGATTTTGCTTGCTAGTTATTGCTTTATTCATGGAATACAAATTCAAGTTTTTAAAAGCAATTGTTTTCCACATCTCTAAGTGTTACAAGAATTTCTTACCTGGGATAAAGTGGAAACTCTGTTCAGTGTATTTATTTCCCATATAATTACATAGCCACATTTTTTTCCACTTTTATTGTACTTTAGGTGAAAGTTTATAGTGGAAATTAGTTTCTTATGCAAAAGCGTATACATTTATACACAAATTGTGTTGTGACATTGGTTGCAAACCCTGCAATGTGTCAGCACTCTTCACCTTTCCAGCCCAGGTTCCCTGTGGCCATTTGTCCAGTTTTCCGGTCCCTTCCTGCCTTCTCATCTTTGTTTTGGGGCAAGTGTTGCCCATTTGGTCTCATATACTTGATTGAACTAGGAAGCGCGTTCCTCACTGTGTTATTGTTTGTCTCATACGCATGAAAGGTGGACTTTGGGAATGGCTTCAGTTCTGAGTTAGCAGGGCGTCTAGAGGCCATAGTCTTAGGGGTTCCTTTAGCCTCTGTCAGACCAGTAAGTCTGTTCTTTCTTGTGAATTTGAATTTTGTTCTACATTTTTCTCCTGCCCTGTCTGGAACCCTCTCTTGTGATCCCTGTCAGAGCAGTTGGTGGTGGTAGGCGGGCACCATCTAGTATTTCTGGGCTCAGGCTGGTAGAGGTTGTGGTTCACGTGGTCCATTAGTCCTTTGGACTAGTATTTTCCTTGTATCTTTGGTTTTCTTCATTCTTCTTTGCTCTGAACGGGATGGGGCCAATAGATGTATCTTAGATGGTTGATCGAAAGCTTTTAAGACCCCATATGCTACTCACCAAAGTAGGATGTAGCACATTTTATGAACTATGTTATGCTAATTGACCTAGATATTCCCTGAGACTACAGTCAGCAGCCCCTAGCCCCAGTAAGTCGATTCCTCTCAAGATATTTGGGTGTGTCTAGGAAGCTCCCTAGTGGCATAATGGTTAAGTGCTACGGCTGCTAACCAAGAGATTGGCAGTTCGAATCAGCCAGGTGCTCCTTGGTAACGCTGTTGGGCAGTTCTACTCTGTCCTATAGGGTGTTATGAGTTGGAATCGACTCGACTGCAGTGGGTTTGGTTTTGGTTTTAGGAGGCTTCTATGGCTTTGCCTTGGTCAGGTTGTGCTGACTTCCCCTATATTGTATGTTATCTCCCTTCACCAGAATTAACACTTGTCTACTATCTAACTTGTGATTTTCCCTCCCTACCCCCGCAACCATCAAAGATTATTTTGTATGCATGTAAACCTTTTCTGGAGTTTTTATAAAAGTGGTCTTATACAATATTTGTTCTTTTGTGGTTGACTTATCTCACTCAGCCTAATGCCATCCAGATTCATCCATGTTGTGAGATGTTTTGCGAATTCATCATTGTTCTTTATCATTGTGTAGTATTCCATTGTGTGTATGTACCATAATTTGTTTATTCATTTGTCTGTCGAAGGACACTTAAGTTGTTTCCATCATTTTGCTATTGTGAATAATGTTGCAATGAACATGGGTGTGCTTATGTCTATTCCTGTGATGGCTCTTATTTCTCTAGGATATATTCCTAGGAGTTGGATTGCTGGATTGTATGGTTTTATATTTCTAGCTTTTTGAGAAAGTGCCATATTGTTTCCAGTAGTAACTGTACCATTTTACGTTTCCACCTGCAGTGCTTAAGAGTTGCATTCTCCCTGCAACCTCTCTGCCATTTGTTATTTTCTGTTTTTTTTTTTTTTAATTAGTGCCAATAATGTCAGGGTGAAATGGTATCTCATTGTGGTTTGATTTACATTTCTCTCATGGCTAATGATTGTGAGCATTTCCCAACTGTCTGTTAGCCATCTCAATGTCTTCTTTGGTGAAGTTTCTGTTCATACCCTTTGCCCATTTTTTAATTGGATCGTTTGTCTGTTGTTGAAGTGTTTTAATATTTTTTAGATTTTAGAGATTAGACCCTTGTTGAATATGTCCTAGCCAAAAATTTTTTCCCAGTCTGTAGGTTTTCTTTTTACTCTTTTGTTGAAGTATTTTGATGAGCGTTAAGTGTTTAATTTTTAGGAGCTCCCAGTTATCTAGTTTTTTTTTTAGTTATCTAGTTTATCTTCTGCTGTTTGTAAGTTGTTAGTTATGGCTTGTGTAGTATTTATGTCATGTAATAGGACCCCTACTGTTGTCCCTATTTTTACTTCCATGTTTTTTATCATTTTAGGTCTTTGATACATTTTGAGTTAGTTTGTGTGTATGGTGTGAGGTGTGGGTCCTATTTCCTTTTTTTACAGATAACCCACCAAACCCAGCATTGTTTAGTTGATTTTGACTCATAGTGACCCTATAGGACGGAGTAGAACTGCCCTTACAGATAGACATTCAATTTTATCAGCACTATTTGTTAAAAAGATGATCCTTTCCCCATTTAATGGACTTTAGTCCTTTGTCAAAGATCAGCTGACCACGGGTGGATGAATTTACGTCTGGATCCTCAGTTCTGTTCCACTGGTCTGTGTGTCTTTCGTTGTAAGAGTACCAGCCTGTTTTGATTTCTGTGGCTGTATAGTAGGTTCTGAGATCCGGTTTTTGTCTTTTTTTCCAATAAAATTCTTTGCTATCCCTTACCTTTCCATATAAAGTTGGTTTTCTATCTCATTGAAGAGGGCTGTTTGTATTTGGATTGCATTATATTTGTAGATTGCTTTGGGTAGAATTGACATTTTCACAATGTTGAGTCTTCCTGTCCATGAGCTTGTGGTGTTTTTTCGTTTATGTAGATGTCTTTTGGTTTCTTGTAGTAGCGTTTCGTAGTTTTCTTTGTATAGGTCTTTATGTCCCTGGTTAGATTTATTCCTAAGTATTTTATCTTTTTAGGGGCTATTATAAATGGTATTGTTTTCCGGATTTCCTTTTCGAAGTTCTCTTTGTTAGTGTATAGGAATTCAACTCATTCATTTATATTAATCTTGTATCCTGCTACTTTGCAGAATCTATTAGTTCCAGTAATTTTCTTTTGGACTCTTTGGGGTTTTTATGAATGCTTTTTGAAAGAGGTGTGGCACAATGATAAAGATAAGCTTATACTGAGAAATATGCTTAACATTCAAATTAAACCTTTAAATACAATTCTAATTATAGTGTAGGGATGTTTGTTTTTATCAGAATTTGTTTCATTTTACGACTAGAAATTTGATTCAAGAGCAGTGCACATTTTTACTTATTTGCAGTGATGATTCGCTTGTTACCTTTTCTAAGAAGTTTCCCCTAGTTCATTATGTTCATATCCTGATTAATCAGATTATTTTTTGTATGTTTACGCATATATTCTATTTCTCCCTCCTTCTCCATGGAGGTATGTACTGTTAAGATATTTGCATATTGACATGTTTTAGGAAACTTCCAGTTTTTTTTCAAATACTTACATCATTTTGTAGTATTTGGTGTTGTTAATTGCTGTTTGATTCTGATTCATAGCGACCCCATGTGTGCAGAATAGAACTGCTCCGTAGGATTTTTAAGGCTGTGAACTTTCAGAAGCAGATTGCCAGGCTTTACTTTCTAGGTGGCTTTGGGTGGGTTTGAATTGCCAACCTTTTGGTTAATAGTCCAGTGTCACCAGGGGTCCCATTTGTGGTATCATAGGCCCCTTATAGCAAGCTTCATCTCTTTAATAAAAACTGTGTTATAAAAGCCCCTAAAGGCTGGGGCTACTTGATTTTCAATTCTTCTATTTGAAAGACTCTAATACCGAAATTTCAATAATTTAATAAATTATTTCTTTCATTAAATAGGTTAGAATATTTCACCTTTCTACCAGGCACTATTTGGAAATGCTATGGGGCAGTTCTACTCTGTCCAATAGTGTCTCTATGAGTTGGAATTGACTCAACGGCAACGGATTTGGTTTTTATTATCACAAGTTCTCCATGATCTATGTTTTCATTGACACTTGTCATCATTATTATTGAGAACATGAAATGCTGACCATAGGAGCTGGAATTTTACCAAGGTGTAGTTTCTCTGGAAGCTGGTTGCTCAGTGTTAAGAGCTACAGCGAGCTATGGCTGCTAATTAAAATGTCGGTAGTTCAAATTTATTGGAGACTCCTTGGAAACTCTGAGGAGCAGTTCTACCCTATCCTATAGGGTTGCTATGAGTTGGAATTGAGTTGATGGCAACAGGTTTGTTTTTTTTGGTAGTTCCTCTTTTGTCGTGGATTGTGTAGGGGTGAGGGTAGTGGAACAGGAGTAGTCAGCCTGGGCTGCAGGCAATAAAAAAATGCAATATCTGTAGAGGACTTTAAAATAACTTAAAACCAACTGAAAGTCAGTCCACTTTTTATAATCACCATGTGCCAGAATTTCTATGCAATGTCAATGATATATTACTCTTCCCCATGGGAGTGCAGGGCTCCAAGGCCTCCCCTCACCCAGTCTTGATACATCAATGCTCTTGACCACAACTGTTCAAGCTAAATTGCTCATTATTTCACAGACATTGAGTATTCAAAAAGAATTTTGCACTCTTGAATGATTTTTGGCTTCAGAGAATGAAGTTATCTCCAGAAGAAGAGTTTTGTCTTCATGTGGTGATGATAAAGAGCAGCCATTTACCTAGGGCTTTGAACCAGTTCATTCCAGTTGGAACCCCTGTGGAAAATTTGCATTTCTAACACTGCATTTCCATCCCAGATATACTGAATCAGAACCTACATTTTAACAAGATCCCCAGGTGATTCTTTTTTTTCAAATTTTATTTTATTTTTGTTTAGGTGAAAATTTACAGAGTAAATTAATTTCTCATTCAAAAAATTTATACATAAATTGTTTCGTGACATTGGTTGCAATCGCCACAATGTGTCAGAGTTCTCCCCCTTTCTACCCTGGGTTTCCCATGCCCATTCGTCCAGTGTTCCTGTCCCTCCCTGCTTTCTTGTCTTTGCTTTTGGGCAAGTGTTGCCTGTATGGTCTCCTATACTTAATTGAGCTAAGAAACATGTTCCTCACATGTGTTATTGTTTGTTTTATAATCTTTGGCTGAAAGGTGAACTTCAGAAGTAGCTTCAGTTCTTAGTTGCCTGGGTGTCCGGGGACCATGGTGTCTGGGGTTCTTCTAGACTCTGTCAGACCAGTCTGGTCTGTTTTTTTTTTTGTGTGTGTGCGAATTTGAATTTTGTTCCACATTTTCCTCCCATGCTATCTGGGACCCTATACTGTGATCCCAGTCAGAGCAGTCAGTAGTGGTAGCTGGCCACCATCTAGTTCTTCTGGGCTCAGGCTGGCAGAGGCAGTGGTTCATGTGGTCCATTAGTCCTTTGGTGATTCTTATGTATAACTTTCTGGGAACTTGTTAGAAATGCAAATTCTCAGCAGGAGTTCAGACCAGAACTAACTGGTTTGAAGCCCTGCATTTACTATGATTCTGTGCTCAAAGAGTAGAGGTCTTTTGAGTAGTCTTAATAGAGGTAGGAAACCCTGGTGTAGCAGTTAAGGGCTACAGCTGCTAACCAAAATGTCAGCAGTTTGAATCCACCAGGTGCTCCTTGGAAACCCTATGGAGCAGTTCTACTCTGTCCTTTAGGGTCACTATGAGTCAGAATCAACTCGGCAACAGTGGGCTTGTTTTTTGGGTTATAGAGGTAAGTCAGTTCTCAAAATTTCAAAAGGCTTTTCAGTGTCTTCTCTGACACCTGCCCTGATCTCTTTTGTCTGTCTGCTTTATTGTAAATGTAGGCAACTGTACTTGGCAATTAAAGACATGTGAAGTTAGCTGGCTAGAATTGGGAATCTTCCAAAAAGAACACATCCTGAGTAATTAAGATATCAATACACCATTTTTATAGTTCTCATAATGTGTTTGCCTAGGACATCACCACAAATTATTCACAGTATGTAATTTGACTGTATTGAAAACATTAAGCGAACAATAATAATAATGTTCTTTTTCTTTCATAATTACTCGATCATTTATTGTGCCTTTTAATATTCTAGCAACTATGAATGAAAATATAAAGCAACTGAGAACAAGGCAATTGAAATAGGTTTACTCTGTGTTTGTTTGGAAAGGCAGTGTTTTTAAAAACAAAAACAAAAACAAAAAACAACCTTGAGTCTAGGTCCACCATTTACTAACTCTGTGGTAACATTCAGCAAGCCAAATAATCCCATAGGTCCCAGATTTCCTGGCCTGAAAAGGCAGAATGATAGTAGCTATTATAATCCTATTTTAGGCCTATACTGATGAGCAAGAGATATAATGTATGGGAAATAACTTTGAAAACTCTAAAATAAAGTAAACTCAAAAGTCTACAGGGGCCAGGGAGACAATAGAAATGTGTGAATCGGGCCGGGTGTTACAATAAAGGTGGTGGCACCCATGGCTGGGCTAGAGAGTGCTTATTTTGCAAAATGTGGCAGTTAAGCAAAACAGTCTGAGTGTCACTGGTTGTGACTCCAATTCGAAAGCTTAAGACAGCTGTAATGGGCATATATAAGGGCGGTATACTATTCATGGAAACCCTAGTGGTGTAGTGGTTAAGTGCTATGGCTGCTAACCAAAGGGTCGGCAGTTCGAATCCATCAGGCGCTCCTTGGAAGCTCTATGGGGCAGTTCTACTCTGTCCTATAGGGTCGCTAAGAAGTGGAATCCACTCGACAGCACTGGGTTTGGTTTTTGGTTTTATGCTATTCGTATTTAATGAAATGAAGGGAAAAGGAATTAGCCATTGAGCATCTGCCACCCAAAGGGATTTAGATTAAATATTAAGAAAAATTTTTGAAATAATTCAAAACTATATTATTCGCTTATCAGTTTGATATACAAGTAAGATCATACAGTCCCCAATTGTCTGGGCTGGCTGAAAGTCCAATGTCTTCCTCTTGGATCCTCTCTTGCCCCCATCCTCAGTTGTCTAAGACCCTCAGAGGTCCCTAAGTGGGCCAGGAGGTGGAGGAGAGAGTGAACAAGAGCTACTGTTTTGGGTCTATACTATGTTTTGGCTGCTACTCCGTGTTACTGTTATACAGGTCCTGCACAGTCTGATAGACATCTGCCCATTGGCTGTACTGTTGCGCCCTGGTTGGGTCAAAGCTCTCAGCAGATCACAGTTATGCCCTGTTCTTGGTGGCCAGGTTATAGCTCTTTACCCATAAGTTCAGTTATTTCTCCCCAAGCATAACTCTCTGTGGGTGGCTAGATCCAAGGATGTGATTTAATTATCACTGAAGTGGACAGTGAGTGGAGCCAGGAAAATCTAGACACCTTGTCTGCTGGCAAATGCTGAGGATAGGGTAATCAACTGTTTCAGTTTTCCTGGGATGTAAGACTTGTGATTTTAAAACTAAAAAAAGTCCTGAGCAAGCTGGGATGCTTAGTCCTTTTGTCTTAGTTGGGAACAAAACCTATGAAAAAATATTACAGAAAAAATGGAAAAGGAACATTACCTTGAAGAGTCTGAGGATTACTATGCCAGATTAAAAAACATTAAAATTATTTTCAACATCAGTACAAGGCATGGCTGAAAACCATAAACAAAGAACTGGCTGAAACAAAAAGACAAAGGGTGAGAATGAAAAGGTCACGTGTAAGGCAAGAAAGAATAAACTTGGGGAGGAAAGGGACCTGGCAGAAGTGATGACAGGAAAGATAATTAGTATTTAAGTTAAATATTAGTTATTTCAGTGGGATAAGAATAATCAGAACAGAAACAAAGACCTAATGGAAGAAGAGCTTTCTCAGCTAAAAATAAATGTGGATATAAAAATTGAAGACATTTACAGTATTCTATACAAAATCATCGAAAAGACATCCACACCTGGAAACTTTGCCAACATTTAATCATTTACTTGTTAAATAAGAGATCCATGTAACCAAAATTCAAAATGTACAAAAGGATATATAGAGAAAGGCTTTTATCCCACCCTGTCTTTTCAAGTTTAAAACAAATAATGATAATCTGTACATGTATTTTTTCTGTGCCTTAACTTTTTTCACCTAGCAATATATATTAAAGAGTGTTCCATAACTCTTAATTAATGAACTTCTTTTCTTTTTTTTTTCCCCCAGTTTCTATATAATAGGCTTTTATCTTTCCTGAAAAACACATAGCCAATTCACACTACAGGGGAGCTCAAAGTTCCTCTTAATCATGAGCAGATACCCAAGGATTACCACACATCAGAGAAATCCTTCTAACATGAAAAACAGAGGCCAGACAAACAAAGAGAAAAAAGCAACTAGGAGGTAATGGAGATTATTTATGAAAAAGAAAACTTAAAAAACTACAAAGCATTAATATGCCCAGAAAGACGAGAGGCAATGCTTTCATTAAAAGAGAACAGTATGGCAAAGAAAAATAATATTCAGAAAACAAAATGAACTAGTAAACATGAAACATATTAGTAGAAATGAAAAACCCTACATGAGTATTGAAAAATAAGTGAGCGAATATTTAAAAAAATACAGCTAAAACACAAATATCCTGCTGTCTCATTTCTACAATGCTAAGACTTAGTTCCCTCCGCTCTTTCTTGGCTCCATCCAGGAAGACCCAGCTGACTTTGAAGACTGGCTTGATATATTCCTCTTCTGGTTTGTGACTCAAAATATGAGGCTGATTTACCAAAATGTTGAGATTTTTAAAGGACCTGCCTGAGTTCTGAACCACTTGAGAAATAAGACAACAAAGAGTAGTGAGAGCACTGAAATTACCTTTATTATTGATTAAGTCTAAATTGCAGAACATAAAGAGTGGGGACAGTGGTGGTTCAGTGGTAGGAGTCTCACCTTCCATGCGGGAGACTCAGTTTGATTCCCGGACAACGCACCTTATGTGCAGCTACCAGCTGTCTGGCATTGGTGGCTTGTGTGTTGCCAGGATGCTGAATAAGTTCCAGTGGAACTTCCAGACTAAGATGGACTAGCAAGAAAGGCCTGGTGCTGTACTTCCAAAAATTAGTTAATGAAAACTCCATGGGTGACAAGTGTCCCTTCTGAAGCAACCAATCATGGGGATGGTGCAGGACCAGGCAGCCTTTAGTTCTGTTGTGCATAAGGTCACCTTCAGTGGGCTGACTGGACAGCAGCTAACAACAACAATAACAACATCTTAGGCTGAGAGCCAAAAGGATCTCCTACTGAACCTCAAAATTAGGCAGAATTACCTGCTCAGTCAAGGTTGCTCTCTGTTGGGTTAGACCTCTCCATGTCAAATAAGACTATGTCATGGAGAGCAGAGAGGAACTCTTAACTCCCTGGGGTGTGCTGACTATCATACAGGAAAAGCATGGAGCAGAACTGAGCATGTCCAGTCCATTCTTTTGAAATACACCAGTTGAAGCCACTCTTTTTCTCCAGGGAGGAATGAATACAGTAGAGAGGGACCAGGAGAGTCATATATCTTCACGAAAGGAAACATCAGGAAGCAGAAAGAAGCCTTCCCGCAACACAAATGTGAAAAATTGATTTGGAAAGAAAAGCTATAAAATGTGGAAAAAAAAAATCATTTAATTACAAGAACTTGACTCTGAAACTCCAAATTATATTAGGAAATTGAGGATGAATTTCTCATCTTGCATAGGTAGACCAAAAACTTAACATTTCACTCTTGACTTTGTTAACCAAAGGAGTGTATATGGTAATTATACGTGTTTTGTAAACTGAGACCCAGCACTCTGTAAACTGAGAGGTAGCCATTTGAAGAATTAAAACATTGGATATATATTAAAAAAAAAAAAACGTAGAGAAGGTAAAGTAAACAAAATTCAGTCCCTATATCACAGAATAAAAACAACACAAAAACTCAAGACCCAACAAGGAAGCATAAAAAAAGCACAAATTATTAAGATTAAACACATTTGATGTATTAGTAAATAAAACTGTTTAAAGACCCCATTAGGTGTCCAAGGCTCTCAGTAATTAAAGAACAAAATAACAATGACCAAAGGCTTATGAAGAAGTATAACAAAAAAGCAAACAGAGAGGATTTAGAACGCGTGGCTAATTGCCTCTATGAACAACTGTCTCCTTTGCCATGAGACCAGAAGAACTGGATAATGCTTGCCTACCATTATGAAACATTTGATCAAAGAATCTACAGAAGAATTCTGATTTAAAGAGGGGAAATGTAGAACAGAATTTCAAATTCTCATGAACTCCAGACTTTCTGGAGCCATGCAGGCTGAAATTATTGCCCTGAGATAGTCTTTCAACTGTAAACCAAAAACAGCCCCTGAAGTCATCTTAAAACCAATAATAGTTTAACTTGAGCAGTAAAAAATGTTTGCTTTGAGCATTACGCTCTTTTAAGAACTACCTTTATGGGATCAAAGTGACAAGAGCAATTGGTAAGATTAGCTAGGAACCTTAGGGGGCAATGAGTTTATGTTAATGGGAGAAGAACAACTCAGAACAGGAGGTTGCGCAGCCTGAAGAATGTAATCAACGTTAGCGAATTGTACATGTGGGACCCGTTGCATTGATGTATGTTTTGCTGTGTATATTCCCAACAATAAAAACAATAAATAAAATTTAAAAAAGCTGAAAGAAAAAAAAGAAAGGAAATAAATACCTTAGAATGGAAAAGAACAACAACAACGACAAAAAATGGAGGTAATATTTTAGAAAACAAAATCATTAATGGAAAGAGTGAACTTATATTGATAAAATACAGAATCAACAGTAGTAAAACAGTTGAAACCTTTATTGCTGAACAACTGTGGAGAAAGATATATGGACAGAAACTTTACAAAAAAGAGGAGAAACTGTCAGAATCAATAACTTGATTTCTAAATTTCCCCAGAACCTCCTTGCTGTCTCCAATTTCCAAATAAGGGCGTAGAGAATCTGAACAATGTAATTAAAGGGTTGAATTGATAATTACATATTAAATAAAATGAAACTACACATTCTTTTTCTGTGTTCATTGAATATTTTCGAAAGTTGACCATATGATTTGTTCTTAAGGATACACAAAAATCTCTAATAAATTACACATTCTCTGACTGCAAGATAATAAGTTAAAAATTAATAGTGAAATTTAAAAGCAAAACTAAACCCTTTCCAGATGTATAAAAATTAAAAACACTTCTCAAACCACTATTCAATCAAATTATTACAGACTGTGTTAAAATAATGAATGTAAACATATGTGGAAAAAAAACTGGGATGGTGTCAAGTTCTTACTCAGAAGCAAGTCCATGGTTTAAAGATTTTCATTTTAAGATAAGAATGGAAGAAAACTTAAGTGTTCAACTCGAAGTGGGAGAAAAAGAACTGTGAACCGAATCTAAAGGAAGGAACAAATAAAATCTGAATAGATAAGATTATTACTCTAACACTGAAAATAATCTTGTTGTTAGCTGCCATCAAGTTGGCCCTCAACTCATGGTGACCCCAGTGTTACAGAGGATTTTCTGGCTGTAATCTTTACAGAAGCAGTTTGCCAGTTCTTTCCTTCATGGAGACACTGGGTAGGTTTGAACTGCCAACCTTTAGGTTAGCAGCTGATCACAAACCACTTTCACCAGCCAGATGCCTACTGAAAATAATAAAGCCGGAAAATAACTCTAGGCAAACATGTCTGTTAGTAAATGTAATTATGGGCCTAAAACTGAGACAGTGGGACTAACAATTGTATTTACTGTTCCTCATTACTTTATTCCCTTTTTACGACTATACTGTGTGAACTCTGAGGGTATATTCGCCTACTCAGAAAATGTGTCCTGGAGCAGTTGAAAGAATAATGACTAATTTGGTAAAGGGCAAACGAGGAAATATGTAAATTAGTAAATGTGGGAAGGCCAATGCAATTACGGACAGGACAATAGGGTAGGCCTTGTTGTTAGCTGTCTTCGAGTTGGATCCTGCCTGACTCATGGTTACTCCGTGTACAATTGAATGAAACACTCTCTGGTCCTGCGTCACTCCCATGCCCAGCTGGGTATTAGACTATTGTGACCCATAGTGTTTTCGCTGGCTAACATCAATAAGGCTGAAACTCCCGGTGGTCTGCTTGGGAAAATCAGCCAGTGAAAGTCCCATGGATAGCAGTGGTCTTCAATAACGATTACAGCCTTGGAAACCCTGTGGGGAGCTCTACTCCTTCCTACATGGTCACTATGATTTGATATTTTTTAGATGGCAGGCAATGGTTTTTTTTTTTTTTAAACTGGATGTTAAAAAAGTATTTGCAAAGGGCAATTTGTGCACCTTAAACAAACAAGCAAACAAAAGATAACTACATTTCTGAGAGTTATTTGGTGGTTTCTGGGGTAGCTACCAACGTTTCCGGTGGTTAATCTTGCCAGTATACTAAAAAAACCCAAACCCGCTGCGGTCCAGTCTATGCTGACTTGAGACAGTAGCATATTTGATCTAGAAATCTGCTGCACTGCTGAAAAGGAGTACTTCCAATATTGGAAATATAAATCCTTGAATTTTAAAATAAAAAAGTCTCCTAGACTGAGAACAACCTGAGGGCAAGGACAATTACCTTTTTCAAAAATGTTTATATTCCTAGTGATAACCACTCTTAAGTTGTGCTATACTTATTTTTCCAACAAAGAAAAAAAAAATGAAGAGAAAGTATGGGGAAAAAATACCCAGTTACATGATAGAAATTCCTGGACTAGGAATTTCTGGGGTGACAAAAATATTCTGTATCTTGATCTATGTGGTGTTTACTGGGTGTATATACATGTAAAATTTCTTTGAGCTGTACACTGATTTTTGTACATTTTACTGTTTGTAAATTATTCCTCAAAAAACAAAACAGGCTTAACAGTTGAGTGTCTGAGAAAAAACCTGTTTTTTGGTTGAAGAATATTTGACTATCTTTTGACTCTTGTTTCTTCCCTTCTATTAAAAAAAAAAAAAAGCGACTTAAATTTGATTCTGTTTTGGTGTGGAATAACATCTACGTGAAATTTTTTTAGTATAGCTTTTTCCACATAGTACCTACTTGTTCACACTGGTAGTTTTGATGGTAAGTAAAGGGTAAACATTCAGAGCTATGCTTACTTTTTCAACTTCACAAATTACCCCCTGCCTAAGAAATAGCCGCGTTATGTGTTGAAATAGGAAATCCATCTATTCAATTTTCTAGGTATTTGTTTTAGTTTTACTTTTATACTTCCTGTACTACTAGATATACTTTTGAGTCACATCGGTCAGCAAAATATAGAGAGAACAAATTAGTGTTGTTCAAGTGATTTGAACAGGGTGATAATTTTCTTTCTTTTTTTTTTTCCCCTAGAGATTGCTACTTTCACCTGTTTCTCAAGTGTGGGTCCATCTAAATTTAAATCCACTTCCTGAAAAAGATGAAACAGATTCACAGTTGATGTACAGACAGCTCAGATGTTTCACCTAATTCTAGTATGTGATGTCTACTTGTCATGTGGTGGCATTAGTGTCATCTCAGAAGCATTTCTCCCATGGTCAAGTTGGATTTCAAAGATCACATATTTATCAAGTCTTGTAAATTGACAAGCGTTTTGGTGGCGCCCTTGACTCAGCTCTCTGGTATGGTGTTTTCATTTGAACACAGGGGGATGACTGAGTTGTACCCACAAAAAGTGTCTGTTAAGGTCTTTTTTAAGCCATAATCCTGATGGTGCTGAAACGTAAATTTTCTACTTTGAGTGGGTATGTTGCATGGAGCAGGAAGGACGGGAATAGCACAGAATAATTTTTTTTAAAATTAAGTAAGAAAGACAATCTTTGAATATTTAATCAAATCTTTCCATATTTAGAACTAATTTATTCAGGAAGTATAAAAAGACACTGAGCAAAACTGCACATTGTGAACAAAAACTTTGCCAGGACAATTAAACACACATGCACTCAATTGTGATGTTAGTATGCTACTTCGTGAGTGTAGAAACATTTTTCTTACAAGAAATTGAATGCACTTCGTGCTCAAGGAGCTTTAGTGGCGCAGTGGTTAAGAGGTATGGCTGGTAACCAAAATGTTGGCAGTTCAAATCCATCAGCAGCTCCTAGGGAACTCTATTGGGGCAGTTCTACTCTGTCCTTCAGGGTCGCTATAAGTCAGAATTGATTTTTTTTTTTTTCCAATGCCCTAGGTGGTCACCCTTTAACACTTCATTGAACCATTTATTCTACCTTGCACAAAACTCATTTATATTTTACTTGTTATCTGGATCCATTTGAATACCTTTATTCAATAGTGTTCTAATTCTCCAAATTACTGAACATTAATTTACTACTTATTCATTCATTCACTCGTCATTTTGCCTTTTCTACCCAGAGATCCAACATTGGGCCCAGTCTCTCAAAGCAGTGACGTGTTCAGACTTTACCTATCAGAGATGTTAGAGAAGATACTTCTACATTGGGAAAGCAGTTGAAATAGACCTTTACGATGTCCTCAAACTCTAAGATTTTAGGCTTGGTTACTATTTATTGCTAAAATAATAAATGAATGACAGCAGGGCTCTTGCTTAAGCATCTTCCAGGCATTTCACTTCTCCTATCTCTAATCCTCAGAAAAATGTGGTAAAGTTGGTATTATTGTCCCTGTTCTACAAATGAGGTCACAGAGACTCAGAGAGGTTCATTTAACTAGTAGGTTGTTTATCTGGGGTACAAAACTAGGTCAGTCTGATTCAAGCGTTTATACTCTTTTCACTATAGTACTACTGGGCAGTGGAAGGATTCTGGTGAGAAATCCTTCCAACATTTTTTTTTTCTCTTTTATGACATGGTTTGTAGGGAAGCATTGCAGCAAAAAAGCAAAACCTGTGTCTGAGGATTTACCTCTTCTCACCCAGGGGCTGCTCTCATGTGTCCTCTCATGTCCTGTGGCCCAGCCAGGCTCCTGTTTGTTGGGATGAGGGCTGGGTCTCCGAGTTTCTGGTGTCATGTGCTTTCTGAGGTAGAACAAGGGGCAGGAAGCACCCAATATACAAGTGTCTGTATGTGAGTGGGTTCCTAAGGAGTACAAAGGGACTGTGGAACCTTCAGTGAGGACTTTTGATAGCACCATTCTGTATCTTCTGTCATGAGCTTGACCCATGCCTACTTTGTCAATGTATGTCCACAAGTGTCATCTGCCTTGCTACTATCTTAGTTGAGCTTGCATTGTTTTCTGCCTCCCAAATGGGAATAATTGGGCTAATCAATTGGGGTCATCTAAATTTTAGGTGGGACCAGAAGAAATGTTACTGAACTTGAGGGCATCACATTTCCAATTTTCTCCTGGTGGCAAATCAGACAATGTAGAATTTAAACCAACACACAGACATTGAGAATAACTTATGATAAGTTTGCAGAGAAAAGGACTTTCATCTTAGACCAGTATGGAAAGAGCCTTTTTAAGTCAGGCCAGTCTAAATACGAACCTATCCTTTCCATTTAGTGGCTTTATAATCTTGGGCAAGTCATTGAACTTCTCTGAATCTTTGTTCTTTATCTGTTAAGTGGGGATAATAATTTTGATCTTAGAAGGCTGCAGTCAGGAGCAATTATATCTTCTTGTAAAGCACCTAATACTATGCCTGGCAGTAAACCCTTGCTAAGTGCTGGTGTCTTCTCTCTTCTCTGCCTCATAGAGTCCAGTGACCTTTCTAGGAAACGGTTGTTTTCAAAGGTGAAAAGACCCTTTCTAACCGTCCATTTAGGGACATCCAATAGTCTTTCTCGCGTTCACTTTTATGAATCTTGAACTGTTTATTTTGTATGAGCTTTTAAAAAATAGCTTACTTAGCAATTCTGAAAACACAATTACAAAAGGATAATCTAGACTGTGCAATAACTGCAAAAGAAAAAAGAGTGGAATGAAAACGGCAAAACAGAAAGAGACAAGGAGAATGCTGTATACATTATTTAGAAACAGGAGCACTTTCTACACGCAAACTTGTGGCACCTCATTAATTTATACACTACATGTTCTTCTCAAGTATGGGGCAGTTTAAGTTAATGATGTGACCCATTCACCCTGCCATGTTTTATTTATGTTTTCTTCAACAGTGAAATGAAGAATTGAAAATAATGCCCTGCTTATTCTGGGGACAAGAAGAGGCAAAGGTAGTGTGTTGTGTGTGTGTGTGTGTGTGTGTGTGAGAGAGAGAGAGAATTCTCCCCATGATTTCTGAGTCAGGGTGATTTTAACCAATTCAAATCATAGGTTTATTTTTAAATCCTTTTAATGATGTTTAGAAACAAAGCCTAATGCTAAGAACAGCAAATGGCTAAAACACTGTGGACCTCTCTGTTGAGGACCAACCCTGTTCCCCTCCTGCTTAAGTCTGATTACCTCCGGGGAATGTGCTGTTTCTTGGAACCAAGCAGTCCTGCACAAAATACGAGAGGTTGAAAAGTTTAGGACGTGGAAAATATGTGGAATTTGCTCTTGAATAATGATTTGTATTTTTCTTTTGCAATAAATATGACCAATGACCCAGATAGGAGAATAGCCATTACTTAATGAATCAAGCTTCAGAAATGTTAAAACACTTCGTAATAAAAATGAAAGCAATAATCGTAGGAAGCCAAGTTAAGTAAACAAGTATAATGCTTGGTGTAGCTGTAGATGTACATGTACAAATTCCAAAGCTATGACTGTCAAAGGGATTATTCTAATGATACCAGTATTCTCGGTTCCCAGTGCTAGTTGAAATGATTCTTCTGAATTAGCAAATAGATAATGCTTCATGGTGACTTTCCTCACTCATCTGGGAGCCAGTTAGCTGGACAATGTGTCTCTTATGTAGCTCTGTGACTTAGCAACCTCATGGCTCTGACAATCATTTACCTTCATGCAATTCTGTAAACACAATTACAAAAGGATAATCTAGACTGTGCAATAACTGCAACGGAAAAAAGAGTGGAATGAAAAAGACAAAACAGAAAGAGTCAAGGAGAATGCCGTATACATTATTTACAAACAGGAGCACTTTCTACCCTAACAGTCTCATGTCTTTCAAAGTAAATCATTTCCAAATCTTTTCAAGCCAGTGTAGAGATCTCTTTTTTGCTCAGTTATATATTTAGAATCTGCTTCTCATGTACAGCTGCCCTTGTCTGCCAACCATTTCCCTAATTTGTGAAGTGAGACATGCTTCTCCATTTTAGAAAAAAAAAAAGAGAAAGATCGTCTTTAACAAAGGGTTCATGCAAGAGTGTATAGCTGTATCTTCATAAAGTCACCAACACAAATGTTTTTACCTTTTAAAAGAATAGTTGGCAGCTATCTACCTTGGGGTATACGGTGCCACCAAGTTGGTGACCTTGGAAAAAATACAAAGCCTTTCTTATAAAACAAGGATTGAATTAGGTGATAGTTAAGAGTCTTTCCAGTCCTAAGAACAATGAGAACAACAGAACACATTCAAGGTCAAGAAAAACATAGAAATTATAAAGCTAGTTACATGTTAAAAAATAAAAATAAAAAAAGAAAGAGCTTTGGCAGCTTCACCTTCCTACCTGGACTCTGAGTAAACTTTAGTAGGTAGGATATTAGCCTGAGGTTTTTGTTTATTTTTTTCAGTTATCTCTTTGCTCTATGCCAACGTTTCTCAAATATTGGTGTGTAGAAGAGTCATCTGGGAAGCTTGTTGAAAAAGCAGTTGTCGGGGTCACACCTCCGGAGATCCTGACTCAGTAGGTTGAGGGTAGGGTTCAGGAATCTGCATTTTAGAGATGATTCTAGGATAGCCTAATAAATGAGTTATGGATTGTGAATCACAGTATTCCAAAGGGAGAGGGAGAACCTTCCTAGCGGTTATCTAGCTAGTGGAGTCCATGGGTGGTGCAAATGGTTGACACGTTCAGCTGCTAACTGAAAGGTTGGAGGTTTGAGTCCACCCAGTGGCACCTCAGAAGACTGCCCTGGTGATCTGTTGCCAAAAAAATCAGTTGTACTCTGATGCATATGCGGTTGCTATGAGTAAGAATGGACTCTACAGTAGCTGGTTTGATTTTTTTTTTTTTTAATCTTTTTAGTTAGTGGGCGTGGGGAATGGAGAGTCTTTTAACAGTCTCTACTTGCTTTTTTTTTTTTCCTTGCTTAGGGAAGCTCTGTTACTGATGTGCAGGAGGGGAAATGTATAGTATTCCTCAGGTGGGTTGAGACTGAATCACTGTCAAAAATAATGGGTCCATGTTATGCATTAAATTGTGTCTTCTAAAAAGACATGTTGAAGTTGTAACCCCTGGTACTGGTGAACATGACCTTGTTTGGAAATGGGGTCTTTGAAGATGCTATCAGATGAGTTTATATATGCTATAATATAAGGTTATACTGGAGTAGGATGGGTCTTATTCAATTTGAGTGGTGTCCTTATAAAAGAGAAGAGACACAGACAGACAGGAAGGACGGTTATGTGAAGAATGGGGGTAAGAAATGGAGTTATGCTGTTACTGCAAACCAAGAAACATCTGGGGCTACTGGAAGCTGATAGGGACAAGAATGAATCTTTCCCTAAAGCCTTCTGGAGAGAGCATGGCCCTGCTGACACCCTGAATTTGGACTGCTGGTCTACTGAATGGTGAGACAATAAAAATATGTTCTTATAAGCTGCTCAGTTTGTGGAACTTTGATACAGCATCTCTAGGAATCTAACACAGTCATTTTAACTAAAAGCAACAAACCAACAAATAAACAAATCAACAAGCAAACCTGCTTAAAAAAATATTATTTGTGAAGACAATAGTCCCAGCATTCAACCAGTTAGTAGAAAGTTTTTTTTAAGGGAATTAATTGGAGGAGGGTGCAAATAGGAAGGAATTCTTATTCGATTCCTAAAATGTGCCAGGTGCTTTATATACTTTGTCTCCTTATATCCTTGCAAGAATCTGCATCCAAGGAATTAGTGCTAATTTTGAAAATAAAGAATTTGAGGCCGATGGACCCAACAGTTCTTAACCTGGCTGCGCATTAAAATAACTTGGGGTGGGAGAACTTTGAAAAATTATCTGTGCCTGGGCCACACCCCAGAAATTTCTTGTTGTTGGTCAGAGCATTGGCATATATATGTATTTTTAAAGTACCCAGATAATTCTAATGTGCAGCCAGGGGTGATCACCATTCATATTAGCCAAAGTTCATAGGATTAAAATGATTCCCAAATGAGCACTCACGATGTACTGCCTTGAATTTTTATTCTGGGAACAACTCATGCTCTAGCCCAAATCTTTTTTTTTTTTAAATTAATTTTTATTAAGCTTCAAGTGAACATTTACCATTCCAATCAGTCTGTCACATGTAGGTTTACATACATCTTACTCGCTTCTCCCACTTGCTCTCCCCCTATCGAGTCAGCCCTTTCAGTCTCTCGTTTCGTGCCAATTTTGCCATCTTCCCTCTCTCTCTATCTTCCCATCCCCCCTCCAGTCAAGAGTTGCCAACACACTCTCCAGTGTCCACCTGATTTAATTAGCTCACTCTTCATCAGCATCTCTCTCCCCCCCACTGACCAGTCCTTTTCATGCCTGATGAGTTGTCTTCGGGGATGGTTCCTGTCCTGTGCCATCAGAAGTTCTGGGGAGCATTGTCTCTGGGATTCCTCTAGTCGCAGTCATACCATTAGGTATGGTCTTTTTATGAGAATTTGGGGTCTGTATCCCATTGGTCTCCTGCTCCCTCAGGAGTTGTCTGTTGTGCTCCCTGACAGGGCAGACATCGATTGTGGCCAGGCACCAACTAGTTCTTCTGGTCTCAGGATAATGTAGGTCTCTGGTTCATGTGGCCCTTTCTGTCTCTTGGATTCTTAGTTGTCGTGTGACCTTGGTGTTCTTCCTTTGCCTTTGCGCCAGGTGGGTTGAGACCAATTGATGTATCTTAGATGGCCGCTTGTTGGCATTTAGGACCCCAGACGCCACATTCAAAGTGGGATGCAGAATGTTTTCATAATAGAATTATTTTGCCCATTGACTTAGAAGTCCCCTCAAACCATGTTCCCCAGACCCCAGCCCCTGCACCGCTGACCTTTGAAGCTTTCATTTTATCCCGGAAACCTCTTTGCTTTTAGTCCAGTCCAATTAGGCTGACCTTCCTTGTATTGTGTGTTGTCTTTCCCTTCACCCAAAGCAGTTCTTATCTACTGATTGATCAATAAAAAACCCTCTCCCTCCCTCCCCCCTTTGTAACCACAAAAGTATGTGTTCTTCTCCATTTTTTCTATTTCTCAAGATCTTATAATAGTGGTCTTATACAATATTTGTCCTTTTGCCTCTGACTCATTTCGCTCAGCATAATGCCTTCCAGGTTCCTCCATGTTATGAAATGTTTCAGAGATTCGTCACTGTTCTTTATCGATGCATAGTATTCCATTGTGTGAATATACCACAATTTATTTACCCATTCATCCGTTGACGGACATCTTGTTTGCTTCCAGCTTTTTGCTATTGTAAACAGAGCTGCAATAAACATGGGTGTGCATATATCTGTTTGTGTGAAGGCTCTTGTATCTCTAGGGTATATTCCGAGGAGTGGGATTTCTGGGTTGTATGGTAGTTCTATTTCTAACTGTTTGAGATAACGCCAGATGGATGTCCAAAGTGGTTGTACCATTTTACAATCCCACCAGCAGTGTATGAGAGTTCCAATCTCTCTGCAGCCTCTCCAACATTTATTATTTTGTGTTTTTTGGATTAATGCCAGTCTAGTTGGTGTGAGATGGAATCTCATCGTAGTTTTAATTTGCATTTCTCTAATGGCTAATGATCGAGAGCATTTTCTCATGTATCTGTTGGCTGCCTGAATATCTTCTTTAGTGAAATGTGTGTTCATATCCTTTGCCCACTTCTTGATTGGGTTGTTTGTCTTTTTGTGGTTGAGTTTTGACAGAATCATGTAGATTTTAGAGATCAGGCGCTGGTCTGAGATGTCATAGCTGAATATTTTTTCCCAATCTGTAGGTGGTCTTTTTACTCTTTTGGTGAAGTCTTTAGATGAGCATAGGTGTTTGATTTTTAGGAGCTCCCAGTTATCTGGTTTCTCTTCATCATTTTTGGTAATGTTTTGTATTCTGTTTATGCCCTGTATTAGGGCTCCTAGGGTTGTCCCTATTTTTTCTTTCATGATCTTTATCATTTTAGTCTTTATGTTTAGGTCTTTGATCCACTTGGAGTTAGTTTTTGTGCATGGTGTGAGGTATGGGTCCTGTTTCATTCTTTTGCAAATGGATATCCAGTTATGCCAGCACCATTTATTAAAAAGACTATCATTTCCCCAATTGACTGACACTGGTCCTTTGTCAAATATCAGCTGCTCATACATGGATGGATTTATATCTGGGTTCTCAATTCTGTTCCATTGGTCTATGTGCCTGTTGTTGTACCAGTACCAGGCTGTTTTGACTACTGTGGCTGTATAATAGGTTCTGAAGTCAGGTAAAGTGAGGCCTCCCACTTTCTTCTTCTTTTTCAGTAATGCTTTGCTTATCCGGGGGTTCTTTCCCTTCCATATGAAATTAGTGATTTGTTTCTCTATCCCCTTAAAATATGACATTGGTATTTGGATTGGAAGTGCGTTATATGTATAGATGGCTTTTGGTAGAATAGACATTTTTACTATGTTAAGTCTTCCTATCCATGAGCAGGGTATGTTTTTCCACTTAAGTCTGTCCTTTTTAATTTCTTGTAGCAGAGTTTTATAGTTTTCTTTGTATAGGTCTTTTACATCCTTGGTAAGATTTATTCCTAAGTATTTTATCTTCTTGGGGGCTACTGTGAATGGTATTGATTTGGTTATTTCCTCTTCGGTGTTCTTTTTGTTGATGTAGAGGAATCCAAGTGATTTTTGTATGTTTATTTTATAACCTGAGACTCTTCCAAACTCTTCTATTAGTTTCAGTAGTTTTCTGGCGGATTCCTTAGGGTTTTCCATGTATACGATCATGTCATCTGCAAATAGTGATAGCTTTACTTCCTCCTTGCCAATCTGGATACCCTTTATTTCTTTGTCTAGCCTAATTGCCCTGGCTAGGACTTCAAGTACGATGTTGAATAAGAGCGGTGATAAAGGGCATCCTGTCTGGTTCCTGTTCTCAAGGGAAATGCTTTCAGGTTCTCTCCATTTAGAGTGATATTGGCTGTTGGTTTTGCATAAAAAAAAAATGCATAGATGCCCTTTATTATGTTGAGGAATTTTCCTTCAATTCCTATTTTGGTAAGAGTTTGTATCATAAATGGATGTTGAACTTTGTCAAATGCCTTTTCTGCATCTATTGATAAGATCATGTGGTTTTTATCTTTTGTTTTATTTATGTGATGGATTACATTAATGGTTTTTCTGATATTAAACCAGCCTTGCATACCTGGTATAAATCCCACTTGATCAGGGTGAATTATTTTTTTGATGTGTTGTTGGATTCTATTGGCTAGAATTTTGTTGAGGATTTTTGCATCTATGTTCATGAGGGATATAGGTCTAAAATTTTCTTTTTTTGTAATGTCTTTACCTGGTTTTGGTATCAGGGAGATGGTAGCTTCATAGAATGAGTTGGGTAGTATTCCGTCTTTTTTTATGCTTTGAAATACCTTCAGTAGTAATGGTGTTAAATCTTCTCTGAAGGTTTGGTAGAACTCTGCAGTGAAGCCGTCTGGGCCAGGACTTTTTTTTGTTGGAAGTTTTTTGATTACCGTTTCAATCTCTTTTTTTTGTTATGGGTCTATTTAGCTGTTCTACTTCTGAATGTGTTAGTTTAGGTAGGTAGTATTTTTCCAAGAATTTATCCATTTCTTCTAGGTTTTCAAATTTGTTAGAGTACAATTTTACGTAGTAATCTGAAATGATTCTTTTAATTTCATTTGGCTCTGTTGTGATGTGGTCCTTCTCGTTTCTTATTCGGGTTATTTGTTTCCTTTCCTGTTTTTCTTTAGTCAGTCTAGCCAATGGTTTATCAATTTTGTTAATTTTTTCAAAGAACCAGCTTTTGGCTTTGTTAATTCTTTCAATTGTTTTTCTGTTCTCTAATTCATTTAGTTCAGCTCTAATTTTTATCATTTGTTTTCTTCTGGTGCCTGATGGGTTCTTTTGTTGCTCACTTTCTATTTGTTCAAGTTGTAGGGACAGTTCTCTGATTTTGGCTCTTTCTTCTTTTTGTATGTATGCATTTATCGATATAAATTGGCCTCTGAGCACTGCTTTTGCTGTGTCCCAGAGGTTTTGATAGGAAGTATTTTCATTCTCGTTGCTTTCTAAGAATTTCCTTATTCCCTCCTTGATGTCTTCTATAACCCAGTCTTTTTTCAGGAGGGTATTGTTCTTCAGTTTCCAAGTATTTGATTTCTTTTCCCTAGTTTTTCTGTTATTGATCTCTAGCTTCATTGCCTTGTGGTCTGAGAAGATGCTTTGTAATATTTCAATGTTTTGGATTCTGCAAAGATTTGTTTTATGACCTAATATGTGGTCTATTCTAGAGAATGTTCCATGTGCACTAGAAAAGAAAGTATATTTTGCAGCAGTTGGGTGGAGAGTTCTGTATAAGTCAATGAGGTCAAGTTGGTTGACTGTTGTAAGTAGGTCTTCCGTGTCTCTATTGAGCTTCTTACTGGATGTCCTGTCCTTCTCCAAAAGTGGTGTGTTGAAGTCTCCTACTATAAATGTGGAGGTGTCTATCTCACTTTTCAATTCTGTTAAAATTTGATTTATGTATCTTGCAGCCCTGTCATTGGGTGCATAAATATTTAATATGGTTATGTCTTCCTGATCAATTGTCCCTTTTGTCATTATATAGTGTCCTTCTTTATCCTTTGTGGCGGATTTAAGTCTAAAGTCTATTTTGTCAGAAATTAATATTGCTACTCCTCTTCTTTTTTGCTTATTATTTGCTTGATATATTTTTTTCCATCCTTTGAGTTTTAGTTTGTTTGTGTCTCTAAGTCTAAGGTGTGTCTCTTGTAGGCAGCATATAGATGGCTCGTGTTTCTTTATCCAATTCGTGACTCTCTGTCTCTTTATTGGTGCATTTAGTCCATTTACATTCAGCGTAATTATAGATAAATAAGTTTTTAGTGTTGTCATTTTGATGCCTTTTCATGTGTGTTCTTGGCCATTTCATTTTTCCACATGCTTTTTTGTGCTGAGACGTTTTTCTTAGCAGCTTGTGAGAGCCTCATTTTCATAATGGTTAACTTTATGTTTGTTGAGTCGTTACGTTTCTCTTGGCTTTTTTCTTGAGTTATGGAATTGATATTCCTTTTTGTGATTACCTTACTATTTACCCCTATTTTTCTAAGTAAAAACCTAACTTGTATCGTTCTATATCGCCTTGTCTCACTCTCTTTCTGGCAGTTCAATGCCTCCTATATTTAGTCCCTGTTTTTGATGATTGTGATCGTTTATCTATTGATTTCCATGATTTCCTGTTATGTGTATTATTTTGTTTATTTATTTATTTTTTAGAATTAATCTTAATTTGTTTGTTTTTGTGCTTTCCCTATTTGAGATGCATTGATATCAGGACGTTCTGTTTTGTGACCTTGTATTGTGCTGGTACCTGATATTATTGGTCATCAGGCCAAACAATCTCCTTTAGCATTTCTTGCAGTCTTGGTTTAGTTTTTGCAAATTCTCTAAACTTGTGTTTATCTGTAAATATCTGAATTTCTCCTTCATATTTCAGAGAGAGTTTTGCTGGATATATGATCCTTGGCTGGCAGTTTTTCTCCTTCAGTGCTCTGTATACGTCGTCCCATTCCCTTCTTGCCTGCATAGTTTCTGCTGAGTAGTCTGAACTTATTCTTATTGATTCTCCCTTGAAGGAAACCTTTCTTTTCTCCCTGGCTGCTTTTAAAATTTTCTGTTTATCTTTGGTTTTGGCAAGTTTGATGATAATATGTCTTGGTGTTTTTCTTTTTGGATCAATCTTAAATGGGGTTCGATGAGCATCTTGGATAGATATCCTTTCGTCTTTCATGATGTCAGGGAAGTTTTGTGTCAGGAGTTCTTCAACTATTTTCTCTGTGTTTTCTGTCCGCCCTGCCTGTTCTGGGACTCCAATCACTCGCAAGTTATCCTTCTTGATAGAGTCCCACGTGATTCTTAGGGTTTCTTCATTTTTTTAAATTCTTTTATCTGATTTTTTTTCAGCTATGTTGGTGTTGATTCCCTGGTCCTCCAGAAGTCCCAGTCTACATTCTAATTGCTCGAGTCTGCTCCTCTGACTTCCTATTGCGTTGTCTAATTCTGTAATTTTATTGTTAATCTTTTGGATTTCTACATGCTGTCTCTCTATGGATTCTTGCAACTTATTAATTTTTCCACTATGTTCTTGAATAATCTTTTTGAGTTCTTCAACAGTTTTATCAGTGTGTTCCTTGGCTTTTTCTGCAGTTATCCTAATTTCATTTGTGATATCTTTAAGCATTCTGTAAATTAGTTTTTTATATTCTGTATCTGATAATTCCAGGATTGTATGTTCATTTGGGAAAGATTTTGATTCTTTTGTTTGGGGGGTTGGAGAAGCTGTCATGGTCTGTTTCTTTATGTGGTTTGATATGGACTGCTGTCTCTGAGCCATCACTGGGAAACTAGATTTTCCAGGTAATCAGCTATAAAGAAATGCAGTCAGATCCCTATCTGAATTCTCCTTCTGGCTCAGGGTATTCGGATGTTAATGGAGCTGCCTGGGGAAGGTGGGGGAGGGATCAGAGAGCTAGGCGTGTAACACCACAGAATATAGAGCTGATCCCTGCGTTCACGCTCTGCCCTGGTCCGCCAAAATCCCAGTGGGACGGCTCCCCAGCTGGGACGCTACTCTCCCCGCTCCGAGACCAATCCCTTCCTCCCAGGGACTTCTCCCTCCAGTGCGCTGCACTGCTCCCGCAAACTGGGTGGGCGTCTCCCACACGGACGGGTGGGCCAGCCCCCGGGGTCTATTCAGGGGAATATAATTGGACCCCGCGCTCACGCCCCACCCACGCGCGCCCAAATCCCAGCGTCTAGCCCAAATCTTTGAGGTGAGATTGTTGAATGAAGATCTGAGTTTATTAAAAATGTGCTCAGGTTATAGAAACAAAATCTTGGAAGGAACTTTCTTTTGCATAGTGTAACTTAAGTTACGTGGTCATTACTAAGATCCTGAGGGATCAGTATTATTATTTTCCTCTTTACAGAGGAGGACACTGAGGTATGGGGAGTTTGTGGCTTTCTCACCTTTCTCAGGGTATCAGAGTCTAGAACCCAAACTCTTTGGAATCTACCATCCTTCTTACCTTAGAAGTTGTTGTGACTGATCTTTAACTTCTTAGTAAGTACCCTTTCACCATCCCAGGTAGTTGAGAACGATCTATTTTCAAAGAGCTTCTGAAAAAAATTCAATCTTTAGTATTTTTTTTTAACTCATTTTAAGGTCATTTAACTTCCCAAAAATCTTGACTTTCATGACTGTTAAGCAGAAGAATATCAAACACATTTAGAAAAGCTCCAGTGGTAAATAAATGCATTTTAAATGCTTCTAGAAAAAAATAATCTGTGTCACAAAATGAAGAAAAACAACTCTTCTCCAGTATAGAATACTGATATTGATATTTTAGTAATAGCTTAATATTAATATTAAAATAAGTAATGATTAACTTATTAATTTCTCAATGCTTTGTTTCAAAATTAGGACTCTGAAATAATACCACCAGCTTACATAAAACCCTCTGCCATCACATCGATTCCGACTCATAGCGACCCTATAGGACAGAGTAGAACTGCCCCATAGAGTTTGCAAGGAGCACCTGGCAGATTTGAACTGCCGATGCAGCATTTTACAATTCCCCTCACCCTCCACAAGTTTCTAGTGTCTTCTTAAGTCATTTAATTCTATTGTAATTGCATTCATTAGGGGAAAAGATGAGTAAAGCTCTCAGGTGGGGACAGGTGAAATGAGTGCATTCCAAATAGAGGGAAAGACACATTCTAGGAATGGTACTAGCACAGTGTGAAGAGGATGTCAGGTGTCTATGTATGGCTGAGAGGTAGGACATGAATCTAGAAAGATGAACCGGAGTCAGATTAGAAAGGGCATCATATTCTAAGGAAAGAATTTTCAACTTTATTGTCTACATTTGCACAGCTCAGTATAGTAGCCATTAGCCACATGTGTTATTGAGCACTGGAAATGTGGTTTGTCTGAATTAAAATACACACTAGAATCCAAAGCCTTAGTGTGACAAAAATAGTGTAAAATGTCTCAATAATTTTTATATTGATTATATGTTGGAAAATAATATTTTGGATCTATTGAATTAAATAAAACATATCATTAACATGAATTTCACCAGCTTTTTTTTTTATTTAATTTTTTGTTAATATGACTACATGAAAACTTAAAATTACATATGTGGCTTGTGTTACATTTCTGTTTCCCAGTGCTGCCCTGGATCATTTGCCAGTGCCCTGTTTTGTAAGGTCAATGAGCTAAGAAAGGCTTTTGCATTTTTAAGAGGTTGCTAAAAAAAAAAAAAAAGAATATGTAATAATGAATGCATGTTGCTACAGAGCCTAAATTATTTATTACTTGGTTCTTTACAAAAAAAAAGTTTGCTGACTTCCACTCCAGATCCTTGCCACCCCCACTGTGCTCCATGACCAACATCACTGGCATCACCTGGGAGTTTATTAGAAATGCAAAACCCTGAGTTCTACCCTAGACCTACTGAATCAGAATCTGCATTTCAACAAGATTCCCAGGTGATTTGTAAATCATATTGAAATGTAAGATACTAATATAGTGTGTGTATATATATATATATATATATATATATATATATATATGTATGTATGTATATGTGTATATATATATATATATACATGGAAACCCTGGTGAGGGTGGCTTTTTTGGGGGAGGGTTTTATATATATATATATACATATACACACATATACATATTCAATACACTATGCATATTGAAATTTAAGAGGCACTACTGTGTGTGTATATTTGGGTTTTACTGTGTGTATATACACACATATATATAAAAACCCTTTGCCTTCAAGTCAATTCTGACTCATAGCGACCCTATAGGCAGAGTAGAACTGCCCCCATAGAGTATCCGAGGAGCGCCTGGTAGATTTGAACTGCCAACCTTTGGGTTAGTAGCCGTAGCACTATATATATAGATATATACATACACACACACACTAAAACCAAAAAAACTAAACCCATTGCCATCAAGTCGATTCCGGTTCACAGTGGCCCTATAGGATAGAATAGAACTGCCCCATAGAATTTCCAAGAAACTCCTGGTGGATTTGAACTGACAACCTTTTGGTTAGGAGATGCAGCTCTTAACCACTATGCCACCAGGGTTTCCATATACAAACTACCCAGTGCTGTCGAGTTGGTTCCAACTCATAGTGACCCTATAGGACAGAGTAGAACCGCCCCATAGAGTTTCCAAGGAGCACCTGGCAGATTTGAACTACCAACCCTTTGGTTAGCAGCGGTAGCACTTAACCACTAGCCACCAGGGTTTCCATATATAAACTAAAAATAAATAAATAAATAAACTAGTACCTGTTAAATTTAAATATGCAGCATGAATCACCTGGGGATCTTGTTGAAATGCAGATTCTGATTCAGTGGGTCTAGGATAGAGCTCAAGGTTTTGCATTTCTAACAAATTCCCAGGTGATGCCAATGATGTTGGTCATGGAGCACAGTGGGGGTGGCAAGGATCTAGAGTGGAAGTCAGCAAACTTTTTTTTTTTTTTTTTTGTAAAGAGCAAAATAGTAAATATTTTAGGCTCTGGAGCTACATGCATTCTTTGTTGCATATTCTTTATTTTCTTTCTTTCTTTTTTTTTTTTTTAATAATCTCTTAAAAATGAGAAGGCCTTTCTTAGCTCATTGGCTTTACAAAACAGGGCACTGGGAAAAAGAAAGAGCTATGGATGCTAACCAAAAGGTCAGCAATTCAAATCTACCAGGTGCTCCTTGGAAACTCTATGGGACAGTTCTACTCTGTCCTGTAGGATTGCTATGAGTCAGAATCAACTCGATAGCAATGGGTTTGTTTGTTTGTTTGTTTTTAGTATAGTATAGGAGCTCTGGTGTCACAGTAGTTAAGAGCTTGGCTGCTAACCAGAAAAGTCAGCCGTCCAAATCCACCCACTGCTCCTTGGAAACCCTATGGGTCAATTCTACTCTGTCTTATAGGGTCTCTGTAAGTCAGAATTAACTCGATGGCAATAGGTAGTATAGTATAAGGGTGACAGCTAAGCTATCAGAAACAATAGAGGCCTGAAGACAATGGGACAAAATCTCTTTAAAGTGAAAAATTAAAAAAACATCAAAAATGAACCCCAAAACTTGTTAACTTAGAATTTTATATCCAGCTAAACTATCTGGCAAAAAATTGATGATGAAATAAAGACTTTCATGCAAATCAAAGGCTGAGAGAATTTGCTGCTAGTAGGTCTCCACCGTAATAGGTATTTAAAGAGAGTACAGAAAATGGTAGCCCCCAAATGGATGCCTAAAGACTTTTTCAAATTCTTCACTTTAGTTGAGGAGGAGCAATCCTCTAGTGGCTACCTTTGCCACCGTTATCTACCCTCTCTCCTCCTTCCACCTCCATACTGGATTGATGAGCAAATGAAAATACTTGGAATATCTAATTCAAAATTTTCAGATAATTTCGAAGCGTTTTTAAATTTTATTATCCAGTTTTATAGATTTACATTATATATTTCAGTTTCTATTCAATGAAAATAAAAATATATGGTTTAGTACAATTGGTACATATAATATTTATTTTAGGAGTTTTATCTTACTAAATTCTTACGTTAAAATAAAAAAACAGCTATTGGTAAAAATACATATTTTTAGTGGACTTGATGCTTGAAAAATGAATTTATATTATATACCTTTGATAATTATACATTTATCACAGAACACAAAATTAAGAAAAATTGCATATTTACATCCCTGGAAGGATTTTTATGTTTGCACTAGAGAAGAAAGTACCTAAAGCTTTCTATATTTCTAATGAAAACATGTAAATGTAAAATGTAAACATATGGATTAAAATTATAAAGTATTTCCATTTCTGTATTTGTCATCTTATAATTGGTTCCCTTAAAACCCAGATAATTGTGTAAAATCGTGTGTCTATTTTTTTATATGGAAAACACTCCACTTAAATTTTTGGATATAGTTTTAATGGTGTATATTTTTGTTAATGTAAATTTTTATTGTGAACTTAGTTTGATATTTCCAAAATATCCTTGTTACTTTCTGAAATATCCTTGTTAAAATTTTAATTCTGTATTAAAAATTTTTTTTTATTTAAATTTTTTAATTTTTTAAATTCTGTGTTAGTATATATTAATTTAGGGTTCCTTGGGTGGTGCAAAGAGTTATGTGTTTGACTACTAGCCAAAAGGTTGGTGATTCAAAAGCAACCAGAGAAACCTTGGAAGACAGGCCTGGAGATCTGTTTCCAAAACATCACAGCCTTGAAAACCTTATGAAGCAATTCAACTCTGCACATATGGAATTGGCCATGAGTCAGAATTGACTTGACAGCAACTAACAACACCAAAAACATATATTAATTTAGATTTGAGAACCAACTGCAGTGTAATTCCAACATTTTATTAGAGCACAGCAGTGAAAACAGTTTACATTATTATTGTCTATGCTATGATGGGGATTTCCTATTCAGAGTTTTTTCAACGATGTTAAGTATAAGATTAAGCTTTCACATGCATATGAAGCAATTGACAATACCATGGCTTGGGTCAGGTACACCTTAGTCCTCAAAGTGACATCTTTGCTTCTCAACACTTAAAAGAGGTCTTTTTTAGATTTCCCCAATGCAATGCGTTGTTTGATTTCCTGACTACTGCTTTCATGGGCACTGATTGTGGATCCAAGTAAAATGAAACCTTTGACAACATCAATCTTTTCTTCGTTTATCATAATGTTGCCTATTGGTCCAGTTTTGAGGATTTTTGTTTTCTTTGTTTTGAGTGGCAATCCAAATGGAATATAAATTACCTAAATGTTGCATCCCAATCCTTTTTACAGCTTTCATGCTTATGAAAAGGCTGTGCATTTGCAGCATGTAAGAGATAAGATGATTTTACTTTGTTGGAATAATTCGAACATCTGCTCCTTACTTTGAATAGATTCTGATTTATCTGCCTGTACCAACTTGATATCTATAAAACCAACTAGCAATGTAATATTTTGAAATTTTATTCTCTCTTTGCTTTAGGGAGCTCCAAAACCTAGGAAGTGACTAATGATATTGCATGAGATAGATTAGCTTAATTCTTTCATCATCAATTTTTGTTTGTGACTACATGGTAACAACAGTAAAAATAGAGACTAAGTGCTCATTGCTTGGAGCAGTTCTACTTTTCTGTTGTACAGCAGCAAGATGTAGCTATGTTTCATAATTTAAAGAATGCTTGTATTCTCCAAGAGCATCACGATGATTCAGCAATTTAACCTGAAGCAATGGAAGCAAAAAAAGAGGAAAAGTAAAACACTCAGATTCTGACTTAGTATGGCGGAGGTGGGAGCGGGACTTCTCAATCAAATAAATTATTTAACTTTAAACTCAACAGGGCATCTTAGTAAAAATAGTATCCAATATTTGAAGGTGTTTTGGCATGATCACTATTGTTTTATCTTGACTGTAGTGAATCTTAAAAGACTAATTCTCCAGTCTTTCTGCTTGCCTGATATCTCTTATACTTCTTCCCCTGGGAAAAAGGACATCATTTATTTTTTCCCACTTTGGTGATTCCAAAGACTTTTGTTGAAGTTTTATAGAATCTCATTCCCACTTTAGATCTATTTCTCTTATTATTTCCCAAATCTGGTGTTTTATAATAGTCACTAAGAAACAGGGTCTGCAAGTCATTGTTCTTTTCTCATCAAAGTATCTACTGATACTTTCTCACTTTTTCCCATTCTTTGATTTCTCATTCTGAGGAGCCTCATTTGAACTTTCTTTAGTTAGGCTATAATTTAAGGGCTGATTTCATAAGCTGTTTAATGTGGGACCAGATGACAGAAGAACCTCTCAAAAGAGCACACTTAATACAGGAAGTGAGGTTAATGATTCAGTAAGCGAAACTCTTACTTCTGACTCACCTTACCACCTAATAAAATGGTATGTTCACAGTGGAGCTTTAGTGAGTGTTTGTTGACTGATTACCACTGATAAATCCTGAGTATAAGGAAAATGTAATGTAGAAATCATCTATTCGAGTTCTAAAGATTAGGAAATGGAAGCACCAAGAACTCCAATAGCATGTCTGATACAGTGTGTGAAGGCCTTTGTAGTACAACCATTCCCATTATTGGCTCCACATTATGTCTTTGCATGTTTCCCTTTTGCCTCCATCTTTCTCACCTTTTAAAAATTCACATTATGCCACTATGTTTACTTACCTTTGCAAGCCTTCTTAGATTGTTTTGGGAGCCGGGCGGTAAAAAAAAGTAAGTACCAAGCAGGTACCAACACTTTAGATTCAGAAATGTGCTTTGCCATCTGACCAAATTGGGTATAATATGGATTGGAGACCAGTGTTCATGTAGTCAATCAGAATAACTACATGGTAATCTACAACAGTCACTTCAATCAGTCAAAGACACAGAAATGAATCTGCTGTTGTGCATTTGAAAAAAAAAAAAAATAAGCAGCCCATTATTGAAGCACAGTATCTGGATGACCTTGTGTGGTTAGCAGTGGTCTTAGATTTTCAGGAGATCAAAGACTTCATGAGAATGCACATATATACGTAACCACAGTATTTTGCATATATTTTCAGCAAATTTATAACCCCCCTGACATTTATTCACAAACTCCCCATGGCATCATGACCTTTAAAATAAGAATCTCTGGTTTAGAAAAATAGTGTTCATATCTACCCTGGTTTGTACATTTGCCAATTTTTTTTTTGTTGTTTTTTTGGACCAAGTTGTCTCATCTTTTAAATTTGTTTTTTGAAATCTTAGTGAAAAAATTATCTCATTTCAAAGCAGAAAGTAAGTTTTCAAAAATTTCCGAATACCGTTCCACAAATTTAATTTTCCTGTTAGAACTTAGAGATTTTGTCTCATGTTGGATGTGATTCTTAAAGTTAGATTCCTTCATGATTATTGGAATTCTTTCCAATTCCAGAAATAAGAATTACAGGACTCTTTAAGGGGGGAAATGACCTATATCTGGAGTGAGCCAACTAGGGTAGGAGGGCCAAATGGGGCTTGCTGCTTATTTTTGCAAATAAAGTTTTATTGGAGCATAGCCATGTCACTTTGTTATTGCCTATTGCTGCTTTTGCACTACAAGGGCAGAGTGGAGTAGCTGTGACAGAGACTGTATAGCCAACAAAGCCTAATACGCTTATTATCTCATCTGTACAAAAAGTTTACTGACCCCTGTCCTCTATCATTTCAATTCAGGATTTTTCAACCTTGGGACTATTGACATTTTGGGCTTTGTTGTTGGGGCTGTGCTCTGCATTGTATGATGTTTAGTGACATCCTTCTCTTCTACTCTCTAGATGCCAATAACATTACCCCTCCCTCAGTGGTGACAATCAAAAAGCCTCCTGACATTGCCAAATATCTCTTGGAGGAGGAGGGAACAAAATTACTCCTGGCTGAGAATCACTATTCTAGTTAGATAGATTCTATCTTCTTGGCTGGAAGGGAGAAGAGTTTATACCCGTTCCATGACTTAAAAGGGTCTCTTTCATTAGAAAGCTTTCTACTAGAAAATTCTTTCTTTCAAGGAAATAAAATCCTTTCTTTCAGTTTTTAAAAGAAGCAGAACACGACTGATCTCTACCTCTTAAAATGCTTTCAGTAACTTTGTACTTATTAAGAAGTCACTCCTCTCATCGTTGTTACTAAGTACTGCTATCACTTCAAGTACAAATATATTCAATAAGTTCAATTTCTACTATAGAAAGAGTTGCAAATGTGTAAATGAAAGGCATTAGCACACTTACAGTACCTCCTCTGACTTAGCTTGAGGCCAGTGTTGTAGAAATAACTTCATTAGAAAATTTAGTGAACAAAAAAGGGAATTTTTAGCACATACCTTAATGGGACCACTAATCTCTGTGAATGTGTACCTGCTTTCCTTTCTAGAGTCTTCAATTAGCCGATCCTGTTTATTGGATTCCCTCAGCGATGCAAATATTTAACTCCCTCTGCTAACCAAAAATTTGGAGATTTGAGTTCACCATAGGAACCTTAGAATAAAGGTCTGGTGATCTATTTTTTACAAATATCAGCCATTGAAAATCCTGTGGAGTACAGTTCTCTTACACACATGAGGTTGCCATGAATCGGAATCAACTAGAAGGCAACTAGTTAACTGATTTCTCTATAAGTATTGCTTCAATAATAAAATTACACTGCAAGTATTTTCTTTCCACATCTTATCTTTGTTTATTTAGCAACAAAACCTTCTACATATGAAATCCTGAGTATTTCTTCCATCTTCTTTTAAAACAAAAGAATGGCTTAAAAGAGAAACTAATTTTGATTAAGGATTTTCTCTTAAAAGTTGCTATAAAAATCTATTCATGTGTTTACTTTTATATAGGTGGACAGGGTTATAATTTTAACCGTCTAAATAATATTGTTGAACCTGATAAAATGTGTGCTTTCTGATCTAAGTAGGTATTATCTTTTAATATTTATCTTGAGCAGATACTGGGTGAATTAATTTTGAGAAGTCTTGTAGAAATTAGATAAGAAATATTTAATTCCTCCACAGAGAGTCTAATCTAAGGTAGGTAGCACTTACGCAGACAAAATGAAGCTGTTTCATCACTCGGAATGAACCAATTCCCTTTCGTTATTGTCATGGCTCATTACTACAAATATATTTCTAAAACACACACATACAAACTCCTGAGAAAATATAATTTAGAAGCAGGAACTAAATTTATTATTTAGAGGAGTGAGAAGTGAGTCAAAAATGAATTCATTAAATCCTATACTATAAAAAAAATGAGGTGCAATTATCCTTCCTGATTTTTACCTGATGAAGTAAATATGACCTAAAGTTGTGGAGGTTTGTTTCATATGTGTGACAACTGTAACATTGCCATGGATCTGAGCAAAGTATTATCTCTTTGGCACTGCCCTTTTTGTCATTACCATTATGCATCCCTAATTTTCATCTACTTTCAATTAGAGAACCAGTAGAGTTTCATCAAGTTACTGTAAAACAAGCCAACGAATCATTCATCTTTCTCTTTCAAATTCATGTCAGGGAAGGTATGCTCCCTTATTTGAATGTAAGAAATCACTATTAAAGTGTCAGGAAAACAAACATGAACGTAACGTTTTCTCCAACACTAATGCCAGAGTCATCAAAATTCCGATGATGTAGAAGTTGGACGCGGGTGATGTTTTCTTTATTTTGTCTTTAGTGATACAAGGTGGTCTCTTTTATTCTCTTGTTCAACAATCACATTCTCAGTGCCGGAAACTATTACCCTTTCATATTTGGGTTGGTAGTCACTCTGACCTTTATCATACAAAGAGTAAAAAAAATCAATTCAAACCCACAAACCAGTGTTTTTATTTAGAAGAAAAACAAACTTTTTTTTTTTCTTCCATGAAAGGGACAAAAGAAAAAAAAAAAATAGAAACCATGGCAAACAAATGTTTTGTGATTCGCAATTGCATGCTCTTTGCAGTTACGGTGGTTATTATCCAATTATATGTGGTTTCTCCTGTATCATCTTGTCTGTGTATTTTACAAGTGTCATTTTGTTTATTTTTGCTTTGATTATTTTAGAATTAGTACAACATATATAATGTCTGAGTACATCAGTTAAATTCAGGCCCAATCTTGTATATCTCCACACCCATTCTGCATAAAAGCTTCCACAGATCAGATGAAATCTCCATGTGTTGAAGACTTGCATGATGTGGTTGCATGAAGAAAGTTCTAACATTCTCACTTTCCCTGTCTTCTCCCAGTTGCTTCATTTACATCAGTTAATTTAAAAAAAGAAAAAAAATGCTCTTCTTCATGTGCCAGAAGTAGTAGGTGCTTTTGTATCATCTCTTTTGACTCTAGTGACAATTCTATGATGACAGCATTTTTTGTCCCATTTTACAGATAAGGAAACTAAGGCTCTAGGGAGGTGCATTTATACATGATTACATAGCTAGTAATTAGCTAAAAGGAACTCTGGTGGCGCAATGGTTAAGTGCTGGGCTGTTAACTAAAAGGTGGGTTGTTCAAACCCACTAGCTGCTCGGTGGGAGACAGATGTTAACACCCAGCTTCTGGAAAGATTTACGGCCTTGGAAATAGGGGCAGTTCTACTCTGTCCTATAGGGTAGCTCTGAGTCAGAATCGACTTGATGGCAATGGCTTTGGTTTTAATACGGTTAATGGTCTGTTAATTTTCTGCAAAATATATTTATCAATTTAAGGGCCTGGTGGCACAGTGGTTAAGAGCTATGACTGCTAACCAAAAGGTTAGCAGTTCATATTGCCCAGCTGCTCCCTTGAAATCCTATGGCAGCAGTTCTACTCTGTTATATAGGGTTGCTATGAGTTGGAATTGACTCGACGGCACCTAACAACAACAACAACTTGTACAGTTACATAATAAAAAAAATTAATTTAATAAATCAGTTATAGTGTTCCCTAACTGGATCACTGTAAAGGAAAAAAAATATTACTCAGGTTAGGAATTCTTACAATAGAGGTGAAATAATTTGTGTCTCAGAGTTAAAGCACACTTTTTTTAGTCATTCATTAATTTATTCATTCATTCATATGAATTATGATTATTTTTTTAAATTGTACTTTAGATGAAGATTTACAGAACAAACTAGTTTCTCATTAAACAGTACACATATTGTTTTATGACATTGGTTAACAACCCCATGACGTATCAAATCTCTCCCTTCTCAAACTCGGGGTCCGTATTACCAGCTTTCCTGTTCCCTCCTGCCTCCTTGTCCTTGCCCCTGGGCTGGTGTGCCCCTTTAGCCTGGTTTTGCTTTTTGGGCCTGTCCAATGTTTGGCTGATGGGTGAACCTCAGGAGTGTCTTCATTACTGAGCTAAAAGTGTTTCCAGGGGCCATACTCTCGGGGTTTCTCCAGTCTCTGTCAGGTCAGCAAGTCTGGTCTTTCTTTTTGAGTTAGAATTTTGTTCTACGTTTTTCTCCAGCTCTGTCTGGGACCCTCTATTGTGATCCCTGTCAGAGCAGTCAGTGGTGGTAGCTGGGCACCATCTAGTTGTACTGAACTCAGTCTGGTGGAGGTCATAAAGCACACATTTCCTAGTTCTTAGGCTGTACATTCAAGACAGCTTAGGGTCTTGGGGCAGGAAGCTTCCTGGTGGAGTAGGGTGCCTCTGGGTACTTATCAGTAGAGCTAAAGAGCTTTGAATAGATTTGATGCATTAAGCACTAATGACCGAAGACCAGATGAGTTCTTAAATGACATCAAGGACATCATACATGAAGAAACCAAGAGGTCAATTAAAGAGACAAAAAAGAAAAAAAGACCAAAACGAATGTCAGAAGAGGCTCTGAGACTTGCTTTTGAATATAGAGTAGCTAAAGCGAATGGAAGAAATGATGAAGTAAAACAGCCAAACAGAAGATTTTGAAGGGCAGCTCAAGAAGACAAAGTAAAATATTATAATGAAATGTGCAAAGACCTGGAGTTAGAAAACCAAAAAGGAAGAACGTGAATGGCATTTCTCAAGCCGAATGGAGAAAAAATTGAAGCCTCTAGTCGCAATATTTAAAGATTCTATGGGGAAAATATTGAGCAAAGCAGGAATCATCAAAAAGAAGATGGAAAGAATATGCAGTCACTGTGCCAAAAAGAATTGGTTGACTTTCAACTATTTCAGGAGGTAGCATATGATCTAGAACCAATGGCACTGAAGGAAGAAGCCCAAGCTCTACTGAAGGCATTGGAAAAAAACAAGGCTCCAGGAATTGACAGAATACCAGTTGAGATGTTTCAACAAATGGATGCAGTGTTGGAGGGGCTCACTTGCCTATGACAAGAAATTTGGAAGACAGCTACCTAGACAACTGACTGGAAGAGATCCATATTTGTGCCCATTCCAAAGAAAGGTTATCGAACCAAATGTGGAAATTATCGAACAATATCATTAACATCACACACAAGTAAAATTTTGCTGAAGATCATTCAAAAAACAGTTACAGCAGTACATCGACAAGGAACTACCAGAAATTCAAGCTGAATTCAGAAGAGGATGTGGAATGAGGGAAATCACTGCTGAGGTCAGATAGTTCATGGATGAAAGTAGAGAATACCAAAAAGATGTTTGTTGTCATTGTTGTTAGGTGCCATAGAATCAGTTCCGACTCATAGTGGCCCTATGTACAACAGAACAAAACACTGCCTGGTCCTGCACCATCCTCATGCTTGAGCCCATTGTTGCAGCCACTGTGTCAATCCATCTTGTTGAGGGAAAGATGTTTACCTGTGTTTTCTTGACTATACAAAGGCATTTGACTGTGTGGATCATAACAAATTATGGATAACATTGTCAAGAATGGGAATTCCAGAACACTTAATTGTGCTCATGAGGAACCTGTACGTAGACCAAGAGACAGTTGTTTGAATAGAACAGGGGGATACTGTGTAGTTTAAAGTCAGGAAATGTGTGTGTCAGGGTTGTATCCCTCCACCATACTTATTCAGTCTGTATGCTGAGCAAGTAATCTGAGAAGCTGGACTGTATGAAGGAGAACATAGCATTAGAATAGGAGGAAGACTCATTAACAACCTTGCTTGCTGAAATTAAAGAGCACTGACTGATGGATTACACCTCAACATAAAGAAAACAAAAATCCTCACAAGTGGACCAATAGTCAACATCATGATAAATGGAGAAAAGATTGAAGTTGTCAAGGGTTTTACTTGGATGCACAATCAACACTCTTGGAAGCCACAGTTTGGAAATCAAACAATGGAGTGCATTGAGCAAATCTGCTGCAAAAGGCCTCTTTAAAGTGTTAAAAAGCAGAGATGTCAGTTTGAGGACTAAGGAGTGCCTAACCAAAGCCATGCTATTTTCAGTTGCCTCGTATGCATGCGAAAGCTGGGCAATGGAGAAGGAGGAACTAAGGGGAATTGACAAAGAATTGAATTATGGTTTCGGTGAAGAATACTGACTAATACCATGGACCGCCAGAAGAATGAACAAACCTGTCTTGGAGGAAGTGCAGCCAGAATGCTCCTTAGAAGCAAGGGTGGTGAGACATCTTCTCGTGTACTTTGGACACGTTATCAGAAGGGACCAGTCCTTGAAGAAGGACATCATGCTTGGTGAAGTACAGGGTCAGCAGAAAAGAGGAAGAATTGACACAGTGCAGGACCGACTTGACCTCAACTAACAATGACAACAACAACAATAAAGAGCTTTGTATCACTTGCCTGAGCAGGGCAGAGGCTGGAGCGAGGGGCCAAGGGGCTGAAGACCAGAAAGAGGCCTGTCTGTGGACACAGCTGAGATGATGCTATCCTGATTGACATGACCTTCCTCCAGAGTCGACAGAGAAAGAAAGCCTTCTTCTAGAGCTGGCGCTCTGAACTCGAACTTCTAAACTCCTAGGCTGTGAGAAAATAAATTTCTGTTTGTTAAAGCCATCTGCTCGCGGTATTTCTGTTATAGCAGCTCTAGATAACTAAGACCTCATCTCACGTACTTTCGACGTGTTATCAGGAAGGACCAATCTCTGGGAAAGGACATCATACTTGGTAAGGTAGAGGGTCAGCAAAAAAAAGAGAGATCTTCAACGAGATGGATTGACACAGAGGCTGCAACAATGGACTCAAACATAGCAAGTGTTGTGAGGACGGCGCGTGACTGGGCAGTGTCTCCTTGCATTGTACATAGTGTAGCTATGAGTCGGAAGTGACTCAATGGGCACCTAACAACAACAATATTCAAGACAATGCAACAATTGCTTAGAAAGTGAAATATTTAGCCAGGCAATTGTTTTCCTTTTTTCTGTATGACATTGTTGTGGTTTCAGTTTTGACTGATATTCCGAGTATTTGTTTCGGCCTTACAAAACCCACGGACTTAGGCTAGGCTATCTCTAACATTAAAATTTTCCAGCTTCCTTGCCACTGTCCTTTCTCCAGGTAGCAGATAAAGAAATTAGCCTGTGTGTAACACTTTTTTTAAACTAAGCTGTATTACATTATTTAATTAAAAAATTTCCATGAATTTTAATTAAAATACGCCCATGTATTTCTAGACCAATTTGTCTTAACGTATTTTCTTAATTTGCATTTCGTGTTTCTGTATGTAATGCTAAGGACATGCTTGCTGGTAGAAATTTGTGGGGGGTAGAGAGTCTCTGGGTGGCGCAACAACTGGTTAACATGCTTGTCTCCTAACCAAAGTTGGAGGTTCAAGTCCACTTGGAGGCACCTTTGAAGAAAGGCTTGGTGATCTACTTTTGAAAAATTAGCCAATGAAAACCCTGTGAGGCACAGTTCTACTTTGATACTCATGGGGTCGCCATGAGTTGGAATTGACTAAAAGAAACTTTTTCTTTTACATGTTTGAAAAGCTGGGCCTATCCATTGGGTCTCCTTGTAGTCAAATGCAGCTCTCAGCCCCCTGAAACTATATAGTTTATGACAATCTAATTTATACCTGAGTGTTAGGAGTAAACCATGCACACTGTTAGAATATACTCTTGGAAACAGAAATAGCAACAGTATTTGAGCGTAAAATTCTCATGTGGATCAGAGACACACAAAGCATTGATTTTTTTTCAGGTGAATCAAATCTTCCTTCCAGATACGTTGTTAGTTGCCATCGAGTCAATTCTGACTCATGGCAACTCCGTGTGTGCAGAGTAGGAGTGCTCCACTGCGTTTTCAAGGCTGTGACCTTTCAGAAGTAAATCACCAGGCCTTACTTCTGAGGTGCGTCTGGGTGGGTTGGAACTGTCAACTTTTCAGTTAGTAGTCTAGTGCTGTAGTGTGTCATGGAGTCAATTCATGGAGTCCGAGTAGAACTGCCTCATAGGGTTACCAAGGGTATAATCTTTATGGGAGCAGATTGCCACGTCTTTTTTCCCTCTGGAGCTGAGAGCTTACCCATTGTGCCACTAGGGCCCCTTACAATTAGTAATAGCCATCATGATTATGCACAAAGGAAATGCAAAGAATGTCATCCATCCTCACACTGTTGGCAGTGGTGCCATTAAATCAGATAAATGTTGGCTAGGCCAAGAGGAAGTTGCTGTCCTCCCCCGACTGTCTTACGTAATTGCAAATGGAGAAAAGAAAACAAGTTTTTGGTAAAAAGTCCAAACAAAACAACACATACTAACAATGATTTCTTTCTCTTTACATCTAGATTTTGAGAAATTACGCGATGAGTAACGTTCTGCGGTGTAACTACAGTGACGGGGTTTTCGTTGCACTGCGTATTTTGAGAAAATGGAGTTTTGAGCAACAATATGTTCATGCTCTTTTCCTTGTTCGTCAAATTGCATTGAAACACACTTCTCTGAAAGCACCACGAACTTGGAATGAAAATAAGTTCTCGTTGGCCTTACCTGCAACAGGCTCTTAAAGCTAAGACTTGGAGTTTGCTCCAGTTCTTAAGTGGATGGCCACATGTTAACAAAGGTTGGGTCAAGACTGGTTTATATTAGGAGTTATCTAAGCTGTTTATGACTCATTATGGTTTTGAAATTTATGGAATATAATTTTCTCCATCTTAGCTAGAAATTTGCAAAAGAGAGCTTTAAATTTTAAGATATACTAGTTTGCTTTCTCTAATAATTGAAATTAAATGATTTATCTGGGCATTTTGTGTGTGTGTGTGTGTGTGTGTATGTATGCGTACAGTTCCTACTAGGATTTTATCACAATCCCAGCTAGTAGTGTCTGGTGTACGGTAATGGTATATGTTGGAATGAGAAACATTTATTTTTATTTTTTAATAATTTATTTTACTTTTTGTTGTTGTTGAGAATATACACAACAGAACATAACACTGCTTTGAGAATTTCTACATGTATAATTAAGTGACACTGATTACATTCTTTAAGTTGTGCAACCATTCTCACCCTCTTTTTCTGAATTGTTCCTCCCCCATTAACATAAACTCACTGCCACCCTAAGTTACTTATATAATCTTTTGAGTTGCTGTTGTCAATTTGATCCCACATAGATACATCTTAAAAGAACATAATGCTCAAGGCAGACTTTCTTTACTAGTTAAGCTAAAGTATTGTGTGGTTTTAAGATGATATCAGGGGTTATTTTTGGTTTAAGGTTTAAAGATTATCTCAGGGCAATAGTTTTGGGGGTTCATCCAGCCTTCGTGGTTCCAGAAAATCTGGATTCCATGAGAATTTGAAATTCTGTTCTGCATTTTCTCCGTTTTGGTCAGGATTCTTCTATAGAATCTTTGATCAAAATGCTCAGTAATGGTAGCCGGGCACCATCCAATTCTTCTGATCTCATGGCAAAAGAAGCAGCTGTTTATAGAGGCAATTAGCCACATATTCCATTTTCTCCTCCTTTTTCTGACTCACCTTCCTCTGATGCTTCAGGTGAATAGAGACTAATTGTTGTAACTTAGATGGCCACTTGCAAGTTTTTAAGACCTCAGGTACTACGCAATGAACAGAAGCATCGAACACATTACTAGGCCAATTAATTGCAATGCCCCATGAAACCATGACTTCCAAACCAAGGAACCAAATTCCATGAGGCCTTCGATTGTACATAAGCAGCAAAAGAGGATTTTTTAAATTTAGGTCTAAAAGTTCAGGAAAGAAAAGTATTTTTCTCATGCTATAGTGATTAAAAAAAAAAAAAGGAGAGGATAATATTTGGGGAGCTTCTAAGATTGTGAGGGGCATTGGTGCTTCAATGGTAAAAATTCTCGCCATCCAAGTGGAAGAGCTGGGTTCAATTCCCAGCCAACACACCTCATGTGCAGCCAACACCTGTCTTTTAGTGAAGGCTTGCTTGCTGCTATGATGCTGAGCAGGTTTCAGCAGAGCTTCCAGACTAAGATGGACTAGGAAGACAGGACTTCCGGAAATCAGCCAGTAAAAGCCCTATGGATCATAAGGGCCTGATCCACAAACGATTGTTGGGGATGGCACAAGACCAGGCAGCGTTGTATTCTGTTGTGTATGGGGTCAGGGCTGTCTGGACAGAGCCAATAACAGCAACAACTGCGATTGGGGTGAAGGGAGGGCATTAATAGAAGTTATTGGTAGTGGCAACATTATGGTTAATAGCTTCAGCAAGATTTCTCCCTCTTTGACTTCTTCAAATTCATCTTCAGGCTCCCAAATTCCTCTAGTATGATGTATGCACCCACCGTCTTTCCTTCTCTATCACACATGTCCATTCATCTGTCATAGTCCTTAGTTCACTGGCCTCTAGTGAGGGTCCGGATCGGCAAAGAAAATCTCTTGAACTAGTGGTATGTCTCCTCTCAAGCATTATAGAACGCTGTTGATCTGCCACTATTTATGGCTGAGGTGCTTGATTTTGAGGTGTTAAAAGAATAGAACAGTGATTATGTATCAGAGATATCAAAGATTGTGGCTGGCCATACGCATTTCAGCACTGACACTGGACCCAAAGTGCTTACTGATTTCCTTTGGTTTGTATGGACTATTAAAAAGAGTTCATCTCTAAAATGATTGAAAATGGGAAAGGTGGAAATTTAGAGGGCCATGCGTGAGAGTACTTTTCAAATTGCAGTTGAGGGATTCACTTCTGTAATACCATCTATTGATAACTGGAAGGTCTGATTCTTTGAGAATCTTCTACAACTTTCAGGCTTTGCGGGATATGTGTGTGTAATCATTCTCCTTTCTCAGCTCCACCTCCCATTTTCTTATTCCCAGTGGGTCAGGGTTGCATTTGCATCTTTGGTCTTCAGGAGGAGTTCCCTGTCACAGGGCCCCACACGCACCTCCCATGAGGAGTCCTGAGCCCAGCCCATCATCTGGAGAAGTGGGTGTGTAATGATGACAGCGTGGACCAGGAGGCTCCAGCATCGAGGTGTTTTCTCTAGTGTAGGAAGGAAGGAACTCTTCCTGAATTACTGCTGCTGCTACAGTTTGTCACCTTTGTCACTTCTATTGCTTCATATATCTTTTACCTTTGCTGAAATTTTATTTTGGAAGTCTTCTCAATTCTGGACTTTATCTCTGTCAAGGTTTTTGGATGTGATGCATTGTATTTCCTACACTCTTGTACCTGTGTGAATTGCCCACTGACCGTACCCCACAGTGACCCAGGAGGCAGCATTAGCAGAAGCAGTGCTGACTTGGGAACAGCATGTGTCAATAACAGTCTCCTCATAACATTATTACCCTCAAGACTAGGATAAGGAGCCCTGGTGGTGCAGTGGTTAAAGAGCTCTGCTGCTAACCAGAAGGTTGGTGGCTCGAACCTACCAGCTGCTCCATGGGAGAAAGATGTGGCAGTCTGTTTCCGTAAAGAGTACAGCCTTGGAAACCCTATGGGGGCAGGTCTACTCTGTCCTATAGGGTCTGTATGAGTCAAACTGACTCCACTGTAGTGGGTTGTGGGTAGACTAGGATATAGTAGGAAGGATTTAACCCCTGAGTAACAAGCTAAGCGCCTTTAGAGAAAGAATTGCAGTTTGACTTTTTTCATTGCGCTATTTGAATATATAGTACTTTAGGTATATTCCTGTGGACATATTAATCAAATATAGTGAATGACTCCAGGCATATTTCATATTCCAGGCAGTGTTTCATTCTGTTGTGCATAGTGTCGCTATGAGTTGGAACCGACTCGATGGCACCTAACAACAACAACATATTTCATCTAGAGTGTGAAAGACACAGGTAGGTAATCAGGTATGACCCATTTCTGTAGCACTCCTGTGCTAATCTGCTAGGTCCAGACTGCTTTATTAGATGACTCTGATGATGTTAACAACAATAATAATAATACTTGCTATATTATACACAATGCTAAAAGGTTTACATGGCTCTGTCATCTGGTCCCTCAAATACTTTATGTAGAAGTACTATTATTATCCTCATAACAGATGAGGAAACTGAGGATTAGTGACATTAGGGAGCTTGTCCATGGTCAAGGATCTAGTAAGAAGCAGGGCTGGACATTGAACCTCGACTCCAGTGCATGCCATTATGACTCTGTCTCTCAAAGTGCAATGTGCTCCCTTTCTTCTTTATCCCACCTGCCTCCATGCTGTGTTTACTTTAATCCAAAGCTTGTTGCCCTGGAGAGAGGAAGAAAGGCCTGGTGATCTATTTCCAAAAAATCAGCCATTGAAAACCCTATGAAGCAGTTCTACTCTGTACCACAGGGGGTTGCCATGAGCTGGTATTGATCTGACAGCAAAGTGTTTGATTTTTTTGGTTAGTTGCCCTGGAGTCAGGTGGCTGGGTGGTACAAGTGGTTTGCTTTTGGCTGCTAACCTAAAGGTTGGAATTTTGAACCCATCCAGCAGCACTACAAAAGTAAGGCCTGAAGATCCGCTTCCATAAAGATTACAGCCAAGAAAACCCTAGGAGCTCAGTTATACTCTATAGCATGTGGGGTTGCCATGAGTCAGAATTAACTCGACAACAATAGATTTGGTATTTTGGTTTTTGTCCTGGAGTCGACTCTGACTAATGGCGACCTCACATGTGTGAGAGCAGAACTGTTCTTCATAGGGTTTTCAATGGCTAGTTTTTAAAAGTGGTTCACCAGGCTTTTCTTTTGAGGTGCCTCTGGGTGGTCTCGAATCTCTAACCTTTCAGTTGGTACAACCAAGAGTGTTACCTGTTTGCACCACCCAGGGACTATAATCTATAAACCCAGTTAAATCAGGTCTTGTCTATACCAGACATCCCAGAAACTTTCCTATCACTGAAGCCCCCATGGCTACAAGAGTCAGACTTTCAGATGAAAGGAAGAAGGCTAAGTGTTTGCCACCTCAAGGTGAACATGTATAATATTTACAAAATAAGTTCACTAAGTGAATTCTGTGTGAAATTTATTTTTTTTTAACTTTTTAGTATTTAAAATTTATTGGAGATTTTAAAAAAGACTTAGCTATGTATTTTTTAGAGATGAATACTATGCTTTTAACCCAAGAAAAAGTTGACCAAGCAACTTCACAATAATTAGTTTGGGAGGAAATAAATACAGTTTAAACACTGACCTACTTCTCCAGCAAAGACTAGATGTAAACACAGGGGTAATTTTAACTATTTCCCTTGGAATGATACCATATTAATTATAAATTCATCTTGCCTTAAGAGTATATTTGTTCAGCCAAAAAGAGAGAGAGAGAGAAAAAAAAAAATAAGCAAAGAGAACAGAAGTAAATTTCACTAAATATCTCTTCGTCTCCAACTTCATCTTCATCTCTAGGTCTATAAGTAGAATAACGACTATCGCTGTAATGTTGCCAACTCATCACTCATTTGGAAGAGAAGGGCATGTTTTCCTTTTGGCAGTTATGATATTGAAAAGATATGGAAGGGCTGAGTTTGCCCTAGAGAACACATTTACTACCTTTGGGAAGGCACACACTGACCACAGCTATGATCTTGACCAGGGCTCCTAACGTTCGCTGGTTGGACGAGCACAGTGTCATCTTCTCACAGGGCATTTGAAGGAGGAAGAAGCATCTCAGCTCCTTCTCCTCAATCACATTTGATCCTTAGAATTAAAATGATCGTAATATTTTGTCATAATCTATATTAAAAAAATTCCTTCTGCGTCTTTAGTCATGTCCCCCTTCTATTCCTCATGTTACTTCTGTATGCCCTCTTTTTTCCAAGATCCATTTTGCCTGAGATTGTCAGTTTAATTTATTTTTTTCAAAGAATCAAATTTTAGATTTGTTGATCCTTTCTACTGAAACTTTGTTTCCCATTTCATTAATTTTTTTTTTTTTTTTTTATTTCCTAGATTTTACCTTCTTTGGGTTTACTTCGTTATTATTTTTCCAACTTCTTGGGTTGGATACTTAGTTCTTTAATTTTTAACCCTTCTAATGAAAGCTATAAATTTTGCTCTGGTATTATTTTAGTTGCACCTGATGAATTTTCATATATACTATTTTTTAATAATTTGTTCTAATGTTCATATTTTCTTCTTTGACTTGTGCCTTATTTTGAAAATTGTTTTTAAATCATCAAATGGTGGTTTTTTAAAATTTTATTTTACTAATTCTTTGAAATTCAATGATATTTGCTTTATGGTCAAGTTACACAGTCAGATTTTAGAAATATTTCATATGTGTTTGAAGATAATATATTATTCAGTTAATAGGTACAAAGTTCTTTATAAGTTCACTAAATCAAACTCAGTTTTGTTGTTCAAATATTTCTGTGAACTATTGTGTCTTTTGGATGTGTAAGTTTTTGAGAGATGTAGTAAATCTCTCAAGGTCATGTAGATCTGCCAATTTCACCTTGTATAATTTGAAGATGTGATTAAATGTATACAGGTTTAAAAAAGTTTTTCCTGGTGTATTGAGCCATTTATTGTTATGTAGTCACCATTTTTATCTCTAATAATCTTTTCCACCAGGCGGTTGCATTTGTCTGAAATAACCAGCTTTCTTTTGGTAAATATTTGCTTGATACAATTTTACCCACTCTTTTACCTTGAAAGCAGTCGTGTTCGTATATTTTAGATGTTTCTCGTATACACAGAATAAAGCCGAAATTTTTAAGAACTAACTTTGTTAAACTTTGTTTTTATTCCACAAGTCAAAGAGGAAGTATCAATAGAAGCTGGAAAATAAATGAAAATGAAGACATCATGTCAAAATTCGTGGGATGCCAATAAAGCAATACTTACAAAGAAATTATAGCACTAAATGCCTGTAGTAGAAAAGAAGGAAGGTTTCAGGTCAATGACCTCAGCTTTCACTTTAAGAAACTAGAAAAACAAGTGCAAATTATAGCTCCACATGTAGGAATAGAAGAGAATCTCCTCAACCTAATAAAGGGCTTCTCAGAAAAAATCTGCAGCTAACATCATACTTAATGGTGAAAGGTTGAATGTTTTCCCCCTAAGACTGGGAAAAAGACAAGGATGTTTGTTCTTATGACTTCTGTTCAGCATTGTACTGAAGGTCCTAGCCCATGTAATAAGGCAAAGGAAAAAAAAAATATATATATATATAAAAGGCATCTTGATTGGAAAGGAAGAAGTAAGACTTTTTATTCTCAGATTACATGATCATCTAGGCACAAAATCCAATGGATTCTACAAAATGAGCTACTAGAACTAATGAGTGTGCTTAGCAAGGTTGCAGGAAACAAGATTGACAAAGAAATATTAATTTTAGTTTTATATTATTTTATTTCTAAATAATAACAATGGACAATCAGATATTCAAATTAAAAGAGTACCATTTACAATACCATCAAAAACATGAACTATTTAGGGAAAAAAGTGTACATATTATAGGTTCCCATTTACATAAATTTCTAGAAAGTACAATTTATTCTATAATGACAGAAAGCAGATCAGTGGCTACTTAAGGATGGGGAAGGGTGGGGCAGGAGGAAGGAATCACAAAGGGGCACAAGGAAACTTTTGAGAGTGATGGGTATGTTCATTATTTGATTTGGGTGATGCCTCCATGGGTATACACATACGCTAAAACTTACCAAATTATACATTTAAAGTATGGAAAGTTCATTGTATGTTAATGATATCTTAATAAAACTATTAAAGAAATCCATAACACGTATGATAATTTACTTTGCCCCTACAAATCCTGCCTTAGATTGTGATCTCCTTTGGAGTGGGGAATATAATGAATTAATCTTTGACTACAGTGTCTGAAAGTAGCAGACATCCAAAAATGAATGAATAAAGGATTGCACTGGGGAACATATTGAACCAGCCATAGACGGTATGAATTTTTGCTTCTTAAATCATCTTAAGAAAGGTAGAGTGCAGAAAAGGAAAGAGAGAGGTTGGTGTTATATTTTCTTCTAAGGCAGCTGAATAATCCCTCACAATGTTTTGTGACTATAAAGTATCTTTATGTACATTGTCTCACGTATCTAAACCTGAGAACTGAGTTAGCATTTCCGTCTTCATGTTACAGAAAAAAATTGAAAAGGAAGGAGATAAAATGCGTCGTCCCAGGTCATATTACTAACGATAAAGTTCTGTTTTCAATAAAAGTCTTGTATTTAAACAAACTTAATGCTCTACTCCTTGTGGTATGGGGTGAGTTTTCTAAAATTATGCCTTTTCTTTGAGGCTTAAATATTACCAAAGGTTGCTAGGGATGGAGATTGCTAGTTGTTTGTCAATATCCACTCTCCTATTGGAAACCCTGGTAGCATACTGGTTAAGTGTTACGGCTGCTACTGAAAGGTTAGCAGTTTGAATCCACCAAGTGCTCCTTTGAAACTCTATGGAGCAGTTCTACTCTGTCCTACAGAGTCGCTACGAGTTTGGTTTTTTTTTCTATTCATCCTCCAGGAATCTCTGGTTGGTACAAACAGTTAACATGCTTGGCTGCTAACTGTAAGGTTTCAGGTTCAAGTTTACCCAGAGACTCCTTGGAATAAAGGCCTGGTGATCTACTTCCAAAAATCAGCCATTGAAAACCTTTTGGAGCACAGTTCTATTCGGACATACATGGGGTCTTCGTGAGTCAGAGTTGACTTGATAAAAAACTTGATGGCAAGTGGTAATTCATCCTTTAGCAAAAGACTGCTGAGATCTAATTGCCCACCTTCCTGTATAGCTTGGTGTAATCATGTGGCTTAGTTCATGCCGATGTGATATGAACAGAAATAAAGTATAAGACTTCTAGGTTGTGTCACTAAAGAAAGTATATAGACTTGACTTTTTCTTCTCTCCTTTCCACTGACGGGAATATACACACGATGGTAAGAGGTAGAGTTGCCACTGGACCAAGAGATGGAAGTTGCCTGATGAGGCTGGTAGAACCAGTAGGTGGGGAGAGCCTGGCTTCTCAGTAGCCTGGAGTTGCTAGACCAAGCCTGCCAGCCTACATGGGAACTCTTACATGAGGGAATTAAACCCATAGCTTGTTTAAGCCACTATTATTTTGGTTTTTGTTACAGCTTTTTAACCAGTATCGTAATTGTATTTTAGCTTTTCGGTTTTCGAGTGTATTAGTCTTGTTTAGAGGAATTCAAAGTGAAGGCAGAAATTAAGTTCTTTTGGAAATGTGGGTTTTTTTTTTTTTTTTTCCTTGTATGTCTGACAGTGTCAGAGTTGAAAATGTATATAAAAAAGAAAAAACATGGGGGGAAAGCCTGTGTTTTCTCTATGGCCTTTAAGACAGCCTATGAGGATATTTTGCCAGCTTTATAATGGGATGTGACATAGGGGCCTGCACCTGAAATTCTGCCTGTAATTCTTAGTTCTTTCAATCTTATACTGGGAGAAGGCACCTTTAGGGGCACCGCTTTGTGGTCTGTGGGCCAACCCTGGCTCTGCCTTAGAGATGAAATATTACGCCTGGATAATCTTACCTAACAGTGTTGAGATTTACATGTGTGTTTACTTTTTATTAGACATGTACTGATCTGACTTGTTTGAGTTTTGTTGGCACTTACAACCCTGAGAAGATCACTGATTCATGACAATGGAATTTTAGGTGATTCATTTGATTCATTAATCAAAATGATTATTCCAGCAATAATTTCTGTTGGAGAATGAAAAAATAATTTATCTTCCTGATTTAATGGTACCTGAATTACTTGGTATCAAGCCACTGAGATATTTATATTTACGGAAGCTGAAGTATAATTTACAGGAAGTAGAATGTACACATCTTGGGTGTTCAGTTCGATGGGTTTTGATAATTGTATACATCCAAGAACCTTCACCGAAAACAGTGTTTGCATCACCCAGCAAAGCCTCTTCATGTCCCTCCATGGCCAACTCCTCTCCTCCACAGGCAATCACTTTTTGATTTCTCTCACTGTAGCTTAGCTTTTCCCATTCTAGGACTTCATATGAATGGAATCATCTGGTTTTATTTACATGTAGCCATTGATATTTAAATACTTATTCTATATTTTATAGTGACTTTTCATTATTCACCTTTGACCTCATCAAAATACTTTAAAAAAAAAACCATAAACACTTTAATTTTGAGATCGGTGTTTATTTGTTGTTTACTGGCAGTACGTAGATATAATTTGAAGTATGAGGAAAGGGTATGGTTTTCAATGGAATTTCATACTAGACTGTTTTGACACATAAAATCAGGAGACATTTTGCTCTTCTCTTTTCAGGATGAATGACTATAACATATAGTTGGGCTGGTTAACTCGTGGATTCATAAACATAAGAAGTAGAAGGGCTTTCAGGAATCACTTAACAATCAACAAATATTCATCGAGTTTTATTTCTCGACCAGGCATATAAAGTACTGAGGATGGAGCGATGAGCTAGAAAGACAAGGCCTCAGCCTTCATGGATTTTATATTGTAGTTGGAGAGACAGAACATAAACAAGTACATAAACATGTGATGAGCGATATGGTAGGGGATGTAATGGGAGCTACGATAATCTCGCCTTCTCAGAGGGTCAAGGTCAAGGAAGGTGTCCTTGCAGAATTGATGTTTACATTAGGACTGGAAGGGTGAGCAGGAGTAAGGCAGGCAAAGAGATAGAGAAGGAGAAAGGAGAGAAGAAAAGGGAGGGTCGATTCAGAGGGGCCAACATGGGCATTGGCAGGGAGGTGACACCATGGTACAATGAGGAGTGGACAGGAGCTCGGTAATGGTTGAAGCATAGCCAACAAGGAGAAAAATGGCAAAAGCAGCAAGAGCCTATAAACCAGATTAAGGAGTTTTGAATTCATTCTAAAACCAAAGGAGGCCATGGAAATGTTTGAAGTCGGTTATTACTTGAGCAGATCTGCAGAAAATCCTTCTGTCTGTATCCTGGTGAGGAAACCCTGGTAGTGTAGTGGTTAAGAGCTACAGCTGCGATCCAAAAGATCAGTGGTTCGAATCCACCAGGCACTCTTTGGAAACCCTGTGGGGCAGTTCTACTCTGTCCTATAGGGTTGCTATGTGTCGGAATAGACTTGATGGAAACAGGTTTGGTTTGGTTTTGGTATTCTGGTGAATGGGCTGGAAGGAAGGAAGACGGCAGGCATGGAGACATGTTAGAGGCCATTGCTTGAACCAAGGTGGTGGCTGTGGGTCTGGTGAGAAAGGAATTCAACTGAGAGATATTTAGGAGGTGATTATATCAGGCTTTGGTGAATTGGTAAGGAAGAAGAACAACTTGAAGATTTCTCCCAGATTTCTTGTTTAGGCAGCTAGTCGTTTGATCATACTATTTCCTGAGATAAGGAGTATTTGAGGAGAAGGCTACACGTAAGTATGTTTGTGTATGGTGGGAAAGCACTGGTAAAGAAAATGTTGAGTCTAATTTTTAAAAAAGAATTGTTTATTGTGGTGAAATATATGTAACAAAACATTTGCCCCTTCAACCACTTTTACGTGTACAATTCAGTGACATTATGTTCAAAATGTTGTGCAACCGTCACCACTATCCATTTCTAAAGAGTTCAGGTTTAACATATAAACTTTTAGGTGCTTTATCCAAAGCCCTGGTGGTACCGTGGTTAAGCGCTTGGCTGCTAACCGAAAGGTTGCCAATGCAAACCCACCAGCACTCTGAGAGAGAAAGATGTGGCAATCTGCTCCTGAAAAGATTACAGCCTTGGAAATCCTAAGGGGCTGTTCTACTCTGTCCTATAGGGTTGCTATGAGTCAGAATCCACTTGACAGCAACGGGTTTTGTTAGTGGGCAGAACATCCAAATGGTGATGTCCACAAGATGGGTGTCTGGGACTCAAGAAAGAAAGATCTTGACTAGGGATATAAATTTGGTCGTCATCAGCGTAGTTGCAACAAAGGAGAGGATGAAATTGCTTACCAAGATGTATGTAGCTCTTGGAGATAAATAGTATGTTGTTTCCTATTGTGAGTTCCATGGTGTACTAGTTCTGTGAGATGCTTTGAATGAAATTATTTTGTGGTTAAGTAAGTTTAGGAAATGTGTCAGTCAAATCGTATCCTTCTCTTGAAGGTGTACAAGGCACACTATTCGATTAAAGACCAGGGAAGTCCAGCAGTACCAAAACATGTTTTACTTTTCATAAAGCTGTGTTTCCCAAACACACCCCAGTTGTCACACTGTGAGAAAAGGAAATCAAATCCTGTCAGTCTCCTGCCATGGGACTTTACTTCCTGGATGACCCACACCCAGCTAACTTGGCCCTGGGCAATTGGAGCTCTGGTTCACTTTCCAATAGTAAGATGCAACAAGTCTCTGTGCTTAGGGTTGCAATACAAATCCTTCCAGTTTGCTGAATGCTTAATATCGTACTTAAAGCAAATTTCTAAGCGCAATGGCCTTCATATACACTAGTTTTAATTTCTTAACTCAGTTTGAAATTTGATGTTGATGCTTTTGTTTGAGGAATAAGATAACTGTAATTTTTGCTTTATTGTAGTATTTTAGCAGAAAGCACTAAATAATTTAAAGATATTTTTAGGTATAATTGTCTTAGACTTGGTTCTGCAGAGAAGCAAAACCAACAAAGCATATACATATATGCGAGTGAGCTTTGACAGAACATCTATATATATATTGGATGCAGGCCACACCCTTGAGGAAACTCCCCTTACAACTGATTGGGTGATCATATCAGATCACATTATGGAGGAGGACTACATCATTGCATAACTTGCAAATTACATCATTATATAACTGCCAAAGCACTGAGAATCATGGCCCAGCCAAGCTGACACTCAACCTCAACCATCACAATAGTGAATCTCATTCCTTCTTTCCCTCTTAACCGGTATATTTATGGCTCTGAAAGGCTATAGCAGCAGGGTGGTTGCTAAGTCTTTTAAATGGCATAATGAGCCCCGGCACTGAGGATATGAAGTGTCTATTCAGTGAAAGAGGATTCTTCTATAGCTTAATAAGGGAAAAAGCATCCAGGTCTGACATTTTATTTTATTTTTTGCTCTAAAATAACTTCTTTTTTTTAAATTGTGCTTTACGTGAAAGCTGTAGCTCAAGTTAATTTCTTATACAAAAATTTTTATGTGACATTAGCTGTAATCCCTGCAATGTGACAGCACACTAGCCCTTTCCACCCTGGGTTTCTTGTGTTCATTCAACCAGTTTCTGTCTTTTCCTGCCTTCTGATCCTGCCTCTGGACAGGAGCCACCTGTTTGGTCTCGTGTACCTGATTAAACCAAAATCCACACTCCTCATGAGATTATTTTTTGTTTTATACCTAGTCTAATTTTTTTTTTTAATCTTTGTCTGAAGAGTCGGGTTCAGGAATGGTTTTACTTCTGGGTTAACAGAGTGTCCGGGGACTATAGTTTCGGGGGTTCTTTCAGTCTCTGTCAGACCATTAAGTCTGGTCTTTTCACGTGAATTTGAGCTTTGCTGCGCACTTTTCTCCTGATCCATTAGAGACTCTCTGTTGTGTTCCCTGTCAGGGCAGTCATTGGTGGTAGCCAGACACCATCTAGTTCTTCTGGTCTCAGGCTGATGGAGTCTCTGGTATATGGGAACCTTTTGTCTCTTGGGCTAATATTTTCTTTGTGTCTTTGGCGTTCTTCATTCTCCTTTGTTCCAAGTGGGTTGGGACAAATTGATGCATCTTTGATGGCCCCTCGTAAGCTTTTCAGGTCTGGCATTTTAAATGAAATTTGAATACCCTCATTCACTCCGTGATTCAACTAATATCTCTATGCTGTTGGCTTCAATGTCGTCAGGATCTCTCAGCTAAGCACCAGGTCCATATTTCCAAATGCTTTACTGGATCACTCTACCCAGATGTTTGCAGGCACCTCCAGCCTGATTTATCCAAAATAGAGCTTGATGTCTTATCCCCTTGAATAGGGTGAGGGGACAGCTCCAATCACTCCCATCAAACCCACTTCTCTTGGTTTTCTATCTTTCTTCATGGTATTTGTTGATTTATGCATTCAGCAAATATCTATTCAGTGTTTACTGAAGATGAGACATTGTTTTACGTTCCGGAGTAGAGCAATAGATGGGTAGATGAGGAACTTTTCTCCAAGGAACTCATATTTGGATGATATTTTTCTCAGTTCAGAAACTAAGTCCAGCATCATGTCTTCTTGATGCTTCCCCCCTCCTCTCTCTTTTTAAATACAGCTGATCCCCAGTTCAGTTGGTCTGAAATGTGTTTTCATCTTGCTTTTTCACCCCACCCCTTCTATGATTGATCGTCCTGGTTCCGATCATCATCTTTAACCTAGGTTGCACAATAATCCCTTATCTGGTTTCCCTGTCTTTACTCTCTCCTTTCAAGCTCTCTCCTGCCTCCACCCTTCTCTCAGAGTTATGTTTCTAAAAACACAGATCTGATCCAGTAATGTTGCTTTAAAATCTTTGAAGACTCCTCAGTGCTCACCCGAGATGCGTAATTTTCTTTGAATGGATATTGTGACCCTTCCTAATCCACTGGTCTTATTTGGATTAGGGAAACTTGGAGTCCCTATCTTTCAATGTACTTTTTAAAATTTCATCTCATACTTTTTTTTAAGCAATATTCTCCTTATAGAACTTCTCCCAGAAACATCATTTATGTGTCATTCTTTGTCACCATGCTGTGCTCAAGTTTTCCATGTCCTTGTTTAGATTTCCCGTCATTCCCTTCAGTGCCTTCATTCTCAATAATTAAACTCAGATTCCCCCAGGTAGAAAGAATAACTTTCTTTGCTGCTACTATACCTCTATTCCGGCACTAATCACATGTCACAAAGATTAAGAGTATGTGTGTACCTCTATCCCACTAAAGATTGTGAGCTTCTAAAGCAGGAGAGGCAAACTTTTTCTGTAATAGGCTTTGTGTACCAAATGGCCCAACTCTTCATTGCAGCCATTGTTGTGTGAAAGTTCCCATAGATAAAACATAAAGGCATGAACTTGGCTGTGTTCCTATAAAACACTTTGCTGTAAATAGAAAAATTTGAATTTCATATAATTTTCACGTCATAAAATATTTTCCTTCTTTTGTATTTTCCCCCAACATTTTACAAATGTAAAAATTATTTCTAGCTTGTATTAGTTAGTATGCTAAAACAACCTTGGCCTATGGGTCATAGTTTGCTCACTCTGTTCTAGAGGGTAAGGATAGTGCATATTAATTTTTATATACCACTGAAGCTAACAAAATGCCTGGCACTGAGTGAATGTTTGCTGAACTCATCTGGGGACAAAGGCTTTACATTTTTTTTTATCTTCCATTACAAACTGCAGTGGTTATGATATAGTCAATTTTTTTTTTAAGATTAACTAGAAAATCACTTTAAATTTCAATCCTTGTTAAAAAAATCTTTCTGAACTATGTTATTCCAATTTTCTGCCCTAGTAAGTACAGTTTAGTGAACACATTTAATGATTATCTTGCAGTGCCCCCAGGTTATGATTCAAGATATGAATTCTCCTTGTGCAGCCATGGAAATGCAGATAGAGAAGGTATAACTAATTGAGCCGAATGCAAATAGACTGGGGTTTACACTACGAATTACCTTTTTGATGCCAAGGTTAAGTCTCTGATATGAACTTGTTTTCTAGCACTCTCCCCTTTTCTCTGTAAAGCGGTATGCATGAGTCAAAAAAAGATGTAATTACTGAAAGATTCTTAGTTGGGTTCCAATTCTTCTAGTCACTATACTGGGAGCTCTGGACATTGATGTTGTTGATGTCTTCATTCTTTCTTTCTAACTTCTCACACGAGGGGATTGAAGGCGCAATATTGGCGCAATGTTAAGCTTGGCTGGTAACTGAAAGATTGGTGGTTCGAACCCACCCAGCAGCTGTGTGGGAGAAAGACGTAGCTATCTGCTCTGGTAAAGATTTGAAAACCAAACTGTTGCCACTGAGTTGATTCCAACTCATACGGACCCTATAGGGCAGAGTAGAACTGCCCCATAGGGCTTCTAAGGTTGTCAATCTTTATGGAAGCAGATTGCCATATCTTTCTCCTGTGGGGGAGCTGGTGGGTTCAAACTGCTGATCTTTTGGTTAGGAGCCAACTGCTTAACCACCGGACCACCAGAGCTCCCCCCACCCCTGAAAGATTACAGCCTAGGAAACCTCAAGGGGGAAGTTCTATTCTGTCACATGGGGTTGCTATGAGTTGAAATCAACTCGATGGCACCTAACGACAACATCGAATCAAGAGAAAACACTGAGTTAAGCAAGTTTATAACATTGACCTAAGGAAAAAATTATAGGTACTTATAGCATGAAATGCTTGGTTTTGATGATACCACTGATATTTTCTTTAAATTAGAGTAGGGAAATGGAAACTCAAAATAGTATAATGCTGGAACAGTCTAGAAGTTCCTCTAGGTGGCAAAAGCGCAGAGCCTCGCAATCTTTTCTACCCAAAGTTTACTTGAGTGGTTTCTTCTATGCATTCTAGATTCTTTTCCTTACTTTTCAGCATGGTATCCTGGAAAATGCACTCATTTGAATTAGGAAAACTTACAGTCCCTACCTTTAGTGTAAATTTCATAATTTATTTTATTTTTTGTTGTTATTGAGAATATACACAGCAGAACATACACTAATTCAGCAATTTCTACATGTACCATTCAGTGACATCAGTTACATTTTTCAAGTTGTACAACCACTCTCACCCTCCTTTTCCAAATTTTTCCTTCCTCATTAACATAAACTCACTGCCCCCTAAGTTTCCTATCTAATCTTTTGAGTTGCTGCTGTCAATTTGATCCCATATAGTTAGTCCTTAAGAGAGCACGATGTTCAAGGCAGACATTCTTTGCTAGTTAAGCTAAACTATTGTTTGGCTTTAAGAAGGCTTCACAGGATATTTTTGGTTTAAGGTTTAAAGACTATCTCAGAGCAATAGTTCTGGGGATTCATCCAGGCTCCATGGCTCCAGAAATTGAAATTCTTTAATATTTATTAATATTAATACTTCATAAAATTGAAATGAGATTTAGTATTACAACATTGGATTATGCCTGAAAATCTCAAGTGTTCGGTGTCTATGACCTAATTCCATGTGCCCACTTAACCGTCTAATTATGGAACTATAAACATAATACTGATTTCTGTTTCTCATCACCCTGTAGTTTACTAATAAACGATCTCAAAGGATGGTTTTGTCCAGTCATTGCATTCTACCAAAAGGGGCATCATCTCTATTTTTACCCATAGAACCACTGAGGTAAAAAAAGATTCATTAGCTTGTTTAATGTCACCCATGCAAGGTAGAAGATTAAAAAAATAATTATAGTCCTATTTTAGGTGTCAATAGTTAGTTACCATTCTTTTTTTTTTAATATACATATATAACATTTTACTCAGTTTTTGGTGAAAATTTATACAGCAAGTTAAGTTCCCATTTGACAATTTTCACAAAAATTGTTCAGTGACATTAGTTATATTTATCATAGTTTGTCAACATTCTCTTTAACCATGTTCAGTTTGTTCCATTTCCCTGCCCCCTTACCTTCTCATCTTTGCTTTTGAGTAATTGTTGGCCTTTTGGTCTCATACTGATGGTTTTTAAGCAAGGCATGGATCTTATGGGTAACATTTTTTATTTTTTTGTGTCACTCTGCTATTTCAGAAAAAGGTGATCTCAGGGGATAGGGTGGTTTCTAGGTTTAAAGAGTATCTCAGGGAGTCCTCTGTTCTCTACTATTCTATTTTGTCTTTTTTTTTTTTAAATAAGAATTTAAGTTCTGTGTCATATTTCTCTCCCATTCTATCTGGGACCAACTATTATGACCCCAGTCAGAACAGTCAGTGGTGGTAGCCAGGCACATCTAGTTCTTTTGGTCTCAAGGTAGATGAGGTTGTGGCTCATGCAGACTTATTTCTTCTCTGAGCTTTTGGTTACCTTCTTACTCTTTCTCCTGGTGAGTAGAACCCATGGTTATGTTTTAGATGGCTGCTTGCAAGCTTTTTAGACCCTAGGTGCCACTCACTTCGCTTGGACGCAGATCATGATTTTTGTGAATTATGTTATGCTAGTTGACTGAGTTTTCCCATGAGACTATGGTTCTAAGCCTTCAAATCCAGAAAACCAGTGTTGGAAGGTGTTTGGTTATGTCTGAGGAGTATCCGTATTTGTGTCTTTAATTAATATACATGCCTGCACCCATATATTTTTATTTGCACGTGGCTTCTCACCTATGTACATGCTGTACCTACCTGCATCTGACCTATGTACAGACCTGTCCCTACACCCATCCACATGTGCTTAAACACTTGTTTTTACTTTGGTTGTGCTGAGCTCACTACATCCACATCTGGCACTACTTTCTCATCACCAAAAATACTAGTTTCTATGGTATAAAGCATTAAGTACCATTCTTGAGAGAGCTGTCATTATTGGGTGAGATCAATTTCTCACATGTGTCCTGAGAATGTAAGTGCAGTGGGAGGAAGTTCAGGACCAGGGCCTGAGCTTTGAGGAATTTCTTTCCACTCAAGACACAGAGTGTGAATATTGACACCAAGATGTTCATCCAGGTAGTATACTTTGAGAGCTACCAGGGAAAACTCTCTGGCCAAATTTCTCTCTTATCCTAAGTGCCATCGTGTTTGAAATTTTATAAGAATTCAATCTTTTGGATTAGTCAGTGCACTTAGATTTTTTTCTTCTTCTCTATTCATTTATTCTATTCATTTAAGAATCATTTGTTGGATATCGGTGATTTATTAACACAGTACTTTGTTGTTATTAGATGCCGTCAAGTTGATTCTGACTCATGGTGACCCCGTGTATGCAGAGTAGAGCTGTACCATAGAGTTTTCAAGGCTGTGACCTTTCAGAAGCAGATAGCCAGCCCTGTCTTCTGAGGCACCTCTGGGTGGCCAGTAGTAGAGTGCTTAACCATTAGTCCCACCCAGGGAAAGCTAATACAGTACAAGGTATAAAAGAAAGCAAACTGTCTCAGCTTTTAAGATGTTTACAGTCCAGTGAGGGAGACAGAAAAATAATACTGACAATAATAGTTAACATTTGTCGTGTGCCAAGCACTTTGCAAAATACGGGTATTGTCTCACCTAGTTCTCGTAATAAACCTATAAATTAAAAACCATAATCACCCCATTTTCTACATAGAATCTGATTCCTGAAAGGTGACAATATTTTAAGAAAGCTTGCCTAGATTAAGGTCATGGCAGTAAAGATGAAGGGAGAGGAGAGGAGAAAGGATTATTTAAGAGGGTTTCCACCTGCCTTACTTCATAGTATTTCTTAATAACTTTTGCATGTTTCTCCTCTTTTCCTTAACTTCCTGATATCAGAATGTCCCAAAGCCCAACCCTTATTCTTCAGTTCTCTATCCTTACTTTAAGTGTACTCATTCAATCTTACAGGTATAAAAACAAACGAACAGAAAAACAAAAAAAACTATGTATATAATTCCCAAATTTATTTCTCTAGTCAGACCTTCCTCCCAAACGCCAAACTTTTTATATGCAACTACCTACTTGAAGCCTCCATTTGGCCCTCTAATGGATACCTCAAACTTAACATGCTCAAAGCTGAACACTGATCTCCTTAAACATGCTCTACCTATCTCACTTGATAATAAATCTACCTTTCCAATTTCTCAGAAAACATCCTTGGGGTCATCTTTGACTCCTCTCATGCTCTTATTCCTAATCTTCCAATCTGTCAAGGAATCATGTTGGAAGTTAATAGCACCAGTAATAAGACATATCAACATCATTTACACCCTGATATGATTCACTGACAAGGACACGCATCATTTCCGTGGTATTTTTTTGCCCAAAATATGCAATCTAATTATGAGAAAACATCAGACAAATTTAAATTGTGAGACATTCTACAAAATAGCTGACCAGAGATCACCAAAAGTGGCAAGGTTATGAATTACAAGGAAAGACAGAGGAAATGTCAGTCACAGATTGGAGGAAACTGAGGCAACTCAATGCCATGTGGGCTCCTGGAATCCATCCTGGAACAACAACAACAACAAAAGGACATTGGGGAAAAACTGGAAATATTTGAATAAAGTCTTGTAGTTTAGCCAATGGTATTGTACCAATGTTAATTTCCTGGTTTTGAACACTGCACAATGGTTACGTAAGTTGTTAATGTTGGGGGAAGCTGGGTGAAGGATATACAGGAACTCACTGTATTATTTCTCCAATATTTTTATATAATTCTAAAACTGCTTCAAAACAGAAGTAAAAAAGAAAAGAAAAGAAAAAATCTTGTAGGGTCTTCCTTCAGAACGTATATAGAATCTGGTCTCTTATCCTAACCTCTACTGAAACCACTTAGATGCATGATCTCTCATCTGGCATATTGCAATAGTCTCCTTGCATCTATCCTTGTTCCCCAGAAGCCAGTTTTCAATAAAGTAGTTAGAATAATCTTTTTTCTAAATCAGATTAAAAACCTTCCCTGGCCTCCCGTTTAACTTAGGATAAAGGCCCAAAGTTCCTACACTGGGGCATGTATTCCTTCACCATCCGGTCCTCGCTTCTTCTTCTGGTCTCAGACCTCTTGCACCACACTCCCACTAATGGATTTGCTCCAGCTACACTGCACCGCTTGCTCTTCCTTAAATATACCAGGAATATTCTCGGAGCCTGTGCACAGGCTATTCCCTCTGTCTGGAACACTATTCTCCCAGATACCATCTTGGCTAATGCCCTCATACTCAAATATCGTGTCTCAATGAGGTTTACCTGCCCTTATTTAAAATTTCACTTCTCACTGCCCACTGCTCAACCTTATGGATGCTCCCAGTCTTCTTTGCTCTGTTCTTTTCTTTTTTTTAAAAAAATTTTTCCATCACACTTCTCACTTTCAGTTATTTATTATTCTAAATAAGTTACTTATTGATCATCTTTATCATTATTATTAATGATTTCAGTCTCCTAAAACTTGACTATAAACTCAAGGGAGGCAAGGATCTTTTCCTGTTTTATTTGTTGTTACATCCCAAGAGCCTAGAACGGTTGCTGGCACGCATTATGCACTCTGCAAACACTTGTTGATGAGTTGAATAGAAGGTAGAATAGATAGGAATTTAAAATTATTTTAGTGATAGGGTAAAGGGTAGGATGTAGTACAACTCTCTGGCTGTCGATCTGGGTAACAGGAAGGAAGACTACACCACTAGTCAATACAGAACTCACTGCCATCGAGCCAATTCCAACCCATAGCAACCCTATAGGACAGAGTAGAACTGCCCCATACAGTTTTGAAGGAGCGCCTGGTGGATTTGAACTGCCAACCTTTTGGTTAGCAGCCATAGCACTTAACCACTGTGCCACCAAGGGTTTCCCATCAGAAGGACATATTTATAGGCTAAGATATTCAGTTGAATGTTCCTTGAAGATGTTCAGTAAGCTCTTTAATATTTAGCTCTGCAACTCAGGATAAAGATTTGGGGTGGAGAGAGAGATTTGGAAATCTCTTCTTATAATTGAAGGCATGAGAAGAATGAGAAAAGTAAACGTCTCTTGCAGTTTAGAATGCACTTATTTATATCTTCAACAGGAGGAAAACTGGGTGTCATAGAGCTCTGGAAGGCTGGGGATGGGATGGAGGAAGAGAAGGGCTCAGAAAGAAAGGTGACTGGGTGCCAGAGACACATTTTACCTACTTCACGATTAGGTTTAAGGCTAAACTGTTTATGGATGGTGGAAGTGGGGGAGGGGATTAGAGAATGTAGACAGAGAGCTCCTTGTCCTTTGAAAGTAAAACAGAACCAAAGGATGATGAAGCAGAACTTCTAATGCCATACTCAAAAGTAATCAAATCAATCTCAACATACATGCAGTTTTTCAATTACAATTGGGCCACAATTGGGGCTGTGCAGGGGAGAGTAATGGTGTGTGGAGGGAGGATCCTGGCCCACATCTTCATTTTCTAAACTATAACGATCGAGGGAACACGCAACAGTGCTTCTCTTAGCCATTAAGACTATCACCGTGTCCTTTCTTTGGAGCATAATTTTGTCATTAAAGCTTTCACTTGACACGAATCCAATTCATCAGGGAAGACAGAACTCTGTGTTTGCATGCTTCAAGGCAGGAGTTAAAGTCTACTTTGGCAAGCTTTACAAGGAAAAGAGAGAAAAGAAAATAAGAACCATAAATCATCTTGAGGCCAGAAGACTGGATTAAAGATACTTGATCCATTTTAGAAAGGACTTCTGCTAGCATGTGTTTACCTAATGGCCCTTTATTCTCCTTTTGGCCACCAGCCCCTCCCATTTCACTTGACCCTGGGGAAGTAACATCTCACCTTAGTGGTGGCTGTGGGGAAATATGAAACTCTGTGCAGACCGGTGTAAGGCTGACTTCTCAGTGCCATTCTGGAGGCCCTTGTTTTTAGGCAGTGACCACTTTGAGCATTTCATGTTAGTGTTTATGTGATAGTACATCTTCAGAAATAATAAACACTGGTAACTCAACACTTGTTGGTCTGTGGTAAACAGAGGAGAATGGCACGAGTCCCATCTTGTAACTAATCTGTTCTCCTTCACATGACTAATTTAGTTGTGTCTTCACAAAGTCTTCGTGAGAATCAGATTTTAAAGGACCATACACTTTATGAAACTGGGCAACTTTTGAAAACCTCAGCTTTCAGATTTGTGTTCTCTAGATTTGAACTTTAGTGAACCTTTCTTCCTTTGTAGATAGCCTAAGAACAGTTCTATACCCCATCGTGAGTCACCTAGGTAATTATTACCTGTTGATTTTGTATTAAAACGCTACTAGTCAAATCTACCACGTCGTTCTTTACGTTACAAAGAAAGGAACAACTTTTATGTGCCAAGTTTATACCTGAAGATGGAAGAGAAAATTTTATTTTGTTGTCGTATTTTGTTTCTAAGTTTAATGAGTTTCTAAGTTTAAGTTACCCTATGGAAACAGTTCAGATGGTAGACAGCTTTACTTCTCACATATGGAAGGATATCTTACCTTAATTCTGGTTATCAGTATCAACTTTGAAATGAAGTAATTTGAAAAAGAAATCAACATTTTGGAACCTCCCATAATCCTTTGTGGTATAGGCTGAATTTAGTTAAGGGCAGTCGGCAAATGATCGCTTGTCACTTGTTTTCAATTAGAAGGTATTTACCCAGAGAGAAGAAAGAAGGAAATGAGCTAGTTAGCTAGGGTTTCCTGCTAGTGCCTTTCCAGTGTAATGATGCATGTGCCCAAGAACTGAGTATACTGCGAATAAATATTTGTTGAATGAATAAATGAGTAATTAGCCAATGGCAAAGTGTTCTATCTGATTCCAGGGACAAGGAGAGCCTTTCAAGCGCATTCACCTATTGTTCCCTGGTATTAAGGTAATATTAATAGAGGAAGTACTTGCTGACTTACTACTGGTGGCTCCTCTGTCCCGGCACCAGCCCTAGGAAACCGCTCTCGCATTTTTTTGCATGCTGTGGAGAACTAATCATTGTCTAGTTGGTAACAGGATTCCCTGGGTGGAGCAAACAGTTAAGATCTTGACTACTAACCGAAAGGTTGGTGGTTTGAAACTAGCAGAGATGCCTCAGAAAAAAGCCCTGGTGACCTGCTTCCGAAAGGTTCCAGCAGTTGAAAACCCTGTGGAGCACAGCTCTACTTCGCGGCACATGGGGTCACTACGAGTTGAAATCAACTTGATGGCACCTGGTTACCGGTAGCCGGTAATATGAGGTTAGGGTCTGTAAGTCTGTAATCTTTCTGGGGATGTTCCCTGCCCTTGGACATTAACCTCTTTTGCTGGTCCATTGGCCACTCTCAGGGATGCTCAACAACCCCACAGCAGAAGAGAGCCTTTCTCTAGTTCCTTCTCTTCTTCTAAACTTTCCCCAATCAACTGGAAGTTTCATCTCAGAGTTGCACCTTAGAGAGTTTGGCTTACTTTTGAAATACTGTACTTCATATCTTTTATTTATTTATTTCAGCTTATTTGACTAAAGCAGACTAGTTAGCACCATTAACCAGGCAGACACTATTCTTCATGTCACAGAGTGGAACTCTTGGTATTTTGTTTTTGGATGTCATCAAGGCGATTCTGACCCATAGTGACCCCATGTGACAGAGTAGAACGTCCCCATAGAGCTTTCTAGGCTGTAATCTTTATGGGAGCAGATCCCCAGGTCTTTCTCCCACAGAGTTGCTGGGAGAACTGCCAATCTTTTTCCGGTTTGTCAAGTGCTTAACCATTGTACCATCAGAGTTTTAGTCACCTTTTTTATTTCTATAAGCCACAAAGACAAAAGCTAATCTTGGTGTATAGCCTTGGTTCAATTCATCTGTGATGGGCCCTGAGGAGTCAGCTTGGGATTCAGATATGTCTAATTATTAAGTCATGGCAATATGGACTGGGGAGAGGGGTGAAGAAGATTTGTTTGATGGAGTTTACTGTGAATCTGTTGAGTAAGCAGCGGGCTCTTTGTTTCTAAGGTGTATTCGGTTACTTCAGGTCAAAGAGATTTGCATGAGAAATTTTTGGACCTGGAAATATAAATTGCATGCTTAATAATTGCAAGACCAGTAAAGGAAGTTTTATTAAGGCCTCAGGGCAGGTTGGGCTTGTAGACCATACATGCTAACATCAGTAAGGAGCAACGCATAGGGACTAGTTAAAAGGGATTACAATCTGAGTTGAGATCAGGCGGGGACCCAGATTCAGAATAATATTTTCATGGTTGGTGCCAGAAGTTAGGGCTGGGAAATGCCTCTGAGCTAAGTAGGCGGAAGCAGAAATCTGATGGCTTTCATTTTTTTTTTTTAAATATGTGATAGTAGTCAATTTTTATAGGGAAGATTAAACCTGAGAAATCTAAGAACGGTTTGAATAGTTACACTCTGGAGATCTGGGAAGATGAAAGGTGAGTGATTAAGGTGGTTTCGGTCTCAACCACAGTGAGCGTTGAGCACTGTTTTTGGCGTAGCTCTGTTTGGCAGAATCGCTATACCCTTCTCAGAGAAGCTTGGGGCTGAAAGATTAAGGGCATTACAGGTCAAAGGTAAGGTGTGTTAATTTATTTATTTGGGAAAGTACACAAAAGCCCTTATTAACCTTGACTTTTGAAGACTGAGCTGTCAGTCCCTGACTTTCATGCTCATATTTTCATCTAAAAATGTTTTTAAGTAGTCTAGTATCAAAACAGAATCTGTGACCCTCAGGTAGAAACATGTTGAGCTGCATGATACCTGTAATACTATGTACACTGGCAGCTTTGTTGGTTAGATACCTATCAGGTAAGTTATTCTTTTCTTCCTATAAATTTAGTTACTATTTCAGGAACAAAGATGATTTATTAAAAAAAAAAAAATGGGGTCGAGGGGATGGTCTCCATTATTAAGAAGAACAAAATCCTTTTTAGAAATTAAACTTTCAGCTCCCTAATCTTTCAGGGAGGTACTTACTACCTGGAAAAAAAAATGCTTGAAGCCTTTTAGTCTTAGGGGGTTTTAGCAACAAACCATTATTGTTTGCAGGCTGATTCTTCTGTGAGAAGGCAGGCTGCCTTAATGACAGCTTTTGCAACAACAATCCAACCTATAGTACTTACCTGGATGTAGCAACAACCTTGCTCTACGCCAAGAAGAAGGAGGAAAAAAAAAGTCAGTATCTGGTGCGTGAGAAGCTTGTAGATACCCTGAGGTGACTTCGTATAATTCTCAAACAGCAGGTAGCTTCTTGCATAGCTAATCGGGGCATCAGCGCCTGGAGCAAGTGGAGGTGGCTGACAGTGTGCTTTGGTTTCAGGTGCATTCAGCTCTTTTTGAGTGATATGGGCTTAATTCATGTTCTAGTTTCTGTACAGAAGTTTGTGTGTTCTGAGTTGGCAAATAGCCTCCCCCATAACCTGACAGCTCTGGGTTTTGATAAAGCTGCTGACCTGAACGTCTTACTTGTATTTGTTCTTTATATGGTGAGAAAGTTACTATAGCCCAATAAAGGGAACACTTTTTTTTTTCTTTTTAGGCATTCGAGTTATACCCTCTACCTTCCACCCCCATTCATTGCTTAGCAAATGACACAGGTGGCTCACTTGAAAAACTTGAAATACACACTGTTGGTAAGTAAAAAGAGCTTAGAGAGAAAGGAATCACCCTGACTTTGTAAAGTGGGTGGATCATTTCTAGACAGATCAGTCTCTGGGTCAGAGTGAAGGTCACAGAGTGACATGCTCAGATAGTTCACATTTTTATTGCTAGCATCCTGAGGTTTTCCCAAGAAAGTCTAACATCAGCAGATGGCTTTGGTTTTCCATTGCATCCATCCAAGAACTGGGCTATCTTTTTGTTTCCTATGAACTCTTAGCTGGTTTACTACACAGAAGAAACATTTTTTTTAGGGGTTATTGGTCACTCAAGGAGCCCTGGTGGCACAGTGGTTAAAGAGCTTGGCTGCTAACTGAAACGCCAGCGGTTTGAACCCACCAGCTGCTCCAAGAGAAAAAGATGTGGCAGCCTTGGAAACCCTATGGGGAAGTTCTACTCTGTCCTCTAAGTTCGCTGTGAGTCAGAATTGACTCGATGGCATTGGGTATGTATGTATGTATTGGCCATTTGTTAGGAGTCCCTGGGTGGTGCAAACGGTTGACATGCTCAAGTGCTGATGAAAGGTGGAGGTTTGAGTCCACCCAGAGGCACCTTGGAAGAAATGTCTGCTGCTCTACTTCTGAAAAATCAACTATTGAAAACCCTGCAGAGCACAGTTCTACTCTGACACACATGGGGTTTCCATGAACCAGAATTGACTCGACAGTAACTTTTGTTTTACTGGCCGCTTGCCAATAAAATGAATGAAAGGGATCTACCTTACAAAATGGAGGGCTTTGAATCATATGTATTGCTTTAGTGCTCAGGAAGCTACAAGGGGAAACTCCATGTGTGAAGAGCCCGTAATTTTACTCTGATAGATATTTAGCAGCTTAAATCAAATAACAAGGGGTACATTTACCCAGGCGCCATTCAGGGGGGTTTGGTGGATATTTTATATTCCACTTTTTGAAAGGAAAAATATAGTTTTTGATACTTTCCCAAGATATATGAATATTTTGGTATGTAAAGAGATAATACCATACCTTTAAAGTTGAACCAAGTTCTGTTTGACCAAAAAGATTTACTGCTGTCAGTATAAGGCAGGTCAGTCAATCAAGTTGAATTTTTCTTCCAAATCAGTTGATTAGAGCTCACTCAGGTAGCTACTTGCTTTCTTGCTTTGTTCGTTCACATGTGGCTTAGTTTTCATGGACGTAACTAAAAGGCATGGTGCTAACAAATACAAGTGCTGTAACTCGCCACTCTCCCTAATTCATGTTTCCCAGATCCCTCATGGATAGTTTGAGGTCCTTGTCATTTTCCTTTCCAGCCACTCGAAACTCAATGCAGCTAATCCAATGGAATATTATTCAGCCATAAAGAGAAATGAAGCCCTGATACATGCCACCACATGGGTGGTGAACCTTGAAAATATCATACTGAGTGAAATATCAGATGTGAAAGGACACATATTGTATGATCTCACTTATATGAAATATCTAGAAAAGGCAAATGCATAGACCAAAGTTTATTAGTGATTGCAGGGGCTGAGGAGTAGGGGAAATGGCAGGTTATTACTTAAGGGGTACTGAGTTTCAGTTTGGGGTGATGAAAGAGTTTTGGAAGTAGATAACAATGACGGTTGTACAACATGGTGAATGTAATTAACATCAGTGAATTATACACTTAAAAACGGTTATATATATACACATCCATATAATTTCTTGTTATATGTCTTTTACCACCATGTGTTTTTGTTAACTGTCATCAAGTTAGCCCCAGACTCATGGCAACCCCAGGCACCATGGGATTGGACTGTTGTGATCCATAGAGTTTTCACTGGCAGATTGATTTTCTGAAGCAGATCACCAGACCTTTCTTCCTAGTCTGTCTCAGTCTGGAAGCCCCACTGATACTTGTTCAGCATCATAGCAACATGCAGCCTCCTCTGACAAATGACTATGAAATTTATACAATTTTATATCTGTATATATACATAAACAAAAAGTCAGTGGGTCTAAACAGAGTTTATTATCTTCTCGCCTCTTCCAGTCCTCCAAATGACACAGACTATACTCTGTAAAGTATCCTTTAGATCCTTCCCTGGCACACCCATTCAGTGCATCCCCTCCACCGATGTTGCCCTCAAGTAGGCTGTCTTAGGCTGGGTTCTCTGTATATATGTGTCTACACACACATGCGCACACACACACACACACACACAGGAAAAGAGAGATATATCACGGAAATGGCTCATGTGGTTGAAGAGGCTGGAAAGTCCCAAAGCCCATGGGTCAGGCTGGAGGCTTCTCTTGACTCATGTAGTTGCAGGAGCTGATGAACCCAAGCTCCAGACCTCGGAGGCTGACACATCCTAAGATCGGCAGGAAAGCTGCTAGCTCAAGTCCCAAGAACTGGAGCTCAGATGAACAGGAGCTAGCTGCAGGATCCAGAGAGAGCTAAAGCAGGTGATCCTTGCCAGGAAGTCCACCTATATTGGATTCAGGTCACACCCCCAAGGAAACTCTTTTTCAGCTGCTTGGCTACGCATAGCAGATCCTATCATGGAGGTGGACGGTATTATATCAGATCTTACCATTATACGACTGAAAGACTACCTCATAACTGCGAAACCAATGAGTATTATGGCCCAGCCAACTTTACATACAACCTTAACCATCACATAGCCCCTTGGTGTTTCCAAGCTGGACTACTGCCAACTCATCAGGAATTATGGTGTGGGGGTTACCTTAGCAAAGCAGTTGGGCTCTGCAGTTAGAACAGACCAGCGTCAAATCTAGCTTTTACACTTAACGTGTGTCATCGGTCATTACCCATCTGTAGTATGTGAATCATAACAGAACTTTCCCCTTAGATACCCAAACCGGTTGCCGTCAAGAAGACTCTGACTCAGGGTGACCCCATGTGTGTCAGAGCAGAACTGTGCTCCACAGGGTTTTCGATGGCCGAGTTTTTAGAAGTAAATCACAAGGCCTTTCTTCTAAAGTGCCTTTGGGGAGACTTGAACCTTCAACTTTTTGGTTAGTACCCAAGCTCATTACCCATTTGTACCACTCACGGCCTCCTTCGCCTTAGGTAAGGTCATGGATATAAAATATTTAGCATGGTGCTTGGCAAGTTGTTGTTGTTCGATGCTGTTGAGTTGAGTCAGTTCTGACTCATACTGATCTTATGTACAACAGAACGAAACACTGCCCGGTCCTGCTCAATCCTTAAAATCATTGCTATGCTTCAGCTCATTGTTGCAACCACTGTGTTAATCCATCTCATTGAGGGTCTTCATCTTCTTTACTAACCCTCTACTTTACCAAGCATGATGTCCTTCTCCAGGGACTGATCCCTTTTGGCAAGTTAGCACTCAATAAATGTTAGTTATTAATATTGTCCCTTGGTCTTCCTGCCTCCTCTATCTCATCTTCCCACCAGCAGCACAGTTGTCTCCCCTCTACATGGAATTGATCAAGTCCCTGCCCTCTTCAGAGACTCCCAGTCACTGCCAGTCAGATGGCTCAGGTTTTTGCGCGCACTTGAAGCCTTTCCTGCCATACCCATTTCATATTCAAGTCTCCATCTCTGCGCCCTGCATCCTGGCCCCACCAGACCTCTGGCACTTCCCAACCCACTCTTGCACGTTTGTGCCTTTGCTCATGCTCTGCCTGAAAATCTGCTTTTGTTTCTCCCCCACCTGTCAAAATTCCACTTATCCCGCAAGGCCCTGTTCAAATGCTACCTCCCGCAGGGATCTAAATATGTTCTGAAGTCTTCCCGGGCCATCTCTTTGGAATTGATTCCTCTTTTGGCCACTGTCTCACAGCACTTTTCTTGTTCCTCTAGTTAGACTTGCTCAACTGTGTGTTGTAATAGAGTTAGTGGCTCATATCTGTCTCCTTCATTTGATTTTAAACAACTTCAGGGCAGGAATTGTGGTTTCTTAAATATCTCGGTATCCACATAGTGCTTTGCTCTTGATATGTGATTGGTAAGTGTTTTTGAATTGAATTAAAATTAGGTACTAGATGGAGAACCTCTACATATCTGTATGTGAGCCAGGGCCACTGGTCCAGGCACATCTATTACAGAGTTTAGAAGGTGTTGCTGTGGTAAAGTGAAGGCCGTGGATTTTCCAGCCTCTGTGGACTCAGCAGCAGAGGCAGACCTCACATGCCCAGACCTTTGCTGAAAGAGCTGAAGGGATGTGAGCTGGGGGGCAAAAGCCCGCTTTCATTTGGGCTCACAGTGGAGAGGTTAGAGGAAAGGAGTTCCCCTTCTACTAAAGGGAGGAGAGAGGAAGAGTTGCTTCTGCTTGACACATAGTCCCAAAATGTGGTTTTTGTCCACTCCACTGTGAGATCTGGGCAGAAGAGTTGAGATCCATCCCTGGATTACAGGAGGTTTGGTTGTGCTGCTGATATTTCATAGGGAGCCTAATTCCAGCAAAGAGAGAGACATCCCCTTCTCATTAGCTAAAAAGTTCATAAGCTGCGCAGGTGGGAAAGGTGCCCAGAGTGTTTGTGGTGGAGTTGTTGCTTGTCTACTGATACCTGTTTTTCCCTTCTTCCCTGGTAATGGAGCTGTAGCTGGGATGTGGCTGCTTAGTTCTAGCATTTTCCAGCTCCTCCTCTTGCAGCTAAGGTTTAGATGAGGAAATGTGTGTAAAAATGATGTGTGCCCCTTGTAACCACTGATAAACCTAGGTCTCCACACACTTGTCTAGTCTAGATATTTCATATAAGTGGAATCACACAACATGGGAGAAACGAGATTCAATGCTTAGAGGACACTGAGCTTCCATTATGGGTGATGAAAAATTTGGAATGGAGAAGGGTGGTGGTTGGACAACACGATGACCCCAATTAATGTCACTGTGTCCATGTGAAGATTGTTGAAATGGTGAATGTTTTGTTACATAGATATTTGCTGCAAAAAAAAAAAAAAAATGAAATAAGAAAAAAAAAAAGCGATGTGTGCAACTTCCTACTTGCTTCCTAATGGATGGTCACTAGGTCTGGACTTCCACTTTTGTCTGTCTTCCTACTGGCTAGAATGGAAGCCATTCCACTGATTCTAGAAGCCATTTGTTGCAGGTAGCAGAGCTGCCTTCAGCCTGGCTCACCTAATCCCCCTGTGAAGGAGAGCCTCCTGCTGACGTGGGACAAGAGCAATAAATAAACTCCTCTCTCATTTCAGCCATTGCATTGCATTTGTTATATGAGCTCTCATTTCCCCAGTACAGGGTCTTTTCTTTTTCTGTCTATATAAAGCTATCAACAAACATTCATTGAACACCAGCTATTGGCAACTATGTGTTAGTTGTCCCCTGGTCTTCCTTCTTCTCTAATTCATCTTCCCACGATCAGCAGAATTGTCTTCCTTCCAAGGGAGCTATAACACAAATGATTCTTCGTCTTTGTCCTTACAGAGTTTATAGTCAGGTTGGACAGGTAAAACATGTAACAATAAAATTAAGTGTACAAAGCATGCTATCACTCAGACCACAGACAATATACCCGAGAGATTATCGAAGAAAAGAGAGATTCCTTCAGACTGGACTAAACTAGAAAGTCTCAGGAAGGAGGTGAGACTTCAGAAAGTTCTAGGTGGTTGATCAGATTTGGAAAGATGACAGGTGCAAGGAAGACATCCAGGGTGGGTGAGTGCAGTATGCCTTTGAGATTGGGGAAGGCAACGGTGAACACAATGGTTTGGATGGTTGAAGCACTTAGTCTGCATCAGGGAAAAGCTGTAGCTACCTTATGAGAGGTTGTTGGGGTGTGCCTGGGGAAAGTCTTGAACACTAGATTTTGGCTAAGGAACTAGTATTCTTCCTGAAGCCAATGAGGAGTTACCTAAGGCAGCATCATTGCATATCAGGGTGAATCTTCTAGTTAGTATGTAGTCACCCTAGCAACCTTTTGTTTGTTCACACATCTGTTTTTCTAACACCTTATAGGGAGCTGTGAGAAATTTGGTTTGGCCTCCAAAGTATAGTTTTTCTACAAATAGCTGGTTTGTGTACCAGAGCCTCAGGCCATTCCACAGAGGAAAATGTAGAGGATCAAACACATGGATAGTTGTGTCACAGGTTCAATCCTTTCCTTTCAACCCCACCTTAAAACAAACTTCCTCTCATCTTCCTGGTCTCCCCATTTCTACACCAGTGACTTTTCACTGCACCTGTCTTTGTGTAATCACTTCTTTAAAAAAATGCAAGTAAACTTGGCATGTTTAATCTCATTCTTCTTACCTCACTAGCTGGCATTTTATTGATTTCCCTGTCCAACAAGTCATGTTCAGACTCGGTTCCTCTGCAGTCAATCTTATTTGTTTTTATTTATCAACCACCTAGCAACACGGTCTTTAAGGGAGTCCTCCTTAACAATTGGTATCCTACATGCATTTCTACAGTATTATGTGGAATTTTCCAGCTGCACACAAACCTCTCTTCCTTTCAAATCAGTGGCAATTATCTCAAAACTTGAGAAAGTTCCACTGGCTTGTCTTTTACCTCAGGGAAAGCCAGGCTCGTAGGAAAGTTACTTCTAGGTGTTTTTCTTTGCCTTATCTCTAAAGAGTTAGACTTCTGTTGTCATGAAAGTTGCAAAAGTTTAGATGAAGGGAAGCTTGATTACAGCTGGCAAAATTTGAGTCACATCTTTCAACTTGGGCGGGCTAACGTTAACTTCAATGTCTTCTCTAAACATCTCTGGCCAAGATGCCAGAAGAGTATTCTGTGACCCTTTGTCTTAGAGAGTGAACTTTCTTAAATTATTGAATCTGGTGTGGGAGAAGATGGTGTAAAAATAAGAAGGAATCTTCTCAGGTTGAAATGTTTGAATTGTACAAGACATTGCTCCTGACAATATGATGAAAACCTCTTGTGTAATTCTTTTTAACAGCTTTTCAGAAAATCAGGAATCCATTTAGGTTGTAGGGGGAAAAAAATATCTCAACCTGTAAACTTGGCCATCTCAATAACTTCTTAAGTTATGAAATATTCCGTAGCTTTAATGAACAGAACTGTGGTCAAGAGTCTGGTAATTTCGCTTCATTTTTATCATTCTCTGGCAAGTTGTGTTTAAACATGTCATGATATTGCAGTCTTTAAATACTATCTCTGGGTCTTTCCTCCTTATAACAGTAGGAGTATCAGTTCGGGAAATGAGCCCATCTTGGTGTTATCATTAGGATACTTGTTGAAATATGGATTTGGAGGGAACGGCACGACCATTAATTTCTCTTCATCCACATATGGCTTTGCTCATGTTTTCCTATCTCTCCTTGTCAGTTGCTGTTTCTTCCTTTCTTTTCTCTCTTTTGTTCTCCTACACTAATTTTCTTAGTTCTTACATGCCATTGTTTTTGTTTTTAAAGTTTATGGTTGGAGGGTGGCAACAGATTGGGGAGCCACTGCTAATAGGTACTGGGTTCCTTTTGGGGTGATAAAAATGTATTAAAATTGATTGTGGTAATGCTTGCGCATCTCTGAATATGCTAAATACCATTGGAGCGTACAACTTTAAACAGATGAATGGTAGGTATGTGGATTATATCTCAATAAAGCTTTTTTTTTTAAGTTATGGTTATTTAGATCTTTAAATTTTAATTTTTTTTTTCCAGAAGATATTGCCCTTTTTGATATTTTCTACTCCGCTTGTCCTTATTGCTATACTAAGGATTAGTTCATCATGTAACCAGGTTGACATTCCCAATCTTCTCCAAGGTCTGCTTGTTTTATTAAGTCTTGGCTGAAGCATTCCAATAGTGAACATATTTGAAATCAATGACTTATGGGACAGAACCCATCCAGCAGAAACTCACGGTTTACCTTAACATTTTGCTAAAATATTACTGCATTTAGACACGATTTCACCTATTAATTGAATAGTTTCTTCTACTATAGTCTGAAAAAATGACATTAGAGATATAATATTGAAAATCTTGTTTCTGCTCTTAACTGTATATATATAGTTGTTGTTAGCTGCTGTCGAGTTGCTCCCCAAATTATGGTGACCTCATACACAACAGATTAATATCCAGCTCTATCAGCTGCTGATTGGACTGTTGTAATCCATAGGGTTTTCACTGGCTGATTTTCGGAAGTAGATCTCAGGACTTTTTTCCTCATTGTTTTAGTCTGGAAGCTCTGCTGTAACCATCATAGCAACAGGAGAGCTTCCAATGACAGATGGGGGCGGCTGCGCATGAAGTGTATTGGCCAGGATCAGACCGGGGCCTCTTGCATGGGAGGTGAGAATTTTACCACTGAACCACCCCTGCCTTGCCCATATATACTACTTCTGTTTGAAAAAAAACAGTTGAACGTAACATTCATATTCATACATCCATGACTCTGCTAAGGCTACTGCTCTTGCTTGGGTGATTTCATTTGCATCTATTAACATACAATCCCTCCTTCAAGGCCTGGAGCCTTGGTGGTGCAGTGGTTAAGAGCTCGGCTGCTAACCAAAAGGTAAGCAGTTTGAATCCACCAGCTGCTCCTGGAAACCCTATGGGGCAGTTCTACTCTGTCCTGTAGGGTTGCTATGATTTAGAATCAACTCAACGGTACAGGGTTTTGTTTTTTTTTTTCCCTTGGTTTTTCAAGACCTAGCTCAAGTCTAACTGCCTTATGGAATATTCCATGTAATCTCCATTCCACTTCTTCTCAAGTTATTAAATATTTGTAGCTTTCATGGAAAAACATATTTAGCTTTAACTTACTTGACTTTGCCAATAGATCTTCAGTATGTTGTGTGAATTTTATTATTCAAAATTTTAATGCTCATACAAATAATACAACTACCCCTCCTTGTCTGAATCTAATCAGTTCCCAAGGTCAAATGATGAAATTTGGGATTCAATTAACATAACAGTATCTAGAGTAAAAAAAAAAAGTTCTGCTTCTCATCCTCACTCCTACCACCAAATCCAACTCTCAGAAGTAACTACCCTTAATAATTTGGTGAATAACTTCCCAGCTATTTTGCTACATGCTGCTGTTGTTGTTGGAAACCCTGGTGGCGTAGTAGTTAAGTGCTATGGCTGCTAACCTAAAGGTCGGCGATTCAAATCCACCAGGCCCTCCTTGGAAACTCTATGGGGCAGTTCTACTCTATCCTATAGGGTCGCTATGAGTTGGAATCGACTCGACAGCAATGGGTTTGGTTTGGTTTTTGGTTGTTGTTGTTAGGTGCCTGTGTCATTCCATCTTGTTGAAGGTCTTCCTCTTTTTCAATGACCCTCTACTTTACCGAGTGTAATGTCCTTCTCCAGAGTCTTGTCCCTAATAGCATGTCCAAAGTACTTGAGATGAAGTCTTGCCATCCTAGCTTCCAAGGAGCAGTCTGGTTGTATTCCTTCCAAGACAGACTTGTTCATTCTTCTGGCAGTCCTTTGTACATTCAATATCCTTTGATAGCACTATAATTCAAAGGCATCAATTCTTCTTCAGTCTTCCCTATTCGTTGTCCAGCTTTCCTATGCATATGAGGCAATTGAAAATGTGATGGCTTAGGTCAGGTACAATTTAGTCCTCAAAGTGACATTTTTGCTTTTCAACACTTTAAAGAGCCTTTTGCAGCAGATTTGCCTAATGCAATGAGTCATTTGATTTCTTGACTGCTGCTTCCTTGGGCGTTGATTGTGGATCCAAGCAAAATGAAATCCTTGACGACGTCAATCTTTGTTTCATTTATCATGGTGTTGCTTATGACTAACTATATTTGCAAGGTTATTTTTGCTTTAAAAACAAAACAAAGCAAAACAAACAGAAGCAGGATCATCCTATATGAGTTATTGGGCCATCTGTATATGCAAATGGAAACTCTGGTAGCGTAGTGGTTAAGTGCTACAGCTGCTAACCCAAGGGTCGGCAGTTCAAGTCGGCCAGGCACTCCTTGGAAGCTCTACGGGGCAGTTCTACTCTGTCCTATAGGGTCGCTATGAGTCAGAATCGACTCAAAGGCACTGGGTTTGGTCTGGTTTTATATATGCAAATACTTTTTTTATTAAAAGAAATATGAACAGGATCATCCTATATGAGCTATTGGGCCATCTGTGTTTTTGTTTTTCCTTTTTTGAAACATGTTTCAATAATATAATTCACATGGCATACTGAATATCTCTTGGCAAAGTCAGATAAGTTGAAGCTAAAATACTTTTTGTCGTGAAAGCTACAAATATTTAATAACTTGATCAGATCATGCATTTTAACTTCTGCATTATATTTAATGGTATGGGAATTACCATTCATTATTACTGTCACTCCTCGACTAAAGGACACTTAGGCTCTGCAGTTCGTTCCTGTAACAAATAATGCCATCACAGACATCCTCGTGTGTGCTTCTTGGTAAACACATAAAAGTGTATCTTTAGTATTGAGACTGGAGGCTATGGATAACGAAGATAGTTAACATGCTCGGGTGCTAACAGAAGGGTTGGAAGGTTGAGTCCACTCAGAGGTGTCTCAAAAAAAAAGCCTGGTGATACTTTAAAAAAATCAGCGATTGAAAATCCTATGGAGTGTAGTACTACTTCCGATACACATGTGTTCTCCATGAGTTAGAGTCAACTCAATGGCAACTGGTTTTACCTCTGAGACCTATAAGCGGAATTGTAGGGATGAATGCTATTTCCATTAAAGTTTTGATGGACGCATGTTAAATGCTGCCTTAACTTCTTTTTTCTTCCCAGCAATAGGATTATCACTTATGTGTCATCTTCAAAACTCAAAATTTATTATATTTATTTCTTATTTGACTCATAATAAAAAGTATTTAGTGACTCCAGTTATATCATTGCTTCCTTTTTTACTTAACCTTCATGTGTATGTGTCAAAGTCTACGTGAATTTATTCATTTAACAGGTATTTATTGCACACTTCTGTGAGCCACATTCTGCTTAGGCCCTGGGATCAGTGATAAACAAAATCACTAAGTTCTTCGCCCTCAAGGGTTGTCATTCTAGTAATGAAAACACATAATAAAGAATGAGAAATTTATTACATTAAATAGTATATAACCTGAAGGATGTTTAAGGAAGAAAATATTGCAAAGAGTTAATTTAAGATGGAATTATCAGGAGAGGTCTTTCTGAGAAGGCATGGTTTCAGGCGATCCAGAGGAATGGGGGAAAAACCCAGCCAAGAGCATTCTAGGCAGAGGGAACATCTAAGATGAAGGTGAAGAGGGTGGGAGCATAGGAAATGAGGGTAGGGGTTGGATCATGTAGATATTTTAGGGCAAGGTAAAGCATTTGATTTTTATTGTAATTGTGATGGGCAGTCATTGGAAGGTCTTAAGCAGGGGCATGTTATAGTTTGGTTCCCAGTTTTAAAAGACTTCACAGGCCAGTTATAAGGCTATTACCATGTCCTAGGTGGGAGATGATTGTTTGTTTATATTATCGTGTGAGTAGTGGAGATGTAAGAAGTGGTTAGTTTTAAAGGTAGAGTCCAGTGTGTGTGTCTTTTATAGTTCTTAGCATAATATACCAACACTTGTCTGTCTATTTGTCATACTGTGATAGCTCCTGTGTTGCTGTGATGCTGGAAGTTATGCCACTGGTTTTTCAAATACCAGCAAGGTCCCCTATGGTGGACAGGTTTCAGCAGTCTACAGACTAAGACAGACTAGGAAGAAAGCCTGACAATCTACTTCTGAAAATCAGCCAGTGAAAGCCTTGCGGATAACAAAAGAACATTGTTTGATAGAGTACTGGAAGATGAGCTTCCTAGGTTGAGTGAAGGTACTCAAGATACACACAGTAGACAACAGATACCAACATATCAACAATCATGAAGATAGCACAAGACTGGGCAATGCTTTGTTCTGTTATACACAAGGCTGCCATCCATCAATTAACATCAACAATCATAGTGTAGCATGTGCAATAGGCACCTTGTTGAATGAATGAATGAATGTTTGGGAATGAAGGAGAGATATCTAAGCAACCACAAAAGGCCAATGATATATTAACCTTTGTTGCCATGAAATACTGACGTTTGAATTTATCAGTAGTTGTTGAGTTCATGGAAGATGCTAACATGGATTTTAGTCCAAACTTGCAATATCAGTTTGTACTTCACTGTTCATCACAAAGTGATGCTGAAAGAGATGATTTCATTTGAGGTTAAAGAAGTTGTGCAATGGGGAAACAAGTGTGGTTTTTACTTTTAAGGTAATCTCTTTTCCATATCTTGATATCTTCCTATCATTGCCTCTACTTGCCCTGCTGATGTTAAATACCTTTTCTAAAAATCAAAACCTGGAGTTTGGAGGGTCAGTATCATTGTAATAATGTTCACTGGGGAACAGAAATGGAAGCCATGAGGTATGGAATTTATTCTCTGCACACTCCATCTTATTATTCAAGATATTAAGAGACTGTAGGACTTGCTAAGAATCAGTTTCCATATTTGGATTTCTTGTTTCCTAGAAATTAACTTCACCACAACAGATCCATGTTTTCTTTCTGGGAAGCACCTGGCATGCAAGGGAAAGAACATGTCCATTGTAGCCAGAACTGAGTCTGTATCCCAGTTCTGCCACTGTGAGAACCTGGGTAAAACACTTTGCTTCTGGGCTCCGTGTTCTGAGCTGCAATATGGTAGTTGTCATCTCTACTTTTGAGCTTTATTTTTATGTGCGATCACATATATAAGGTAACTCAATGCATGGTCTCTTTGCTTTCCTTCTCTCCCTCCCATGGGAGTAGTTGTCAGCTATCATTTTAGTGTTTATCAATAAATATTGTGTTGTGAGGACATAGAGGGGCAATGGCTTCCAAGACAAAGGCTCAACATGGTGCTAAGTTGGGTGCAGAGTCCTGGCTTCCCTTCTGGACATGCAAAGATAGCCAGAGTAACCAAGGATGAAGTGAGCTGATGGGTTTCTACGGTTAAGCCAGAACCTCAGCCAAGGTAAAGGTATATGACCTGGGATAACTAAAAGTTGCAGCTGCCTAGTTATAAGTACATTTGGCTCCAGCCTGCTGAGAAGGGAACAGGACTGACCCTCCATTCAGATGCTGGTTTTTATTTGGTTACATTTTGTTTCCTCTCCAAACTGGCATTTTATTTTCATCCCTCAAGTTAAGAGCAACCATTTGATTTTGTAATGTAAAAACTATTATTGCCTGTAGGAAAAGGATTACTGAGCTTTCTGTACCTAGCGTTTATGCCTTTTCTAAGCACAGTGCTTCTAAGAGAATTGAATGCCTTTTTGTACTATGATGTTTTTCTATCACTTTTTCTGAGTTTTGTACCTTAACGTCTGGGAAACTTGTTTTTATAAATTCACAGAAACCTGACAAACAGTAGGAATTTGTTCTCTGTCCTATTGTTGTTGTTAGTTGCCGTCAAGTCGGCTCTGACTCATGGCAACCTATGTATAAGGCCTTCTATTTTATAGAGATGGGTAAATCCCTACAGAGTTTGTTGATTTCATGCTGACTACTTTGCTGTGATCCAGGTGCCATTTCCTTCTAAGGAAAACATTTTACGGTGGGGAAGGAAGCTCAGGTAACTGCAGCAACACCACATGTTGGAGGTTCAGCCTTCTACATGCGAACACTTTTACTTGCTCTAACATTTGATTGAGCTTTGTAGTTTGTTTGCAGTATTCCATTTGAATTCCAACTATGGCATCATCAAGGGCAATGGCATAAAAGACCTGGGGCTCCTGTAAACATTAAAAGCCAAAGCTTGAGGAGGAAGAATTTACGTGTGGAGAGATGAGGCTAGAGAGAAAAGCAAGAGTCAGAAGGCAAAGGGCTTTGTGTGCCAGCCTCAAGGGTTTAAACTTTATTCTGAAGAAACTTCAGGAAGATAAGGGGAAATCATGGAAGGCTTGTAAGCCAGGAGATAGTACTTTCTGATAGATATTTCAGCAAGATGATTCTTGGGGCTTTGTGGAGTTGTGACTTGAAGGATGAAGACTGGAGGCAGAGAGATTAGTTGAATGCTTGTGGAGAAATCCAGGTGAAGAAAGGAGATTTGAAGACAGGCCATGGTTGTGGGGATGGAAGATTGGGAAGGTCTGGGTGAATGAACAAATGAGGAAAAAGTGGTTATAGATAATGGTAGTTGGAAAATATGATGAATTCTTTTGGCCAGAAAAATTTCTAACCAATCAATAGATTATACCATGTTGAAAGCAACATTTTCTTGTAATATTTTATCAGGGGCGTTCAGCTTGGTTACGGAGACACTATAGCCTCTGGATAGAGCTCCTTTTCCATTTGCCTTTAAAATATGGGTTTATCATCATTTAGAAATACGTTTTAAGTGATTCTGCTGCTGAAATACCAAATATTATTAAAATCAATGAAAGGGAAATTAAAAGACAGGTAAAATATTGTACATTTATCATAGTTCTGTTGTTGGATTCTCCAATTGTATAATGAAACAGTGTGTATCATTGTGTATTGTTTGCTTGATTAGGGTTGAGCAGCAAACAAGACAACATTACAAACACATCAACAAATAACACATGATTGAGATTCAAATGAATGATGGTGGCAATAATGTCTAAGAGGGAGTGACAGGTATGTAGCTGAAGTGGTCTATGACAGTCCCAGGAGAGTTCGTATAGATGGAAAGGAAAAAGTGGAAAACACAAAGATATGAAAGAACAGGCATGCTTTAGAGGAAAGGGAAAAATGGAGATTTGTAGTTGGAAAAGCACATTGGTGTCCAAAGGTAAAGGCAATATAATCTTAGGCCTTAAGCGTCACTTTGAAGTCCTGGGTTTGCATCCCAAAACAGTCACCTACTATTTCTCCTTGGGTAAGAAAGCGTCGGCTGGTCCTCAGTTCCTTCATCTATAAAGTGTTACTAACAATAATTACTCCTCAGAGGTTTTTGTCTTTTTGAAAAGTATTTTATTGTGTTTTTTGGTGAAAGTTTACACAGCAAATTGGGCTCTCATTTAACAATTTCGATATGTATTGTTCAGTGACATTAATTATATTTTCCACATTGTGTCAACATTTTTATTATTTCCATTCTGGTTGTTTCATTTCCCTTTACTTAGCTTCCCTGCCCCCTCTGCCATCTTTGCTTTGGGGTAAATGTTGACCTTTTGGTCTCATGTTGATGGTTTTTTTTTTTAAAAGGAGCACTGTACTAAGGGGTGATATTGTTTATTTTTATGAACTAATCTGTTATTTAGCTGAAAGGTGACCTCTCGGGATGGGTATCTCAGGGTGATAGTCTCGGGGGGTTCCCCTAGTCTCCACCAGTCCAGTAAGTCTGGGCTTTTTTTTTAGAATTTGAGTTTTAGTCTATAATTTTCTTCTATTCTGTCTGGGACCATATAGTGTGTCCCTGGTCAGAATGGTTAATAGTGGTAGCTGGGCACCATTTGGAAACCCTGGTGGCATAGTGGTTAAGTGCTACGGCTGCTAACCACAGGGGCAGCAGTTCAAATCTGCCAGGCGCTCCTTGGAAACTCCATGGGGCAGTTCTACTCTGTCCTATAGGGTCACTATGAGTTGGAATCAACTCGACGGCAGTGGGGTTTTATGCACCTATATGGAAACCTTGCTGTCATAGTGATTAAGTGCTATGGCTGGTACCCAAAAGGTCAGCAGTTCAAATCCACCAGGTGCTCCTTGGAAACTCTATGGGGCAGTTCTACTCTGTCCTGTAGGGTTGCTATAAGTAGATATATATGCCTGTATATCTACCTATGTAACACTCACGTATTTTTTGGTTGTTACTGCTGTTGTTGCACAGTTGTATATGTTATAGCATTTACCAATAAAGTCCCTTGTTCTTGAGTACTTCTTAGGGTCATCTCTAACAGTGGTCAAGTTGTGCACACTTCACCCACATTTGGTTTGTCTTTCCCATCACCAAAATTAGTAAATGTCTACTCTCTAGAGAGTGATTCCCTCCCCGCTCCAAAGATGTTGATTTCTGTATGTAAATCTACTTTTGTCATTTTAAAAAAGTGGGATCATACAATATTTGTTCTTTTTTTACTTATTTCACTCAGCATAATGTCCTCCAGATTTATCCACGTTATGTTTTGCAAACTCATCATTATTCTTTGAAGCTGCTCAGTATTCCATTGTATGTTCCTAGTTGTTATTCCTAGGTGCTGTTGAGTCAGTTCCGACTCACAGTGACCCTAAATATCCAAATTATGAGGGTGGCAGTGGGAATGAAAATACAAAAGCAACGGCAATAGTAGCAGCAGCAACAACAACAAAACGGGGGTTGGAGTCAAGACGTTTTTGTATAGAAGATAAACAGGACTTTATGAGTGACTGGAAATAAGAAAAGGAGTAAAGGTTAGAGGAAATATACACCGGTAATTCTGAAATCTTCAGGTTCTCTGACTTGGGAAAGGGTGTCCCTATTCAATTGCTATGAGTCGGAATTGACTCGACAGCAACGGGTTTGATTTTTTGATCTATTCATAAGGAAATGTGAAGGGGCAGCCAATTTTCAGAGGGGTAGGGTGTGGTTTAGTTTTAGACATATTGTTTTGCAATAAGCATATGAAATAAAATTCCTGAGGTGTAGTTAGAGAGGTTCATAAGGCAGAGGTGACACCTGGGAGAATCTCATATTTGGAAGAAAGAGAGGGGATAGAGGAGCCTACAAATAGGCCAGAGGAGAAGGAAAAACCATGAAATGTAGTATAAACTCACCAGGGAGAAGGGAGGTTTCAGCATGGGGTGCAGTGTCGAATCTGTAGATGTTGTTGTTGTAGTTGCTGTACAGTCAATTCTGACTCATGGAGACCCTAGCGTGCAGAGTAGAACTGCTCCATAGGGGTATTTTTTTTTTTTTTTAAATAATACTTTATTTTGTTTTTTGGTGAATGTTTACACAACGGGTTAGGTTCCCATTCAACAATTTCTACACAAGTTGTTCAGTGACATTGGTTTCATTCTTCACAATGTGATGTGAGAACATTCTTATTATTTTCTTTCTGGTTGTTCCATTCCCATTTATCTAGTTTCCTTACCCTCTTACATTCTAATCTTTGTTTTAAAGTAATTGTCAACTGTTTGGTCTCACATAGGTGATTTTTTAAAGAAGCACAGTACATACAGGTGATATTCATTATTTTTTGAGCCAATTTGCTGTTTAGCTACACGGCGACCTCAGGAGTTAGTTTTGGTTCAAGGTTTGAAAAGTATCTCAGAGCAATAGTTTTGGGGAGCCCTCCAGTCTCAACTAGTCTAGTAGGTCTTTTTTTTTTTTAGGAATTTGAGGTTCTGTTCAACATTTTTCTCCCATTCTATTAGGGTCCAACTACTGTGGCTTTGATTACAAGGGTCGGTAGTATTAGCCAGGGACCATCTAGTTCTCCTGGTCTCAGTGTAAATGAAGCCAGCTTCACAGGGTTTTTCAGGATGTGATTTTTTGGAAGCAGATCACCATACCTGTCTTTTGAGGAGAGTCTGATGGGTTCAAACTGCCAACCTTTCGGCTAGTAGTTGAGTACTTAAATGTGCCACCCCAGGACTGTACGTAGATAGACACTACAAAAGAGCCTGAGTGCCTTAGTTATCTAGTACTGCTATAACAGAAATACTGCAAGTGGATGGTTTTAACAAACAGAAGTTTATTCTCTCACAGTTTAGGAGGTTAGAAATCTGAATTCAGGGCTCTAGGGGAAGGTTCTTGTCATCAATCTTTCCCTTGCCCAGGAGCTTCTTAGCACAGGGACCCCAGGTCCAAAGATGTGCCCCACTCCTAGCTTTTCCTTTTTGGTGGTAGGAGGCCCCTCTCTCTCTGCTTGTTTCTCTCTTCTTTTATCTTTTGTAAGATAAAAGCTGACTCAGGCGAAACCCCAGGGAAACTCCCCTTATATTGGATCAGGGCTGTGACCTGAGCAAGGGTGTTGTATCCCACCCTAATCCTCTTTAACATAACTTAATTTTGCTTCATTAATCCCAGTCAGAGACTGGGATTTACAACACACAAGAAAATTGCATCAGATCACAAAATGGAGGACAACCATACAATACTGGGAATCATGGCCTAGCCAAGTTGGTACATATTTTTGGGTGACACAATTCAACCCATGACATTGAGGAACGTGCTAAGGTCATTGAATTGCCAATAAGAAAGTCGTTGTTAACCTTCAAAAAGGTTGTTTCAGAAATGTAGCATGTCAAGGGTGAGAGAGACACAAGGGAGAGACAAGATGGAGGCAGTAGGGGTAGAAGGCAACAGGTAGGAAGAAGATTGGCAATCGAAGACATAAGGCAAATTGTAGGCAGCAGGAAGGTAAGGCTGACCAGGAAATGGTTTTTCAGTGAGAGATCCCAGAGCCTTTTGGCAAGCAGAAGAGGCAGAATAATTCGGTGGAGAAACTTAAATGTGCCGGAGAGACAGGGGATAACAGAAACGCCAGTTCATGGAAGAGAAAGACTATAGAATGGAAAGTTGGTAAGGAACTGACAAAGCTCTACATATTAGAAAAGAAGAAAGAAGAAGAAGAAAAAAAAGATGTAAAAACACCCATTTTAGGGTGATACTTCCACCAGCCTTGGAAAAATGGAATTCAATATTGTCTCCAAATTGGGAACTGAGCAAATAAGAACCAACAAGAAGGAAACTGAGGGAAGTTCTAGGAAGGAATCTGGTGTTTTGATCATCTTTAAAACCAGTTGTCCTCAAGTTGATTCTGACTCATGGCAACCCATGTGTGTCAGAGTAGAACTGTGACCCATTGAGATTTCAATGGCTGATTTGTTGGAAGTAGACCACCAGGCCTTTTTTCTAAGGTGCTACTGGGTGCACTCAAACTTCCAACCTTTCAGTTAGCAGCCCAGTACATTGACTTAAAAAATATATATATATTTAATTTTATTTTTGATGAAAATATGAACAGCAAAACCTGCTCCCATTCCACGGTTTCTAGACATAATGGCCAGTGACACTGGTTACATTCTTCACGTTGTGTCAACATTCTCATTATTTCTGTTCTAGTTGTTTCACTTCCATTTACTTAAAATATCTGCCCCTCTACCTTCTCAGCTATGCTTTAAAATAGCTGTTGACCCTTTGGGGACACACACACACACACACACATACACACACGAGCCCTGGTGGCACAATGGTTAAGCAGCTGGCTGCTAACTGTAGTGTTGGCAGTTTGAACTCACCAGCTGCTCCATGGGAGACAGATGTGACAGTCCGTTTCCATAAAGATTATAGTTTTGGAAACCCTATGGGGGCAGTTCTAAGATCTATTAGATGTTAAAAACCTGTTTCTATAAGGGTTGGGCATCACACTATTGACTGCCTAAATAATCAGGTTGTTTGTTCTTTGCTAAATAGTACTAAATACAGAGATAACTATGTTGTGGATGACAGAGCCTGCATCAGCCTCTAGAAAAGAAAGACTTCTTTTCTGGTGTTTCTTTCTTTTTTTGTTTTTTAATGTAAAAACAACCCAACTACTTCTCTACTTATAGTCTGCTTATTCTGAGAGTGGGGGGTGGGGTGTGCCAGAGGAAGGAGCAGATAGGCTCTGATGATGCCTAGCGCTTCTGGAAGTGTGGTAACTAGTGTGGCAGTGCAGTGCCTTGCTGTACAGAAGGGGGTTCCTAGGCTGGGCTGGCCAACAGGCTGTTTTCTTATGGCTTCTCAAGCCAAGTCACAGGTGATCATGCTGCTGGAGCCCCAGGGAAATTCCAAGTGTTAGAGGCCTAGAGAAATTCCAAGTGTCCAATGGGGAGAATGGACTTTCATTTAGTACCTACAACTGGTCCAGGGTTACCACGTATATTGGAGAGGCATTATAGTGGTGTGCCGTACTTCTCAGACAGTGGGGTTCGTATCTGCTAGATCTTTGCTGTGATATTCCTGAAGGATCTTGAAGCCGTTGAATAAACATTTCATAACTTCCTGTAACATCAGTGGTTCCTCACATATTTGACAAAGAGTAAAATATTTGTATTATTAAAGTAAAGGTAGCTGCTGTAACAAACCCAACAATGTATAATGGCTCAGTTCTATAGAATACTTCTCTCACTAGTGTAATTTTGAAATTGGTAAATAGCTTTCCTCCAGTGGGTAATCCAGGGACTCAAGCTTCTTTCATGTTGTGGCTTTGTCATCTTCAATATGTAGCTTCCAAGGCCACGACTTTCTTTGGAATCAAGCCAGCCAAAGGGGAAAGGTTTTAGAGGACCTGGAGTGGGAAGGCTTCTGAGCCAGGTCTAGAAATGGCTCACATGTCATTGACTAGAATTTATTCAAATGGTCACACTTTACTGCGGAGGAGACTGGGAAAGGTAGTGTAGCTCTGTACTGAGACAGAAGAAAATACGTTTGGAGAGGAGCTCTGGACACCTCCCACAGTGTCTGCTAACTCGTACGGTACTTCAGACATTATTTTTCTGTTAAAACAAGCATACGTATGATGTAGAATACATTCACGTGGATTCTGCAGCTAAAGTACTAAAATTCAAAAAATTTTTTTAGTTTGCTTCAGGCTCCTTTGTATCTGCTCTACTCAAGATCTCTAGGGCTACACGTTCAAGCCCCTCTGCTGAATTATCAGAAAGGGGCACAGTCAAACTTAGGCTCTGTCATCAAGTTAATTATTTCCACTGGGATTCACTTTTTTCCTTTATAAACTGGATATAATTCATACATAACTTGTAGAGCTGTTGTCACATCTAGATGTAACGTGTACCAAGCTCATTCAGACCTTTGAACAACTTTATGAGGCAGATGGCATTATTTTCCTTTTATGTTTAGGAAACAGAGGTTCAGAGACGTTAGCTAATTTTTTTTCAAGAGTGCAGAGCTTGTGGGAGATGGATCCTCCTATCCATGTCTTCTGATTTTAAGTCCAGTTCAGTCCCATTCTATCTCTCAATAAATATTTGTTGGTTAAGTAATGGATGAATGAAATACTGAAAGTAATCAGAACCTGTCTAATAAATAAGAAGTGGGCAGGTGTGTGTCAGAAAGACCTACCTTTCTCCTGAAAGTATCATTTCCTGGCCAGCTTGCAAGTTATCACTCTGATTTCTAGTATTGCATGTTTTAGAGACTCATGCTGATGAAATATGTTTGTTTTCAGGAGTCCTACTAAAGGGATAATGCGTTAAGATACTAGCAGTCATTAATAGCTAATCAAAGCTCAATTTAGAAGTTAAAGGATAGGTCAGATAGAATGTGACCCTTGGAATGGGAAAGAGGAGAGAAGAAGATCTACGTACGGAAGCAGGCCTTGGGTGGCATGCTTGTACATAGAGATGGTAATCTCAAACTTTATCATGGGACTTACTAACCATGTCAAGTACTGAGTTCAAACGCCAGAGATTCTGATTTGATAGTTTAGAGGATGGGGATAGTTGGCATTTTTAACCTGCTTACAGTATGATTCCAAAACTTGTGGTTCAGAGACCATACTTTGAGGATGGTACCAATATCAAAACCAGAGCCAGTTGCCATTTAGTGGATCCCAACTTATGGCAACTCCTTGTGTGCCAGGGGAGAACTGTGATCCATAGGGTTTTCAGTGACAGCTTTTTGGGATGCAGAGCATGGGCCTTTCTTCTGAGGCACCCCTGGGTGGACTTGAACCGCCAACCTTTCAGTTAGCATTAACCGCTTGCACCGCCCAGGACTCCCAGTGCTAATATTAAGACATTTAAAATAGCTCCCATTACTAAGGGCTTGCTATGTAGTTCCCAATACTTTTCATGTTTGATATGTTTTAATTATCACCATATATTTTTATTGTCATTCTCTCTTCACAGATAAGAAATCCAAGACACAGCAAGGTTGAATAACTCTCCAAAGTCACCAGCTAGCAAATGAAAGAGCCATAAATGAAGCATCGGCAGATTGAATTAGAAGCTCACTCTGAAAGCACTGTGTCATGGTACCACTGATGCCAGCCTCTGGAAGCAGTGTGGGAGACAAGCCACAGGGAAGCACAAGTGGGCCAGGCAGAAACCTCACCAATGCTCCAACTTGGTTCAGGATGACATGGGCAACAATGGGAAACATTGGTTACAGAAACATGAAGCCGCATGGAAAAGAAGACTGGAAAAGAAAATCGTGTTCTATATAGAAATTACCAAGGGGCAAAACGCGACTGAGACTACGTAAAACTGTTCAGATAGTGACCTTTTAAAGAGCTGTTCCTTTTAAATGAATTAACAATGCAGTTTATAAACAACTCAAGCCAGTCATGCAGCTGATGTAATGATAATTTCCATCTAAATTGATGGATTATTTGACTGATTAGTCACACTCCCCTCCCATTTTTGTTTTAGTTACTCTTAACCTGCATAACTTAAAAAAAAAAGTTGACACACATTAATTAATGTAACTATATGTTCACAAAATATAGTATGGGAAGAAATAAGAAAGGCTAAGAACAATAAGCACTCTAAGAATAATTTTAAAAATTCCAGTAGAAATGCAAAACGAAAATGTTACTAATAGGATAAACTATCAACCAAAGTGTCAAATTTTGGGTGATATATGGAAAAGGCCATTAATAGTATAACTTTTAAACTATTATAAAGTAGTTTATAAGATTTTCCCTCAGAATCTCATTCACTTTTGTCTTTCTGTTCCATTTTCATCAGCACAATATTCTTCATCAAAAGTCTCATTAGCTGTAACATTTCCTATCTGGCCTTATGTGTTAGTCCCCGTGCTCTGAGAAGCAGGTGTTGTAATGATATTAAACATGCAAGAAATTTATTAGGGGACACGCTTGTGAAAGAAAATGGGGAGGAAGTCCAGGGAGACTTGGAAAGCTGTCAGACCACGGTGTAAGGCTGACCCCAAGTGAAGGGGAGAAGGAAGGAAATAGGTTGAGTGGGAGCTTCTGAGATGATGGTGTAGTTCTAAGTAAAAATTGACAAGGCTGTTGGGGAGTCTTTCAGCCAAAATTGCCCATCAGAGGGGTCCCACATCTCCCAGGAATGGGCCTGCCTCACAATCTCTCCCATGCTCAGTCACTGGCTGGGGAAACATGATCCTGGTGCAAACACGGTGATAGATTTCAGGGCACAGCTGTTGGGACCATGGCTCAATTATGCTCTCTATAAGTGAAGATCCGAGAGGCTTATTCTCATGGCTGCACACATTACTAGCTACTCTACACACTGCCATAGGCAATATGCCACCATATACTATGAATCATATTGTCTTGGAGACCATTTAATGGTTTTGGATTTTATCTTGAATAAAGTAGGTCACCCTGAATCCCTGTGGAGAACGGACTGTAGGAGAACAAGGGTGAAAGCTGGGAGTTCACTAGCAGGTTTATTTCAGTAATTGAGGAGAATGATAATGGCTTGTATTAGGGTGATAGTGGAATGGTAAGAAGTGGCTGCATTCTGGATACATTGTGTGAATTGTATGAAAAATAGAAGAGTCATGAATAACTCTAAGGTTTTTGATCTGAGCAACTGAAAGAAGACATGGGCCATTAATTAGATGAGCAATGACAGGGGTGAAGCAGGTTTTGGGGTGGGAAATGTGGTTCAATTATGGATATTGTAGCTATTAAATACAGCTGCAAATACTTTGACACTCTTCCCACTGAAAGATGGGGTCTAATTCCTCTCCTGTCGAATCTGGGTTAGTGTTCGTGACTTGTTCCACCAACTGATTGCAGTGGAAATGATATTCCAGGACTTCTAAGGTTTGATCAGAAGAGCTTTGCAGTCCTGCTCACTCTGGGGAAAGTGAACTGCCAAGTAAGAAGTCTGACTACCTAGAGACCACCATACTAGAGAGGCCACAAGGAGGTGACCTGGTCAATAGTTCCAGCTGAGACAGATATGCAGAGTTGGATTCATGAGTATGCAATCTGTGCAGCTGCTCAGGAGTGTACAGTTGTCTTGAAATTCTTAGTGATTTTGAAACGAGGGGCCTAAAATTTTATTTTGCATTGGTCCCCCAAAATTATGTAATGATCCTGTAAATACATGAAGGAAGTCATCTTGAGCCTTCCAGACCAGTCTATCCACAGGTTAAGTATCATCGAGTGTCCCCAGTTATGCCACAGGGAGAGAAAGAAATCACCCAGGTGAGCCCACATCCCTGACGCAGCATGACATGTAATAAAATAGTTGTTGTTTTATGCCACTAAATTTTGGGCAGTTTTTTTTTTTTTTAATGCAGCAATAGGTAAAAAGATCAGAAGTGTTAAGTGTGTTTCCTGTTTGTCAACTAAGTGGAGATACCAAGTAGTCACTTCTATAGGTTGAAAATAAACATTTGAGAGTCATCTGCATACAGATGACGTAAAAAATTCATAAGGTTGAAGAGGGTGACCTAGACGGAATGTGTAGATAGAGGAGAGCTGCAAACATGGTGATAGATTTCAGAGCAAAGCAGTTGGAACCATGGGTCAATTATGCTCCCGATAAGTGAAGATCTTAGATGGTGAGGGTCTAATAAAGACAACTGAGGGCAGCCAGTGAGATGGAAGGAGAACCAACAGGAAATGGAGTCCAGGAGGTGAAGGAATGAAAATACGCTATGGAAGAGGCAATGGTCAATGTTTTTATATGCTGTTGAGGGAGGGAAGTCGAGGGCTGAGAATTGTCTATTGGATTTGGAAATATGAAATTACTGCTGTTGTTGTTAGCTGCTGTTGAGTTGATTCTGACTTATGGCAACCCCACATGTGTACAGTAAAACTGCTCCATAGGATCTTCAAGGCTGTGACCTTTTGAAAGCAGATCATCAGGCCTGTCTTCTGAGGTGCCTCTAGGTGGGTTTGAACCACCAAACTTTAGCTAGTAGATGAGCACTTAACCATTTGCGCCAACCAGGTCATTAGTAACATTGATAAGAGCAATTTCATGGAGTGGTGGGGAAGAAGACCTCACGGGAATGAGTTTAACAGGGAATGGGAGAACAGAAAATAAAGGTAGCCAGCACAGAAAACCCTTTCAGTGAGTTTTGCAGTAAAAGGAAGCAGTAACTGAGGAGAGCTACAGGATCAAGGTGTCTTTATTTTTGCTTTTTTGTTTAATAGAGATATAAATGGACCAGTAGAATGGAGATGATTGATGATACAGAGGCCAATCGACAACAAAGAATTACTCAGCAAAGTAATTTCAGGTTGTAGTTAATTTGTGAAGAAGCCAAATAGGATGATGCGATAGAAAGAAATTTGGAGTTATACTTTAGATGAGGTGGTCAAAGAAGGCTTCTTTGAGGAGATTTTTGAGCTGAGATCTGAAGATTGAAAAGAAATCAGCCAGAGAGAGGGAAAGAGGAAGAAGGGAGAGAGTTCAAGTGAGCAGAGGAAAAGGCAAGTGCAGGTAAACTGAGCTTGGGATATCTGGGGTACAGGGAAGGAGGCCAGTATGGCTGAAGATAAGTGTGCAAGAGATAAATGAAGCTGAGACAAGTCCCAGATATTGTCACTGTTTATAAATCATGGTAAGCTTAGATTTTATTGTAAGAGCAAAGGAAAGTCCCTGGAGGGTTTTAAATAACGAGCGGGTGGTGGCTGTTGTGTTGATTCTGATTCATGGCCACCCCATGTGTTACAGAGTAGAGCTGTGCTCCATAGGATTTTCTTGGCTGTACTCTTAATGGAATCACCAGGCCTTTTCTTCCTCAGTGCCACTGTGTGTGTTCAGACAGCCAACCTTTAGGTTATCAGTTGAGTGCAAACCATTTTCTAAATCTAGAGATTTTTCCACCACACTGTAATCTGCTATTCTTATCCCTTGTCCATACTCTTTTCACTCAAATCTGTATCTATCACTATGCCTCAACAGAAACTCTACTGCAATCCTGTTGGTCTTTTCCTTGATTCTTGAACACACTAGAGATGGTCACAAATAGTTGATATCTAACTCCTCCTCACCCCGTCCCCCCCACCCAAGCCAGGGTAGATGTCCTTCTTCCTGCTCTCTCTAGCTCCTCCATTCCTCCTCAGCCTGAACTCCTGTAGCTGTTGTTGTATGTTGCCCTTCATTTTGGTGACTATAATAATTTCTCTGAGGAAATTATTATATCTGTTCAAATAAAATATAAGAAATACTTTGCCTTATACTTTATTTGAATAGTTTGATTTATTACCTATTCACAGAATAGGTAATAAAATACTTCTTGGATAAATGAAGCAATTTGTTTCAAAGGCCAAAAACTGATTTCAAGCTATAGAATTTCTCCCCTGTGTTTCTGAACAAGGGTCAATGCAACAACTGGTGGACACAATTTCAGCATTTCTGGAGAAAGTAGCTCTGCAATTACTGGAAGACAATGTAAATGTCAGAAGCAGTGCTCTGTAGGACATTTGAGAACACTTACAGGTTTTCAAATTTGATACATTATTTGAGAAATCAGAAACTTGCCTACGATCTATAATGGGAGATATTTCTTTTGAATGACAAATTTATTGATCTATTGACAAATTTATTGATTCAAATTTCATGTATTGTTTGAGAAACCAGAAACTTACTTATGATCTGTAATGGGAGATACTTGCTTTGAATGACAAATATATTCATTGATAAATGAAGGAAATTCAATATTTCAAGCAGAATGAGTTAAGAAATTACCTCAGATATAGAGGTGGGGTCACTAGGGACTCTGATATATTTGACAAAAATCAATAAGATTTATGATTGAAACATATTAATTGTATTTTTCAATCCCGTAACATAGTTCTTCACTTGAATCTATTCAATTTTCAGGCTAATTTACCAGACATTTTAATCATTTGTTATTGGCATAATTCAGTGAACAAAAGGATCATCTTAATTATTTAACACTGAGAAAGATTTCCAAATTAAGGACTATATTTTAATCAATGCATAGGTAAGAAAGACTTGCTAATTAATTATTTAGTTTTCGGTTTGGAATTAGTTACAGATGATTTTGTTTTGAAATCTAAAAAGCATTAGTAATTGACTATGCAAAAAACTGTGAGGATAAATGTCAACACCAGGTCTTTGCATAGACATAGGGCTGATCTGTAAGTAAAACTGAGCTCTAAGTGGTTCAGCGACAACATGGGATTTACGTATAAGGCTGAAGTCAGAGAGTCAGTGACTGAAAATGTTCGGTTGGTTCAAGAGGCCCCAGCCCATTAAGACGCCCCCAAAGAGAGGAACTGAGAAGCCCAGGTCTCCACCTTCTCTACCATGGAAATGGGCCAAGGTAAAACAAATTTCCCTAATATTTCATTTATTTTTCAGTTAGCTGCAGCCACAGAGAAACCATATTATTATCCATGGCCTTATTTATTGCAGAAAAGTCTAGATTGTTGAAGATATACAATATATAACTAGCTGTGTCAAATTATCCAGTTTACATGCAGAGATTACTGAGAATTTGTTTTAATGTGGGCCATAAAATTAGCCCAAGATCTGTCTGCAATGCAACTTTTATCACCTCTTTGGGAATAACATGGCTCATTTTGAGTTTAGAAACCTGACAGCATGAAGCAAAAGGCAAAACCACCATAAAACTGAAATATAATAGATTGCTTTACTTGTTAAGATGGAAGAATAATGCAGAGTGATGATTTTTAGTGTACACAGATTGCAAAACTAAGGAACTACTTTTACAGTAAGTCAAATTGTTGATCATATATTTTACACCACTAAATCTTGGTAATATAGAAAATAATCTGTCAGGAAATCTACAAATGATTCAACAGCAAGTTGAGACTTGGGAACAAAAAGAATTGCATAGTACCCGCCTGTATGAGCTTAGCTATAATTATGTAGATAAAATTATGTGTAATTTTTTTTTCATTCAGTAACCATTTATTCAATTCAATTCAATAGATGATAAAGAAGAAACTGCCACAAACAAGTTCTATGTTAGGCACCAAAGAGAGATACAAATAAGTAAGAGATACGATTCTTATTCTTAAACAGTTTACAGTCTGGCCGGGGAGATGAACAAGTGGACAACTAAGTATAATACAAGTCTGGCTGTGACAAGTGCTATATGGTATGACAGCATAAAGAAAAGTCCCATTCATTTTGCCTGAAGGATTTAAGAAGGCTTCACAGAGGTGAATGGTGAGCAAAGGGAACACAAGGCTTTCTAAGTAGAAGAGCAACTCGATGGCAAGTATTTAAGTGTGGCTGGAACATGGAGTCTTGATGTTGTTGTTTGCTGCCTCTGAGGCAGCGCTGGCTCATGTATGGAAATCTGACCATTGTGGTCTGTAGGGTTTTCACTGGTTCATTTTCAAAAGTAGATCACCCGGTCTTTCTTTCTAGACTGTCTTAGTCTGGAAGCTCTGCTAAAAGCTGTTCAGCGTTAATAGCAACATGCATGCTTCCACTGACAGATGGGTGGTGGCTATGCGTGAGGTGTATTGGCCAGGAATTGAATCCAGGTCTCCCACATGGACGGTGAGAATCCAGACACTGAACCTTGCCTGCTGAGTTCTTAGCAGGGTGTGGTAGAGATAAATCCATGAAGGCAATGGCTGGAGTGAGGAAGATATAGGAGTTAAGCAGACTGGTCTGAAAGCCAATGAAACCTTGATGGAGACTGTAAACTAGGGAATTGACAGGGAGAAAGGAAATGGGGAACGGCTTTGTGGAACTTGTGATTCTGCCTTGATCATGTTCTTTTTCTATGTTTATGATTACCTCCTAGGGATTTTCTTCTCGTGCTTCAAAAATCAGCTGTAATGAGCACCTTCCGGTGAAGCCTTCTTCCACCATCTCAGGTGGCATACATCGCTCCAACCTTGGCACATCCACAGCATTTGGACCACATTGTACTTAGAGTTTTTATAGGCTACAGTCCATAGGAGTAGCAGACTTGGAGGAGGGTTTATGGTGGTTTTAGGTGGAGGTGGGCTGCAGGCAACTAAAATCTCCGCCTGTGATTCAGAAAGAATATTGGGTTTAAGGTAAAGATTTGTGAAGAATTTGCATAGGAATGGTATTTTAAGCCATAGAATCAGACAAAATTTAGGGAAAAAATAATGATTCAGTTTAGTACATATTGAGTTTTAGAAAAAAAAAAAAAACAGTTGCCATCAGGTGGATTCTGACTTATGGCAACCCATGTGTTTCAGAGTAGAACTATGCTCCCTACAGTTTTCAATGGCTGTGACCTTTTGGAAGTACATCACCAGGACTTTTTCCACCGTGCATGAGGGTGGATTCGAAGTGCCAGCCTTTTGATTAGTAGTTGAGCACTTAACCATTTGCGCCACCAAGGGATTCCTTGAGTTTCAGAAGTTCCAAAGATATTCATATTTTGTTTTTAAAATCAGTACGAGCCGTGGACTTACATTTTTGAAGAAGTTACAATCTAGAAATGGCTGATAAAAAATAGTCATTTGATGGTAAACTGAATCTTCTTATTGGGGCAATTCAAAATCATATCATATGGATTATTATTAATATAAAATGAATATTTAAAAAAAATGTTAGGTGTTATAATTTTAATAAGACAATCAGATGCCTAATTGCCATATACTACTTAGGTAGCCATTGGTTATGATTATTAGTAGAAGGATGTAGACTATGTGAAAATTGACAATTAACCTACAAATATGAGTAAATTCATGACTAAATGAATACTGTAGTAAGGATAAACCCAAATGTGTATTGAAAGCAATCACTGGTCCTCAATTCAATGCCAAATCATTAAGTAAGCCCAGGAAATAAGCAGGCCTGTAAAAATGATGCTCTGGAAGACATTATCTGGGTTTTGTGGGAATATGTGGAAAAAATTGTGAGGTCTCAGAATTTACTTAAAGTTACAATCTTAAGAGAAAGTTTTTTTTTTTTTTTTGGATGCCAACTATGATGGGGAAGATGCTCAAAATGGACTTTATCCAAAAGGAAAAAGAAATTGCATGTTTGCCTTGGTCATTTGCTGCTCCAAGGGTTGATAGCTTTGGAGCTAGGATGTCTTTTCCCATGTTGGATTATATATAATGAGAGAGGGGGAAAGTTTTAGCATAAAGGGATTCATAAAACAGATCCACAAATGAGGATAGGAGAATAAGAGAGAGTAGAAAGAGAACGTGGGAATGAACAATCGACAAAGTTCAAGACGGAGGGGGCAGAAACAGGGGAAAGGGAAATAAGAGCCTTCAGTAAGGAAAATGCTAAAGGACTGATCCTAGAGGTAAGAGGCTATCTAAGGAAGAAAACTGAGTGAGAGTTGATGCCAGCGAAATAAAAGCAGGGAGAAAATAGGGAACAACATAGAAAGTATTTATTGCTGTTAGACAGTGTCAATACATACTTTTGGAATGCAGTAATCACTTGGGATGATAATGGCAAAAAAAAAAAAAAAAGGCATAGAAATAAACACAGAGTTTGAACATGAGATTGTTAGAGATCTCTAAGTAGTTTTCAAAACTGATGGGCCAGGAAGAAGCTTGGAGAGAGTCAAAGAAAGAGAAGAAATTTGGGTGAGCAAGAGAAGAAAGGTTAATTGAAAGTAGAGTGATGGGATTGACTGGTGGATGTGTTCTAGAATGGAGATAAAGGAAAATTTGAATGAAGACCATTAGGCAGCATCAAAGGACCCAAAAACCACTTGCCTTCAAGTCCATTCTAGCTCATGGTGACCCCATGTGTGTCAGAGTAGAACTGTGCTCCACAGAGTTTCTTTTTTATTTTCTTTTTTAATTTTATTGTGTTTTAAGTGAAAGTTTACAGTGCAAATTAGTTTTTCATTCAAAAATTTATACACAAATTGTTTTGTGACATTGGTTGAAATCCTTGCAATGTGTCAGCACTTTTGCCCTTTCCCTTTACACCCTAGGTTCTCCATGTCCATTCATCCAGTTTTTGTGTTCCTTCCTGCCTTCTTGTCTTTACTTTTGTGCAGGTATCCCCCATTTGGTCTTGTATACTTGATTGAACTAAGAAGCACATTCTTCATGTGTGTTGTTTGTTTTATAGGCCTGTCTAATCTTTGGCTGATGGAAGGTGGACTTTGGGAGTGCCTTCAGTTCTGAGTTAGCAGGGTTTCCAGGGGTGATAGTCTTGGGGGTTCCTCCAGTCTCTGTCAGACCAGTAAGTCTGGTCTTTTTATGAATTTGAATTTTGTTGTACACTTTTCTACTGCTCTGTCCAGATCCCTGTATTGTGATCCCTGTCAGAGCAGTAGGTAGTGGTAGCCGGGCACCATCTAGTTTTTCTGGGCTTAGGTTGTTGGAGGATGTGGTTCGTGTGATCCATTAGTCCTTTGAGTGAGTATTTTCATTGTGTTTTTGGTTTTCTTCATTCTCCTTTGCTCTGAATGTGATGGAATCAATAGATGAATCTTAGATAGCTGCTTGCAAGCTTTTAAGACCCCAGACGCTACTCACCAGAGCAGGACGTATAACATTTTCCTTACAAACTATGTTATGCCAATTGACCTAGATGTCCCCCAAGACCATGGTGCCTAGACCTCAGCCCCGGTGACTTGGTCTCTCAAGGTGTTTGGATGTGTCAAGGAAGCTTCTATGATTGCATTGGTCAAGTTGTGCTGACTTCCCCAATATTGTGTGTTGTCTTTCCCTTCACCAAAGTTGACCTTTTCTACTATGTAGTTAGTGATTTCCCCTCCCCAGCTTTCCCTTCCTTTGTAACCATGAAAGATTGTTTTTCCTGTATGTAAACCTTTTTTTTTTTTTTTAATAATAGCGGTCTCATACGATATTTGTCCTTTCGTGACTGACTTACTTCACTCAGCATAATGCCCTCCAGGTTCATCTGTGTTGTGAGATGTCTTGAGGATTCCTCATTGTTCTTTATCCTTATGTAGTATTCCATTGTGTGTATGTACCATAATTTGTTTATTCATTCATCTATTGATGGGAAATTAGGTTGTTTCCATCTTTTTGCTATTGTGAACGATGCTGCAGTGAACATGGATGTTTATATGTCTACCTGTGTATATGTGTGATGGCTCTTGTTTCTCCAGGATATGTTCCTAGGAGTGGGATTGCTGGGTTGTATGGTATTTCTATTTCTAGCTTTTTAAGGACGCACTATATCTTTTTCCATAGTGGTTGTACCATTTTACATTCCCACTAGCGGTGCATAAGAGTTCCAATCTCCCCGCAAACTCTCTAACATTTGTTACTTCCTGTTTTTTTGGTTAGTGCCAGTAATGTTGGGGTTGATATAGTATCTCACTGTGATTTTTTTTTTTTACTTTTTTTTTTAATAATTTTTATTAAGCTTCAAGTGAACGTTTACAAATCCAATCAGTCTGTCACATATAAGTTTACATACATCTCACTCCCTACTCCCACTTGCTCTTCCCCTCTTGAGTCAGCCCTTTCAGTCTCTCCTTTCTTGACAATTTTGCCGGCTTCCCTCTCTCTCTATCCTCCCATCCCCGCTCCAGACAAGAGTTGCCAACACAATCTCAAGTGTCCACCTGATATAATTAGCTCACTCTTCATCAGTGTCTCTCTCCCACCCGCTGACCAGTCCCTTTCATGTCTGATGAGTTGTCTTCGGGGATGGTTCCTGTCCTGTGCCAACAGAAGGTCTGGGGACCATGGCCGCCGGGATTCCTCTAGTCTCAGTCAGACCATTAAATTTGGTCTTTTTATGAGAATTTGGGGTCTGTATCCCACTGATCTCCTGCTCCCTCAGGGGTCCTCTGCTGTGCTCCCTGTCAGGGCAGTCATCGATTGTGACCGGGCACCAACTAGTTCTTTTGGTCTCAGGATGATGTAGGTCTCTGGTTCATGTGGCCCTTTCTGTCTCTTGGGCTCTTAGTTGTCGTGTGGCCTTGGTGTTCTTCATTTTCCTTTGCTCCAGATGGGTTGAGACCAATTGATGCATCTGAGATGGCCGCTTGTTAGCATTTAAGACCCCAGACGCCACATTTCGAAGTGGGATGCAGAATGATTTCATAATAGAATTATTTTGCCCATTGACTTAGAAGTCCCCTCAAACCATGTTCCCCAGACCCCCGCGCTTGCTCCGCTGACCTTTGAAGCATTCATTTTATCCCGGAAACTTCTTTGCTTTTGGTCCAGTCCAAATGAGCTGACCTTCCATGTATTGAGTGTTGTCTTTCCCTTCACCTAAAGCAGTTCTTATCTACTGATTAATCAATAAAAAATCCTCTCCCACCCTCCCTCCCTCCCCTCCTCGTAACCACAAAAGTATGTGTTCTTCTCAGGTTTACTATTTCTCAAGATCTTATAATAGTGGTCTTATACAATATTTGTCCTTTTGCCTCTGACTAATTTCACTCAGCATAATGCCTTCCAGGTTCCTCCATGTTATGAAATGTTTCACAGATTCGTCACTGTTCTTTATTGATGCGTAGTATTCCACTGTGTGAATATACCACAATTTATTTACCCATTCATCCGTTGATGGACACCTTGGTTGCTTCCAACTTTTTGCTATTGTAAACAGAGCTGCAATAAACATGGGTGTGCATATATCTGTTTGTATGAAGGCTCTTGTATCTCTAGGGTATATTCCGAGGAGTGGGATTTCTGGGTTGTATGGTAGTTCTATTTCTAACTGTTTAAGATAACGCCAGATAGATTTCCAAAGTGGTTGTACCATTTTACATTCCCACCAGCAGTGTATGAGAGTTCCAATCTCTCCGCAGCCTCTCCAACATTTATTATTTTGTGTTTTTTGGAATAATGCCAGCCTTGCTGGTGTGAGATGGAATCTCATTGTAGTTTTAATTTGCATTTCTCTAATGGCTAATGATCGAGAGCATTTTCTCATGTATCTGTTGGCTGCCTGAATATCTTCTTTAGTGAAATGTGTGTTCATATCCTTTGCCCACTTCTTGATTGGGTTGTTTGTCTTTTTGTGGTAGAGTTTTGACAGAATCATGTAGATTTTAGAGATCAGGTGCTGGTCGGAGATGTCATAGCTGAAAATTCTTTCCCAATCTGTAGGTGGTCTTTTTACTCTTTTGGAGAAGTCTTTAGATGAGCATAGGTGTTTGATTTTTAGGAGCTCCCAGTTATTGGGTTTCTCTTCATCATTTTGGGTAATGTTTTGTATTCTGTTTATACCTTGTATTAGGGCTCCTAGGGTTGTCCCAATTTTTTCTTCCATGATCTTTATCGTTTTAGTCTTTATGTTTAGGTCTTTGATCCACTTGGAGTTAGTTTTTGTGCATGGTGTGAGGTATGGGTCCTGTTTCATTTTTTTGCAAATGGATATCCAGTTATGCCAGCACCATTTGTTAAAAAGGCTATCTTTTCCCCAATTAATTGACACTGGTCCTTTGTCAAATATCAGCTGCTCATACATGGATGGATCTATGTCTGGGTTCTCAATTCTGTTCCATTGGTCTATGTGCCTGTTGTTGTACCAGTACCAGGCTGTTTTGACTACTGTGGCTGTATAATAGGTTCTGAAGTCAGGTAAAGTGAGGCCTCCCACTTTCTTCTTCTTTTTCAGTAGTGCTTTACTTATCTGGGGCTTCTTTCCCTTCCATATGAAATTGGTGATTTGTTTCTCTATCCCCTTAAAATATGACATTGGAATTTGGATCGGAAGTGCGTTAAATGTATAGATGGCTTTTGGTAGGGTAGACATTTTTACTATGTTAAGTCTTCCTATCCATGAGCAAGGTATGTTTTTCCACTTAAGTATGTCCTTTTGAATTTCTTGTAGTAGAGCTTTGTAGTTTTCTTTGTATAGGTCTTTTACATCCTTGGTAAGATTTATTCCTAAGTATCTTATCTTCTTGGGGGCTACTGTGAATGGTATTGATTTGGTTATTTCCTCTTCGGTGTTCTTTTTGTTGATGTAGAGGAATCCAAGTGATTTTTGTATGTTTATTTTATAACCTGAGACTCTGCCAAACTCTTCTATTAGTTTCAGTAGTTTTCTGGAGGATTCCTTAGGGTTTTCTGTGTATATAATCATGTCATCTGCAAATAGTGATAACTTTTCTTCTTCCTTGCCAATCCGGATACCTTTTATTTCTTTGTTTAGCCTAATTGCCCTGGCTAGGACTTCTAGCACGATGTTGAATAAGAGCGGTGATAAAGGGCATCCTTGTCTGGTTCCCGTTCTCAAGGGAAATGCTTTCAGGTTCTCTCCATTTAGAGTGATATTGGCTGTTGGCTTTGCATAGATGCCCTTTATTATGTTGAGGAATTTTCCTTCAATTCCTATTTTGGTAAGAGTTTTTATCATAAATGGATGTTGAACTTTGTCAAATGCCTTTTCTGCATCAATTGATAAGATCATGTGGTTTTTGTCTTTTGTTTTATTTATGTGATGGATTACATTAATGGTTTTTCTGATATTAAACCAGCCTTGCATACCTGGTATAAATCCCACTTGATCAGGGTGAATTATTTTTTTGATGTGTTGTTGGATTCTATTGGCTAGAATTTTGTTGAGGATTTTTGCATCAATGTTCATGAGGGATATAGGTCTATAATTTTCTTTTTTTGTAATGTCTTTACCTGGTTTTGGTATCAGGGAGATGGTGGCTTCATAGAATGAGTTGGGTAGTATTCCGTCATTTTCTATGCTTTGGAATACCTTCAGAAGTAGTGGTGTTAACTCTTCTCTGAAAGTTTGGTAGAACTCTGCAGTGAAGCCGTCCGGGCCAGGGCTTTTTTTGGTTGGGAGTTTTTTGATTACTGTTTCAATCTCTTTTTTTGTTATGGGTCTATTTAGTTGTTCTACTTCTGAATGTGTTAGTTTAGATAGGTAGTGTTTTTCCAGGAATACATCCATTTCTTCTAGGTTTTCAAATTTGTTAGAGTACAATTTTTCATAATAATCTGAAATGATTCTTTTAATTTCATTTGGTTCTGTTGTGATGTGGTCCTTCTCGTTTCTTATTCGGGTTATTTGTTTCCTTTCCTGTATTTCTTTAGTCAGTCTAGCCAATTGTTTATCAATTTTGTTAATTTTTTCAAAGAACCAGCTTTTGGCTTTGTTAATTCTTTCAATTGTTTTTCTGTTCTCTAATTCATTTAGTTCAGCTCTAATTTTTATTATTTGTTTTCTTCTGGTGCCTGATGGATTCTTTTGTTGCTCACTTTCTATTTGTTCAAGTTGTAGGGACAGTTCTCTGATTTTGGCTCTTTCTTCTTTTTGTATGTGTGCATTTATCGATATAAATTGGCCTCTGAGCACTGCTTTTGCTGTGTCCCAGAGGTTTTGATAGGAAGTATTTTCATTCTCATTGCTTTCTAAGAATTTCCTTATTCCCTCCTTGATGTCTTCTATAACCCAGTCTTTTTTCAGGAGGGTATTGTTCATTTTCCAAGTATTTGATTTCTTTTCCCTAGTTTTTCTGTTATTGATCTCTAGTTTTATTGCCTTGTGGTCTGAGAAGATGCTTTGTAATATTTCGATGTTTTGGACTCTGCAAAGGTTTGTTTTATGCCCTAATATGTGGTCTATTCTAGAGAATGTTCCATGTGCACTAGAAAAAAAAGTATATTTTGCAGCAGTTGGGTGGAGAGTTCTGTATAAGTCAATGAGGTCAAGTTGGTTGATTGTTGTAAGTAGGTCTTCCGTGTCTCTATTGAGCTTCTTACTGGATGTCCTGTCCTTCTCCGAAAGTGGTGTGTTGAAGTCTCCTACTATAATTGTGGAGGTATCTATCTCACTTTTCAATTCTGTTAAAATTTGATTTATGTATCTTGCAGCCCTGTCATTGGGTGCATAAATATTTAATATGGTTATGTCTTCCTGATCAATTGTCCCTTTTATCATTATATAGTGTCCTTCTTTATCCTTTGTGATGGATTTAAGTCTGAAGTCTATTTTGTCAGAAATTAATATTGCTACTCCTCTTCTTTTTTGCTTATTGTTTGCTTGATATACTTTTTTCCATCCTTTGAGTTTTAGTTTGTTTGTGTCTCTAAGTCTAAGGTGTGTCTCTTGTAGGCAGCATATAGATGGATCGTGTTTCTTTATCCAGTCTGTGACTCTCTGTCTCTTTATTGGTGCATTTAGTCCATTTACATTCAGGGTAATTGCAGATAAATAAGTTTTTAGTGCTGTCATTTTGATGCCTTTTTATGTGTGTTGTTGACAATTTCATTTTTCCACATACTTTTTTGTGCTGAGGCGTTTTTCTTAGTAAATTGTGAGATCCTCATTTTCATAGTGTTTGTCTTTATGTTTGTTGAGTTGTTACGTTTTTCTTGGCTTTTATCTTGAGTTATAGGGTTGTTATACCTTTTTGTGGTTACCTTATTATTTACCCCTATTTTTCTAAGTAAAAACCTAACTTGTATTGTTCTATATCGCCTTGTATCACTCTCCATATGGCAATTCAATGCCTCCTGTATTTAGTCCCTCTTTTTGATTATTGTGATCTTTTACCTATTGACTTCCATGATTCCCTGTTATGTGTATTTTTTTTTTTAATTAATCTTAATTTGTTTGTTTTTGTGATTTTCCTATTTGAGTTGATATCAGGACGTTCTGTTTTGTGACCTTGTGTTGTGCTGATATCTGATATTATTGGTTCTCTGACCAAACAATATCCTTTAGTATTTCTTGTAACTTTGGTTTGGTTTTTGCAAATTCTCTAAACTTGTGTTTGTCTGTAAATATCTTAATTTCGCCTTCATATTTCAGAGAGAGTTTTGCTGGATATATGATCCTTGGCTGGCAGTTTTTCTCCTTCAGTGTTCTGTATATGTCGTCCCATTCCCTTCTTGCCTGCATGGTTTCTGCTGAGTAGTCTGAACTTATTCTTATTGATTCTCCCTTGAAGGAAACCTTTCTTTTCTCCCTGGCTGCTTTTAAAATTTTCTGTTTATCTTTGGTTTTGGTGAGTTTGATGATAATATGTCTTGGTGTTTTTCTTTTTGGATCAATCTTAAATGGGGTTCGACGAGCATCTTGGATAGATATCCTTTCGTCTTTCATGATGTCAGGGAAGTTTTCTGTCAGGAGTTCTTCGACTATTTTCTCTGTATTTTCTGTCCCCCCTCCCTGTTCTGGGACTCCAATCACCCGCAGGTTATCCTTCTTGATAGAGTCCCACATAATTCTTAGGGTTTCTTCATTTTTTTTAATTCTTTTATCTGATTTTTTTTCAGCTATGTTGGTGTTGATTCCCTGGTCCTCCAGATGTCCCAGTCTGCATTCTAATTGCTCGAGTCTGCTCCTCTGACTTCCTATTGCGTTGTCTAATTCTGTAATTTTATTGTTAATCTTTTGGATTTCTACATGTTGTCTCTCTATGGATTCTTGCAACTTATTACTTTTTCCACTATGTTCTTGAATAATCTTTTTGAGTTCTTCAACAGTTTTATCAGTGTGTTCCTTGGCTTTTTCTGCAGTTATCCTAATTTCATTTGTGATATCTTTAAGCATTCTGTAAATTAGTTTTTTATATTCTGTATCTGATAATTCCAGGATTGTATGTTCATTTGGGAAAGATTTTGATTCTTTTGTTTAGGGGGTTGGAGAAGCTGTCATGGTCTGCTTCTTTAAGTGGTTTGATATGGATTGTTGTCTCCGAGCCATCACTGGGAAACTAGTTTTTCCAAAAAATCCGCTAAAAAAAAAAATGCAGTCAGACCCCTATCAGAGTTCTCCCTCTGGCTCAAGCTATTCGGATGTTAATGAAGCCGCCTGCGTCCAGTCCAAATCCCGGCGAGACGGTTCCCAGGCTGGGACGCTGCTCTTCCTGCTCCAAGACCAGTCACTGCCTCCCGGAGACTTCTCCTACCGGCTGCGTCCCACGCCGCCCGCGGAACCGGCTGGTCTTCCTCCCGGGGTTAGTTCAGGGGGGTGGAGCAGCTCTCTGTGCTTGTGCCGTACCTGACTGGTATGCTGGCTCCAGGCTCTGGAAACAATCGCTGCTTCCCCGTATTAGTTCGTTCTCCGTCTCTAAATCTGTGTTTGTTGTTCAGGGTTCGTAGATTGTTATGTATGTGATCGATTCACTTGTTTTTCCGTGTCTTTGTTGTAAGAGGGATCCGAGGTAGTGTCTGCCTAGTCCGCCATCTTGGCTCCGCTCTCTCATTGTGATTTTGATGTGCACTTCTCTAACGGCTAATGATTGGGAATATTTCCTCATGTGTCTGTTAGCTGCCTGAATGTCTTCTTTGGTGAAGTGTCTGTTCACATCCTTTGCCCGTTTTTAATTGGATTATTTGTCTTTTTGTTACTGAGGTGTTGAAGTATTCTGTAGATTCTGTAGATTAGACCGTTGTTGAATACGTCACAGCCAAAATTTTTTCCTAGTCTGTGGGTTCTCTTTTTACACTTCTGGTAAAATCTTTTGATCAGTATAAATGTTTCATTTTTAGGAGCTCCCAGTTATCCAGTTTATATTCTGTTGTTTGTACATCACTAGTTATGGTTCATAGTATATTTATGTTATGTAATAGGGCCTCTAGTGTTGCCCCTGTTTTTTCTTTCATTATCTTAATCATTTTAGGTTTTATATTTAGGTCTTTGATCCATTTTCAATTAGTTTTCGTGTATGGTGTGAGGTATGGGTCCTGTTTCATTTTTTTATAGATGCACATTGAACTTTGTTAAAAAGCCTGTCTTTTCCCCATATAATGGATTTTGGTCCTTTGTCAAAGATCAGCTGACCATAGGTGGATGAATTTACACCTGGGTTCTCATGTCTATTCTGTTGGTCTATGTGTCTGCCATCGTTCCCAGTACCAGGCTGTATATCAGGTTCTGAGATCAGGTAGTAGGAGGCCTCCTACTTATTTCTTTTTGTTCATTAATGTTTTGCTTATCTGGGGCCTCTTTCCTCTCCATATAAATTTGTTGATGAGTTTTTCCATCTCGTTAAATAATGCTGTTGGTATCTGGATCAGGGTCACATTATATCTGTAGATTGCTTTGGGTAGAATTGATATTTTCACAGTGTTGAGTCTTCCTATCCATGAGCATCGTATGTTTTTCTATTTATATAGGTCTGTTTTGGTTTCTTACAATAGTGCTTTCCGTGGCTGATTTTTTGGAAGTAGGTCTCCAGGCCTTTCTTCAGAGGCATCTCTGGGTAGACTTAAATTTTCAATTGTTCAGTTACCAGCTGGGCTTGTTAACCCTTTGCACCACCCAGGGACTTCATCAAAGGACCCATGAAGGCTATAAAACAGGAGGGCAGAAAAACTGCCTAATAAGAACACAGAACATAGAAAATCATGAATTCAGTAAAAACAGGAAGGAGTGGCATGCCTTAGCAATGGTTCTCAAAATTTTTCCACTGCACATACATGATTGAGAATGTTCATACACTCTACAATATCATGGGAACATCCAATTCCTGGCAAATTAACCTCCCTCTCACCCGCTTGAGAAAGCCTGTCAAGCTGCTAATGAGAAAGAATGGCGTCAATCCCTTCTATTTAATAGAAATTATTTACATGCATATGCCAGGAAAGGAGAGAAAAAGGAAAATCTATAGCTGTGGATTAAAAGGCTCATACACTGCTGGGGAAATGAACAGCAGTACCTATGAGGGTGTTTTGTGTCTTAGGCATTTCACATTAAGGGAAAGAGAAGGACTCTGTGGAACAATGGCTTCATGAGAAAGTCAAAAGAAGAAGTTGCTCACATAAACAAGTTTGAGAATGAAAAACGCAACAAAGAGAAAAACCTTGGGAAGGGGGTAAATTGGGAGGGCTGAGAAGATGGAGAGAATGTCAGCAAAAAATCAGGCAGTGCCACAGCAAAGAAATGATGGGGAGACGGAATCTCGGGAAGAGCCCTTAAGAGCAGGGCTGGGACTCTGTTCCACTGCTGGGCAGAGATATGGGGGTGGGCACGGTGCAAGCAGACATGGGTGATGAGGCCAAAGAGCAGGGCAGCCCATAAAAGCAGTCTTTCTGTTCCTTTGATGACAACACACTGTTGGGCTAGATATATCAGCTTTGTTTTTTCCGCTTTGTTCCCTTTCCTCATCGTTTGAAAGCTTCCTGGCTGGTGTGTCTATTTAAGACTTTAAGTGCCACCCAATCACAGGGGATTTTCCACAAGGACTTGCAAAGATGAAGATTACACTGTAAAAATGCTTTTCAGTCAATAAATTCTGTTTTTACTGAGTAAATTTCTTTAGGATGTTTAACTTTGGTTCAGGTCCTGATTCCGAGAAGTGAAATTTGGTGGAGTAAGAAGGGAAAACAACACAGAGAGAAGAAAACCCAAAGACAAAAAAAAAAAAAGACAGCCATTTAAAAATCCCACAGTCAGGCCTTGTTTATGTGATATGGACTCAGAGTTTTTAAAAACGCATGCGATTAAGACAATACTCTGAATACCTAATAATAGGTCCCTGAAACCTGAGAGCTACCTCTCATCTTTCTAACTCTTGGGAATGCAGTTAATAAGAACGTATGTTTTTAATACACTGATTCTTAGCAACAAAGTAGTTCTTTAATTAGTACAAACTTGAATAACGCATTGCCTGTTATTGTGCGCAGCACATAACATTCAGTTACTTGTACTGGCAGATTGGTTTACATATGTCACCACTGTACCTGTAATTTAGTTTAATGCCAGGTCAATGTGCCAAGTTTTTTTTTTTTTTTTCCTTTCTTTTTTTTTAAAAGCTTTTCCCAGCAGTTTTTTTGTGGGGCTTCTCAATAGTAACTAAAACAGTGTCCATATTAGGAAAGCACAATTAGTTTAAGTGATTGTTCCATTGTAGTGGAATCTTCTAAACAATTCTTCACTCATACTAAAAAAAAAAATACTAGGATAGTATAATTACTATACTAGGCAGTTGAGTGGCTTTCAGGGGCTCACCTTTTAGGGAGTTATTTAGTCTTATCTTAAGAAAAAGGAAATACTGGCTGAAGGTGCCGTCTATTAGCCATAGTTTTCCCCAGAAAAGCGCTGTCTGTTTTTGAAGGAGTTAAGTCAGAATAAAAGCAGAAAACTGGAAGCAAATCTGTGGGACCCCGTCAAGTGAATTCATGGGACAGGCCAGAGACAGATGCTCTGATGAATCTTTTTCGGTTTTAATTTTTCTAATGTCTCACGTCAAAACATACGATTTTCTGATCCAGGGAATCATTTCTTGGCAGGGAAACCAAGTTTCTCCCATGTGACCAACTTGTCCACAAAAAGGATGTCCGAAAAAGAATGTGTGCCAAGCCCTTCCTACATCAATCTCCATCAAAATCATCTTGTCTCTACAGGTGTTGTGGCTAGAAACTTCAGATGAAAAAGGACTAAAAAAATATGAGGTAACCTCACCTCGCAACTATTTAAAACTACTCTCCTCTCTCCCCAAGAGCCTCAAGGAGGAAGTGTGTCGTTTATTCCCTCACTCTGCACAGGATTTAAATGGGCAGATAGCAGCAGGATTTTAAAAGTTTTTCGTCATTTCTTAAGTCCTTAAGATTTAGAGTATTTTGTTTTTCTGAATGTCTAACCAGCACAAACTTTAGTCATCACTGTGAAAATGGAGAATTCCTTCCTTTGGTATTCACAAGCATAACACACGTAATCCTTTATCTCTGGCAAAGCTATTAGCTTTTTGGCCTTTGGCTGGTCGATGTATACAGTATCTATAGTTATTGCATGCAAGTGTTCTCCACTGACTTGCAAACCCTTTGATCAAACCAGCTAAACTTGATTTTCCAGATGATTCAAGAGACAAGGCACACATCTATCAGCTTTACAAGTCCTGGCAAGCAATCGAGACCCCATGCTCCCCCACTCCCTTCATCAGCATTAAAGGTAAACAGGGAGCCGGTTCTCATTTAAATATGGAGAATCAGGATCCTGCCTCCACGTTAGCAGTTGTAGCAGGAGAAGAAAAACAACAGTTGAAGTAAGAAAAAGGTTTCCTTGGCAAGAAGGCCAAACTAAATAATGACACCCAAAGCAAAAACATGCTTCACTGAAACTAAACTTTAGTCAATTCAACCTACTGAAAACAAAGCTTTTTTTGTGATTTCAAAAGTGAACATTGTACTTTGCTCTGGCAGCCATTTATATGGTTTTGAATGATCCAATTATGCATAAATCCCAGGCCTAGAGGCCTTTCAGCACCTCAATCCCGTGAGTGACTTGAAAACATGACTGAAAATTTCTATTACACAGTGTCTGCCCGTTTCTTCCCCTTAACCTTTTAAAACATACGCTTCGAGTGATAGTGTTTTGACATACATTGTTGTTGTATATGTTCTCTCTCTCTCTTTTATTTCTTTGAAAATATTTATAGAAGATCGAGGATTCTACTTCCTGTTCCCTAGGAGCTCACGTTCTTCCTCAACCCTTCTTCCACTTCTTGCTTCATGGATGTCTCTGGCTTATTGACTTAACTGAGAATTACTTGAAGATGCCAGTACATGACTGTCTATTAATTTATGCAATTTGTACTAAGAAGACAGCACGCTGAAATCAAGTTTGTCTGTTTGCTTTTTTAATTGAAGCAGTGATGTCCAAATAAGGCCTTTATTTAAACAGTGACATGTATGCTTGGTTAGTGAGCGGCCAGTTGGGTTAGCAGAGTTAAATGGTAATTTTTTTTTTTTAGTTTAGGGTGGCTATGAGTTGGAATTGACTTGATGGCAATGGGTTTTTTTTTTTTTAAGTTTGGGAACACATGGGCTTTTCAATGGGGCTAAAGAAGCAAGGGATGCCTGTTCTTGGCCCCACTTTTCTTTGTAAGAGTTCAGAACCAGCAATGCTGGCTCTGTACTTGGTGAAAGTGCACTTTTAGACACAATAGTTCTTGGTATAAGGAGCACTGGTAGCGTAACAGTCAAGTGCTCGACTACTAACCAAACGGTTGGCAGTTTGACCCCACCCAGAGGCTCTACAGGAGTAAGACCTGGTGATCTGCTTCCATAAAGATAATAGACAAGAAAACTCTATGGAGATACTTTGAGTCTGTTACACGGGATCACTAAGAGTCAGAATCCACTCGATGGTACCTAAAAACAAGTTCTAAGTATATCCTGAACTAGGTCCAGAGCAATTTCCAAGTGACTTCTCTTTCCTCTGAAATTTGAGGAACATCACTATCTTTTTGGCTAAATTCCTAAAGGTGCCATTGCATTCTGCCTCTCTGAAGTTTTCTCTGATGTTACCAGGACTCTTTCCTTACCTCTGTCTAGGGCATTGTCCAGTAGCTCTCTGGTAACGCTTTGTTCGGTACTGCAGAACAAGTTGATTGGGGTTGCCTCTTGCATTGGGACGATGGGGGTGTGACTGACAAGCATGATGAAGCCAGAAATGGCATTCTCTAACAGGGCAGATGCTCTGTGGGGACTGCAGAAATTGTGAGGCAAATTCTTCACAGGCCACCCCAGGGCCCTAGTGGTAACTGGGAATAGGGTAAATCCACAAACCATCATGGAACTTCCCTTAAAAGTCGTTTTGGCTAAGACCAAACTTGAAGAAGAATAGATAACCATATTTAGACATAGAACATCCTTGTGGATCTCAGCAGCTGAGAGTGGTGTGTGTGTAAACTGCACTCTCTTGGTTTGTTCTCTGACTCCTTTGATTATTTTTTCTCATTGTCCTTTGCTGTTTTCTTCTCATTCTACATATGCTAGTTAGCTAACCTTATCTACTGGCTGACCTTCAATTGCCTATCATCATAGGGTGATGATTCTCAAATCTAAATCTCAAGGAAACACTGCTTTTTAGGGTTTCAGAGTCATATATTGAAATAACTACTAGATGGCTGCACTTGGTTGTCCCCTGATACCTCAAACTCAACATGTCCACAAAACTGTCATCAGATACACACCCCCATCTGCCCTTTTACCTGTGACCTGAATCTTAGGGAATAGGACCACCTTTGCTGCTTTTGTTCAAGCCATAAACCCAACAGCCCCTCTTAAATCTTCCCCATCCCTAAGACACATCTAATCAAACCAGGTCCCATTGAGTTTACCTTTCCAAAATCTTAGATCCACCCATATTACTCCATCACCTCTGGCACTTCTAGCAGGCAGTTCTGCACCATCTCCTGCTTGGGGCATTAAGTGAGTCTCTTGCCCTTAGCCTTGGAAAAGGACCTTTCAAAACTATAATTCAAAAGTACCATCCCCTTCCTTACACCCATCAATGGATCTCCCTTGCACTTAGGGTAAAATACCAACCCTTTAACACAATTTACAAAGTCTGTATGTTCTTCAGGTATATTCTTACAGACTTATCTCTTTACCCTCCACCTCTTGAACACCACTCTTGAGTATCAAACTTCTTTTGGTTCTTAAAACTCTCTTCTACTTCTAAGATCTTCTCTCAGGCTGTTTGTTGTCTTTTGCCTGCTTATGTTTGCTCCTCTTTATAGCTGAATGAGGTCACCGACCCTCCAAGTGGCAGTTTAGACTTGAGTAGGAATTGACTCAACTCTAGGTTTCAACTCTAGGTTATAGCTCCTCCTATCGCCCCTTCTGGAAACCCTGGTGATGCAGTGGTTAAGTACTATGGCTGCTAACCAAAATGTCAGCAGTTTGAATCCAACAAGCACTCCATAGAAACCCTGTGGGGAAGTTCTACTCTGTCCTATAGGGTCACTATGAGTTGGAAAGACTCAACAGCAACCGGTTTTTGTTTTTTGGTTTATTGCTCCTTCTGCATGGTTTATTGTCCCTTCTACAGTCTTTCTGCTGTTGTTGTTAGGTGCCATCAAGTTGATTCCGACACATAGCGACCCCAGGTGTGACAGAATAGAACTGCTCCATAGGGTTTTCTTGGCTGTAATCTTTACAGAAGCAGATCACCAGATCTTTCTCCCCTGGAGCTGCTGGGTGGGTTCCAACCACCAGCCTTTCAATTAGCAGCCGAGGGCTTAACCGTTTGTGCCAGCGGGGTTCCTAACATTTATCTCTATGTATATAATTTTCTCTTTTAGAAGCTTCTATTTTTCACTTTACCTAAGGTCTGTGAGGGCAGTGACTTGGCAAAGGTTCAGTATGTACTAGATAGTTAATAACTATTGGGGGCGGTGGAGAACGAACAAATGCATCAGAACAGGCTCCATCAATCCTAGCAGAGCCTGTCTGACAGGGTGAGATGTGTAATATGTCTCCTTCATTCTGTTCCATATTTTCAAATCCAGTGCTGGTAGCATCATGTTTGATTGAACAACAAGAGGAGGTCAAGGACATGTTAGGACCTACAAAGTTCTTAGAGATAAACCTCATTTTATAGATGAAATAACGGAGACCTAAAGAGGGTAAGTCACTGCAGCACCATCCCATAAAATGACTCCTGCCTCAACCTCCTCTTTCCTTGAGCTTTTTTTTTTTTTTTTGGTTTGTTTGTTTTAATTTGCATTTCTTCAATTGCTACTGAGATGAGCATGTTTCTACTACTTATGGGCTAGTTGAGGTTTCTCTTTATCGAGTTGCTTCTTTATATTCTTTGCACTTTTTTTTATTGGTTCGTTTGTCTTTTCCTTAAAAGTTTTTAGGCATCCTTTATATATCCTGCATACCAATTGTTAGACATTTATATGACTCTCAAATATCCAATTAATTTGAAGATGCACGTACCTGTGACCCAGTAATCCCACACTTAGGTTAATGCCCTAGAGAGAAACTTTCTAGGGTCCAAGTAGATATTTAAGAGAGTTTTCCCTGTAGTGCTATTTGTAAAAATACAAAATTGGAAATAGCCTAAATGTAAGTTCAATAAGCAATTGAATGAATAAATTATGGTATATTCATATAATGGAAATACTCGAGAACTTAAGTGAATGAAATGGCTCTACATGTTATCAACATGGTGCCAGAAAACATTATGTTGACCAAAAAAAGCAAATAACAAAACAATACATACAGCATTCCATTTATGGAGGTTAAAAAAACCTGCAAAAATATTTAAATAATATTTATAGATACATAATACATACATATATGATAAAATCAAAAGGCACGTTGAAGAACAGTGTTTACTTCTGGTGAGGGAAGGAGACAAGAAAGGGTAAGGTGTTTAACTGGTCTTTAAAACTTTTCTTCTTTAAAAGAGATTTGTGAAAACAAATACGAAAATAATAACATGTATTAAATCAGAGTCATAGACAGATGCCTGTCTTGTTTTTGTGAGTTTGAAATATTTCCTTATTAAAGAAGAAAATGACAATGTACGTCAGAGCCTCCCAGCAGAAGTGACAGAGCATACACATCTTTGACACTTGGGAAAACAGATGCATTTGAAGAATTTATAGAGGGGGGAAAGGGTTCTAGTGAGGAGAAGATGGTGGAGGAAACAGATCATGAAATAACTTGCTGGCTGAGCTAGAGGTGGGAGCAATTGTAGGTCTAGGAGCATTACGATTTCTGGAAGGAAAAACACATCAGTGAGAATGATAATCTTTAATTAAGCCTTTACAAACCATTTATATTCATAGATTACAGGAGCTGAAAAGGAACTCAAAGTTCATCTAGTCTTACCCTTGCATTTCCATCCCAAGAATAATGAGATCCAGAAGAGTCAAAATGTGAAGGAAAGGATGGACATGTTGTACAAGTTTATTGAGATACAACCCATTCAGTCATTTTATGCGTCTGTGTTCAATAACTTCTTAATTGATATGACAACTCATTGCATTGTAGAGACAGGTGTTTGAGAAAATGGTACAGAGGATGGATACATTTTGATTAGGAGGTTTGGACATTGTCTTGACAAGTGGGACATCATGATGTGGACTTTTGGGCAGCAAACAGGTAGCACAAAGTAGACCGTTGCCTGTGATGTGGGGTGTTTAGAATGGAAACACAGGTTGAAATTAAACTGCTGCTACCTTGCAATTGTGCCTGGATGGACCCTACTCACTACCTGATCAATATCATGCTGGATCTCTCTGGGGATTTATGACTCCAATAAAGACTATCTCATCTGTTTGCCCAAGGCTAGGAGATAACTGTGAGGGCCTTCTATGAAGATCTGCAAAAGGTGACCTAAGATGGGTCACTGTAATTTTTGGACTTTCTTCTGGTTATGGGCAAGTTGTAAGACCTGGAAAAAACACAGTGACATCTGTCTTCATCTCAGTAGCCTGAGGATCACAGTCAAGTCTAATCCCAGGTACAGGTGAAAAACAAAAAAACCAAACCTGTTGCTGTTGACTCAATTCCGACCTACGGCGACCCTGTAGGTGCAGGTGAAGGGGGCAGCTAATTGCTGCAAGAATTCCTCTGTCCAAATTAGCTCGGCCATCAGCTCTCCCATCATAATTGATCTCACATGCCCTTAGTTAGAGATACTGATCTGTGGACACCTGGGGGCTTGATGTCTCCACTGACACGAACATATGGGGGTTGGCTGGAGAAGAGGTTCTTCTGAAGATCTCATCCCTGGAGGCTTTTTCTAATAGAAAATCAATATGATGGATTTATCAGATTAGGTAATTCCGACTTTAAGTGGAATAGGGAGCTTTGTCCTAAAGGGGTGAGACACAAGACTGGCAGGTTTCAGCACACTGACGAAAGATGAGACAAAATTAAAAAATCACAGCCTGAAACTTTTCTTGGCCAAATCGTACTCAGACATCTTCATATTACTTAAAAAAAAAATTCATATTACTTAAAAAATCGACCCATTGCCGTCCAGTCGATTCCGACTCATAGTGACCCTATAGGACAGAGTAGAACTGCCCCATAGAGTTTCCAAGGAGGGCCTGGCAGATTTGAACTGCCGACCTCCTGGTTAGCAGCCCTAGCACTTAACCACTATGCCACCAGGGTTTCCTCATATTACTTACGTCTCTCTATTTCACACATTCTGAGAACTCCACATTTTCCTTTGTAGTACTTCCTATTAATGTAATGAAATACTCATTTGTGTAGTATGTGTTTAATGTTTGCCTTTTAGGAAGGCTGTAAACTCCATGAGTACAGGGATCACATCTCTTATCAATATCCTTGGAACCTACCCTGGTGTTTAGTTTAGAGCAGGCACTCAGCATGTATTTGTTGGATGGATAAATAATTAACTGATTGAATGGACGAGTGGAAGAAAAAATGAGTGAATGAGGAATGAGTGAATCAAGGAATGGCATTGGAGGAGCAGTAGAAACACTAATGAGGAGGCTAGGTCCATACAGGCCACCACAGGTGGGGCCCTTTCCTTCAAGCCACCAACATGAGGTAGGGCAAGGAGCAGCCAGCATTTTAGGGGCAGGAAGAAAAAAATCCCTGGGCAGGGGGAGGGGGTTACTGAGAACCTGTTTCTGAGAATAAAAGAAATTCGTATTAGTCATCCCTGGGAGGTGTTCCAAAGACAAATTTCACCTATTTCTAAATTTTCCTGGGTTGACCACATCAGAATGCTTCGAGTGATTACTGCAATGTCACTTCATTACCTCAAAAGACAATAATAACTAAAGGAAGACCATGAGAACGTCTCTTTAAATGTAGATTTGGTCATTGTAGAGTTTGTAAGTTTTGGAGTCTAGTAATCCTCAAATTCTTTACACAATGGTTTGTTGTAACTGGCATTGTCTTTTATGACTTAACTGAACTACCCGTTCTTCAGATGACTAAGGACATAAAGGTATTGCATAAATATGAAATATTATTACTATACTATAACCATTTGATTCTAGATGACTTACCTTGAAGAATAGTGTATTCACTTCCACTTTCCCATGACATTCAAATAAGGGCTTATGAGATTCCCAGAACAGGAAAGACAAAGAAATCTAGAAGAACACAGAGTTCAGTTGTCTATGTGATTTAGCTACCTACTTGTTTATCTTATAGCTAATCTACATCACAGGCCCCCAAAATAGGAGTCTTATATGGTAAAAATATGTTATTTTTGGTTCTAGATTTAGAAGCAGAGGTATAAATTTCGTGGTGATTAGCTCTGATCTTTACTTTAAAAATTGATACTTTAATTCATTTTGTGGTTCAGAATATACTAAGAACTCTGTGTTAATATAGCCTCTTTTGAACATGTCATGAGTACTATAAGTAGTAGTTATAATAAAGCTTGGTTTTGATGTATTATCTCTGTAATACGGGGTTATCATTAGTATTTTCAAAAATGTAACCTTAGCTTTCTTTTTTTAAAATTGAATGTGTATATATTAACATGAATGCTTTTCTTTCATTTTTTGGAATAGACAGTGATTTAATTTTATGGAAGTAGAGTCATATTCTTCTAAAAGGAAAATAGAACAATACCAGAAACATGACATAAAAACTGAACAAATATGTCTTATATTTTATTGTCTTTCTATTATTCTTTCCATCCTGTTATTACTTCAAGCTTTGCTTTGAGTAAGAACGGAAATTCTCCCTTCCCTCCCTTTTACATTGTGTTTGGGTGGGGTGGGTGGCACTAAATTGTCAACTGTGGTTAATTTGTGAGTACAATCACCTCTCACCCCCAAGTTGTCAATATCAGTATGAATCCCCATCAGTAATGACACATTCAGCTTCATCAAACATCTTTATCAAGTACTTCGGAGCTACTTGACCATCATTTTCTGAATCCAGAGACTTGCTTAGTGTTCCCTATCTCCCTAGAAGGCGTGTTGGGGATTTGGGAAACTTTTCACTTGGCATTGCCAAGCAGTGAGGCTTAGGTTACTGGAGTGGATGCTCTTTCTTTGGACATTTTGGTGTGTTGTAGAATTAATGCATATTTAAAAAAATGGTAGAGATCTCTCCACTGTTTCACCAAAAGAACAGGAATCCCCAGCTCTGTAGCTACTGAACTCCCTTAAAAATAGCTGCTTGCTAGTTCATATGAACATTATCTTCTTTAGCTTTCTTAGACGCCAACATTTCCTCCAGACCATGGTACTTAACTGTTTTCCTTATGAGTTCAAAAAATAAAAAGACTTTGAATACATTGCCATGGCTCCTCCATTTAATAAAAAGGCTCTGTTGAGTTTAAAAACAACTCTTTTCATGTCCAAGTTACTTTTAGGTGCTATTATAAATTATTACCTTCCTCTACATCAGAGGTGTCTTATGACTAAAGGCCCAGACAGCCCCCATGGTGCTCTTTAACAATGACTCTTATGTTTCTTCTGGTAAACTCATAATGTTAATTACACTCTGCAACAGATGGAGCACCTTCTATCCAGACCTCAATGCACCTTGCAAATGTCATGAGTCATCAAAGCCCTTCTATAAAGGAGTTAAGTATCCATGGACCTAATTTTATAGTTAAAGAAATCCCAGTGCAAAGAAGGCGTTTTTTTTTTTTTAAATGGAATATATTTTTGGTCAAAAAATTTAGTCATCTTTTCAGAAGGCAAAGAAACTCAATGCACACTTATAGAATGAATAAATGAATGTAATGGCTCATCAACAAGACTTGGTTATCCTGACAGTAAGCCCCGGGACCATGTTTAATTATTTTGAGGAGTCACAGATGAATAGATCAGAAATTATCTACCACTAATTATTTAATCACTATGATGCAAGTTCCCAGAAAGTTATACATAAGAATCACCTGGGAATCTTGTCAACATGTAGATTCTGATTCAGTATATCTGGCGTTGAAATGCAAATTCTCAGCAGGGAACTTGTTAGAAATGCAAATGCTCAGCAGAATTTTGAACCAGAATGAATTGCTTCAAAGCCCTGCTGTGACAACTAGCGTAGAAAATGGCCATTTGACCATCATAATGATATAACAAACCTGGAAAATAGAAATGGCCAAAACTTTTTGGAACATGACAGAGAAACATCGCAATTAGGAGCAAAGAGATTAGAGAGGTTACTTGGTCAAACACTTTCATGTTTTCGATGAGAAAACTGAGATCTGGAAAGATTAATAAATGACTTGCAATAAATCCCTCAGCTTTTAAAACCTTAATTTCTTTTTCTTCCTCTTGTTTCAGAGAGGATTTAATTTAGTTCAGTCACTCAGCTGGTTAGTGGTACCACTAACTAGAATTTGGGCTCCTGACCCCAATTCATCCATCTTCACACTAAATTCCACTTAAAAACATCTTTCACAATGAGTCTCTGTCTACACACCCAAACCAAAAACCAAACCCACTGCTGTTGAGTCGATTCCGACTCATAGTGACCCTACAGGACAGAGTAGAACTGCCCCCTAGAGTTTCCAAGGAGCACCTGGCGATTTGAACTGCCGACCTCTTGGTTAGCAGCTGTAGCACTTAACCACTACGCCACCAGGGTTTCCGTCTACACACCAACTGTCATAAAATCAGAGAATGGGAAAGCTATAAGGAGGTCACTTTTGTTGATGCTGTTCTTTTAATGGACAAGGAATCTGATACTCGGGAGGTTAAGGGAATCACTCAGGTCTACATGTCTAATGACTGGCAGATGCAGGCCTAAGATCCCCACTCCCTCTTTGCCCCACTCTTTCAGAATCTGGAACTTTCATCTATTAATCATGATTCCAGTCACCAAAAGGATCGGTGTAATTTTATCCTGATTCTTTTGAAACTCTCTTTTAATAAAGACAAATGAGAAATAAACAAGCTAATACTGAGAATTAAAAAAAAAAAAAAGTACAGTGTATCATTAAGTCCGTAGTGACTAAGCTTGAGCTCATTACAGGTAGCCCTCAACTTATGATGGGTTTTGACAATTCTATCATAAATTTGTTCTGATGAAACTCAAAGGCCTCATTTTTTTTAGTTTTCATTATTATTACTTTTTTCTATCAGTGTCTTTATAAATTCGACCTTTATTTGTCTTTGGGGGTTGGCAGGAGAATGATAATATCAGCAATTTTTTTGCTACAACATGTATTACTAAGGACAGTATTAAAAAAAGGACAGTCATAAGTACAGTTCTTTGTAACTTGAATACGTCTTAAGTAGGAGACTACCTGTATTTGATACCTTCGAACCTGTGGAAAGGAGCCTTGGTGGCACAGTGGTTAAGCATTTAATTGTTAACTGAAAAATCAGCAGTTCGAAACCACCAGCCGCTTCATGGGAGAAAGATGGGGCAGTTTGCTTCTGTAAAGATTCCAGCCTCGGAAACCCTATGGAGCAGTTTTACTCTGTCCTATAGGGTCACTCTGAGCTGGAATCGACTCAATGGCAACCGGTTTTCAGGTTAAACCAGTGAATCCAGTGAATGATAATTATCGTTTATCACAAAGACCCTGAAGTACTGCAAGATCCTGGTGATTACAGAATCTTCAGACATTGAACTATGGCCATCAAGGGGTCAAGGTTGTGCATTTTTATTTGTGATGGAAATTGGCAACCACAGGTGAAGTGTATGGTAACCCATTCATAGTTGAACCAGACTAATGAAAACAGCACATTGATTCTTAACCATCATTGATAATTAGGCATTTGTAGCACTTTTATATATTTTCAGTTTGCATCCTCCAATTCTATAATCACAGCTCTTTAATTAAATAGGGAGTCACCCAATGAAAGAGAAGAATGCTTGGGTGAGGTTTTGAGATGACTTTTGCTCTTGTTTTGTATTACTTTCTTTCCTATAGAAGTTGATACACAAATATACACTTTGGATCATCTAGTCTACCTTTAAAAAAAAAAAGCATTCATAGCAAGTAAATATTGCCGTATTTTCCATCTGTGTGGTGTTTTTAATTCAAGCAGGTGATAAACATCGACAATTCTTCACAGATCCCTGTGAGCTGGTAAAATCGACTCCACTTATTATTCAGATGGAGAAGGTGAGAACAGGGTGGAATGCGGTGATTAAAAACTTTCCTCCAGTCACATAGTTAGCAAGCAGTAATCAAGCACTCCTGTTACATCTTCCACTTTAACGGCAGATATAGCAGACCTGGGGAGGTTGTATTAAACTCTGATACCAAGGCTTACTAGGCTTATTTGCTATTGCTAATATTTATTATGCTGACTTTACATCTTGTTTCCTTGACATATATAAGCTCCCCATATGAAAATGATCTCCTGCTACTATTTGTATAAGAAATTAACCATGGGGCTTCTCATTGCTATTTATCTGTGTATTCTAGGGTCTTTGAAAGGTTGTAAATGGAATTTGTACTGTGAGTTGGTTATTAATAAGATAAGGAGAAGAAGCAAGTTTTTCCTTTTTATTAGAGCTCCAAACAGATACTGGGAATAGGGAAATCAGCTCACATAGGTAGACCAGATGTCCCACCTCTACACCCGGCCCCCCAGTAATACCTCGTGACAATTAAATGGATCACTTTAGGGCAGTTTGGATTTTCTAGGTAAAACATTCAAGAAATCATCATCCTTTACTTCAGTTTAACAGTTCGTTTTGTTAAGAGAACTATGGAATTTAAACCAGCTGTCGTCATCACCACCCCCCTTTTATGAAGCATAGTTAAGAGTTAGCAATGGTGTTTAGACACAAGAAGCAAAGCATTTCAAACTTCTTAAATACATCAATATTCTATATATATTTTTATTTTAATGCCTGGTGGAGTTTTATCATTCTCTCCTTGTCCAGGCTCTGCACTTCGATGTAAAAGAGGCCAGGGATCTATAGGAAAGTATTCTAGGTTTGCATGTAAATCAGGACTAGAAAGAGAAAGTTGAAATGGGAAAAATTGAGACTATGTGATTTCTCTTAAAGGAGTCCTGGTGCCACAATGGTTAACCACTCTGCTGCTAATCAAAGGGTTGTAATCTGCTCAGTGGGTCCACGGGAGAAAGACCTGGCGATCTGTTCCTGTAAAGATTACAGCCTAGAAAACCCTATGAGGCAGTTCTACTCTGTCACATAGGGTCGCTATATGTTGATATCAGCTTGATGGTACCTAATAACAACACTTTGTCTTTATTTTTCACTATAGCTGACTGATAGGTAAACCCAGAGGCAGAGTTTTAATCAGGGGTTATCACACCTTATGCTATTACATCTCCCACCATCTGAGAACACCAAAGTGTTTGACACCAGTTGAAATGGAATCCTCACACCATATTTTCAAACTGAATAGATGGCTTGAATTATCAGCCTCATTCGTTAGAGAAAGAAACAGAGACGTCCATGTGAATTGACCAATCCCTGAAATGTTTGTAGCATAACTAGTAACTGAAGGCCTAACTTCAAATTCTCTAAAAATTTGAATTCTGACAATTCCACAAACAGGCAAGGAGTTCCTTACCATGTGCCTTGCACCAGGCTGGCTAAAAATCATAGCTTGGGTAGGAAAAAAGGATAAGATGAAGTCAAGATTACTTTCCAGGCCACTAACTTTAGCTTTTAATCTTGTGACTATTTATAATGATATACTTTTCAGTGTATTGTGTTCTGTAGTTGGGGAAAAAGAAAGTGTAGAGAACAATGTGATACCCAATATATGCTCAGATACAGGAATGGAGTGAATAATTGGCAACCGAGTGATTTCAAATTGGAATGAGAGTTAAATCTATCTCTATGTAGTAGACATGAAACAAAAATTTGCCAAAGCTCCTGCACATTATTATAACTTCTAAGAGCCATTCTATTGATGGTATTGAGTCTTAATCATGGTCACATCATGGCCCCAGGCGCTGAGGGGATGCAGAAAGTAGAATCCAAGTGCCCACTCTACAGCAGCGATCACCATCAAGTGCTTCCATGGCATAAGCATTTACATACAGCAACACGCTCTGTTTTACCAATAACAAAAGGTCTTAAATACTTTTTTTTGCATCATTCAATATGTATATGATAGCCTTGGCTTATATAGCCTCTCACTTTCAGTAGAATCTAAAGAACTTTCCTATTTACTATTTCATTGCATCCTCCTAGTATCCTTGCGATTGAAGCAATGCAGTTGTTATCATGCCCATTTTATAGACAGCAAATGGAAGTTATTAAGAGACTAAGTGATTTGTTCAAAGTTAGGCAAAGAGCAAGGATGAGACCTCCATCTCTCGTCTACTTCATTACCTTTCTTTTCACCATACTGAACTGTCTGAAGAAGGGCAATTTGAGCTTCCTACTGAAAAATTGCAAGGCACTTGGTAATTTTTTCTTTATTCAGTAAAACTTTTTCTTATTAAAACATTTTTAATTTGATACCACCACAAAGAAGAAAATAAAAATACATCTCATCCCACTTACCCAGTTCCTCTTTCTAGATAATCTTCTATGTTCTTATAAAGTTTTTAAAATAAGACCATATCTCATAAACTGCTTTGTATCCAATAAATGTAGACTGACTACCATACTAACTGCATAAAGAACTATAAAAGAATTTTTCTCCTTCCTTATGGCACGTAGTCTCTGGCTTCTATCCTTTATTACGTTTCTTGTTTTCTGAACTAGGTTTCACTCTTGGAGCCTAGAATCCGTATCTGATTCACTTTTATTTTTAATCTCTTAATAGTGTGTGCCAAATAGAGTACGTGCTCAATAAGCATTTATTGAATGAAGGAATGATTACCTTCATGGAGGAAAATAAAACACTGAACACATCAGTGACAGTAGATTCTCTGCTCCTCACTTGATCTCCCTCCCCTTTTACTTTGAGCTCCCTGATGTCTGTGGCTGGAACTTTTATATTTCTAGTAGCATAGCTGGTATGCTAATTGGAAGTCTAACTTCACATTCTGGGTCTCCTGTATTTCTAGAGCCTCCCTCAGTGGCTACGTGGTTCCACGTAAATCAGCTATTAAGTTTATTTTGACTCATGACAACCTTACGTGTGCCAGAGTAGAACTGTGCTCCATAAGGTTTTCAATATGCTGATTTTTCAGAAGTAGATTGTCAGGCCTTTCTTTCAAAGTGCTTCTGGGTGGGGTTGAATCTTCAACCTTTCGGTTAACAGCTGCTTGCACCACCCAGGGACTCCTGGTTCCACGTGGGTACTCCATAAATGTTTTTGGATGAAAGAAGCAAGAAAGGGAGGGACAGGGAGAAAAAGTAGCTAATAAAAATTCATTAACTGTTGTTGCATGCTGTCTAAGGGCCAGGAACTGCTTTATCCATATCACACTGTCTATTCCCATTAACAAGGAGTCCTGGTGGTGCAATGGTTAAGCAATTAGCTGCTAACCCAAAGGTTGGTGGTTCAAAACCACCCAGCAACTCTGTGAGAGGAAAGACCTGGTGATTTGCCCCCATAAAGCTTACATCCTAGAAAATCTTATGGGACAGTTCTGTTCTGTCACATAAGGTTCCTATGAGGTAAAGTCAACTTGATGACACCTAACAACAACATTCTCATCAACAAACCTGTGAGGTAGATCCAATCAGTTAACAAAATCGAAGCACAAAGAGGTTAAATAATTTGTCCACGGTCACGCAGTTGGTAAGTGGAAGAGACAGGATTCAAACGCAGTGTTCTTCGTCACGAAGTTAAACTGCCTTTTGATGTAGCCACATTGAGTTTGAGTATCGCATAGAAAAAACGAAAGAAATGATAGTTACTAGCGGAGCATCAGTGACAGCAACATATTATAGTGAGAAAGCACTGGAGAAAGATTCAAAAAATCCTGTATCCTAATAACGCTTTCTCTTTGTTCATTTAACCTATCTAATGTCTCTGGAGGAAACCCTCGTGGCGTAGTGGTTAAGTGCTACAGCTGTTAACCAAAAGGTCAGCAGTTCGAATTGGCCAGGCGCTCCTTGGAAACCCTACGGAGCAGTTCTACACTGTCCTGTAGGGTTGCTATGAGTCGGAATCGACTTGACTGCAGTGGGTTGGGTTTGGTTTGGTTTAATGTCTCTGAACTCACTCTTCTAATCTGCTAACCCAAGCCAAACTCATTTCTATGGAGTTGATTCCAACTCAGTAGAACTGCCCCATAGGGTTTCCAAGGAGCAGCTGGTGGATTCAAACTCCCGCCCTTTTTTGGTTAATAGCCGTAGCTTTTTAACCACTGCGCCACCAGGGCTCCTCTCCCTTGCTTGCTTAAAAACAAAACCAACCGCGTTGCTGTCGAGACGATTGTGACTCATAGTGACCCTACAGGGACAGAGTAGAACTGCTACATACAGTTTCCAAAGAGCGGCTGAAGGATTCGAACTGCTGACCTTCTGGTCAGCAGCCTCCTCTTTAACTACTGCACCATCAGGGTTCAATCTGAACTGAATAAATTATAAAGTACTAAGAGGATGTAAGCTAGTTGTTTTGATAGCTCTTATACACAGCACATCAATTTTGTCTGTTTTTCTAAACAAATTTTCACGGAACATATAACTAAATTTGTTCTATGACTAGAAGCACCAAAATGGGTATTATTAGACTCTGTATAGGGTCGCTATGAATCGGAATGGACTCGACGGCAGTGGGTTTTTTTTTTAATAGATTCTTTACAAAGGAATTTGTGATGAAATGTAAAAATTTTTTAATGTTACCTACCATAGACTTAAAAAAAAATTTCTTTTGACGGAACATGGATGGGGGCTCAGTTTAATATCTGGCATGTTTGGCATCAGTCAACTACCTACCAATACAATGGGGGAGGGGGCGGGGGGTAAATATATAATCAGAGGAAAGAGCTCCACCTACTGACGGGCAGTGTCACCTCCTACCACACCCTTGGAAGTCCTAACAAGGCAGTCTGTTCGCTTTGGAAAATAATGTTAAGAACCTCGTTAGTCCACCACTGCCACATACACGCACATACACGCACACCTTACCATTGATTTTTTATTACTTACCAGGCAATTGAAAATTATTTCCATTTAACCTAATAACAACCCTAGTAGTAGTGGTTGACAGCAGACCCTGAATACAGGCCACCTACGCTCAGAGTCTGACCTGCCCTTTTTGAGTTGTGCAGCCTTGAGGAATTTACTCAATCCTTCTGGGCCTCTATTTCCCCCTCTGTAAAACAGAGTTTACTATAACTTCTACCTCACATCACTGTCATGAGGATTAAACGAATTAATGTTTATAAAGACCTTAGAGTAAGACCTGGTGTATGAAAAGTATTTGAAAGATAGATTTAAAAAAGGAAAAGAGTAGATGAGGAAGTTGAAACTTCTAGAAGTTTGCTGCAAAGCTCTTAAGGTGGTAAAGCGAGGAGTTGCACACAGTGCCAGACCCCCAAGGCCCACGAACTTAAGTACTAAACTGTCCAGTTTCTTAATAAACAGGGCAGCAATGGTTCAGTGGTAGAATTCTCGCCTTCCATGCAGGAGACCTGGGTTCAAGTTCTGGGCAATGTACCCATGCACAGCCACCACCTGTGTGTCTTGCTCTGGTGCTGAACAGGTTTCGGTGAAGTTTCCAGCCTAAGACACACTAGGGAAAAAAGCCTGGCAATCTACTTCCAAAAATCAGCCAATGGATCGCAATGGGTTGACATAAACTGATCCTGAGGATGGCACAGAACCGGGTGGTATTTCATTCAGTTGTACATTAGGTGGTCATGAGGGCCAACGCTACAGTGGCTAAGAACAATAACACCCTGAAAAAATACAACATAAAGGAACCAAGGAAGATGTGTGCTTGAGCTCTTATTTACTGGGGTGATGATTTGCTATTTGTATTAAATCAAACTTAATCTTTTCCATCCTTTTCACTCTTATCTCAGATTCCTAGTCATTGCCTCTCAACCTCAACCCCTTAGCATCAGCCAATTGTTGGTTCAGATTTTTCATTAAAAAAAAAAAAAAGTGAGCTCCCCAGGTTATGATGATCTTGGAGCACTTCTCTTGTTTTGCTTCTAATTTTATGGTCTTTCCTAAGCACCTTACTACTTACTGCTTGTAAATTTCTCATTTCCAGGTTCTGTCTTAACCCTATTGTTAAAATCACTATTCAACTCACAATAGAAAGGAATGCTGTAGTAGAGATAATCTGTTTGCTATGTTGAAGCTGCTCATGGGAATATATGTGATCCAGAGAGATTATAAAGAAAAGACATGGTGTTTAACATAGAATGAATTGGCCATAACTGCTGAGGCAACGTCTTCGGACTCATTTGAAGAATTTGGAATTTGGGCTGAAGGGCGGGATAAAGCACTACTTTGGTTTGGCTGATAATTTCTATCTGAGAAAAGCAAATAAGGCAATGGCAATGTGAAAATGTTAGAGGAAAGCTCTGAGCATCAACAATCACCACAGACAGAAGATGGATAAGAGACAAAGCCACAGGCAGGCCCGCAGCGTATGGCTTCTTTTCCCTTAAAGTCAACATAATACAAGAGGTAGTCACAACAAAATAACATGTGAGATGGAATAAATATTTATTTGGGAAAATGACTGGAGATTTACTAGACTGTTTAAGTGTACTTGGCTCTATATTCTGTGGGACTTAATTTGTTAAGCACTCAATAAGAAATGAAGATAATTAAAACGTTGAGAAATAGAATAGGTGAAGAAAAGTTGAAGGACTGTGGGGAATTTAATCTAGGGGAAAAAAAGCAATTAGGAACAACAAGTGCTTTCAAGTCTATGGAAAGCTATTTATTAAAGAACCAAGTATTTGTTCTCTATTTCCTTAAAGACCAGAAATAGAAATGGGCTTATGTTGCTCCAGGAAAGCTTATATTTACACACAAGGAAGAACTTGTTGATTAAACTCTAGAACTCGCTAGGAGGGAAATTGTGGATCTTTAGGAAATCTTTAAGAACTGAAGAAGTAAGCCCTAGGTAATCCGTTGTGGTGTTGGGTTGAAACAGAAGGCTTAACTGGAATTTCTTTAGGTCTCATCTACTTAAACGCCATGATTGCATAAATAAGAGTTTGTCCACAAAGCAGGAAGAGAAACAGACAGAATGATCAGGCATGGACCATTTAACAATGCAGTTGCCATTCTTGTGTAAAGATTTTGGATATCTCTGCTTTGAATCAGAGTTACAATGTCATAGCCAAAACCTTGTGAACACAATAGAAGGTCCTTGTCAGGGTTTCACTTTTTTTTTTTCAGCCTTTCTGGTAGGGTCAACTTGAGTAGCAGGGGACATGCTCATCACTTTGCATTTGTGTGGAAATTTGTGGCTATTTTGCGTGTGTATTTCTAAAGAAAATTCATGCTATAACAAATACAGTATATTGAACGAATTTGTCTGAAATGGATACAAGTCAGTTACTTTTTGATAGTTTTCTGATGGATCTTAAACTGGAATCAAAAGCTGATGTCAGTAGCTGGGGGTGATGGTGATGTGTTTCCCCAAGATTTTTTAAATAAAGCTGCCCTTATTTATTTATTTTTTTAACTTTCTCTAAAGTTAAAATCAGAAAGTTCTTACACTATTGATGTGATTTTTCATTTATATATAGTGAATGAAGAGTTTGGGACCAATTGACACTTCTATCAAGATAAACACGGAAACTTGGGTGGAGTAGTGGTTAAGTGCTACAGCTGCTAACCAGGTGCTCCTTGTAAACCCTGTGGAGCAGTTCTACTCTGTCCTATAGGGTCACTATGAGTCGGAATTGACTCAACGGCACTGGATTTGGTTTTTGGTTGTTTGTCAAGGTAAACTGAGGTGGAGTGTTGGGAAGGAGGACTGGAATGTGATTTTAACTTTAAAACTCGGTAAGCAGGAACTTAAACATTTGTCTCCTCTCTTAGAGAAGGACGCTGTGAATATAACAAAGTCCATCAACTATGCAGGCTTAGAAAAAGCCGAGTCACAGAAGCCAAAATTATTGGGGAGACTTGACAAGACTCCTCTATTGGCTGAGTGTCTCATGCTCCTTAAGATCAACTCAGCCCTCGTGTTCTGAGCAGGGCTTCAAACCGGTTCGAACCACTTCAGTCATGGCCAATGAAGTGAAACTGAAACAGACCCGAATTTTTATAATTTGGGTGATCTGGAAGAGTAACAGGATTGGAAAATGACAGGTTGAAGCCCGGGAACGGGAGACTCAGAAGAGGCATGATGAGCCCTTTCAGGAGCCTGATATGTGAGACTGGATTATTGTCAGAACTGTGGACAGCAATGCACGTTCAAAGAAGCGCGGTCAGCTGCCATCTTTGAGCTGGGCGCTACTGTTTCTGTCTCTGCTCAAAATCTGATGGGCAAGAGATTTGGTTGCTATGCAACATGTATGCTGCCCTTGTTTTCTAAGAGGGAGATTAAGTTTCTAGTAGGGCTTTGACCCATAAATTTGCCTGCTCTGGTTACTGTTCTAGTGACCCAAATTCTAAAAATTTGGGTCTTTTCTGCTGTCACTTCCTTGGCCATGAATGAACTGGGAAAAGCCAGTTCAAAGCCCTGGTTCTGAGTCCACCCGTGCTCACCAAGCAACCTTCAGGTGACTTGGCTTCCATTTAGCTTGCTGAATGGAAGAAGCTCAATCATTCCAAAGTTCATGATAGCTGAATTTCTCATTGTAAAGGATGTATAGATCAGGCCCTATGAGCTTGGTTAACGTACATCTATCAGGAATGATTGCTGATAATAGGAGTCTGAATGTATAGGTTTCATATCCTGGTATATTCACAAATTTATTGCAGTTTGTCTGAGCAGGCAGCCTCTCTTCCTCCCTCTCTCTCTGCATGTCTTATCACTTGTCTTCCTTAAGTTGAAACAAGTATGTGATTTAAAAATGTTTTCATTCAAGTTGCCATTGTTCTCCAGCTCATAGAGAGGAGAGCTCCTTCACTAGTCCTAGTGGGTGGAGGTGAGGAGACTAGGTCAAGCCATGGAGGAAAAAAAGTATAGAGAGGCTCTTTGGTTGCTTAGCTAGTTAGGATAATTCTCATGCCAGAATGGTGGGATTGATGACTCAGAAGCTCAGCAGCCACAATTATCAGACACTTGGTACTTCAGTCATTTTGAAATGGAACAATTCCAGCATTCATTTGAACACATATTAGCAGTTTCCTGCATGCCTTCCAATGCCTACTCCCCCAGTGGAATGGCCTTGTCCAAATTACTGGGAAGTCTCTGGTGCCATACATCATAAAACTGTATAGATGTGCGTATGTTGGTTTTAGGTGGTGATGAATTTCCTGACTCTTACAACAGCACTCTAGTGAATCTCACTACACACTACCTCTGGTTGTGACATTATCAGGTTTCATCAGCTAAACAGGCTTTGGCTGGGTCAGTTTGTGAATGGCAGCTGTCCAAGGAAAACCAGGTGCTACAGGAAGTGGAATTGATGATTCAGTCAGGTGCATTCTTTCTTATGATTCAGGCTGACCCACTAACTAATCATTGTGAGTGGGCACTCTGCTTGAAGGGGTGATTGTGAATAAGATATATAGTAAAGGTCTTAATCACTCTTGCTGACTGAAGAGTTTTCGAGGAGATAGTGCTATCTAATGGAGGAACTGACTAAATTTTGGTAATAAAAGTTACTGGTAACACCACCATTTTAAGTATGCTATTTGCTGTACTTCCCATCTTCACTCAATCTTGCAATGTGGAATATGTGATAAAGTACCCGTGGCATTTTGCTTTAGAACTAGGTTTATATTTGCCAGTGAGTGTCTTTATTCTTTTTTTTTTGTTTGTTTTTTAAAATCTTTGTCTTTAAAGCAGCATATATAAATAACTTGTTTATATCACTTATGTGTTTATGCTTTGCCTGCAGGATTTAAAAAGTACTGCAAAATTGAAACAACAAATTAATAAATGTAAAAACGGAGGCAGAAAAAAAATGTGGCTAAGGAAGCAAGCAGGACCAGGACTGAATGTGGTTAAGTATCTCTATCATATATTATAGCTAACCCATCAATCACAATTATAAGGAACCATCCTTGCCTAATTCAGAGAAGAAAGCCGCATCATGATTAAGTTCTTGCTCTTTGCCATGAGACACAGCTCTGGATTCGTATCTCAACTCTGCCATTGACTAACTATGTTACTTTGGGCAGAGGACTTAATGTCTATAGTGTGAAATGGAGATAAGAATAGTAACTACCTCAAAGAGTTATTGATGAGTATTAAAGGAAATCCAGCTTAAAAAAAAAAAAATCAGTTGTCGAGACAATTCTGACTCATGTTGACTCCACTTGTGTCATGGTAGAACTATGCTCCATATATATATATTTTTTTAAGTAGCCTATTCATTTACTCTTTTTAAAATTTTATTGTGTTTTTGGTGAACATTTATACAGCAAATTAGGTCCACATATAACAATTTCTATTTTTTCATACATATTGTTCAGTGACATTTGTTACATTTTTATAATGTGTCAACGTTCTCTTTATTTCCATTGGGGTTGTTGCATTTCCATTAATCTAGCTTCCCTGCCCCTTCCTCCCTTTCTCATCTTTGTTTTAGGGTAAATGTTGACCATTTGGTCTCATATAGATTTTTTTTTAAAGAGCTTAGTACTCACTAGTGGTATCGTTTATTTTATGATCCAGCCTGTTATTTACTTGAAAGACTCCATAGTGTTTTTAATGGCTGTTTTTTGGGGGGGGGGCGGGGGGATAGAGGGATGCAGATCGTCAGGCTTTCTTCTGAGGCACCTCTGGACTTGAACTTCCAACCTCCAACCTTTTGGTTAGCAGCCAAGCATGTTAACCATCCAAGGACTCCATTAAAAAGGATATAGCCCGTGTGAAATATTTAGCATGTTTAGCACGATGTACATAGTAAGTCTTATCAATGGTAATTATTTTTTATTATGATAATTATTATATTAATTCTTGTGAATTTATGATTGGATGGAAGAGGCCCAGTGCCTTTTGAAAACGTGTCCTTTCGAAGATTGGAGAAGGCATGAGTCCAGCAGACCTTAAAGTTTATGACGCTATTCATGCCCGTTTCTTCCCACACCAGAGAGTAGGATCCTTCAGTGATGTCCTGATCTGGCTGCAGGACTATAACCCAGGTTTCTGCTATCCTACAGACCTCCCTTGCCCTCACAACTTTCAACCTTTCAAGAGCTATATCTCTGTCTCTTGCTGTTGATGGCCAATACAGGAATCAGGAAATAATGGACGCACTCATTATTAGGAGCTGTGTAAGTCTGTGGGGAAGTTTCCCAGTATGTCTTCATCTGAGGTGATGAGGAGATCTACTTGTCTTGGCTGCCCCTTGTTGCTCATAGCCTGGAGAAAACATTTTCTTCCCAGGGCTTTGGCAGAGACCATGTACAACCTACAGGGATCCTCGCTTAATCCCTTGGCCTATTCTTCCTTGTGAGGAGCTGTCCCTGATTCACTGCCACAGGCACAGCCACCTACTTACTTGGAGAGAAACTTTGATCCTACAATGTCAGAGTCATTTTAATGAAGCTGAAGCTGCCCTGGCATGATCCTTGCTCACTGTGTATTTGGGGAAATAAAACTCTGCCAAGGAAGGTACAACCAAGGAGGCCAGAGGCTGGCTGTGGGAAATATTTCTAAAAATATTTTATGACATTAGAAAAAAAAAATTAAAGTCTAGTTCTCAGTACTGTTTGTTTCTCAAGAGTATCTCCTATAAGAAAAAACAAAAAACTATCCTTCAAAAGCATCTTTTCAGGTACTTCATATTTTCCTTCTAATAATATACTGATGAAAGTTGATATATAATTCAGGTAAACTCAAAGCCAGTAGAACTTTCCATCTGAAAAATAGATCTTTTGTATTTTGAGTGACATGCTTAATGTTCACATTCTAGAAATGAGTTGGCCAAGCAGTCCTTCATATTTTCCAGTATCCTTTGTGAGCCTTTGCCCTTATTAGGTATACAATTAAGTTGTTGTTAGCTGCTATCAAGTCAGCCCCCAACTAACAGTGGCCCCATGCACAATGACATCAAACTCTGCCCAATTTTGTACCATCCCCGTAATTGGTTGTAGATTAGACCACTTGATACACAGAGTTTTAATTGGCTGATTTTTGGAAGAAGATCGCTAGCCCTTTCTTCCTGCTCCATCTTACTCTGAAAGTTCCACTGGAACCTATTCAGCATCATAGCAACACACCAGGCTCCACTGACAGGTGGTGGCTGCTCACGAGGTGCAGTGACTGGGAATCGAACCCTGCACAGAAGGTAAGGATTCTACTATGGAACCACCACTGCCCCCTGTTCAATTAGGTAGAGGAGTTGAATTGCCCCAAATATTTCTAACTGAATTTATTTGCTCTAGTAAATTCTTACCTGAGTAAATTTAGATCCTAGATTTCAAACTCCGAACTTGTTCTGTTCTCAAATTATTGAATATGATTACTTTGGTGGGCTTTGGAGGCAAGCTGGGCTCATAAACTGGCTCAATCACTGGCTAGTTGTTTAATGTTAGGCAGATCACCTCACCTTTTTCATCCTAAATATTCTCATCTGTAAACTGAGTATTAAATATCAGGGTTGTGACGATTAATACGTGTAGCACACAGCCTAGTACATACTGAACATTCACAACATGTGAGCTACTATTGTTATCATTACAGTCATCATCATTTCAAGGTTTAATGTTAACCTCAAAAGTGATTGACTCAAAGCATATGAGTGTATAATTTACAACATAAAAAATTCAAGTGGCACATAACCTTAGGAAATGTCCAAATTCATTAGAATTCAGATGAATGCAAGTTAAACATTGACAGATAATTCCTATCCATACAATTGGAAAAGTCTATTGAAAATGATAATATTCTACTTTGGCAATGGTACAGTAAAACGGACAGGTGCTCTCAGATCTAAGAAAGAGGTTGTAAGTTGGCATAACCTTTTGGGAAAGCAATTTAATAAATATCGAGAGCTTAAAAAGTTTCATATTCTTTGACCCTAGGATCACATGTCCCTTAAGGAGACAGTCAGTGAGACTGTCAAAGACTTTTATTAAAACATTAAGTATAATAATGATAAAGGGTGAAACTAATATGTGAAAATAGATGAAGGGTAAAATATATCAATGGAACATTATGAAGTTTGAAAAATACTATCCTTAAACAATTAAGGTTAGGAGAAAATACTCATATCACAAAGCTAAATAGGCTCTATGATCCCACTTTGTTATTAACATGTATATGATATAGGTGTGTCACTAATGCATGTCAAACTTGACATTCTTGTATTCAAATTTATGTTTATGCCCAACCGCCAATCCCCAAACCTGTTCCTTCTCTAGTCTTCTGCGTGTCAATAAATGGAAACTCTATCCTCCCAGTTATTTAGATCAATTATCTCAGGGTCACTCTTGACTTCTCATACCCAACAGCCAATCCAACAATAAGTCTATTCCCCATTTCTTCCAAACTTATTCTGGATCTGACCACTTTCCACCATGTCCAACTGCTTCTTCTCTAGCTCAAGCCTCCATCATCTCCTGCCTGGATCACGAGAAAGTCTCCTTACTGATGTCCTTGTGTCAGCCCTCTTTCTGCCCCTCTTTCTCCCCTCCACTCACTCTTTTCCCAGCACATAGCCAGGGTGAGCCTTTTAAAATATGTCAGGTCATGTCATTCCTCTGCTGGGAACCCTCCCAAACTAAAGTCAGATCTACATATTGACTCAAGGGCCTGCCCGATGGACACTTCTACTCTTTCTCTCTCTGATCTCATTTCTCACCACTCTTCTCCTCAAATATTCAGCTTCAGTCACATGGGCTTCCTTGTGTTTCTGGTTCTACAAACGCATTCTCTTTCTACCTGCTCTCACCTCTACCTGGAATGTCCAGCATGGCTGGTACGTACCATCACTTCCTTTGGGGTTAAAAAAAAAATTTGCTGTTGAGTCGACTACAATTCATGGTGACCTCATGTGTGTCAGAGTAGAACTGCGCTACATAGGGTTTTCAATGACTGATGTTTTGGAAGTAGATTGCCAGGCTGTTCTTCTGAGGTGCCTCTGAGTGGACTCAAACCTCCAACTTTCTGGTTAGCAGTTGAACACGTTAACTGTTTGTACCACACAGGGACTCCTTTTTTTGTGGTGAGTGTATATATATATATATATATATATATATATATATGTGCCATTTCAACATTTTTTATATGTACAATTCAGTGGCAATAGTTACTGTTGCTTAGATGACTTTTTATTTAAAGTAGCAACCAGTAAACCAGCTGCCATGGAGTTGACTCAGACTTGGGGCCACCGTATATGTGTCAGAATAGAACTGCGCTCCATAGGGTCTTCAGACGGCTGATTTTTCAAAAGTAGATTGCGAGGCCCTTTTGCTGAGGCATCTCTGAGTGGACTCAACCCTCCAAACTTTTGGTTATTGGTCAAGCGTGTTAATACTACTTACCACCCAAAGGCTTATTTATATTTTACTTGTTTACGCTCCCCAGTAGAATATAAACTCTCTGAGAGCTGGAGGCTTTGTTTGTTTGTTCTGCTCCTTGTTGGATCTTCATTATGGAACAGCGTCTGGCTTATATTGGACACTCAGTAAGTATTTAGTGAATGAAGTAAATGAATGTGTCTGTAAATAAATTTGATGTTTTTATTTTCTTGTTTATACCCCTCTATGCTTAACAAGGAGTTCTGGTGGTTCAGTGGTCAAGAGCTTGGTTGCTAACCAAAAAGGTTGGCAGTTCAAATCCACCAGCCGCTCCATGGAAATTCTATGGGGCAGTTCTACTCTGTCCTAATGGTTTGCTATAAATCAGAATTGACTCGATGGCAATGGGATTGGTTTGGTTTTTTTGATACTTAACAAATTTTTTATAATGAGATTTTTTTCCCACCTTTATTATCAGAAAAAAAAAACTGATAAAACTTCACAGTAAATGTTATTTTTATTATTATTCTTTTATCTTGAAAATTGTTGGTATTAAAAGGCTAATTGAATACATGAATCTCCCAGCGTTTTCTGTATTTTCTCTTGAATAGCTCACTATGAAGTTCAAGTCAGCTCAGTAAGGATAAAGTTTCTTGTGTTTTTTAAACTCTTTTACTTCTTTTTGGAGCCCTAGTGGCACAGTGGTTAAGAGCTCAGCTGTGAATCGAAAGGTCGGCAGTATGAAACCACCAGGTGCTCCTTGGAAATCCCACAGGCAGTTCTTCTCTATAGAGTCTCTGTGAGTAGGAATCGACTAGATGGCAGCAGGTTTTTTATTTTTACATGGCATTATGGAAAAGACTATATTTTTCCGTGCTTTCTAAGGCCAAATCAGTATTAGACTGGCAGGTTAGCTTCTTGCCTATCCTTCCAACTTATTACTACAACAACCATTACTACAATTATTTTGTCATTTGTGACCTTTAAATTAATATTTTCCATCTCCAGTTTCTTTCAATGCAACAAGTTCTAATTTAAAGTTAGTGTATCTGTGCACACTGAAGGACACTGATATGTACAGGGCATCCCGGAGTCTGGGAAACTGGCCACGTCATTTTATACTTTATCGTTTGATTCTCGGAACAACCCTCTTGAACAATTTTATTTTCCCAGACGGCCATGAAGAAACTGAGGGTCTGAGAGCTTATGAAACTTGCGGAAGTGCACACGACTAGCTGAGGGGCAGAGAGGCGACCTGTCTAGTTTCAAAGCCCACACTCTTTCCACTTTTCATAATACTCTATGGTCGCCTCCCAGCTCTGCTATTTATTTACTTATATACTCCCTCTTTTCAGGAAGAATTTGAAGGAGATGACACTACTTTTATGGTTACTAAGCTCTGTCTTCTGCCTCCATACTGCTTAAGCCCTGGAGTGCTGGGGAGGAGGCATGGACATGAGGTGGATTGTGGAGGAAACTCACCCCATTACTGTAATCCATCCTCTTAAGAGCAACCACTAGGGGTGATGGATTTGCAATGGAATCTGGGATGTCCCTGGCAGGGGTAGTGTTGCGGGTGTTTGCTATAGGGTAATCCCATACTTAAATTGGTGACTTTAGTTTGGTAACTACTATAACCACAATGTGTTCTTTCATCTAGAGCTTGCATTAGTCCTTTGGTGATTATTTTCTTTGGCAGATTATTATTTCTTTTGAATTTTTTGAAAAATGTTTAGCATATACTTAGTCAACCTTCTTTGTGGAGAAGCACACCAGTAATTTTTAAGAAGGAAAGGAAGTAGCACTTTAAATATCTAATCTGGTTTAATCTTCACAATACCTCTGTGAGATACCATCTTTTTTTTTTTTTTTTTAACAGATGAAGAAATTTGGTCAGACAAAAAGTGAGTAATTTACACAGTAGGGTTTAAACATAATTCTGCATGACTCTAAAGTCTGTTTTCTTTCCACCTTGATGCACATTCATTTTGCTTCTGCAGATATGAATATTGAGGAAGATTGGATCATAGTTCTGATATCCATGATCTTTGAAGAAAAAAGAAGACCACATAGAATAGTTTTAGAATCTGACACTGCTGAGGAGAATGACAATGTCCCAATCAAGTAGAGGAACGTAGCCTGGTTTACTGGGTTTCAAGAGTCACTGAACATTGGCATCTATACGTGACTTACTTTTTGATTTGAAATATGTCTCTACATGTTTGTTTGCAATATTGAAATGGCAATATCCCTCAACAAAAGTCACATTACCAAGCCACTTTGATGTATAAACATCTGTCTCAGAGAGCTTAAATATTTACTTGTCTGGGGATAACGTGGGGTTTAACAAAACAGCTTTCTTAGTTCCTTTTCTGATTTTGACAGATAAAATTCTATTGCTACACTTATACTGAGGTCATATATTATTAACGATATCTCACTTATCTAGAATGCGATCTGCTAAAAGTTGCTTGCACTGGGGAAGAATCAAGTTCATCTCTGATGGTATTTGAGGGGCAGTAGAGAAGTAAACTAGTTCCACTAGTGTCGGGAAACGGTGAGTCATCTCAACTCTCATGCTCTCTGCCTCTGAATGAAGAAGGGCAATGTTCACATAGAAATATGTATAATTTGTCATGTGAAGAACAGACTGATCTTGTTCTAATGTTTTTGCAGAACTGCAGTTACCCTTGTACTTAGAGAAATTTTCAGATATTAATAAAATGAGGTTCAGCCGTAAGGAATGTGACTAATACATCTGAGATGAGTGACTCAAAATGCTAGAACGTGGAGATGCTTAAAGTTTTAGCATTTGAACAGTTTTGAATTACTTGAGGGGGGGAAAAATCATAATAACTCATTGTTTTCACATTTAAAACGTAAGAAAATTTCTTTATTTTACGTATTAGAAGGAAAATCAATCATCAGACAGAAATAGACTGAAAATTCTCTACTTAAAGGGTGTCCTAGTATCATTATCTTGTGGAAAAGGACAGATACTTGATGTAATTATTTGTATATTGACCATAATGCATAATTTTAATCCCATGATTCTTTCCCAAGGTAATTTTCTGATGTCCACTTTTTTCTGAGTGTTTAGTGCCACTCCCAGGCATGTGACTGCATGACTAATCTGCAGGCCTGTGGGGACAAGCGCACGTACAACTGCCTGCGCAGATAAGAGCCAGCCCTTCCAAGATGGCTGAGTTGGGCTGAGCATTGAAAATGGACAATGTTTTGTGTTTCATGAACTTTGCCAAAATGCAAATTGTCAAATTGTCCAAGTAAGTTTTTTCACTCAGAACCATAGTTTTGGAGATGAAAGAGCTATGTAACTATAGTCGAATTCCTTATTATATAAAGGAGTGAATGGAAGGTTTTCTTATAGAAAAAAAAAAAATCTATCCTTTCATAATTATATACTCAAGAGATCGTCTACTGTCCTACCACAATGTGGTTATTTTTTGTTCTCCATTGCAGTGGTTCAAGCAACTGACTGCTAACTTAGAAGTTGGTGGTTCAAAACCACCAGCAGCTGTGCAGGAGAAAGATGTGGCAGTCTGCTTCTTTAGAGATTTATAGCCTATGGGGTTGCTATGAGTCAGAATTGACTTGATGGCGTGTGTTTATTATATTCTCAGCAGTTATTGCCTGGCAGATAGTAGTTCCTAACTAAATTTTTGTTAAGTGACTGAATGGATGAGTGAGTGGTAGACTGAGCCTCAGAGAGATTGTGCAAGCACACACCAGAAACAGAAACCCAGGTGTTTGGGGGTTTTCTGTTTTATAGTCCCAGTACTTTCTCTTTTAAGAAAAGTTTAAACAACTCCTTGTTCCTTTTTAATCATTATATCTATTCCTGGAAATGCCACCTATTCTTAGCTGTTCTAGGCCTCTTTCTTCCCCTATTTTCACTTCGTCCCCAAAACTTGCTGAGTAACTGAAAAAAAAAAGTGGTTTCTTCCTCAACAACACTTTGTCCGAACATGCAGCAACTCATGAGTCATTTTTCACTTCTAAGACACAATATAGACTTCCATTGCTTGTATTTTCTATATTTACTGTCCTGATCTTTGATTTACTTAATATTAACACAATTGTCTGGACAGCCTTAGACCTTTAGTATATATTCTACTCTCAGTATTTGTCTAAGATCCGAAAACATTTTAGGGTTCTAAATTTGGTAGATATGAGATTCATTATTCCCAACAAAGTTCAAAATATTATATCTTCTTTTGTTGAATACTAGGTGTCATTCTAGAGAATGTCTGTCTTCCTGACTGTTTCTGTCATCTATCTATCTGTCTGCCTGCCTATCATCTATCTGTCTACTAACATCTATCTGTCTGCCTATCATCTATCTGCCTGCCTATCTATCTATCTATCATCTCTCTCTCTCTCTATCTATCTATCTATCCATCTATCATAATCTCTCTCTCTCTCTCTCTATCTATCCTCAAGTCCTTCTAACTATTTTGTGGGGTAGGAGATGTTGTCCCTATTTTTTTCTTAGATGAGCAAATCGAAACTCCAAAAAGGGAACTGACTTTTAGAAAGTGCTAGAGTCAGAATTCAAATTAAGATCTATCTGATGTTTCAGATCAAGTTCTTTCCACCACATTGCTAACTCACCTCTTCCCAACCATCAAAGAAAGACATGGGAGTCTGCGTCTGTAAAGATTTACTGCCTTGTAAACCCTATGGGGTGGTTCTACTCTGTCTTATCAGGTCACTATAAAGTCAGAATCAACTTGATGGTGATGGACTTGGTTTTTTGGTTTTCTTCACATTCCATAGTCATGTAGGCCATTTAAAGTCACCAGAGCCATGAAAAACTGACCACTGTGTACCTAACAGGGCAGAAAACGTCTGCTTCGCTACCCATCACGGGCCTGTAGATCTTGGGAAGGCACAGAGAACGTGAGGAAACAAGGGTGTAGAAGGCTATTCTCTTCCTACATTTCTCAGACCAATTATGTTGTTGTTGTTAGGTGCTGTCCAGTTGGTTCCAACTCACAGCAACCCTATGTACAACCGAACGAAACGCTACCTGGTCCTGCACCATCCTCACAATCTTTGCTATGTTTGAGGCCATTGTTGTAGCCACTGTGTCAATCCATCCCATTGAGGGTCTTCTGCTTTTTCACTGACCCTCTATTGTAGCAAGCGTGTTGTACTTCTCCAGGGACTGGTTCCCCCTAATAACATGTCCAAAGTATGTGAGCTGAAGTCTTGCCATCTTTGCTTCTAAGGAGAATTCTGCCTGTACTTCTTCCAAGACAGATTTGCTTGTTCTCCTGACAGTCCATAGTGTATTCAATATTCTTTGTCAACACCACAATTCAAAGGCATGGATCCGTCTTCCTTATTCATTGTGCATGCATATAGCTTGGGTCAGGCACACCTTAGTCCTCAAACTGACATCTTTGCTTTCACCCCTTTAAAGAGATCTTTTACAGCAGATATGCCCAGTGCAATGCATTGTTTGAGTTCTTGACTACTGCTTCCATGGGCATTGATTGTGGAGCCAAGTAAAATGAAATCCTTCAAAACTTCAATCTTTTCTCTATTTATCATGATGTTGCTTATTGGTCCAGTTGTGAGGATTTTTGTTTTTTTTATATTGAGTTTTAACCCATACTGAAGGCTGTGATCTTTGATCTTTGTCAGTAAGTGCTTTAAGTCCTCTTCACTTTCAGCAAGCAAGCTGAAATAGTGTCACCAAATGAGGAGGAAAGAGATATGACTTCTTTATATTTTTCAGAATGAAGGCTTATTAATCTCTCCTTCGTGTCTATGGAGACACTTCATTTTTTCTAATTCTAATTCTTTCATAATTTTGTTTGGAATACCACGTTGAGGTGTAGAAGTTGAATATAATTGGTAGTTATATCTTAAGAGATATTAATGTATTCTTTAACATTGCTGTTATAACAATATTCTCCCACTTCACCTTTTCCACAGTCATCGTCATGTTAGCTTCCTTCATAATGTTATTTTATTTTGTATTGATAGGCATTTGGTGCCAGTCTATTTTGTGGGGTTTACTCTAAAAGGTGTTGGGAGAACTTAGATATGCATATCTACACTTCTGTTCTCTTTCCAGAGGAAGAGAAAGACATATAACTCTTGCAAGCTAAACTGAGATCAACACTATAAATTCATTCATTCCATCAGTAAACATTTATTAAGCACTATTGTCTGTCACCACCCATCAGTCAGTTTGTTGTACTGTGGTGGCTTGTGTGCTGCTATGATGCTGGAAGCTATGCCACCAGTATTTCAAATACCAGTGTGGTCACCTATGGTGGACAGGTTTCAGTGGACTTTTCTGACTAAGACACACTAGGAAGAAAAGCCTAGCAATCTACTTCTGAAAATTAGCCCATGAGGGAACATGGTCTCAGGGAGCATTTAGCTCTATTGTCATAAAATAGTTTATAAAGAAAATGTTCTACATTCTACTTTGGCAAGTAACATCTGGGGTCTTAAAAGCCTATGAGCAGCCACCTAAGATACTCCACTGGTCTCACCCCTTTAGGAGCAGGGGAGAATGTAGAAAACTAAAGATACGAGGGAAAGATTAGTCCAAAGAGCTAATGGACCACAACTACCATGGCCTCCGCCAGACTGAGTCCAGTACAACTAGATAGTGCCTGGCTACCACCACTGACTGCTCTGACAGGGATCACAATGGAAGGTCCTGGACAGAGCTGGAGAAAAATGTAGAACAAAATTCTAACTCGCAAAGACCAGACTCACTGGCCTGACAGAGACTGGAGAAACCCCAGGAGTATGGCCCTTGGACACCCTTTTAGCTCAGTCATGAAGTCCCTCCTGAGGTTCACCCTTCATCCAAAGATTAGACAAGCCCCATAAAACAAAACAAGACTAAAGGGGCACAACAGCCCAGGAGCAAGGACTAGAAGGTAGAAGGGGACAGGAAAGCTGGTCATAGGGAACCCAAGGTCGAGAAGGAATAGTGTCGACATGTCATGGGGTTGTTAACCAATGTCAAAAAACAATACATGTACTAACCATTTAATGAGAAGCCAGTTGTTCTGTAAACCTTCACCTGAAGTACAATAAAAAAAGGAAAAGCCAAAAAAGAAGAAAAAAAAAATTAACCCACGAAAATCTTAAGGATCACAAGAGAGTATTGTCCTATGTGGTGCTAGAAGATGAGCCCCTTAGATTGAAAAGCATTCAAAATACACAGTGGCTGCAACAATGAACCTGAGCACATCATAGATCATGAAGATGGTGCAGGACCAGGCAATGTTTTGTTATGTTGTATAAATCCATGAGTTGGAGCTGACTCAATAGCGCTAATAACAATTGTGTGGAAATCAAAATATTACGGTAAAAGGTAGATAGTGATAAATAATTTAAATGATGTCAGATGAGGAAATTTAGAAGAGACAGAAATTACAAAAGAGAAGACATCATGGAAGGCTTCATGAAGGAGATGGCCTTTGAGCTGGCTCTTGATGGTTTGGGAAAGGAAAGTACCCTAAGTAGAAGGAAAAGTCTGTACAAACATGAGACGGGATCAGCTTATACAAGGGGAACAGCAAAGAGGCCAGTTTGAATGGAGGAAATTTAAAGAAAAAAATGGGGAATAAATCTAACTCGTTGCTGTTGAATCAATTCTGACTCATAGTGACCCTATATGACTAAAGAGGGTTAAATTCCTTCTGAAGACTGGGGCCATGTCTGACAAGATTGCTTCATGAAGTCTCAGTACATACTTGGGGTGATGCTCAAACCTTATATACTACAAGAATAAACCCACATGTCAGAAAAAATATATATGGAGGACTTGGTGGTAATAATGGTGGTAGAAATGAAGGTGGCAAGAGTGGTGGGTGTGATGACTGAGATGATAATGATTGTGGTGATCTGGTGATGGGGTGATGGAAGAGGAAGAAGGTGCTCAGCAGGAAAGGCAGGTCATTGGAAAGGGAATGGGAATCCCACATTTTTGCATTGTTACATTATTGGTGAAAGTCTATTCTACTTAAGGAATGCAATGTTGAAGACTGTATTAGGCACGTGGGAGATCACAGAATTGATAATTCAGTAGATTTAATATGGATTACATTGTGAAGAATGGGAATTCCAGAACACTTAACTGTGCTCATGCAGAGCCTATACGTAGACCAAGAGGCAGTAGTTTGAACAGAACAAAGGGATACTGAGTGGTTTAAAATCAGAAAAGGTGTGTGTCAGGGTTGCATCCTTTCACCATATTTACTCAATCTGTATGCTGAGCAAATAATCCAGGAAGCTGGACTATATGAAGAAGAACATGGCATCAATATAGGAGAAAGACTCATTAACAACCTGTGATACACAGATGATGAAATCTTGCTTGCTGCAAACAAAGAGGACTTGAAGAACTTACTGATGAAGGCCAAAGACCACAGTCTTCAGTATGGGTTACAGCTCAACATAAAGAAAACAAAAATCCTCACAGCTGGACCAGTATGCAACATCATGATAAATGGAGGAAAGACTGAAGTTTTAAAGTATTTCATTTTATTTAATTCCACAATCAATGCCCATGGAAGCAAAAGTCAAGAAATCAAAAGACTCATTGCATTGGGCAAATCTGCTGCAAGAGATCTCTTTAAAGTGCTAAACAGCAAAACATCACTTTAAGGACTAAGGTGCACCTGACCCAAGCTGTGGTATCTTCGATCACCTCATATGCTTGCAAAGGCTGGACAAATGAAATAAAGAAGACTGAAGAAGAATTGATGCCTTTGAATTATGGTGTTGGGAAAGAATATTGAATATACCATGGACTACCAGAAGAACAAACCTGTATTGGAAGAAGCATAGCCAGAATGCTCCTTAGAAACGAGGATGGTGAGACTTCACCTCACGTACTTTGGACATGTTATCAAGAGGGACCAGTCCCTGAAGAAGGATATTCTGTCTGGTCAAGTAGATGGTCAGTGAAAAAGAGTAAGACTCTCAACAAGATGGCTTGCCACGGTGGCCGCAACAATGGGCTCAAACATAGCAATGATTGTGAGGATGGTGCCGGGCAGTGTTTGTTCTATTGTAGGTGGGGTCACTATAAGTAGGAACCAACTTAAGGGCACCTAACAACAACAACAACAATAGTCAACTAAACTAATTACAGAAGGCAATGAATCTAATGAGAGTGATTGGGCCTCTTTCAAACAAAAGAAGACCCGATTAAAGACAACTAAAACTGGTAAGAAGGACACAGCCCAATATAGTGTCAGGATAGAATTAATGGACAGTATAAAAAAATATATATATTTTTTTATTAATTTAAGTGAAACTGTAAGATTTCAAAAGCATTTGGTACTTAATGAATAAGCAACGTTACTAGTATCTTGTATCCCCAAACATAAGTACCATTGTCATCTGTTAATTTCACTTAAGTTGCTAGAACATGTATTCTATTGATTGCCCTTGTATAGTTCAATGAATCTGAGAATTTTACATTTTGTAGCCTTGAGTTAATTAGGAGCCTCACATATTCTGCAGTGTAATATCATTGATACAACAAATAGAATTGACATAGCAATTATTCCATGTTTTTCTTTTTTCAGAATCAGGGTTCTTTTTCAAAATTCCATTAATATTATTTCCACTTTGATTTTAATGTTTCTATGTGAGTATGATGGCTTCTGTAACTTTCCTAGGGAGACTATCCTTTAAAATAGTAGTTATTATTGTCTAGAAACTTTTCCTTACACTTGGGTCTCCTCTTTCTCTTCATCAACTAAGTCTCCTCACTTCCAGATGTATATCTTCAAAACATGCAGAAGCCTTCATGCAAGTGTTATTTCCTCCTTTTAATAGTCACAATTCCATATTCTTGAGTCCTTTATTCCTGTACCTTCTTCCTGCATGTATTTATTAATTTGACAAATGCTTTTGGAACGCCTACTTAACTCACTGACAGGCAGTTTGGTATGGCGAGATGATGCTAACTTTGGAATCCAATGGGTCGAGGTTTGAATCCTGGCTCTGGTACTTAACAGCCATGTGACCTCGGCAAGTTGTTTAACCAGCTTGGGCTTCAGCCTTCATTTGTAAAAATGGGGTTAGGAATGTCTGCCTCACAGAGTTCTTGTGAGGGTATGAATTAATATCCACCTAGTGCCTGCCACATGATGGACACTCAGGAAGATGTGGTCATTTTGCTATTTCCCTTGTTGTTGTTGTTAGGTACCTTTGGGTTGGTCCCAACTCATTGCGACCCTATGTACAACAGAATGAGACAGTAACCAGTCCTGTGTCATCCTCACAATTGTTGTTATGCTTCAGCCCATTGTTGCAGCCACTGTGTCAATCCATCTCTTTGAGGGTCTTGCTCTTTTTCGCTGACCCTCTACTGTACCAAACATGATGTCCTTCTCTAGTGATTGGTCCCTCCTGATAACATGACCAAAGTATATGACACAGAGCCTTGCCATTCTTGCTTCCAATGAGCACGCTAGCTGTTCTTCTTCCAAGATAGATAATTTCCCTTACTTGGTGGCAGATGCCCTCGGCTACTTTAGTTGTATGAAGACCTGGTGATGCAACAGTTAATCATTCAGCTGTTAACTGAAAGGCTGGCTATTCAAACCCACCTCACGGCTCTGGCTCCACAGGAGAAAGACCTGGCATTCTGCTCCTGTAAAGATTACAGCCTAGAAAACCCTATGAGGCAGTTCTACTCTGTCACATGGGGTCACTTGGAGTCAAAAATAGACTTAATGGCACTTAACAACAACAACTTGAGTTATAAACTCAACCAAACCTGTTGCTTTTGAGTAGATTCTGACCCATAGCAACCATATAGGACAGAGTAGAACTGCCCCATAGAGTTTCCAAGGAGCAGCTGGTGGATTTGAACTGCCAACCTTTTGGTTAGAAGGCAAATTCTTAAGAACTGTGCCACCAGGGCTCCAGTTATATACTCCTGTGTCCTAAAAGAGACCTCAGCGAGAGGAAAGTTTCTTTTAGCTCTTTATTTTTGCTGCTGCTTCTTCCTTTCTATGTATTTTACTTCTGGAATCTCATTTCATATCTAACCTAGACTCCACCTCTCCTCGGTACCTCCCATGCTCCTCCCTTATTTTCCCGGATGTGGTGTACACGCTCTGGATGATTATACCACATGGAAGGCCACCTCTACTTCCTTAGCGAGTTCCTTTTTGATGGGAGGAGTGCTTTCCTTGCCCTTTCTCCCATCTTTATAGGCTATCATGATGGCAGGGAAGCAAAAAATTTTATTTTATGAAATAATTTTGTATATCTGATTTACAGGAAGGAAATGGTTTCATAAGAAGGATTTTTGTTCTAGTGTAAAGATTCTAAAAGGTATGGATGGTTATTTCTTTAGTGGTAGAGAAGATTTTTTTCTGTTTGCTTTGTTGCTGGCTGCAAAATGGACAGACTATTATGAGGCTGCAACATAGCATCAAATGTACCTGCTTGTCTTTTAGCGCTCGGCTGTTACTTTGGCTTTGGGTTGATTTAGAAGTATGCCAAATAGATATTGCACCCAGATTTGAAAATGGAAGAGAAGTAGCTAAACACTCCCAGAACAAAGGGGAGGGGGAAAAAAAAAAAGAAAGAAAGAAGGAAAGAGAACGAACTAAGACTCAGGCCATCAGAGGCTATGAGTCAAGAGTCAGCTGATGTTACTAAGGAGGCGCAGCTTGCAAAGCACAGAACTAGGCACACGGGCTGAAAGACGCTTGGCATTCAAGACTGGGATGGGGTATTTACTCAGTAATTCCTGTTCACTGACTGCTATTTATCTTCTTCCAGTTCTCTGTATAGGAGGGACCCTTTTCCCCTGCCCCCTTTATTCTAACATTATGATGTAAGAACATCTACCTTCTTACAACTATTAGGGATAAAGCTCCCTTCCTTTCTTTTCACATCTCATGCCCCCATTGCTCCTCAAAGCAGCAGGGGCAACTTGATGAGGTAGGGAAAGGAGACCTAGTATGTGTAACTCAGGCATATGTGTTTTCCAGTTTAGTCTATGTAGAGGGTGAGCACAGACTCATCCCATTTTTGTCCTTCCTGTGCAAAGCACACCTGGGTCAGGGCCCAGCACATGCTACCTAAAGACAGGTTGGGGCCCATCTGGACTTTGGGTCCTGATGGGTGCACATCTGGCTGCAGACTTGGACGTGTTGCTTCATGGATGCACCATGTAGAGAATTCTAGACTTAAGAGAAACTTCAAAGGAGGTTTTTTCCACTGAAAAGGCAAATCTTGTTTTCCAGTCCAGCTGTACAACTAACATAAAAGATATTTGGATCCCTACCTGACTTTTAATGAACTCTGATGGTACAGTGGTTAAGCACTCAGCTGCTAACTGAAAGGTCAGCAGTTCAAACCCACCAGCCACTCTACAGGAGAAAGGTTTGGCAGTCTGCTTCCTTAAAGATTTACAGCCTTGGACAGTTCTACTTTGGGACAGTTCTACTCTGTCCTTAGGGTCACTATGAGTCAGATCAACTCGATGGCAGTGGGTATCTGACTTTTGGATGTGTTTTTCAATGGGTTTAAATCCCGAGGGAGCAAGAGGAGGTGTAATTAATGGTTATCTTTGCAATTAATGCAAACCTTCAGAAATCTTTATTCCATGGGGCATTCCCTTGAAAAGCTCAAGAAACAGGTACAAGGGCTAATTTGTAGTAAACAACAACAGCTTCATCATCGACAATAAAAACCCTTGGCAAGATCAAGGCTTTGGGTTCAGCAGAGGTGAGAGGTCTGGGGGCTTATTAAGAAACATTTTTCATAGGTCTTTTCTCATAAATGTAAAATTTCAGTTTTATTAGATTGTTTATTGAATACAGTGAAATATGCTCATGTAGTTTTAAGTATGGTGTAGTTGTATATGCGTTGCTGAGATGCATGGTGGTCCAATGTCCCTCTACCCCATTACCCTTCTGCAGACAAAACCTCTTTCAACTTGTACAGCTGTTATTTTGGCATTTGTCTCCAAACTGCTAAAGAACATACCTGTTTTGCTACTTCTAGATTTTGAAGTTGCAGGCTCAATTTCTTTTAAAAAAAATTTGTTAAATTCTTTGGTGGTTGGGGGTGGTGACCCTAAGTTTGCCTTTCTTTTTCTTTTATAATTTTGGGAAGCCTGGATACATATCTACCAACAGTAATGCCATCAGTGTCATTTTTATTTAGAATTTTAGGGCTTGTAATATAAATAAGTTGGAAGCTATTTGCTGAGCAATAGTATTTGCAAAGCACAACATTAGTATATGATAAGATGCTGCCTTTTTATCTACAAGCCAAGGCTATTTATTTATTTATTGAAGACATAGGCATATCATATAGTACAAAGAAGATATTATTTCAAAAGAGGTGTTGGGAGAGCAGAAGAGACCAAATTAAAATAATGATAGGCACCACTCATCGAGTTCTTAATGTGTACCAGTCACTTGTCTATTCAGTAAATGAACTAACTGATTTAATCCTCACATTCATCCTATGACCTAGGTGTGATGATTATTAATGTTTTATAGATATGGCAATATATGGCCAAAGAACAAAACCAAACCCACTGCCATCGAGTCAATTCCAACTCATAGTGACCCTATTGGACAGGGTAGAACTGCCCCATAGTGTTTCTAAGGTTGTAAATCTTTATAGAAGCAGGCTGCCACATCTTTCTCCCATAGAGTAGCTGGTGGGTTCAAACCACCAACCTTTTAATTAGCAGCCAATCATTTTAACCACGGCACCACCTGGTCTCAAAATATGGCCAAGGCAGTTTAAATAAGCTGCCCACATTCACACAACTAGTAAGTGGTAGAACAAAGATGAGAACCCAGGCAGCTTGACTCCAGTGCTATAGCAGATTGATTGATTTGTAATATATACTATTCAATTGCTTTCTGGAAACACTTTTTTCAGTGTACCTTCCCACTGGCAGAAACCCTGGTGGAGTAGTAGTTAAGAGCTATGGGTTCTAACCAATAGGTCGACAGTTGGAATCCTTCAGGTGCGCCTTGGAAACTCTATGGGTGGTTCTACACTATCCTGTAAGGTCTCTATGAGTTGGAATTGACTCGACAGCAATGGGTTTGGTTTTTTTTGGTTTACCACTGGCAATGCAATGTCTATCTAATTGCATTTTCTTTCCTTTTTTTTTTTTATTGTGGTGAAAATATGTGTAACCAAATATTTGCCATATCAACACTCTTCACATGTATAATTCCTGTGATTATATTTATCATGCTGTTCAACCATCATCATTTTCCTTTTCTAATTTTTTTCGTCACCCTTAACAGAAATTCATTGTCCCCTAAGCAATGAGTAACCTTTTCCCCCCTTCCTCCTGCCCCTGGTAACTACAAATAAACTTTGTTCTTTGTACATGTTTCTATTCTAAGTATTTCAAGTAAGTGGGATCACATAATATTTGCCCTTTTGTTACTGACTTACTTCACTCAGCATAATGTTTTCAAGGTTCATCCATATTGTAGCACGTAACAGCCTAAGTGTCCATCAATAGATGAATGGATAAACAAAACGTGGTACATACATACAAGGGAATAGTAATTACTCAATCATAAAGAGAAATGAAGTCCTGATGGAGCAGTTTTGCAGGAGCTGGTAACCAACACTCTACTTCCACCAGAGATGGATCTCTGGTCATATAGATCCCTTCGAGGTTAATAAAAGTAAATTTTTTTTTTTTTTTTAAGAATTGAGATTTTCCAAGTAATTTTATATTTCTACTTTTGAGTTATACTACTTAGAAAGAACTGTTCATGAGAACTTTATCTGAATTTATAGAAGTTAGCTAGTTCCTCATGACTAAGAGCTCAGACTTATTACGGAAAAAATATATACGCAAAATCTTATATATGTGTATGTATATATACACATATTTTGTTTTATGCAAATAACATGCACCTTCTACATTTGTTTACCAACTGTATCTTGCCCCACAAGGTATTTTTATAAGTGCCACTATTGCCAATTTTTTTTTACATGTTTCTGTAAAAAAAATTAGCATAGCATGCTTACAAAAATACCTCGAGGAGGGAGGGCGTGTTTGGCAAACAAACTTAGAAGGCGGGTCTTATTTTCATAAAAATATGGTACATACCTGCACACATCTTCACTTCCAAAATTTCAAACGACCTAACTGACTGTAACACAGTGTGATAGTTTTCTATGAATGCTGTAATGAGTTACCAGAAACAGCGGCTGAAGGAGCGGCAGGGTGGTGCAAACCCTTAACATGCTTGGCTACTAACCAAAAGGTTGAAGGTTCGTGTCTACTCAGATGTGCCTCAGAAGAAAGGTCTGACAATCTACTTTTGAAAAATCAGCTATTGAAAACCCTAAGGAGCACAGTGCTAGTATGACACACACGGAGTCATCATGAGTCAGAGCTGACTCCATGACAACTGATTTTAGTGGTTTAGAATAAACAGAAACTGATTATCTTATGGTTCTGGAGATCAGAAGTCTGAAATAAATCTTAGTGGGTTAGTATTAAGGTGTCGGCAGGGCTATGTTCCTTTCTGGAGTCTCTAGGGGAGAATCAATCTTCTTGCCTTTTCCAGCTTCTAGAAGTTGCTTATATTCTTTGGCTCATGGGCCCCTTCCAACTTAAAAGTCAGAAATGGCCAGCCAAGTCTTTTCCAGGATGCTGTCTCTCTGGTTCTGACTCTTTTTCTTCCCTCTTCCCTATTTAAGGACGCTCGTGATTACACTGAGAAGCCCTGAGTGGCATAGTTGGGTGCTCCACTACTAACCAAAAGGTTGGCCATTCAAACCCACCCAGAAGCACCTTGGAAGAAATTCTGTGATCTACTTCTGAAAGGTCACAGCCATTGAAAACCCCATGGAGCACAGTTTTACTATGAAACACATGAGGTCACCATGAGGTGGAATCAACTCAATGGCAAATGGTTTGAATTTTGTTTTTGGTGACTACATTGGGCCTGCCTGGATAATCCAGAATAATCTTTTTATATTAAGGTCAACTGATTAACAACATAATTCCGTTGCAAACTTAATTCCCCTTTGTCGTGCAATATAACATACTCACAGGTTCTAGACATTTGGCCTTAGACATCTTTGGCCATTCTTCCGCCTATCACATACAGGTACTTTTCCTTCCCCTGAAATATACCCGTTTTGGAATAAGTACAAGTATGATAACTTTATGTACTGAAACAATGAATTGGAGAGTTTAGGACAGAAAATGAGAAATGACTCATCTAATCCAAACTTGAGGGGCAATTTAAAATGACAAACAGTAAAAGTCAGTCAGTTAGAGCCCTGCATTTCTTCTTGGTTTGCCCACTTTCTTGGGCTTTGATAAAAACAAATACATTTCTGTCTTCATAATTTCAACAGAGAAGACATTGTGTTGATTCACTTGGTTCTGAAAAATTTCAGTATAAATGGCTTGATTGATTATATAGAGAAATATGCTTACCTTTATCTTTTGCGTTCTTCATGTAATTTTGAGTGGTTTTGCTTACAGTTTTATTTCATAAAACTGACTTAAAATAAAGACTGTAATGTTATTGTCCTAGTACTGAAAGGAATCCTAACAGTAGTACACACCACACAATTAAAATGACAACACACGCACACACATACACATGCACACACACACACCTCTCTTTTGCTAAAGATCTAGTAGTTCAGAGTCAAAATGGAAGAATCAGTTGTAAAGATATTAACACACTAATTTTCATAGCTACTGCTTCAAGAGATATACTGAAAGTTAAAGAGATATACTGAAAGTTAAATAATGTTCATGCTTCTGGGAAAATGAACATGCAGCATTCTGAAAGTCTACATTTTTCATTGGTTCTTCTAATAGGCTTAGGGTTTTATTTCCTTTGCTTTGCTCAAGTTAGTAATACAAATGTTAAGCTCCCTCTATTAGGGCTCCTTAAAAGTAAATTGATACTTTTGGAGGTTTTAAATGGACCTAAATGGTTTTGCAACGTTTTCATTTCTGTTTTCCACTAGCCGGGGAGACCCTAAGGGTGAGGATCCGTGCCTTCTTTGCAGGTCTTCACAGCTTATGTACAGTCCATTATGGGCTTAATAGGATTTTTGTTATTATCTTGGGAATACAATAGTTGATCAGTAGTTGTCTCTAGAAATGAACGGGAAATAAGCACTGTTTATGTGGGAAAATCATGCGAATTTTAAACTGTTTACTTAAAGTATATTTGTGGAGCCTACTTTTGAATTGAGACTAAGAGTATAGAAAGCTAAGTGTTCTACATGATATCTTTTTACAAGGTCATTTTACTTAAAATTAGGGAAGTTGTCTCCTTTACCCCGAAGGTTGAGAAAACAATTAAAATAAGTTAGAGTTGAGCTTGAAGCAATTCATTCATTCACTCCCACTAATTGATGTGAGTGCCTGATTTAGAGATATCCAATAATCAAAAGGCTGGCAGTTCGAATCCACCAGCCACTCCTTAGAAAACATTTAGGGCTGTTCTACAGTCATGTAGGGTCCCTATGAATCGGAATTGACGGCAACTTTTTTTTTTCTTAAATAAGATATGGTTTTCTAAGCTATAAATTAATGGACAACTCAGAAACCGTTTGTGGGTCACCTTCCATATCCAAACTTGGTGGAGCGAACTGAAATGGGTGAGTCATTTCTTGCAGATCCAGCATGTTAAATCAATGAGCGTGTTTGCTTGAATCTTGTCTCCTAATGAGCTGAAACACATAGAACATTTCTCATGCATCCAGATGGAATTATTTTGGAAAGTAAACTAATGCACATGCCCACACAAAATTCCTCTACTATTTCTGGCCAGATTGTTAGCTTCTCACCAAGATGATTTACCAGCAACACAAAGCCAGGCTGCTCCTTAATATTGCTGGCTCTATAGAAATTCTTCCAGAGAGAGATTTTTTCTCTTTCGTTCTTTTTTTTTTTTTTCTTTACACAATTTAATACCATGTGCAATAATTTTCTAGATACTTTGAGTTTGTGTGTATGTCCGTGAATGTGGGGGAGACTTAAGTTTTATTATATTAGGTGAAATTCACTTAACATTATCTGATTTGGGGTTGACAGTTTATGTCAATAATTGTTAACATTTAAAAGTATTTTATTAAGTTTATTGCCTTTAATATATAAAACTTTTACAAATCACTATGAAATAACCCACCAAAAAGTACCTTGCTTTTTTGTTATGTAAACTGGAAGAACCTCTGGAAGACAATTTTCCAATGGGTATCAAAAGCTTTAAAAATTTTTTTCCACATAGCCCAGCAATTTCACTTCTAATTATACATGAAAGAATTAATTAGCAATGACCGTGCTTCAAATTTTGTAAGAAATTTCTTTACAATTCTATTTATTAAAAATAAACAAAAACAAACAAACTTGAAAAGGTCTAAATGTCCAGCAATACGGAACTGGTTTAAGTTAGCCAGGATCCTCAGAGAAACAGAAGCCAAGATAGGATTAGTGATGCAAGAGGTTTATTAGGGTAAACACCTATGAGGGAAAATGGAAAAGGAGAGACGTCAGAACACAATGCAGATCTATCTTACCCTTGAGAGAGAGAGAGGGGGAAGGAAGGAAATTTCAGTGGAAGGATCTTAGACAATAGTATAATTTTAAGAAAGTTTTGGCAAGGTTGATAGAGAGTCGTCAAGTCAAAGTTGCCTATCAGAGAAGTCCTGTGCCTCTCAGGAGTACCCATGGGAAGTGTGGCCTTTGTTCAAATTTAGTGGTGGGCTCAGAGAGCAGCCACTGAAGCCACCAGTCAATTATGCTATACCCGGTAGGAGGTTTGAGAGGTGTATTTTCATGGCTGCCACACGTTAAATAAATTATGTACAACCACACGTGGATCTAATAATTCAAATGAAGTAGGTAAAGAATTATCCGTAATGAAAAGTGCTTATACTTTATTTTATTTATAAGTAAAATATTCAATTGATTTTAGGAATTCAATGACCTTTATGTTCTTTATCATATACATTAAAGTGATCATGGGTCATTTTTATCTCTTTTATAATTTGGGAGAAGATAGTTGAGATAAGAAAACATACTAACAAAATTGTCATTAGAAAGACAACGCAATTACTTTATGTTTCACATAATGTTTGCTTTCCTCCCCTGCGATGCCTAAGTTGTAATCACATAAAGACAAAGAAACATACAAAATTCAATAATGAGCATAGATCTGTCGCAGATGAATATTAGTTTGGGGGTATATTCTTAGTTAAGGTATAGGGCTCTAATTGAGGCTATTCCTTTAAAATATCTTCAAAGTGAAATTTATTTTATTTTCTGGAGAGGAATACAGTGCTCAGTAGATAAACAGACTTGGCTAATTACTTAGGCCTTAAATTGTTCCATGGGAAAAAAAAAAAAAGGAGAACAGCCGGGTGCAATGAGTAATACCAGTAATGAGTAATACCAGTTTGCATTATGATGAGTCTGGGGCCTTATCTAGCTGACCAAAGACATGAACACACTGGAGATCAGCCTGCCTAGGGTTTAGGAAAGTAGAGAATAGGAAAACCCTCCCACTTAGGTAGGGGCTTATATGTGCCTGCTCTGTTCCCTGTTCCCACACATCCACCTGTGAGGTGCATCATTTGATGATGATTAATAATTGCTGTGATGATGACTTTGTATAAATGCCAATTTGCAATTAGCTACTTCAGATTGGAAAGTGGAATTTCAGAGTTGGAAGTAATCTTAGAGATTACACTCTTCCCGTGACGCTCTATGAACAAGGGACTTATGGTCACAGAAGTTTGGATATTGCTTAGTACTACAGTCCCTCTGCATCCGCTACTTTCATACTCCAATCTGGAATGGTGATTAATGTATACAAAGATCTGAGAATCTTGTCATAAAGACCGTTTTAACTTGTGTAATACATTTCTGAAACATGAAAAAATAAAACTTTTTGTCACGTAATACCTCTTAACTCAGTGTGTTCATGAAATACTGTTGGAAATTAGAAACTTATACTACCTTTTCATTTTCATATGAAAACTCTGGAACTGAAGGGGGTTAAATTATGTGTTCAAGGTCACACAGCTGTCTACTGGAGAACTGGGTACTAAGACCTAGACTGCCTGGCTCAAATGTATACCTATAGCTCATTCTCCCTACTATTAAAGCTGTCGCGGCCATTTTACCATCTTCTGTAGATAAAGGTGGTTAAATTAAGTAGATTTTTAGAAACTTGAATAAAAACATCCAAAATAGCTACTTCAGAAGGTATCCAGATTATTTTGAAGTATTCCAAATGGACAAGTGGAAAATAAGATTTATCTTTTTCCTTCCTCCTCAGCTACTGTTTTCAGGACATGTCTTAGATTATTGGGCTGAAGAGTAAGCTTCCTTGAGGAACCGCTTCTGAGTAGCAATTTATTAATTGCTTCTGAAATGGTTTTGAGTTATGTATCTTTTATTGGATTCCATTGTGGAATGCCTCAGAGTGTGCTGTTGCTTTCTTTGATGCTTTTAGAGTTATTATGGAGGTGGCCATTCAGCCAAGTGGAAAGCAGCTTAAAGAGCAACCATCTAAATGTGTGCTTTGGGGTGGATTGTAAATTCTTCATCTCCTAAGAGAATCTGAGCAGCTGGACCCTCAGGTTGCCCCTTCTTCTGCCTTGAAGGCTGAACTCATTTCCCAGAAGATTAGAAAGAGATTGATGTAAGGGTGTGCAGGCTGGGGGTCAAACCATAAGCTAACTGGCTCTTCCAGTTGTTGATGTTTTTGTTAAAGTTTCCAGTGATCTTCATGCCTCATATTGAGTAAGAGATTCAAGAATGTAGCCAGGTCACTGGACTGAAACCAACTATACAAATTCTGAAGTTTTACTGGGTTTGTACCAAGAAACACAGGTGGTCTTACTGGGCCCCTTCAATTTTATCCTGGCCTTAGGATAGCAGCAAGTACCTGGGTGTGTTTATTATTCTCCAAAAATATTTTCCCATTTATTTCACTTCTAAAACAACCAAAGACACAGCTTATTCAGCTGTAAAAATGAATTTATGCCTCAATTCATTTGACTTTTCTTTTGTATTTCTTCCAGTACAAGGGAAAAGAGAAAGTGCTTGGAAGAAACAATAAATTATGTAGAATCATCAATTAGGGAGTCCTTAAAGAAAGTGTAATCTGACATATTTTTTGGTGGGAGGGGAGAGGTCTTCTTGCTTACTCAATTATTTCTAGACTTTTCAACAAAGACCCTCTGAATGTTTGTTTCCAAAGAGATCTCGACAAACACTGGAGACCCATCAACTAGAGTGAATTCCCTCAGTGAAATGGCTTTCCTCTGCCAGGAATCAAAGGTCATCCCAGCGGTGCCGTCTTCGTGTTCAGCCACTACGGAGTGTCTGGAACAGAGTGAGAACAAAAATTATCCTACTTCGGTGCCCCCTGAACTCCTTCAGGAAGAGTCCCAACAAAACTGCCGCTGGGAATTCAGAAAGCACATTTGGAGACTGGGGAAGGGCCAGGCTAAACAGAAGAGAATGGCGATTTAGAGGCAATAAGATAAGATAAAGGAAATAAATGACTTAAAGAAGAGTTTTAAGCCAATATTTACACCCATATTGCCATATTTACAGCTTAAACACTATGCCCTGAACATGCAGGAAGTAAGATTTTATGAGTCTCTTAATGAATGTTAAGTCAATAATATCCCAAACAATGGGCTCCAGTGAGCTTTCTTATGAAGCGAGTTATACAGTGAGTTATTCAAATGGAGTCAGTCAGTTGAACTCTGTAGTGAACATTTTTTAGAAAAAGAGATTTTTAAACTAGCCATTTCTAATGTGATAGAAGGCCTTTTAAATATGTCTATAATTCAAGTAAACCATGACATAGAATTAGGAGTCTTCTTTCTATATTACTTGATGAAAAACATCTATATGTTGAAGTTATTGTCAACAGAAGCAATGGTTGAAGAACTGGAGCCACTATCACTGCCATCATAAGGGAATGATTAACCCTACGGACAAAGCTAATTAAAAGGCTAATTAGCAAACTAATAGATACAACTGTAACGTCCTTGGCAGCCAGGCAACAGAGCCGGTGAAAATGGATTTTATTAATTGGTTGGTGCCATGTAGTCAGTAACTGCCGTTTTTTTTTTTTTTTTTTCCATTGTTAAACCAGCTTTTTGTTTTCCCTTTTTTTTAGATCTTAGAGACACCTGAACCATATTGACTGAGTGACAGACCCTGATGAATGATCAATAAGGCAGAAATGCTCTGATATGTAAAACACAAGCCCAGCGAATATTTTGGTCTTAGTGAGAAGCTCAAGCAGTGCTTTTGAAACTTTTATGTATTTATCAGTGCCCCATTGTTCAGTGTTCTCTGGCTGCATTTACAAGTGTAATAGAAAATGACAGTCCCTGCCATTCTTTCTGAAAAATGTCAAAGACAACATAAAATAAACCTCATTTACACACATCTCCCACTTTTGCACTTAAGGCCAGGTAATCAGCGTGACAAAACGGACCTCATATTTTGATAGCATTAAGCCTTGGAAATTCTGACTTAGTAAAAACACCTCCTTCTAATCAAAAGAAGATAGTATGCTAATTGATGGCTCATATGCCAAACAGTAAAGGATTATTGCATCTGTGGTTGTTAGGTGCTGTCAAGTCGGTTCCTACTCACAGGGACCCTATGCACAACAGAACGAAACAGTGCCCAGTCCTGTGCCATCCTCACAGTCCTTGTTATGCTTGAACCCATTGTTGCAGCCACTGTGTCAGTCCATGTTGTTCAGGGTCTTCCTCTTTTTCACTGACCCCGTACTTTACCGAGCTTCATGTCCTTCTCCAGGGACTGGTCCCGCCTGATAACATGTCCAAAGTATGTGAGATGAAGTCTTGCCAGCCTTGCTTCTAAGGAGCAATTACTGACAGTCAAATAAAGCATCACTTTCAATTCTCTATTCTTTAAGTCTCGAAACTCATTATCATACAATTTAGAGGGAAAGGATAACTAAGGAGAAGGTCTTCTATGTAGCAGCTAGCCCTTTCTTAAAAGGAAAATAATGTAATTATTCAGGCAAATATTACTGTAAAGTAGAGATAAAAGCATTGGTGATAGACATAGGTTCAAATTCTAGCTTTGGGGGTGTGTGGGACAGTGCAGGCCACAAATATGTAAATTAACCTCCCTGGATCTCAGTTTACTCGTTGGCAAACCGATATAGTCTGTCTCACATGATTGTGGTAACAATGAAATATTTGGATGTATGAAATTACCTCGCACATTGCCTGGCAACTTACATTAATTGCATCTGGGCAATTGTTTCTTATTGTATCAGAGATGCCTACTGGTAGAAACCTATGGTGGGTTTCCAGACGTACAATGGAAAACACCTTTGCATGCTCATGAGAAAATAAGAGTGGAAAAAGCAATTAACAATGAACATCTTAATATTATTATAAAAATAATTTTGACCTCATTGACCCCCTTAAAGAGTCTTGAGGACCCCTCAGAGTTCCCAGGAGTACCCTTTGAAAACTGCTGGACTAGGGAAAGCATTGAGAACTGTTGTCAGGGAAAGCCTTAATGGGAATAGGAAAAAGGTGATGTGAGAAAGGGGAAATTGAGTTAAAGTCTTCCTTTGCTGAGTATTTTTCCCCATATCTCAGGATAAAATATGTTATGGTGCCAGATGCCAAAGAAGAGATGGTTGCTAAGGAATGACTAAGATATATGTTTAAGATTCTCCGGAAGATTGAATGAGTTGGCAGACAAGAATAGGTATTTTTGTTCCTTAGGCTCTAGCCCCTTATTTTCTTCTTTCAAGTCTTTTTTGTTTTCTCTCTCGTGGCACAGTGGTTAAGAGCTTGGCTGCTAACCAAAATGTTGGCAGTTCAAATCCACCAGCTTCTCACCGGAAACCCTATAGGGCAGTTCTACTCTCTTCTATAGGGCCGCTATGAGTTGGAATTGATGCAATGGCAATGATTTTTTTTTTTTTTCTTTTTGGTTTTTAAAAAAATCAGTGTTCTTTTCACTTATATTCTCTCTCGCTTTTTTAAGGTCTCTTCCTTTACTTCTGCTAATGTTTTTAGTTTATTGCTGTACTTGTAATTCCAGGTGACCTGACTTAGGGAAAGCTTTAACTACCCACACTGTAGGGCCAAGAGGTTGCATGAGAGGCAATCTCTGGCCTGGAGATGACCAGGGTGACCTATAAAGGGGGCTCATCTGAGCAATGCTGGGGATAGAGTTTGGAGGCCAGGGACAAAAAGAATCTGAAGGGCTAAGGGAATCAAAGAGGAGCCCAGGCCACGGCAGGGGGCTGGATCAGCACAACATGGTGGAAGGGAATTGAGGGTCTCTCCCCAGGTGTATGGTAGACCAGGAATGATGCACAAGGTTAGAAGGGCTCAACTTGGTAATGCAAAAGTTTCCATTATAGGGATAAAGCTAAACACATATTCAAAATTTTGTCTCAGCAATAGGGTATTATGTTTTGGGTGTGTAGACACTCGTTAATCTCGTTAATGCCTACAAATGATCTATTCAAGCATGTTTATTCTAAATTAAGTAAGCATGCTTCTATGTTGGAGATCCTGTGAAAACTCCAAACTTCAAAAAATTTTAGGAAAATACGCTCATAAAAAAAATATGCTCATAGAACATCCATATTTCAGTAGTTAAGGATTTGGGAAAGAAGAAACTCACAGGCCAACTATTTTAGAAGAAAAAAAGAATGAAAATTTATGGGAAAAATTTGGCTTAGTAGATAATTCACAGCTTCCCAAATGGAATTCAGCATTGCCATTTCTTAATTTTATAAATAGAGTTAATATTCAAGATGATAAATCCAAATGATGTTAAAAAAAAGGAAAACTATTATAATCATCACTCAAAGAAAAGAGAAAATGGGTACCCGATAAAAATAAAGTAAAAGAAGGTATATTTAATATCAATCCATTTTATTTTAAGAACTGTGATGGTACAGTGGTTAAGAGCTTGGCTGATAACCAAAAGGTCTGCAGTTCAAATCCATCAGGTACTCTCCTGGAAACCCTATGGAGCAGTTCTACTCTGTCCTATACAGGGTCGCTATGAGTCAGAATTGACTCGATGTCAATGGATTTTTTTGTTGTTGTTGTTATAGTCGTATTGGAGCCCTGTCAGTGCATTGGTTAAGAGCTCCGTGGTTAACTAAAAGGTTGGCAGTTTGAATTCACCAGCTGCTCCTTCGAAACCCCATGGGGCGGTTCTACTCTGTCCTATAGGGTTGCTATGAGTAAGAATTGATTCAATAGCAAAGTTTTTTTTTTGTTGTTATTGTTTTGGTTTATAGCCATATTATGGCTTGTTCACAGATTCCGTCTCCTAGTAGCTGCGTAACAAGTTCTTTTCAATAAAAAGTATTGAAGTATTATTACAACCCTGTGTTTTTTTTTGTCAGATTTTTTTTTTCTCTTATACACGTATAAGAGCTCCCCCCTCTTACTAGTTCTTTATCAAAGAAGATCTTCTTTACAACTGTACTTTCATGAGACTCTGGTATGAGATTATACATTAAGAAATTCCAGGAAGGGTATCCAGAAGGCAGTGCTTCCCAAACTTACGTGGCTTGAAATATTTGATTATTTCATGGTGGATCCATTAACATCCCTCAGAACTAGTGTTCGGAACAAAAGAGCTTGGGAAATGCTGTTTTGAACTAATGTGCAGGGTGACTAAATTTGTACATAATAGCTTTGCAAAGACGTAGGGTTCCAAATTCTTAAAGAGCCTGCTTTAGGATTAAGGAACATCAAAACAAAACGTGAATCTAGTAGACTTGTCACCTTAATAATATTTTATCTCTTTTTAAAATGAAGCTTGACAGAAGAGGATTTTCAAGTTAGAATAACCGAGGTAGGAGGATGTAATGATAGAAATTACATTCTTCCTGCTCTCCCACTCCCAGGGTAAGAAAGAACAGTTAAGAGGGAGGTTTTGCCTCTGAAAAAGAGAATGGTCTCATTGTGGTGTGTATGCATAACTCTTTTTCAACGTGTGTAAGTATACAGTTGAATTTTAATTGTCTTCAGGTCAATTATCCATGACCAATTTCTCATTTGGATTTGCTCAGGCTGACACATGGGCAGCAGTAGACCGGCAGCACTGTCAGCTTCTTGCATGGAGTTGAGGGTTAGGGAGGACTTGGGTAGTTAAAGATGGCTGATTCTCCACCTTCAGAATTGGGGCTTCATTGCAGCACATGCCCAAACATTAAATCAACAATCTACCCATCTATTCAAAATCATCTGTTCCTATTATAAAAGAGCTTAACTAGAAAGGAACATATGTTTAATACAAAAATCACCACAGAGAATTCAAAATGTGATTATGTCAGTGCACCTCTTCTTTATAGAATGCCCAGCAGTCACACAATTCCAGTGCTGTCTTTGTGAAGGGGAATTAATTCCTCGACACACTTTGACAGCTATATAAACCTGTTTGATCAAAAGTATAAGCGACCACCAAATCCAGAAAATAGTAGAGGTGAGGGAACAGGAAGGAATGCTTAAATCTAAACCTAATTACCCAGTTTAGAAAGTCGCCAGCACTGAAGGGTTACTATTTTCCTTCCACAGTGATAGCATTTTGTTTTCTGTATTTATATTTCTATATACCTGCATGTACAATGTAAGCTTTGTTATGCTGTGTCTGGCCAGATTTTTGCATCCCTTTATGACAGGCAGTAATTGTAGCTGGTATGTTATATACTTTCGGGTGGAGAGTTGCTGGCTACTGAAACCTTCTTTGGGGCAGGATTCTAGCTGGCATGGCCATGGTATTTTCTCCCTCCCTACCCCGCCAACCCTCCTCGGTTTAATGACAGTCTTATGTTTTATCCGTGTCCTCTGATCCAACATGTTTATGTGAGGGCAGTTCTAGAATCCATAAAAGTCAGTTGCAGGGTGGTAATTATTGACCATGGTTTTACATAGTGCCTCATGTGGTAAGAAGATAAATGCATAATCAGACAGTAATATGAAAAACTCTGACTGACCGACCAAAGGTCTTTGTCATTTCACCCCACCCTCTGTGAGTCAGGGAAATGGATTGAATTGTAAACCAGAAACCAGCACTTCAATTTGATGAAACTCATCCTAAAGAGGAAAGTGTCACTACATGTTGGCAGTGTATAAAATGTGATGATCTCTCCTGATCCATTGGAACTGACATGTCCTGTAATGATAGCAACATTCTTTGTAAATTAAATAGCTATTCTTTTTTTTTTAAAACCTGTCAGGATATGCTTATGCAGTGATGCACATGTGATCATAGGCATTCCTATTGTGTCTAAAATACAAAAAAATAATCCATTTGCGAATTTGTAAAATAGCCTCAGCATCTCAGTCTGTAAAGGCATAGTCCAAGCCTGCACTAAAACCCTAGGGTAATTTTCTACCCCTGAAAGAATGAGTCCTTGAATGTTGGTATATGTCACAAGGTCATTGTGTATCAGAACCCCACCAAACATTTATTGAACACCTACTGTTCCTGTGGCCACTGAGTGGGGCAAACTGTTAAGCACTAGGCTACTAACTGAAAAGTTGACAGTTCAAACCAACCCAGGCGTTTTTCAGGAGAAAAGCCTGGAGGTCTGCTTCTGAAAGATCACAGCCATGAAAACCCTATGGTGCACAGTACTACTCTGACACATATGGGGTTGTCATGAGCCAGAATTGATTTGATGACAACCAGTTTTGGTTTTATTCTGTTCTAGGTGTGGTGCAGAGGTATAGAATAGAGATGACCAGGACCACTCTCACTTTCTGCTGCTTGTTCAACTCTCACTAGTCCAAGGTATCCTTGGCTCCTTCTTCTTTGATGTCGCTAGTAAGCAACAAGATACTCCAAGACCTTCTCTGGGTCTTATGCGTTCAAGTCTGCCCCTGCAAAGGACGCTGCTCCCACAGAGAACTGAGGAGTGGGTTGGTGGCTTAGCTGAAAAGGAACATATTTCCAGCACAGTATAAAAGTTAAACTTTTCTTCCCCCACTTATCATAACCCTCAGGTGTAAAAGGAGCCCTGGTGGTGCAGTAGTTAAGAGCTTGGCTGCTAACAAAAAGGTCAGCAGTTTGAATCCACCAGCCACTGCCTGGAAATTCTACAGGGCAGTTCTACTCTGTCCTATAGGGTTGTGATGAGTGGGAATCGACTCAATGGCAACATGTTTGTTTGTTTGTTTTTTAACGTGTAAAGAGGGTGCAGTGGTGCTTCAGTAGTAGAATTTTCACCTTCCATGCAGGATACTGGGGTTCAATTTTTGGCCAATACACTTCAAGCACAGCCATCACCAACCTGTCGTGGAGGCTCGCATGTTGCTCTAAGTTCAGCGGAGCTTCCAGACTAAGACAGTCTAGGAAGAAAGGCCTGGTGATCTAGTTCCAAAAACCAGCCAGTGAAAATCCAATAGCTCACAATAGTTTGATCCTGTACTGCGTGGGGTCACCATGAGTAGGGGGATTATTCAACGGCAGCTAACAACAACAACGTGTAAAAAGAGTCATAGGCCTCGGGGGAAATTCCCCAGAAATGTGTTAAAGTACACTAACAATTCTTTTCCAAGGTTATTTAATGACTTGAAGATTAGAGCAGGTAGGAATTGCAACATGAAGTCACCCAAGATAGGCTTAAAATGACTTGATGCAATGGAGAAATTTTCCAACATGTCTTACAGATAAACCACTGCAAGAGTCATCTGAAAGTAAGGCTTTATCTTTGACACATCTGCTTATACCCTTGGTAATGACGTGTCTGAAATAGACAGGATATGGCAAACTGGAAAGCCAGAGACGTAATCAGGGACTTATTATCAGTGGATCTCACTTAATGGAATGTTATCAATGTACTGCTGCAAATTGAAAATATTAAGCTTGAAAAACCCAGTGGTTGCTATTTTGTCCATAATATTTAAAGTGAGAACAGCAAATGGAAGGTGTACATCAGGGCTGGTGCAAAGGGTTAGGTGCTCGACTATTAGCTGTAAGGTTGGCTGTTCGAACCCACCTAGTAGTGCCGTGCAAGAAAGGCCTAGGGATCTGCTTCTGAAAGGTCACAGCCTTGAAAACCCTATGGAACAGTTCTACTCTGCAGACATGGGGTTGCCATGAGTCAGAATCAACCCAATGGCAACTATATAGTAGCATCCAGGCTACCATATATGTAGGCCTTGCCTTGCCTAAGGGCACCAGAGGAGAAGGTTGTTGGGTAGGGCTAAAACCCAGCATGTGCTGTGCTCACTGAACTATATACCCTGAGGCTGCATCTTCCTAGAGGGCATCTTTTTGACATTTTCCCAAAGGTGTTATGTGGGTGGCTATGGCACTGACTCGCCCATCTTCCCAAGGTAGAGTTTTGAAACTACTCTTAGGCTAATGGAAAAGTGGACAAGCTTGACATGGCTACTGTATGCTCTGTCTGTCTATCTGCATTGCATATGCTCAAATTTCCAGGCAACCTTTAGACGGCTAGGAATGAGACACTTTGTACACACACTGGTATCAACCATTCTATGGATGCGACGTTCATCTGTGACCGAGCCAGACACACGAGACACTTCTACAGTGTTGGCAAAGTGAAAGCCATTATTATTACAGTAGCAGTAATAACAGTAAACAGTAACAACAAATCCTCAAAGGGGAAGTGCTTAACCCTTCCCCAAATTACCCATGCCCTGATAGCACAGTGGTTAAGAGCTCGCTGCTAACCAAAAGGTCAGGCAGCAATTGGAATCCACCAGCCACTTCTTGGAAACCCTCTGGGGCAGTTCTATTCTGTCCTATAGGGCCGCTTTGAGTTGGAATAAATCCGAAGACAATAGTTTTGGTTTTTATTATTATTTTTGTTATGTGGGAAGCAGTCCTAGAGATGCAGTGTTTAAGTGCTTGACTGCTAATTGAAAGGTTGGTAATTCGAACACATCAGCCACTCCATGACAGAAAGATGTGGCAGTCTGCTTCCTAATGCTTTGGAAACCCCACAGGGCAGTTCTACTGTCTTATAGGGTCACTGTGAGTTGGAATTGACTTCACGGCAATGGTTTATCCTTACGCTCCTGGGCAGGCACACCGTGGTTCAGGTCAGACATCAGATGCTGTCTTCACATTACCATTGCATCTGGCTACCACCATGCTGCTCTGGGGCCTCCACAGCTCCCAAGGCTTCTGCTCTGCCACTGGGCCTCTCTGGCCTCTGTTACTCGTCCCCACCATGGTACCTGGGCCTGTGGGGCTCTCATGCTGCCAAACGGAAGGGAAGGGAGGAGGCGTACAGCCCCTGCATGGGGCACACTGAGGCCTCTCTTGCCCTGCACATGCAAGCGTTACCACTTTTTTAGCTCTGCCGGCAAGCCTCCTCCTTGAAGGTACTTATGTTTTGCTCTGTGGGCCAGCAAGCCCACTGCAGCTGCCTTGTTCTGTGGATTGGCAAGCATATCCTGACTATCTCTTGCCATCTCACTCTGTCTTCAGTGTTACAGCTTTCTCTTCCTGGTCTAGGAGGTTTTCAAAGCAGGGACCCTGGGTCGAAAGGGTGTGCACCTGTCTAGACTCTTCACGATGGTAGTGAGGTCCCCCTAAACCTCTGTGGAACTGGCCCTTATATAAGCAAACTCTTTGTCATTTTCAAGTCATGTCCTTCCCACTAGGACCAGGAATTGACCACTACTCAGTGTACTGCAAATCACTCAATCTGCATAGTAAACTGACCAACCCTTGAAAGATTGTGTCCCAGCTAATCATTTTGGGGGAGTTAGAAGACCATGACCAGAAAGGGCCACATAAAAGCAATTCACTGCACTAGAGCTAGAATCTGGGAAGGGCTGACACAAACAGTTCAGCACTCAGCCACCCATCGAAAAGTTGGTGGTTTAAGTTCACCCAGTGGTGCTTTGGAAGAAAGCCCTGGCAATCTACTTCCGAAAGGTCACAGCCATTGAAAACTCTGTGGAGCGCAAGCCTACTTTGATATACATGGGGTCACCATGAGTCAGAATTGACTTAATGGCAACCGGTTTGTGTTTTGGTTTTGCCTTACCAGGGACTAACTTCAGCTAAGGAGTTCCTGGGTGGCACAAGTACTAACAGAAAGGTTGGTGGTTCCAACATACAGAGGGGCTTTGGAAGACAGGCCTGGAAATCTGCTTCTGAAAGGTTAAAAATCCGAAACCAAGCCCATAGCCATCAAGTCAATTCTGACCCATAACAACCATATAAGACAGGGTAGAACTGCTCTATAGGGTTTCCAAGGCTGTAATCTTTATGGAAGCAGACTGCCACATCTTTCTCCCATGGAGTGATTGGTGGGTTTGAACCAATGACCTTTCAGGTAGCAGCCAAGCGCTTAACCACTATGTCAGCAGGGCTCCTTTCTGAAAGTTAAAGCCTTGGAAACCCTAAGGAGCAGTTCTACCCTGCATACATGAGTTTGCCATGAGTCAGAATCAACTTGATGGCAACTAACAATAGCTTTGGCTAGATCTGATGGTTTTTCCCAAAGCAAGCCGGGCACACTCCAATGATACCAACTTGCCAGACCATCATGGGTATCAGAGTGCGTTATTGTTCCACTCATCTCCCTTTCCTGAAGAATTGTCAAGATACAAGATTTACTCAGAGCTTTTTTTTTTTTTTTTTTAGAATAATTACAGAGTAGAGTCCAGCCCTGCTGAGAAATTGCAGAATAAATTTCCTCTTAATGCCATGTCTCCTGCCTTCTGCCACCCAAATCAGGACTGTAATATAATAATCTGGTCCAAGAGGGCTGCTGAAATATAGAGCTCAGACTTACAGCTGCTCTCTGAACAGTGTGAACATCTTAGCTTGTCAGAAATTCTAGGTTTCCAGTGTTCTGTAGCACAAGCCACTTCCATGGAACTAGGTTTGACTTCATTGACTTCGTGGTATGTTCCATATCTTAATGCAATCTTAATGCAGTCTTTTGTGTGCGTGTGTGACATAAGAATGAAACAGCTCAAGAATCACATAATATTTCCTAGCTCACACACACACGCACGCACACGCACACACACACACCCCCACCCCAACCCATCAGTACCAGTAAAATTAAATGGGAGAAGCTATCAGGAAATAGATAAAGAGGCATACAATAGACTTTTTTTTTTTTTTAAGAGAAAGAAGCCAGGCAAATAGGTTTTAAAATTCTGTTTCTATGGCTGCAATACATTTATAAGTTGAAGGCATCAGTAGTTGACATTGCTCCTAGCACACCAAGGGAAAGATTCTGAAAAGGAAGTATCTATTCTCTCATTACCCAAATGTAAATTATATGTGCTCTTGAAGTATGCCCTTTATTTAATTTTAATGCATTTTAAATTTTAATATGGATTACTTTACATGAATCACCCTCTTTGTTTTCAATGCCATTAGTGCACAAAATTTGAGGAAAGGATTCTATTTTCTGGCAATTCAAAGTATTTTATGAGGTGTAGCACATAACATTGTATCTCACATAGAGGAAGGACTTGATATATGTTAAAGCCATTTTAATGTAATATGTTAGCTATGATCAACCATGTGTAAGTAAAAACCTCTTATATTTCCAGTTTAAAAGGATTCTTCTATTGCCATTCACATTTAAAAAATACATATCTTTGGTTCTCCATAAAACCAAGGCATAGTTTTGTTAGAAAATGCTGGCATCTCTCAAAAGACTTAATGCAATTGAAGAGATTCAAAGTCAATTGTTCTAAGTGAAATAATTTTTTTTATCCTTTGAAGACACCGTTGCTGTTAGATGCCATCAAGTTGATTCTGACTCATAGTGACCAGGTGTGACAGAGTAGGACTGCCCATAGGTTTTCTTGGCTGTAGCCTTTACAGGAGCAGATTGCCAGGTCTTACTCCTGTAGAGCTGCTGAGTGGGTTCAAACCACCAACCTTTCGGTTAGCAACTGGGCGCTTAGCTGTTTGTGCCACCAGGGTTCCTCTTGATGACCCTCCACAAGGTCTGAAATCTATTCCCTTTGAATAAATCCAATTATTAGAAAAACCTGTATTTGGTGTATTAACTATTTAAGTTAGTGGGCTAGGTATAATAGGACACATAAACATTATATTAAAGCAAACAACAAATGGACCAAGAAAAAAAAAAAACTTGGCTCACGCCTTGATGAATTTACGACTTTATAAAGGAGAAGGAGAAAGTATACAAGTGACTGTGATACAAGTTTGAATTTGAAGAACACCATAACTGTGATTTCCACAATTGAGATGGAAGTTCAGAAGGACAAAGCTGGGGCAAGAGGAAAGACATCATGGGGAGGAACGAAAAACATGGCATGAACAACACAGAGTAGTTCAGAGTAGTCTCATCTGATTAGAGTAGAAGACACAAAAAGGGGAGAGGTGGGAAGATCAGGCTGCAGGGAAGGTTAGAACCAGACAGTAAAAGCCTTGAATACTGCGTATAGGAAAGGGCGTGCTGCTAAATATTGAACAGCTAGATCTCAGGGTGGGAGTAGGGGTTAGAGAGACTAGGTTTACATTTGCTAGTTTTCTACTCCTGTGTGAGGTCTTCGAATGTGAATTTGGGAAGAGAAGCTAATTACCAGCTCTGGGAGCTGGTACAAGTCATCTCCAGCCTACCAGTGTTTAGTTGAGGCTATGAGAAGAGATGAAATTGCAAAGGGAGAGTACAGAAAAAAAAAAAAAAAGACCAGGACAGAACTTATGGGTTGCCTACATTTAAGCATAGTGAGGGTAATATGGAGCCAGACAAGGGGAGAGGAGCCAGAAGTCAGGAAAACAGGAGATCAAGATGGTGGGTGTCACAGAAGCCAACAAAGGAGAACGAATGCTAAGATTGAAGGAAAGAAAGAAAGAAAAAAAAAAACCCACCAAGTTTGTCAATTAAGAAAAATTTGGAGTTTTTAGGGAGAGCACCTTTGGCAAAGTAGTAGAGATAAAAGCAGAGGAGCCCTGGTGGTACAATGGTTAAGTGCTTAGCTGCTAACCAAAATGTTGGCAGTTTGAACCTACCCATTGGCTCTGTGGGAGAAAGAACTGGCGATCTGCTCCTACAAAGTTTGTAGCCCTGGTGGTGCAGTGGTTAAGAGCTTGGAAACCCTATGGGGCAGTTTTACGTTGTCCTTTACGGTCGCTATGAGTCACAATTGACTTGATGGCAACAGCCTAGAAAACTGTATGGGGTAATTCTACTCTGTCGCATGGAGTGACTATGAGTCTGAATTGACTTGATGGGAACTACCAACAGCAAAACAAAAAAAAAAAAAGAGAAAACCAAACCCACTCGGCTATGAAAAAAAAAAGCAATTGGGTCACAATCAAATGATTTCACTATCTAAAGTTAAAACTGTATAGAGAATTAAAACAAGCATTTAAATTAGTCTGAAAAGATAAACTTATTTAAAAATTGCACAGCAAAGATGCTGGCAAATTCTCCAAGACTCAGCTGGTTTGAGATGCTTCAATGACTTCCACATTCTCCTCTATTTCTTGAATTTGTCCATTCAAGGAAGGCCTCTTCCAGGCATATCTGTGAGCAATTGAACATGATATATGAGGTAATATTTTTGTCTAATTCCACATCGAGAAGAATTTTCGAAATGGTTAAATCAAGAAAGTCCATTTAACTTTCACAAGACCCTTTGGCTTAGCCCACATTCAACCAGCCCACCTCTTCTCCTTCTGCTTTCCTGAGCCTTTTAACACTGCCCATCTCTCTAAAAACTACAGGAACTTCAGTTTTCACTGAGTTCTCTAAGTGCTTTGGGCAACATAGTTGTCCATATAGATCCATGTTCTTTTCAGGCCCTTTAACTAGACTGATCATAAGGTTTATTTTACAAACTAAGACACTTTGGACAGTGAAAGGTATGTATTAGTAATTACATTGGAACCATATGGTTACCCATGGTGCAAATAGTTAATGTGTTCAGTTGCTAATCAAAGGATCGGAGGTTCAAATCTACCCAGAGGCACCTTGGCAGAAAGACCTAGTGATCTGCTTCCAAAAAATCAGTCATTAAATCCTATGGAGCACAGTTCTCCTCTGACACACATAGGGTCAGTATGAATTGGAGTCAACTTGACAGTAACTGATATATGGTTACCCCTACATCTCTACCCCAGGAGAATATTTGTGGGATAAAATAACAGGATGCTCAGTTAAATTTGAGTTGCAGGTGAACAACACAATTTTTAGTGTAAGTATGTCCCATGCAGTCTTTGGGACTTATACTAAATTGTGCATCCTGTATTTTTATTTGCTGAATCTGGTAACTCTGCTACTCACGAACCCTTTACCAAGCTGCTTAAGGAGCACACTAACCATGAAGCAGCAAAACCATCTTGACTCAAACTGGCTAAGTAATTTTCAGGGCTTGGTGCAAAAAAGAAAATATGGGGATCTTGGTAAAAAATGATTACGAACTTTAAGATGGTGACAGCAAAGTATTAAATTCAGTATCAGACCCTTCCAAGCGCTGGGCCCTATATGGCTATACAGACCACTTTCCTGTGAAGCTGGCCCTGTTCTTACCGCGTGGTGTGGTGTGTTTTGCTGCAGTGAAACCTGGAAATAGTTCCTGTCACATGCGTAAAATAAATAGAAATGAACATGTTTTAAACTGGGATTTCGATACAACAGTTGCACGATAACTACATTTAGAGTGAATCTTGATTGTAAGCTACCTGAGGGCAGGGATCTATATCTGACTTGCTCACCAACTGCTTTGTATAGTGCCTGACACATGGTAACTACTTGATAAATATGTTCAGTGAATGTCTCAGTTTGCTCATTTGTGACCTCAAAGGTTATAAGGATAAAGGGGCTAACACAGGATCATGACTCTAGAAAGGACAATGTGTGCTGTTTACTGAATTTTCCTCAAATGTGTTCAAAAATATTTCTTTTCTAAAAGGGTTACTTTAGCCTTCCTCACTGGCTGACATTGTCCTATCCTCCTGCTATTGTTCCCAGGCCTGCCAATAAACTTTTGTGGCACCAGCTCAAGAATATAAATGGAGGGCCATATGCCATATGTCTAAATGTTTACAAGTTATAAATCAAGCTAACAGACTGCTATATTAAATACCTGCTATCTTGCAACTTGTCAAATCTACATTCATGATGGCCTGGGAAGCTAGTTTGAATCTGCAATGCTCAGACTCTTTGGTGAGGTAATAGTGTGAGGGGAGCTGTCAGCTTTCTCCACCAACCTCCAGCTCCCATTCATACCATGAGAAGCTCATGCACATATGAGTGGATACCCCAACTATGAGTGGATACCCCAACTCATCTTTCCAAGCTTCTTCCACATGCCCCATAAACAGTCACCCCTTGGCCACAGGTTAAGCCTACCAATGTGTACACCAGAGAATGGGTTCACTCCTCTCTCAGGAGAACAGGCCAGGTGAGGAATGCTAGTAGTGGGTTTGGGGCCACATGGGAAAAAATTCTGGGATACCTATGATGTGTGTCTTCTGACATCAATTCTAAATGCCTTCTCTGATAGCAACAGCAGATGCAGTTCTTCTTCTGGCCCTGAACAGCCAAGTTAGGTCAGATCTTACATGTTAAGAGGGACAGCCCTCCAGACGGCAAAGTATTTCCAGGACTTCAAACACCAGCCACAAGCCAAGGGTCCACAGGAATTTTTACTGCTAACCTGCTGGCTATAAATTTGGGGGTTGCTACTACCCCCTTAGAATAAAAAAAAATAGCCACAAATTCAGGGTTCCCCAGAACACCCTTACTTTTGACCAAGTGGATAAAAATTCAGGAACTCCTGCTAACCCCTCAGGTTTGATAACTCACTACAATGACTCACTGAACTCACTCAGGCAAGAGTGCTGTTTTTATGGTTACAGCTTTATTACAGCAAAAAGGATGCAAAAGAAGAGCTACATAGGGCAAGGTTTAGGAAGGTTCCCAATGCACAGCTTACATGTCCCAAGGGGGCACCTTACCTTCCTGTGCATTGATGTCTATCACCAGCCAAAAAGCTCACCCAAGCTTCTCTACCTGGATATACAACTGACCCAGGAAGCTCAATATGTTCTACATGCAACTTATCATCTTTCTCTGGTCCTTTCTACCCCAATCTGCTCATCCAGTGAGCTTCTGCTCTCAGCAAATTCTTCATCATCTAACTCCATTTTACCAGTTGCCCTGGCTGTAATCCCAGATTCACAATTTAACCCCCAATTTTGTCAATACTGCCTCCTTTGGTATTTTTTTTTATTCTGTCAGTTCTACTATTTTTCAGGACACTTCCCAGCTTTTGCCTAGATTCCTGTAATTTCCCTTCCCCCAACCTTTTTTTAAAAACATTTCAATGAGAGTATTCTTTTACAAATGCTGTGCAGTTTTAAAAGAATGAGGAAGCTTTCCATGTATTTATATAGAAAGATCTTTAAAAAGCAAGGCACAGAACCAGGCAGAGAGTATGTTTCATTTTTTGGGAGAAATAAAAATATACATTTACATTTATTTGAATTTGCAAGCAATTAATAAAAGTGGTTCTCGCATGTGATCTCTGGCGTCATTTCTATCACTAAGCCATATTTTCTAGTACCAGTCCTGCTTCTTTGTTTCTAGCCTCCACGTTTCAATCACCAGTAATTAACAATGCATCTTAATTTCAAGTTTGATTAAATTCAGATTGTAAAAATTGGTAAAAATCTTCAATTTCTTCATTTTTGGACTTAGTGGTTGGAGCATAAATTAGAATAATAATCATATTAACTGGTCTTCCTTGTAGGCATATGGATATTATCCTGTCACTAACAGCACTGTACTTCAGGATAGATCTTGAAATGTTCTTTTTGGCAATGATGAATGAGGCGCCATTCCTCTTCAATTTGTCATTTCCAGAAGAGTAGACCATATGATTGTGGGATTCCAGTTGGCCAATACCAGTATATTTCAGGTCACTAATGCCTAGGGTATCAATCTTTAAACACTCCATTTCATTTTTGATGACTTCCAATTTTCCTAGATTCATACTTTGTACATTCCATGTTCTGATTGTAAATGGATGTTTGCAGCTCTTTCTTCTAATTTTGAGTCATTACCACTCAACAAATGAAAGTCCCGAAAGATTTACTCCATACATGTCATTAAGGTCTACTCTACTTTGAGGTGAGCCCTGGTGGCAGGGTGGTTAAGAGGTCAGCTGCCAGCCAACAGGATAGCGGTTCGAATCTACCAGCCACTCCTTGGAAACCCTATGGGCAGTTCTACTGCACCCGATAGGGCTTCTGTGAGTCAGAATCGACTTGACGGCAAGGGATCTACTTTGAAGAGTTAGCTCTTAACCAGTCGTAGGTGAGTGACTTCCAACCTGAAGCACTTCTAATCCAGCACTATATCAGACAGTATTCTGCTGCTATTCATAAGGTTTTCACTGGCTAATGTTTTTTAGACGCAGACTGCTGGGTCCTTCTTCCTAGTCTGTCTTAGTCTGGGAGCTCCCCTGAAACCTGGCCAATATCGGTGACCCTGCTGGTATTTGAAGTACTGGCATATCTTCCATCATCACAGTGACACGAAACCTTCCACAGTACAACTAACTGGCAAACGAGATTGCATAATAGAATTTGGCAAGATCAATGAGTTATTTGTTGCAGATACCCTTTTTCAACAACATAAATGGTGACTATACATATGGACTTCACCAGATGGAATACACGGGAATCAAATTGACCACACCTGTGGAAAGATAATGGAAAAGCTCAGCATCGTCAGTCAGAGCAAGGCCAGGGGCTGACTGTGGAACAGACAACCAACTGGTCATAGGCAAGTTCAAGTTAAAGCTGAAGAAAATTAAAACAAGTCCCCAAGAGCCGAAGGATATCTTGCCTGAATTTAGAGACCATCTCAATAATAGATTTGGCACATTAAACACTAATGATTGAAGAACAACGAGTTGTGGAATGACATCAAGGACATCATACATGAAGAAAACTAAAGGTCGTTAGAAAGACGGAAAAGAAAGAAAAGACCAAAATGGATGTCAGAAGACACTCTGAAAGTTGCAGTTCAATGTACAGTAGCTAAAGCAAATGAAAGAAACGATGAAGTAAAAGAGCCGAATAGAAGATTCCAAAGGGCAGCTAGAGAAGACAAAGTTAAGTATTATAATGAAATGTGCAACGACCTAGATTAGAAAACCAAAAGTAAAGAATATGCTTGGCATTTCTCAAATTAAAAAAGCTAAAGAAAAAATTTAAGCCTCAAGTTGCGATACTGAAGAATTCTACAGGCAAAATATTGAACTGTCCAAACGAAAAAACCAAACATGTTGCCATCCAGTCGATACTGAGTCATAGCGACCCTATTAGACAGAATAGAACTGCCCCATATGGCTTCCAAGGAACAGCTGGTGGATTTGAACTGCTGACCTTTTGGTTAGCAGCCATAGTATGCCATGGCTTTTAACCACTGTGCCACCAGGAAGCATCAAAAGATGGAAGGAATACACAGAGTCACTGTGCCAAAAAGAATTTGTCGACCTTCGACCATTTCAGGAGGTAGCATATGATCAAGAACTGATGGTACTGAAGGAAGAGGTCCAAGCTGCACTGAAGGCAAAAAAGACAAAAGAAAAAAAACTCCAGGAATTGATGGAATACCAATTGAGATGCTTCCACAAATGAATGCAACGTTGGAAGCGCTCACTGATCTATGCCAAGAAATTTAGAAGACAGTTACCTAGCCAACTGATTGGAAGAGATCCATATTTGTGTCCATTTCAAAGACAGGTGATCCAAGAGAATGCAGAAATTATCGAACAATATTATTAATATCACATGGAAGCAAAATTATGCTGAAGATAATTAAAAAATGGTTGCAACAGTGCATCAATAGGAAACTGCCAGAAATTCAAGATGGATTCAGAACTGGATGTGAAACGAGAGGTATCACTGCTGATGTCAGATGGATCTTGGCTGAAAACAGAAAATACCAGAAAGATGTTTTCCCATGTTTTATTGAGTATGCAAAGGCGTTCAACTGTGTGGATCATAGCAAATTATGAATAACATTGTGAAGAAGGGGAATTCCAGAACACTTAATTGTGCTCATGAGGAAACTGTACATACACCAAGAGGCCGTCATTCTAACAAATCGAGGGGATACTGTGTGGTTTAAAATCTGTAAAGGTGTGGTTCAGGGTTATATCCTTCAACCACATTTATTCAGTCTGTATGCTTAGCAAATAGTCTAAGAAGCTGCACTATATGAAGAAGAACACGGCATCAGGATTGGAGGAAGACTCATTAACAACCTGCGATATGCAGATGACAAAATCTTGCTTGCTGAAAGTAAAGAGAACTTGAAGCGCTTGCTGATAAAGATCAAAGACTACAGCATTCAGTATGGATTACAGCTCAACATAAAGAAAACAAAAATCCTCACAACTGGACCAATAAGAAGCATCATAATAAATGGAGAAAATATCGAAGATGTCAAGGATTTCATTTTACTTGTTTCCACAATCAATGCCCATGGAAGCAGCAGTGGAGAAATCAAACCATGTATTGCGTTGGGCAAGTCTGCTTCAAAAGATGTCTCTAAAGTCTTAAAAAGCAAAGATGTCACTTTGAGAACTGAGGTGCACCTGACCCAAGCCATAGTATTTTCAATCACCTCATATCCATGAGAAAGCTGGATGATGTATAAGGAAGGCTGAAGAGAAATTGATGCCTTTGTTGGTGAAGAATATTGAATATACCATGTACTGCCTGTGGTGTAGTGGTTAAGTGCTACAGGTGCTAACCAAAGGGTCGGCAGTTTGAATCCACCAGGAGCTCCTTGGAAACTCTATGGGGCAGTTCTACTCTGTCCTATAGGGTTGCTATGAGTCGGAATCAAATCGACAGCAATAGGCTTGGGCTTAGCTTGGGTCCTGAAGAAATACAACCAGAATGTTCCTTACAAGTGAGGATGATAAGACTTCATCTCATATACTTTGGACATGTTATCAGGATGGACCAGTCCCCGAAGAAGGACATAATGCTTGGTAAAGTAGAGGGACAGCAAAAAAGAAGAAGACTCTCAACAAAATGAATTGACACAGTGGCTGCAAAGATGGACTCAAACACAGCAACTATTGTGAGGATAGTGCGGGACTGGGCAGCATTCCTTTCTGTTGTATATAGGGTTGCTATGAGTCAGAACTGACTCCATGGTACCTAACAAGAATAACAACGACAATAAAAGTCGTTATCAGCTTGATGGTCATATTTAGGGAATAGAAACAGGGAGGGAAATCCTAAATTCATTGTATGCATTTTTTTATCGTTTTGATTTCTGAAAAATATGAATACACTATTTATTCAAATATTAAAAAAATGTTAAATTATTATATTATATTGTATTATTATGTAATTATTGACATTATGTTGTTGACGTTATTTGCAGTTGAGTCAATTCTGACTCATGGCTACCCCTTGATATTATATTACAAAATTACATTATAATATAAACTAAACTAAAGTGAAAAAATTAAACAATGAAAAACTGAAAAATCACAGAATGAAAAACTACAAACAAGTTCTATATCTAGTTACGCCACTGCTTAACTAAAATATTTCTTGAATTCACCATTACTTTTAGTACCAAGTGAAGACCATTTAGAAGGGAATAGAAATCCTTTCAGAATATGGATTTTGTTGTTTCTGCAGCCCCGACCCTTACCACACCCTGATCGGTCCTATGCCATGGCCATATTGAATGACACATTCATTCACATCACAATCACAGCCTCTCGTGTCCACATGTCACCACTGTTTAGAATCCCATCTCACTAGACTTGGTTCACCTGCTCACCTCAACTCAGTCTTTAAGACTTGGCTCAAACATCACCTTCTTTCCCTCACCTTGAATCAAGTGATTCTCTTCTTTGTCACTCTATACATGCCTCTTTTAATTTAGTCACCTCTGTGTACTGTAATTTTAACTTATATGATTCCTGAACTAAACTGTTCACTCTTTAAAAAAGAAAACTATGTTTTATTCATCTCTGTATCGGAAGCATACAACACAGGGCTCAGCATACAGAAGATATTTGTCAAATAAATCTATGCATGGTAGGTGAATGAATGAGTGAATAAATGTGGAAGGGTATGTACAGTGCATTCATCTCTCTTGTAGGACCCTGTATTGGACTCATTCCAAGCAATGAAGGAAGGTTATTGATTTGCATCTAACCGTTCAGTGCACCTGGCTCATGGAGTCTTGATTTTGGTGCAGCTTCTACTCCCTGTGCACCTAATCCACGATGTTGCCAATTCCTCATTCCTAAATCAGAATTACCCTTTGAAAATTAGTCCCAAATGTTTTCTGTCATGAAGTGAATAGTTTAATTTATATTTTCATTTCACTTCGGCTTTCTGAGAAAGGATCAATTTCCTGCTCCAAATTTTCCCTGAAGCAATTTCTGTTGAAAGAGATTACCAAAGTCCCACCTCAGTGTTAGGGTTTGGCCTTGGAATAAGAAGACAGAAGAAATTTAAAAATATATATGTATTGTGGGGTTTTTTTCCTTCAGTAATAATGCTTATGTGCAACGATTAAACAGAGCATCTCATTTTATAACTAACGTGGCCTGTGTGAGGAGGAGGGCAGGTCATTGTTTTGGGAATTGAGGTTTCAACTATTCCTTAGTTCATATCCAAAATTAAGATTAAAAAAAAAAAGTTTTGAGAATGCTTTTTAATCACTTTTGGAATGAACTTCCTTGGAAAGGCATGATCTTCTCCAACTAATACCAAAAAACTGATTTTGATGAACAAAATAAAGTAAAAGAGATCAATAACCAATCTTTTGGGCCAGGTTCTAAGCAACATGGATTCACAAGGAGTGGGCAGGTCACATCTGAACTCTAAGCAGAGACAGACGCATTCAGTTTACTTCTCAGGCAGTGAATCCTTCGAATGGGGTACCCAGAATTCCATGTGAAGATGGCTGCTGTTTTGGTCTTGTGGTGGAGGAGCCCAAGGTGCTAAACTCAAGAAGGCCTCCTCTTCCAAGGATCTGGTTTTATTGGATAATATTTTCTACTCTAATGTTACTCCATTTGTTTGGGCTCTGGGCCCATCATTACCACAAGTTTATACAGATTTTAAAATTAAAAGGGATTCTGTTTCCTGACTACACTGTGAAATTATCTTCTTGGACCCAACTGCTTGGACCCAACTGTGTGGATCCAGCTGCTTGTTTATAGTATTTCAGGTAAAACATGAGGCTTTACCTACTATTTTTCTGTTGAAACATGAAGAATTTTAATCAGGTAGTCCTTTCGGAAATGTTCAAAACTGAATAAAAGAACATGTACTCTGAAAAATGTGTGTTAGGATTTCCACCTATTGCTGAAGCAACCAAAAATTAAATGAACCTTTGTTAGTGTTATGCCTTAGAGTTTTGGACTGTGACTTCTGTGCTTATTAACAGTACATATAAGCTCAAACACATTTCTTCCTCTCTCTTTTTACGTGCACACGCACGCACACACACACACACACACATTATATTGTATACAATAGGGACATATTTTATTACCTATTATAACCAGAGTAAAATATTGAAATGTCCGAACCTTAGGGAATATGAAAGCAATAGAACATTTAAGCTTCTATTTTTCCTAAAGGCTGAACATGATTTTAACATAGATGTTAGCACTCATGAAAGGCATCAGATAAGCAGATGCAATGCCACATTTCTTCCATTATTCTGGAGTGGGTATTCAGTTCCTGTCAATATGTAACTTCCTGATAGTCGAGGGTATTTGAGACATTTTGTTACCCCTTCTTTTGGGGGGATGGTTTGCGTTTCAATAAAGGTGCTTCCTTTTGGAAATCTGGGCTAAGAAATGAATTCATTTTGAATAGATCATCCCTGAGCATGGATATTGTGACGATTGCTAAGATAATATCTCCATGTATGACAACTCTGCTGTTTCAAAACCTGTACACTTTGCCAAGGAGCAACACAACCTCACCCCTCTCATCTCAGAGCCTTGGGCTGCTACTGGGCTATACCTGCCTGTGTGATTTGCTGTACCTCCTTCTGTACTTCAATAGAGTTGGCCTGTTATAATCATGGATTTCAACCAGTGATTTATTGACAATACATCCAGTTAGTTCATTATAAACCTTACCTGTAATACCATTTTGGGCTATTTCTTGAGTGTGTCCCATAAGAAAAACACTCGTTAGCTACTCTCTGGCAACATCTGCCAGGCTTGGGCTCCTTGTCCTTGGCTGTGATTCTGCTGCTGCAGGCCAAGATAACAGGGATTGGAAGAAGTATAAATCTGACGGCCAAAAGTCAAGAGAAGAAGGGAAATGCACATCCATAATAGGTTTGTTTTGAGGGAAGACAGGAATAGTCACAATGAGCCCCAAAAAGGACATTTACTTAGAAGCGGATTTGAAACCTCGCATGTGAGGAAAGTTCTGGGGTTAAATATAACTTCATTGCATTATCCAAGTGTCGATTTATGAGTCAGTTTTGAGAATTAAATGAAAAGCTTTTCATAAAACAATTATTAAAATATAGAATCATTAGGTTTCTCTATACATTTTTGAATTATTCAGTTCATATGCTGTGGCTCAGCTGCATTCTCATAAATAAACACAGAATAAACATCTGTCTGAGCATTAGACATTAGACATTAAAAAGTCATTATTGATGATTTAGCCTAGATATTAGCTGGTTTTGTTAATATTCAAAACCTTTCTTCCCAAACTTGTGTATATAGAGTAAGCTTGTACTCGAGCAAAAATTCCATCTGTGAGGTTTAAGATGCTTAAAAAGATTCAATACTGTACCACACCACTTGAAAAGATTTGGTTTAGGAACTGTGGATGAGATGCAATGGAAGAATTTTTTTTTAGCAAAAAATTTAGGTGTGAAGACCTCTAAGGTAACCTTCTCTCAGTGGTTGTCACAATGAGCATTGCTCCACACAAGTTCTGAGATTCTCCTAGAATGGGGAGAAAGGTTGACAGTGCTCTATAAATGGGAACTTTGCAGAGAAGAGAATTGGGCTGGGAATTACGAACACCAACCAGCTTTTTGGCGGGCAGCCAAAAACTATCTTGGTTGGAAATGCTCATGCCTTTCCCAAACCATTTGGCTCACCTCCTGACGTAATTGCATCTGAAAGAGAAGTATTTAAATGGGCTGGAGAGTAATGGAAGGATTTCAGTTACTAAGGAGCACACTGGATTACTTTAAGTGGCATAAATCGGACTTAAAGCTAACTCACGGATCAGGCCCAGCATAGCTTTCCAACGCAACACACATCTACCCTCTCTGGAGGCAGCACTATTTATGTGCTCTTAGGTAATGTCAAACAAAGGTTAGGAGTCAAGATGTAATCTGAACAGAAATATGTTGGGAAACACAAATCATAATCTCAAATGTGGAGTAAGGCCAAAATGATTGAGCATGCTGAAATAATGGTCAAGGGGCTATAGGTAGGTTTGAAATGATATCAGTGATTTTAAAAATTCATGTGAATATATATCTGAGAAATACTTGGAGGCATTAATAAAAGTGGTTCCAAAGTTTTAAAGCAAAACGTATCTCGCACATCCCGCCAATAAAAAAAAAAAAAGTAACTTTGCATTTAAACACTTAAGCAAAATAGAATAGAGCTTAGTACTTTTTTTTTTTAGTAGAGATACATGTTTTCCTGTCTAGCACTCATATCACTGGCTGTATGTGAGCAAAATCTATTTATTTGAGTGCTGAGGGATTTAGCTGGATCTGTTTCTAGCCACATGGATAGCTGGAGCTGGGTAGGTTGAGTTGTGCACTTCTCTTTCACATGGTTGTTCAATTCTCCTTTGCCTTCTTGCCTCTTTCTTCTTATACTGACACTCTGCTATCAAACCAGTTGAAAACCAGTTACCAAGGAGTCAATTCTGACTCAGGGTGACCCCATGTGTGAAAGTAGAACTGTGCTCTGTAGGGTTTTTGGTGGCTGATTTTTTGGAAGTAGGTAGTCAAGTCTTTCTTTCAAAATACCTCTGCTGGACTCAAACCTCCAACCTTTTGGGTAGCAGTGGAGCATGTTAACCGTTTGAATCACGCAGGGACTCCATTCTCCTATCTCACCACCTATATTCATCTGCCTTCCTCCTTCTCTCATCTAGAGTCCTCCTTCTATTCCCTAGGCTTGCTTTCTCAATGAAAGCATCATATATACCTCTTGCCTGACTGCCAACTCCTCCCAACTAGAATGGTATTGTCCAAGCTCTTCCTTGTTTCCTCTTCCCATTTGCCTTACATTCTACCTACTGGGATCCTTTGCTACTTGGTCAAGTCAGCCAGGTAACACATATGCATTTTATATGAAAATTTCTAATAAAAACAGGGAAATAAGACCACTCTAAAACAGCCTATACCTGGAAAATAGCAATACTTAAAATAACATGGTAATGGTACAAAAATAAAAAAACAAAAATACAAAAATAGGCATACGTATTAGTGGCATAGTAACAGAGGCCAGAAGGGGAGTGTATAAATTTTGAAATGTCATGTAGCTAAGCATTTACTGATCACTTTCTGTGTACCAGACACTGAATTTACTCATTTCACAATGACCAGATAAGGGACGTCATTAAAGATGCTAAACAAAACCCATTGCTGTGGAATCAATTCTGACTTATAGTGGGCCTATAGGACAGAGTAGAACTATCCCATGGGGTTCCCAAGGCTGTAATCTTTACAGAAGCAGACAGCCACATCTTTCACAGAAACGCTAGTGAGTTTGAACCCAGAGCCTTTTGGTTAGCAGCTGAGTGCTTTAACCACTGCGCCATGAGTGCTCCTTTTCATTAGAGATGAGGTGGCTGAAAATTTAAGAAACTTTCTCAAGAGCATGCAGCTACTAAGGCCTAGAGCTGATATAAAATCTAGACTGCTGGGATCCAGAACCATATCTTAACCTTTACACTCTACTGATTCTGAAAAATGAAGTTTAATAAAGCAGTTAGGGAAGTAATCATTAACTAATAAGTATTTTGGGTATAATTAGCAGTATGGCATTTTGTACCATAAACTCAAATGAACCAGGGAAACTGTTACATATTTTTTAAACCATGGAAAAATACTAGAAACTGTAACATAAAATTTATCTCAACTCTACAGTAATGATAATTTTCTAATTATTGAACAATAGTAAATATTAATGAGACAAAGTCACACAGTTGTCTGTAATTTATTATATATAACAGTAGTAAATTTTAAATTTCATTACAATGAAGAACAATAAGATAAAGCTTTAAAAAAGAGCAACAGAACAAGAAAATATTTGTGATAAATATGATGAACAGAATTCATGCCTCTAATATACAGTTTTAATGTTTATAAAAAATAAAGCTCTCAAATAGCTAAATTGGCAAAGATGAAACAAATAATAAGAGGAAACAAATAATAGTAAATAAATCCATACTGGTCAGGCCACATATGGAGTGTTGCAATTGTTTATTTAAGCTAATTATATTTTTTTTTTAAAAAAAGAAATTAGAAAAAAATGAAAATATACTGGGCCAACTAGAATCTGAAGAGTTTTGAAGCAATTTCAAATGAGAAATCCTCTTTCTACTGGGGAAAGAGGGATGAGGCCTTGGCAAGTAGCAGGAAATGATGCCAAAAAAATGTCCAAGTAGCCAAGTAGCGATGTCTGGCTCTCAGACATTGAGACCTGGAGCTTGGAAGAAGGCTCAGACATCAGGATGTTGCTTATGGCAGTAGTTATCAAACTGTAACACGAATCAAAATCACATTAGCGGTTGTTAATACATAGATTACTGGGCCCCATTCCTAGTTTCTGATTCAATGGGTTTGGATGGGTTTGCCTGTATTTCTAAGAGGTTCACAGGTGATGCAGATGCAACTGGCCTGGGGCACACACTTTGAGAACCACTGGCTTATAGACTCATCTGCACAGTTAACAGCTGAAGCTAGGGAGTACAATGAAATCAGCAATGGAGAAAAGGAGGTGATGGAGGGAGAGAATGAGACAGAGAAAGGAAGAGAGAGAGAGAAGCAGAAGAAGCAGGAAGAACTTAAGGAGGCTGTAATGACAAGGGAATTTTCCTTCGGACTAGAGAATAAATGTCTAGCCAGGGCAGCTGAGTGATGCTAGAGAAAATCACAGGATAGGGCAGGCTGATAGCACTTATTACTCTAAATTCATGATTACCAATTGCTCATCCTGCCCCTGCACTCGGTCTTTCCCTTAAGTGCCAATCTTTTTTTTTTTTTTTAAGCAAGAGCAATTTATTTATTTATTTATTTTGTACTTTAGATGAAGGTTTACAGAACAAACTAGTTTCTCATTAAACAATACACTTATTGTATTATGACATGGGTTATCAATCCCACGACATGCCATCACTCTCCCTTCTTGACCTTGGGTTCCCTATTACCAGCTTTCCTGTCCCCTCCTGCCTTCTAGTCCTTGCCCCTGGGCTGTTTCGCCCCTTCGGTCCTGTTTTGTTTTATGAGCCTGTCTAATCTTTAGTGCCAGTCATTTTGAATGACTAATAATCTATACCATTACCCTCTTCACCTCTCAGCCAGCTCACATTCCTTAACTCTTCAAAGGTTGTTGCCTGCCTTTACCTCTCCATTAAAATTATTCTCTTAAAGGTCACCAAATCTGTAGCTCTGTTGTCAGTCCTATGTCTTTGATACATCAGCAGTGTTTGATAGTTCTGTGCACTTCTTACCTGATTTTCAAGGCTCACACTGACCTGGTTCTTTTTCCTAATACTGGGTCCCTGACCTGCTTCTGTTTTTAATTTAGGTTTTCTACTTATTGTAACAGGCAAAGAAGACTTTACTGTATTGAGTGGGCTGACTGATCTATCTTGATTATTATCATGAAGAAATAAGGCCATTCTATACAATCGGCAGGAGTCCCTTGGCAGTGCAAACGGGGTACTCAGCTGCTCACCAAAAGTTGGGGGTTCAAGCCTACCCAGAAGTGCCTCAGAAGAAAGGCCTAGTGATGTACTTGTGAAAAATCAGCCATTGAAAACCCAGTGGAGCACAGTTCAGCTCTGACACACATGGACTTGCCATGAACACTAAAAAAGGTGATCCTCGACTCTTTTTCCTGCTCTGCTGCAAGAATATTGATGTACACAATACCGGCAGAGACTAAAAGAATATTCTTCTCAGAAGAAACAGAAGAGCCCCAGAGGGCCAACTTTCACATTATTCTCAGTCTACAAGAAGCCCTGGTGGCACAATGGTTAAGCACTTGGCTGCTAACTGAAATGTTAGCTGTTTGAATCCACCAGTGACTCTGCATGAGAAAAGACCTGGCGATCTGCTCCTTTGAAGATTACAGCCAAGGAAACCCTATGGGGCAGTTCTACTGTGTCATATAGAATTTCTAGGAGTCAGAATCAACTCTACAGCACACAACAACAACAAAATCAACCAACAGTGAAGACTGCGTATTGACTAGTCCTGATCATGTACTAGATGTGGTATCCAACCACTGTCAAATATAAACAAGTAGATAAAGATCATCAGACATTTGAAGAAGGAAACCAAAGACTCAAAGAAGAAACAAGTCTACAGGACCAATTTCCTCACCTCTCCAGAGACTAGAAGAACTAGATGGTGTCTGGTTACCACTACCAACCATTCTGATCAGGGCCACAAGAGATGATCCTGAATAGAATGGGAGAAAATTGTAGGAAAAACTCAAAGCCTTTTTAAAAAAGGCCAGATTTACTGGAATGGCAGAGACATGGGGAATCCCTGAGACTATAACTCTAAGATACTCTTTAAACTTTGAACTGAGACTACTCCTGTAGATCACCTTTCAACTAAATAGTAGATTGACTCATAAACAATATAACCTGTGAGCACTGTGCTCCTTTTATATAAAAACAACAACAAAAAATCATTTATTTGAGACAAAACAATCAACATTTGTCCTAAAACAAAGATGAGAAGATGGTGGTGCGGAGAGGGCATAGGGTGGTGGTGGTGGTAGGGGGGCAGGGAAGCAAGAATAATGGAAACAGAACAACCAGAATGGAAATAATAAGAATGTTGACACAATATGGGAAATGTAACCATTGTCACTGAACAACGTGTAGAAATCGTTAAAAAGAACCTCATTTGCTGTGTAAACTTTCACCAAAAACTCAAAGTATTTAAAAAAAGTATCATCATACTTTTGAGAAAAGCATCTAACATGAAGAAGACCAAAGCAAACAGGAAAACAAAACAAAACACACAAAACTCCAAAAAACTCCTGGAGGAAATTTTAAAAAATGCATGTAACAGCATAATTATTAATTTTTAAACCTCTAACATCATTGGAAAAATGCAATATTGCATGTATAATATACAGCCAGGAAACTATAAAGGAACCAATAAAGAAAAGAGTCCACAAAAAAAAGTATATCTGAAATGGAAAAATACAAGAAGAAAATAAAATAAAGATAAGGTTGAAGAAATAGCCCAAAAAGTAGAAAAAAAGAATAATGATAAAAAGAAAAGATAAGAGTTGGTTGGAGGATCAAGTTGTTTTTGCTAACGTCTAACTTAAAATACTTCATAAAGTTAAGAAAAGGCAGGAGAAAATATGAAATAAATAAAACAAAACATTCCCTACAATTGTTGTTATTAGGTTCTCTTGGGTCGATTCTGACTCATAGTGACCCCACGTGACAGAGTAGAACTGCCCTATAGTGTTTTCCAGGCTAGAAAATGAATAAGGAAGACTGAAGAAGAATTGATGTCTTTGAATTATGATGTTGGTGAAGAATATTGAATATACCAAGGACTACCAGAAGAACGAACAAATCTGTCTTGCAAGAAGTACAGCCGGAATGCTCCTTAGAGTCGAGGACAGCAAGATTTTGTCTCGTGTACTTTGGAAATATTATCAGAATGGACCAGTCACTAGAGAAGGACATCATGCTTGGTAAAGTAGACGGTTCGAGAAAAAGAGGAAGATCCTCAATGAGATGGATTGACACAGTGGCTGCAATAATGGGCTCAAAACTAGAAACAATTGTAAGCATGGGGAAGAACTCGGCAGTATTTCATTCTGTTGTACATAGGGTCACTATGAGTCAGAATGGACTTGACAGCACCTAACAACAACAACAATCTTTTTGACCACCATTTGTCTGTCAGTTTGTTGTTCTGTGGTGGTTTGTATGTTGCTATGATGCTGGAAGTTATGCCACTGGTATTTCACAAAAGCATGGTAGACAAGTTTCAGAAGAGCTTCTAGACTGAGACAGACTAAGAAGGACCTCAGGATCTACTTCTGAAAAAAATATTGGGAAAAAGCTGCCCCCTCTTTTTATATCTAAAAAAAGATTGAATTTAGATACACCCTACACTAATCCTGCCTCATTGACATAACAAAGACTACCCACTCCCACATGGGAATATAACCACAGGCATAGAGGTTAGGATTTACAACACACTTTCTTTTGGGGGACATAATTCAATCCATAAGAAACAGTGTCACATTCAACTTCAGAAAGAACATTTCAAGATTTGTCCTGAAGTATGACACAGTGAATGATAGGATAATATCCACACCCATACAAAGAAGACTAGTTAAATACTACTATTATTCAAATTTATGCAGCAATCACTAACGCAAAAGATGAAGAAATTGAACATTTTTGCCAACTTCTGGAGTCTGAAATTGATCAAACATGCAATCAGGATGCATTGATGATTACTGGTGGTTGAAATAAGAAAGTTGGGAAGGAAGAAGGATCAGTAGTTGGAGAAAATAAGGCTTTGTTGATAGAAACAATGCAGGAGAGCACATGACAGAATTTTGCAAGACCAATAAATTATTCATTGGGAATAACTTTTTTCAACAACATGTACGATGACTATGCATGTGGACCTTGTTGAATGGAAAACACCGAATTTAGATTAACTATATGTGTGGAAAAAGCCCATGGAGAAGTTCAATATCATTAGTCAGAGCAAGACCAGGGGCTGACTGCACAATAGATCATCAATTGCTCATATGCATGTTCGAGTTAAAGCTGAAGAAAATTAAAACACATCTAAGACAGACAAAGAATGAGCTTGAGTATATCCTACCTGAATTTAGAGACCATCTCAAGAACAGATTTGAAACATTGAATGCTAATGTCTGAAGGCGCGATAAGTTGTTAAATGGCATCAAGGACATGAAAAAAATCAAAAGGTCATTAAAAAGATCAGAAAGAAAGAAAAGGTCAAAATGGATATCAGAAGAAACTCTGAAACTGGCACTTGAACATCAAGTAGCTAAAGCAAATGGAGGAAATGTTGAAGTAAAAACCTGAAGAAAAAATTTTAAAGGGTGGTTCGAGAAGACAAAGTAAAATGAATTGTGCAAAAACTTGGAGTTAGAAAACCAAAAGGAAAGAACACTTGCATTTCTCAAGCTGAAAGAACTGAAGCAAAAATTCAAGCCTTGAGTTGCAATGTTGAAGGAGTCTGTGGACAAAAGATTGAATGACACAGGAAGCATCAAAAGAAGATGAAAGGAATACACACAGTCACTATACCAAAAAGATTTGGTTAATGTTCAAGCATATGATTAAGAACCAATGGTACTGAAAGAAGCCCAAAGAGTACTGAAAGCATTGGCAAAAAACAAGGCTCCAGGAATTGACAGGATACAAATTGAGATGTTTCAACAAATGAATGCAATGCTGGAAGCACTTACTTTAAAAAATAGATGCCAAGAAATTTGGAGGACAGCTACCCAGCAAACTGACTGCAAGAGATTCATATACTTGCCTATTACAAAGAAAGCCACCCAATGGAATATGAAAATTATTAAGCAATATCATTAATATCTCATACAAGTAAAATTATGCTGAAGATAATTAAAAACGTGGAACTGCCAAAATTTCAAGCCATATTCAGAAGAAGAATTGAAGGAAGAAGTCCAAACTGGGTTGAAGGCATTGGCAAAAGCCAGGCTCCATGAATTGACATGTTTCAAAGAACAGATGCAATGCTGGAAGCGCTCACTCATCTATGCCAAGAAATTTTTGAGACAGCTACTTGGCCAACCGACTGGAAGAGACCTAAATACGTGCCCATTCCAAAGAAAGGTGATTCAACGGAATGTGGAAATTATCAAACAATATCGTCCCAAAACCCAAACCCATTTCCATCGAATCAATTTAGACACATAGCAACTCTATAGGACAGAGTAGGAACTCCCCTAGGGTTTCCAAGGCTGTAATCTTTATGGAAGGAGACTGCCACGTCTTTCTCTTGCATTAACATCACAAGCAATTGAAATTTTGCTGAAGATTATTCAAAAATGTTTGCAGCAGTGCATGGACAGGGAGCTGACAGAAATTCAAGCTGGATTCGGAAGAGGATGTATAGAGAGGGATATCATTGCTGATGTCAGATGGAGCTTGGGTGAAAGCAGAGAATACCAGAAAGGTGTTTACCTGTGTTTTGCTGGCCATGCAAAGTCATCTGACTGTAAGGATCATGAGAAACTATGAATAACATCGAGAAAAATAGGAATTCCAGAACACTTAATTGTGCTAATGTGAAACCTGTACATAGGCCAAGGGACAATTGTTTGAACAGAACAATAGAATACTGTGTGGTTTAAAAACTGGAAAGGTGTGCGTCAAGGTTGTATCCTTTTATCATACTTTTTCAATCTGTATGCTGAGCAAATAATCCGAGAAAGTGGACTATATGAAGAACATAGCATTAGGATTGGAGGAAGACTCACTAACAGCCTTCGATGTGCAGATGACACAACCTCGCTTGTTGTATGTGAGGAAACTCAATCTCCCAGGAGAAGGAATAAGAAAAAAACAAACAAAAAAAATTTGCATCAAGGATCATCACAAGAAATATAAGAACAGCTTGGTAAACAGAGGTTTCCAGGAGCTGCAGATTAGGGTGGGAGGTGGGGCAATAAACACATTGCCTACAAAGGAATGTGACAGCATACCACTCAACTTCTCAATAATTGGGCACTCAATACTTCCACTGACAAAAGTCAATGGGGGAACATGTAGAAAGTGCCCAGAAATATTTTTCCCATTCCAGACTTTTATACCCAGTGATATTATCATCAAGTAAACTGTTTTCAGAAATTTGAGTCATGCAGGTTCTCAGAAATTACTCATGTGCACCCTTTCTTAAAAAAAAAAAAAAAAACCTACTTCAAGAGTGTATTCTAGAAAAATAAGGGCTAACTCTTGTAAGAGAAGATACAGGATACATGAAAGAGTAGACAGAAGAAAAAGGAAATTCATGTACGATAACTGTACAGAATATCCAGAGAGCACCAGCCCCTACTGGGGCCCGAGCATGGAAGGATCCAAGAAAAAGATGTCCTGGAAAAAAAGAAAATTGATTTATTATCATATATAATAGACCTCTGTGTGCTGACATAGAGAGAGGGCTAAAAAAAACTAAACAAAATCTGTTTCTGTCAAGTCAATTCTGACTCATAGTGACCTCGTAGGACAGAGTAGAATTGCGCAGTAGGGTTTCCAAGGCTGTAAATCATTATGGAAGCGGACTGCCACATCTTTCTCCCATGGAGTAGCTGGTGGGTTTGAACTGCTGACCATTTGGTTAGCAGACAAATGCTTAACTACTGTGCCACCATGGCACCTTTCAAGAGAAGTCTAGTGATAGGCATATGCCACATCTGATAACACTTGAATAGAATTGAATAGAATTAGGCATAGGTATATGGAAAACCTTGCAAATGAAAAAATAATAAAGAAAAAATTAAAACACAAAAATATGTATAAAGAGGAAACTTGGATCTAGAATGAAAAAATATTTAAATGAACAAAATAATGTAAATTCTATTAACTTATGTAATAACAAAATATTATTATTATTCTGAGAGAAATGGGTTAGGAGAAGTGAGGACAGTGGTATAAGAAAGCAAAGCTTCATCTATAAAAGGAAGTCAATAGATAGTATCTAAAATTCACAAATCAAGAAATAGTTTGTTATTGTGGCAAAATACGTAACCCAAAAAAACCCAGTGCCATTGAGTAAATACATGTAACATACAATTATCCATTTTAATTATTTTTAAGTGTACGATTCAGTGGTATTAATCATATTCACAATGTTGTGAAACCATCGCCACTATTTATTTCCAAAACTTTTCATCACCCAAACATAAACTCTGTACCCATTGAGCAATAACTTCTTGTTCTCCCCTGCCCCTAGCCTATGGTAACCACTAATCTATTTTCTCTCTATGCATTAGCCTGCTCTACATATTTCACATAAGTAGGGTCATACAGTATTTGTCCTTTTGTGTCTGGCTTGTTTCACTCAGCAAAATGTTTCCAGGGTTCATCCATGTGAGAGCACGTATCAGAACTTCATTTCTCTTTATGGAATATAATGGAATGCAATATTCTATTGTATGTATATACCACATTTTATTCATCCATTCATCTGTTGATGGACATCTGGGTTGTGAATAATGTTGCAATAAACATTGATGTACAAATATCTGTTTGAGTTCCTGCTTTTGATGCTTCAGGGTGTATACCTGGGAATGAAATTGCTAGGACACGAGGTAGTTCTATGTTTACATTTTTGAGGAACCACCAAAATGTCTCCCACAGTGGCTATGCCATTTTATATTCCCACCAGCAATGGACAAGGCTTCTAGCTTTTCCACATACTCACCAATATTTGTTATTAAGAAACAGCAGCTTAAACATATTATTTAGAAATATGGAGATAAACACTAGAAGAAACATGGGAAAAGGGTTAAGAAGTTATGGAATAAAGAAAGGGTGTTCTTCACTGAAGCTTTTCAATACTTTCATAATTTAAAAAATTATATGTATATGTTACTTTGATCACAAACAAACAAAATTCAATGCAAAAATTCCCCTGTAGGGGCATGGTGGAGACTGGATCGTAGAAAGCCAGTGGTCTAGGTTAGAGATGCTGGTGGCTTGAGCCAGGGTAGTATCAGTGGAGAGTGAAGAAAGTGGACAGACTCAGTGCTTAAGGGAGCCACCATAAGAGATGCTGACTGTGAGGCATGAGGGAAAGAGAATCATCAAGGATGACACTTAAGATATTAAATGATGCTACCACTTGTTGCAATAAATACCAGAACCAAAAACCAAACCTGTTGCCATCGAGTCGATTAGGACTCATAGCAACTCTGTAGGACGACAGAGTAGAACTGCCTCATAACGATTTCCAAGGCTGTAATCTTTACAGACGCAGGCTGCCACATCTTTCTTTCTCAGAGTGACTGGTGAGTTCAAACGGCTGAACTTTCGTTAACAGCTGAGCACTTCGCCACTGTGCCACCAGGGCTCCTTATCTGGAGGTTAACCACCCATTGTTATCAAGCTGATTCTGACTCATAGTGGCCCTATAGAACAGAGTAGAACTGCCCCATAGAGTTTCCAAGAAGCACCTGGATTCAAACTGCTGACCTTTTGGTTAGCAGCCGTAGCCTTTAACCACCGCACCACCAGGGTTTCCATCTGGAGGTTAGGGGAAAGGAAATGGTGGAGTGAGGAAGCTTGAGGAAGTGAAAGCAGTGACTATAGACAACTCCTGCAAGAAGATTTTCTACAAAGGAGACCAGAACATGAAGTGATGACTAGAGAGAAGGCAGGCATCAAAGGAACGGTTTTAAAGATGGGGAACGATGGTGTTGGATGGATCATTCTTGTGGATGTTAAGTGATAGGAGTAGGTGAAGAACAGCATTCCTAGGTGAGCCAAAATAAATGAAGGTAAGTGGCCAAGTTGAGTTTAGCAATTCAAAATAAGGAGAAAAAGTGAGTGAATGCTCTGATGGCATGAATTTCAAAGAAGTGGGAACTTTTGAAAGAAGAAGAAAAAAGAAATAACTTGAAAACATCAAGGAAAAGCAAGGTAACCTACCCCAACCCCAGGCTCTTGCTTACCTCCAGAGATGGAAGAGAACTAAACAGCGCACTCCTGAGAAGGATGTAGAGGGAGCCATGACCCATGGACTGAGCCCCTCATTTGCATCGGCCCCTTGGGAGGAGATTGTGGACACATTGTATTTGCCTTCTTTGCTGGCATTGCTCCAGGTATTTTGCATTTTGTGTTATTTTTCTTAAAAGAGTTTCTCAAATTGCATAAGCATCTAGACTCCCAGAACCTGGACCCACCCTTCTTAGAGGGGTGGGTGGGGTGAGACTGTGTGTAGTTTCAGTTAGCTTAAGACAGTCAAGAGAGCATTTAGAGCAAAGATTGATGATGTAGGGGAATGTGCCAACGATACCATGGTGAGATTCAGAGTCTACTAGAAGAATAGAGAGTATCAACTCCCCAGAGGACTTGCAGGTTATCATCTGCAGAGAAAAAGTGGAATACTTTTCTTCATCAGATCGTCAAAGATTCTTTTTTTCATTTCCTTCATGGAAGTTCTGTTTTAATGCAAGGCGTGGCACCTTATGACACTTTTGCTTGAGCACAGCATTTCTCTTTGTCCACGGTTGAACTACTTGATACAAAAAAAAAAATAAAAATAGAGAAATCATTGGTAGCTTTACGTATAGCTTGAACAGGACGGAAAGACATGCTAATTTAAAGGGGAAAAAATAATACATCGATCTGCATTAAAATTAAAAACTATATCCGTGGAGAGAAACATTCATTAGGAGAGTGAAAAATCAAGCTGCAGAGTGGGACGAGATACTTGCAATATTATACTGACAAAGGACTTGTGTCAAGAATTAAAAAAAAAAAAATGAACTCCTACTATCATCAATATAGATTCCTGGGTGAATCAAATGGCTTATGATCTGGCTATTAACCTAAAGGTTGTTGGTTCGAATCCGCCCAACCACACAGCAGAAGAAAGGCCTGACAATCTGATTCTGTAAAGATTACAGCTAAGAAAACCCTATGGAGCAGGTCTACTCTAACACATGGGTCACCACGAGTCATAAATGACTCGACAGCCATGGGTTTGGTTTGGTTTTTATCTTCAGAATGATTTTTTTTATGACCATCAATATGATTTTGGGTTTCATTCCAGTCTCTCTCTGTATATATACTTGCTTTTGTTTTATTATTGTTTTTCACTAGTGAGATTATACCATACTTATTGGTTTGTACCGCTTTTCCACATTGACATGATGACCTTCTAAGACAGAGTGGAACTGCCCCCGTAGGATTTCCAAGGCTGTGATCTTAATAGAAACATACTATCACATCTTTCTCCTGTGGAGCGGCTGGTGAGTTCCAACCACCGACATTTTGGTTTAGCAGCCAAGTGTGCCACTAGGGCTCCTTAATAGTATGTTACAAATAATTGAATCGTGGAACTCTGAGGCACCAGAGAAAATGTTTAGTCTAATAATTTCTTATAGGGGGCTGGAGCTGGACCTGCTCAGGGTTTTGTAACTGGCTGATACAGGCGGAGTACTGACCCTGCTCCTTGTCCTGAGAGACCATCTTCCAGGTGCCCTCGCATTAGTCCTTTGCTCTCTCGCCCCAGGTTGTATCCAAAGGGGTCCCTGCCTCTTTTCGAAAAAATATTTATGAAAGTAGGTTTCATGATTTCTTTGAGTAGTTCATTTTTTGGGTGTCCAGATTCCTGTGGGGATGAAATTTTGATGAATTATAATATCTCTTTATCCCTAGGATAAAAAAGAAAAACTCTTCAGGAGCGAGAAGGAAGAGAAACATTCACTGCTAAGAAAGGTTCACGTTGCAAACTTCTCTTGCTTATTTATTGAGGTTAAAAGTTAAACTGGATTAGGACAATCATATTTTTCTGACACATTGACTTGCTTCTTAAGAAAACATATTTAACTTTTTTTTTTTTTTTCAGTGAATCGTTTCAGTAGAAGAGCCAGGAGTTATGTATGTTCTTATGCTGAGTAGAAACACTGAAGGCCTCTTTGTGAGGGACTTAGCTAGTAGCTACGTGTATTTCTTTGGCTCATTTTTGTTCCTCTGGGCTAAATTTTGACTTAAATATTTGTGTGTGCAGCAGGAGTAGAGGCATTTGGGCTCATTTTTGTGATTTTCCATGGATAAAATTAGCATCAAATTTATGGACCTGATGACACTGTTCTTGAAGCTGGGGCCTGGAAGGTCTTGTAGTTGTCACCATTTCTTTTCTCCCACTTCCGTTCAATTACTCCTTCTCCTGGTTCCCAAGATCTGGCTTACTTTGTGCTGGTAAGTGAGAGGAAATAGAGCCAGAAAAGAAAAGTTAAGAGGTGTCAACCTTCAGAGTAGCAAGAGTGTGGTATTAAGAGTCTCCCATCCAAATAGACTGCCCGGTCCAGACAACTGTTTCAACCGCAACTTATGTGGCCCTTCGTTTCATGTATTTGCGGAGTTCCACCGAGCCTCCTTATGTAGAAATTCTCCACAATCATTACCTGCGCCTCAGGTAAAATTCACTTTCCGTCTGTGTTTTTCTTAGATTGTAAATATAGTTGTTTTAAGTGATATGGCTGCTAACCAAAAGGTCCACAGTTCAAATCTACCAGCAGCTCCTTGGAATCCCTATGGGGCAGTTCTACTTTGTTTTCTAGGTCACTATGGGTCAGAATCAACCCAATAGCAATAGGCTGGGTTTGCTTTGGTTTGATTTTCTAATTCTGGATAGAGAATTAAATTTTGCACATGCCTAATAGAAAATGGCTGGAAGTTACTTACTGTGACATTTTCCCCTTCTTAATGGAAATAACTTGATTGTGTTTATTATGATTGTAAATAATTTAGACAATATAGAACAAATAAAGAATAAAGTAAAAATGTCACATAACCCCACCACCGAGAAAGAACTGTTGATATAATTTTGATGTATAAAGAGATCCTACTAGAAACATTCTTTTTGTAACTAGCTTTTTAAAATTAAGTCAGGATTTGGCTGCTAACCAAAAGGTCAGTAGTTCAAATCCACCAGCAGCTCCATGGAAACCCTAAGGGCAGTTCTACTTGGTCCTGTAGGGTCACTATGAGTCGGAATTGACTCGACGGGAGCAGGCTTGGTTACATAGTATTGGACTTTTTGTATATCCATAAACATAAATTTATATCCCTGATAAATTCATAATGCTCTCTATATAAATGTACTACATTTATTTAACTAATTCGGTATTGATACACATTTGTGCTCTTTCCAGTTTTTACCAAAGTGTGAATCCCTGTGGCCAACATCTTTATATATAGTATTTTGTGCTTTTCTTCAATCAGTTCCTAATGGGTTAATCCTTAGAAGGGGAATTTTCATGGCATCACTAAGACTTTTAATATATATTGCCAAATTTCTCTCCAGAAATTTTTTTTCTGACACTCTCACCAGCAATGTATGAAAGTGACTTGCTCCCTTCATCCTCACTAGTATATAGGCATTATTGCTGTTGTTAGGTGCTGTCAAGTGGCTTCCAACTCATAGCGACCACTATGTACGACAGAACGAAACACTGCCTGGTCCTACACCGTCCTCTCAATCATTGTTATGCTTTGAACCCATTATTGCAGCCACTGTGTCAGTCCATCTCATTGAGGGTCTTCCTCTTTTTCACTGACCCTCTACTTTACCAAGCATGATGTCCTTCTCCAGGGATTGATCCCTCCTGATAACATCTCTAGAGTATGTAAGATGAAGTCACACCATCCTTGCTTCTAAGGAGCATTCTGACTGCACTTCTTTCAGGACAGATTTGTTCATTCTTCTGACAGTCGATGGTGTATTCAGTATTCTTGGTCAATACCGTAATTCAAAAGCATCAATTCTTCTTCAGTCTTCCTTATTCATTGTCAAGCTTTCGCATGCCTGTGAGGCGATTGAAAACATCATGGCTTGGGTTAGGTGTACCTTAGCCCTTAAAGTGACATCTTTGCTTTTTAACACTTTAAAGAGGTCTCTTGCAGCAGATTTGCCCAGTGCAATGCGTCATTTGAATCCTTGACTGCTGCTTCTATGGGTGTTGATTGTGGATACAAGTAAAATGAAATCCTTGACAACTTCAACCTTTTCTCCCTTTATCATGCTGTTGCTTATTGGTCCAGTTGTGAGGATTTTTGTTTTCTTTGTGTTGAGCCATAATCCATGCTGAGGGCAGTAGTCTTTGGTCTTTGTCAGTGAGTGCTTCAAGTTCTCTTCACTTTCAGCAAGTAAGCTTGTGTCATCTGCATATCGTAGGTTGTTAAATGAGTCTTCCTCCAATCTTGATGCCCTGTTCTTCTTCATATAGTCCAACTTCCTTGGATTATTTTCTCAGCATACTGATTGAATAAGTATTGTGAAAGGATGCAACCCTGACCAACACCTTTTCTGACTTTAAACCATGGGTATCCCTTTGTTCTGTTCAAATGACTGCCTCTTGATCTATGAGTCTGAATTGACTTGATGGCAATAGGTTTATATAAGCATTATCACTTTAAAAATCTTTTGTCAGTCTATTAGATGAAAACACTCTATCCCGTTGTTACATTAATTTGAATTCCTTTGATTATCAATGAGGGTATTTTTTCTTATTCTTTTTTGCTGTTTTTATGTCTTATGATGTAAGCGGAAACCCTGGTGGCACAGTGGTTAAAAGGTCAGCAGTTCAAATACACCAGGCTCTCCTTGGAAACCCTATGGGGAAGTTCTACCCTGTCTTATGGGGTCGCTGTGAGTCGGAATCGGCTAGATGACAATGGGTTTTTGGATGATGTAAATACTCTTCATATCTTTTCCTATTTTTCTATGGGGAACAATTATTGTTTTTCAATTGGTTTGTAAGAATTCTTGTGTTAGTATAGTAACACCTTATCTGTCACATATTGTACATATTCTGTCTTTAGAATTTTTGTTTTGGTGCTTTTGGCTCTACAGGAGATATCATTCCTACATTGTCAGATCTATCATATCGACGAGTGGGTTTTTTTTTATAGATCTTTTTCATAGTGATTTCTGTTCTGGGGTGTCATACTCAGAAAAGTCCTTTGAAGTAATTTGTAAAAGTAAATAGGCAAATAAGTGCAAGTCTCTTTGTGCACTCAGTAATGGAAAACATTAATATATTTATGAACAGAGGAGGCCTCTCATAAAAATTCAGGCTGAATTTTTGTTAAGCATTGATTTTACAGAAATTTTTACTCATGGGAATTTACTTATAGCAAGTCAATGAAAGAAAAAAAATCTGTGATTCACAATTACTTTGTGATTATAATTTCCTAGAACTCATTAGACTTGGAATAATTTTTGTTCTGGTATTTGGCATTGATAGCCATCTGTTCTATCTGTGTTCCATGCCAAGATATCCATTTTGTTTTTCCTGGTGAGTAATAAGTTCAATAGAGGTAAGACTGAGTAAATAATAAATATTGAGAAGCACAATGCTTAAAAATCTAAAGCGATAAGTTGACATTACAACACAAATCAGTACATTTATGCTTCATGAAATGGCAATGTTTAAATGAATTTAATTGTTGTTTTGATAACTTATGTAACCAAAGGTAATAGGTTTGCATTTTCTCACAACTAGGAATTCAGAAATCTCAGTTTTTAACAAGTAGAAAGCATGATTCTTGCTTTTCTCTTTCTTGAAATATTATAAATTTTGTAGGTACTCTGGAAAGGAGTGGGGAAGGGAGTGAAGTAAAGGGAGAAAAATGGAAGAGCAGTCTAGGCACTGGATATTTTCCACATCATGTTGCTCTTTAATATTACGTAGTGAATACATCTCCAGAGTACCAAACCCAATCCTATAAGACGGAGTAGAACTGCCCTACAAGATTTCCAAGGAGTGCCTGGTGGATTCAAACTGCCAACCTTTTGGTTAGTAGTCCTAGCACTTAACCACTACACCACCAGGGTTTCCAGTGGATTTGAACTGCTGACCTTTAACCACGGTGCCACCAGGGCACCTCTTCAGAGTATAGGACCTCGGACTTCAAAATGCTTAAAATGAGCTAAGTGTTGGACTCTGATAACAATTTTGGAAAAAAAAAACATAATATTTAAGATTTTAAAAAATCAGTCCCTAGTCAACCAAAATAAGTATCTTCTATCTTTCCTATCAGTTTTAGAAGCAGCTTCCAAAATGTCCAGGGCCTGGCATGAGCACATTGATGCCAAAGTGCTGTATAAGGCCCCAACCACCAGTGACCTGAAAGAGGTTCCCATTTGGTCATGCCTGGGTCACCTCTTGGTCCTGTAAATCTGTCTTCCTTGTTTTATCTCTTTTGCTATATTATTTAAAAAAAAATAAAGAAACCGATTGCTGTCCAGTCTACTCCAACTCATGATGAGCCCATACATGTAAGGGTATAAAGAGTAGAACTGTACTCCATAGGGTTTTCCATGGCTGATTTTTTTGGGGAAGTAGATCACCAGGCCTTTCTTCTGAGGTGTCTCCAAGTGGACTTGAACCACCAACCTTTTAGGTAGCAGCCAAGTGGGTTAATGGTTTGCAACACTCAGGAATGTCTTGCCATTAATAAAACGTTAACTTGAAAATTTCCTGTAAAAATATTTCACAGCCTAGGTGCCCATCTGTATACCTTATTGCGATTGTAGATAAAATATTGAAACCTCTGTGGCATTGCATCTAATCCTAGTTCTCAGAAAACCCAAGTGTAAAATGCTTTATGTAGGATGACTATATTATAGTCCAAACAAGGACACATTAGAAAGTGAAGGAATGGTGGGGACTTAATAATTTTTGGGGGGGGACTGTTTTTTTTTATGAGTCGAAATTGACTTGATGGCAATGGGTTTCATTTTGTTTTATTTTATTTTTAGTAATAATTGGAAACCCTGGTGGCATAGTGGCTAAGAGTTTGGCTGCTAACCAAAAGGTTGGCAGTTCAAATCCACCAGATGCTCCTTGGAAACCCTATGGGGCAGGCCTACTCTGTCCTGTAGGGTCACTATGAGGTGGAATTGACTCGACAGCTAGGGGTTTGGTTTTATTAAATAATCAAGCCAGAATAACAGGGATAAACAGAATAACAGGAAGCAACCCAGGCAAATTGGGGCATAGGATCACCCTATTTAGAGAAAGCTTTTAAAGTATTATGTGGGGAAATTGTCATAATTGAATGTAGATTCTTCCTGAGATTGCTGATTTAGATAGATCTCTTTTAAATGTTCTGATATCTTAAAGAAGGGCATAATAAATGCAATACCTAATTCTTTAATCTGGCTACCTTTTGCTGAATGTAAGTCTTCCTAAATTCCATGAGGGACGACAATGGGCTTGGTTTGGTTTTGGTTAATCTCCATCAGTGGGAATCAACCTGATGGCAGCTAACAACAACGTCCTCATTCCCAGTAAGACATAGTTTCAGGTTTTTTTGTTTGTTTTTATTCATCATGTTGAGGAATGGGAAGCTAAAGAAAAACATGAAGACTTATAGGAAGACACCTATACCCAAGAGAGCTTTTAAACCCTGTGTTTATACTTGTTTATCTATATGCTTGCTGAGTTTTGATGATTGGAGTTGTTGGTAAGACTCTAGTTAGGGATTTACTGGATTAGAAAGTAGTTTGTTCACAGTAAATATAAAAAGCAATAATAGCTAATGAGCAGTATGCCAGGGTATGAGTAAGCAAAAATAATAATAGTTAGGCATTCTACATATATTATTTTTAATCCTTTTAAAAATCTTATACGGTACCATTAGCCCCATTTTACAAATGAGGAAAATGAGATAAACTGGGTTGCTTAAGGTTACAAAGTAAGGATGAAACAGAACCACTGTCTGAATCCAAAGCCCATGCTCTTCAAGATACGCCTTGTTTCCCTTTTAAGAAGATTGCCCTTGTCTAATCTCCATTCTCATCTCAAATTTTCTCTGCGGTGATTAAAGACGTATAATTAGAATATAATATTATGTATCTTTTCCAGCAAAAATAAATATGCTATTGATGTTGTTTGTGGAATGGGTGTCCTAGTACCCCTGCCATGCCTGCTTTGCCAAAGTATTTAACCGAACAGAGTTATACGAGCCTTCTACAACCGATGTTGCGTGCCAAAGACAAAGGAATGACATTATTTACCCCCTCAGCCACAATAGCTTTGGAGGTTACAATGCACTAAAAAAAATAATCTTTTCTTAAAACAAATTGCAGCCCTGCCCATTTAATCTCCCAAGATGGCTATCTGCCTGGGTAGCCAGTTTAAGCCACTTTTTACATAGCCCTATCTATTGTACCCCATACCACAGCGTCTCCCTCTCCCTGAGGCCTACTTAAAGAACAAGTAGTAACAGGTCCCTTGGTTGCTGTGGAAACTGTTCCTAGGAACACAAGTCTGTTAAGTGGTAACGATATACTGATGAATATAAACGCAATACCATTGGTTATGCATAACCTCGGTGGGGTTCTAATCAGGAGGAAGGCTAAATCACAGTCCCATAGAAGTCAAGGTCCAAGGATATTGGCACCCGTGGTCCTGAAAATTCTAGAATCTGTTAATGTCCGTTCCCACCAAGACTGACCTGCAGTCCAACTGCTATTATACTCTAGAGTCACTTTGAGGTAAAAGGGTAAGTACCCGTGCTCTGAGACATTTGCAACCAATCTGTCAGCAGGCAAAAGTGGAAACTGTTGGCTTATTTGCCGATCCTTTCTTCCCACCATCCTGTAAAATTTAGCACGCTGGATTGAAACATTTATTAGAACAGACTCCAGTTGTATTTCTAACTTGATCCTTCTCCTCTGTCTACAAACATATCAACATTTCTTGATCTTAAAAATAAAGTAAAATAAACTTTTCTTTTACAATGCCTCCTAGTCAAATTCCTGCCCTATCTCTAGGCTTTTTTTAATCAATTTTTAAAAAATTTTAAAACATATTTAATGATTTCTTTTTTTAATTTTGAAACCATCCGAGTCTTACAGAAATTGTACAAGTATGGTACAAGAAACTTTTTCTCCTCGCAACTACTTGAGTTTAAGTTGCCAGCATGGTGCATCATCAACCCCAAATATTATTGGGGACAGTGACCTCAATACTGTTTCATCCTGAGGAGCCACACTGCTTTATGTGCAGTTCTACCATTGGAACCCATGAGCCTTAGGCTATGCATGTCTTAGCTACTTTGGACAATGCTAGCTTATTCTCCAAAGTGCTTGTTAGACTCTGAAAAATCCCTGTGGTCTCCATCATCTTCATCAACTAATCTGTCGTTTATATCAGCTAGACTGGTCTCTGGACTCTCTGTCCCTGGGTGGTGCAAACGTTAATGTGCTCAGCTGCTAACCAAAATGTTGGAGTTCAAGTTCACCTAGAGACGCTTTGGAAGAAAGGCCTGACTATCTACTGATCTTCTTCCCTCAAATCATCCACTGAAAACCCTGTGGAGCACAGTTTTACTCTGACACACATGGGGTCTCCATGAGTCAGAGTCAACCAGACAGACACTGGTTAGGCTGGTTCTTATTTCTTCCCCTCTACAGGAAGGGTTCCTTTGAAGATCCTGTCAGACCCCTCGTTGTTCACAATCTAACATTCTCTTTTCTAACCTCATCCTCCTTGATTTCTTTGTGGAAGTTGACACTTTTTACCTTTCTGTACTTTTTGAAGCTCTGTCCTCCTAACTTGTTTCATCCATCTGTGTATTCATTTATTCAACAAGCACTTATTTGTTGAATATAATCTAGGCAATGTGCTAGGCATTGTGCATCCAACAGTGAGCAAGACAGACAAGCTCTCTACCCTTATGGACCTAACATTAAACTGAATTAGTTTTCCTCAACCACATTTTGGATCATGCCATTTGTCAAGATTTTTAATATCTTCTTCTAAATTAAGAACAAACTTTATAGTCCTTCATTCAATATCTTCTTGTAATAAAGTCCTAGCCTATCTTTCCAGCCTTGTCTTCCATTACTGCTTTGCCTTACACCAGTATTTTCTAAGCAGTGGACTAAAGATCCCTGGGGGTACTGAATTATTGTATTAAGGGATCCACAAATTCATGAATACGTCAACATTAGATTAAATAAGTGATACGCCTCATACATCTAATTTCAGTGTTGTTCAAATGCATATACTTGCCACTGTAAATGTATTTATTTATTGTAAATTTATCGTGCTAATTAATTCATAGGAACTTTTTTGTCCTCACGTATTTTTTTCTATAACAGACTATTAAAAGTCCAATAATTATCATCTTGGCTGGGGGCAAACATTTTTGATGTTTAGAAGTAGACCTAAGTTTCTAAAAGTCTCCATTCTAGCACATTTGGGCAATTCCCTCCCCCCCGCCCCGCCCCTTTGCTATCTAGGCTTCAAGGCTTTGCTAAAGCTTAGGGTCCTTGTGCTTCAGCTTTGTCTGTAGAAACTCACCCGAAGTTTAGTTTTTTTTTTTTAAGAAATCCCCTCCTCTAAGGTGTCTTTCCTTGTTGTAATCCCTCTCAATATTATCCTTTCATATGGTTGTCCCAGTCCCGTAAGTAATAGGATTACTTAACTAAGGATTGGTAAGTGAGCCCCTAATCTTAGTCATCTTTGTATCCCCTGAAACATCTAGCATAATTGTTGTTGTTGCTGTTAGTACTTGTCGAGTTGATTCTGACTCATGGTGAACCCATGTGTGCAGAGTAGAATTGGCCCATATGGGTTTCAAGGCTGTGAACTTTCAGAAGCAGATGGCCAGGCCTGTCTTCCAAGGTGCCTCTGAGTGGGTTCAAATGGCCAACCTTTTGACTAGTATTTGAGCACTTAACTATTTATGCCACATAAGGACTCCCCTAGCATAGTACTGGAAAGTAATATGAGCAGAAAAACTATTGTTAAATTGACATATAGCTTCTCTCATGAATAATCAGCATTAACCAATGTATAACCTCATCACAGACTTCTTTTTTAGGTCAATAGATATAAAGTGATATATTTCAAGTATTGTTCACTTTTGGGGGGGAAAATATACTACTTTAGAGTCTTTAGAACTCTCGAATTCAACCATGCTTTTTAACTATTTTTAGCTCTTGTACACAGTGACCATGAAGCTGAATTAGCTAATGTTTGCTTAACATGCAAAATAAATTTTCTCCTGCAGATGGTTGATATAATATTCTACCCCAAAACAATAGTGCCTAATTAATGTTCTTCCACAAAAGATTATCTAAGATAGTTGAAGCAGGATATCAGACCTGGTACTACATTGTGATAGAAATCTTATTACTGCTATGTGCTATACAACTTTGATAGAGTTTTAAGTTACTGTTAGGGACAGAGACCCTATCTCTTTCCCCTCTGTATTCCCGAGTCCTAGAAAAACCACACTGCTTTGTACACACTGCGTGTTCAAAGCTATCTGTTATGTGAACACACACACAAGTTTGCCACAGGAAAGGTGCTTGTGCTGTCGACCACGTTGGCCCCAGTGAAGTAAAATGACTTTTTATCAAGGCCTGGTTGATAATACAGACTTTTGTTTCTGCTTGCCTAAGAAAAATATTTAATTCCTTTATGCCACTTCCTTCTCCCATCTTACCAAAATTATATTTTGAAAAGTATATTTCTTTTCCCATTGTAGTCACAGAGAATTGTAACAAGTCTTGATCAAAAAGGATCTATGTCTTCCTTAGCAGGAACCCCCCACTCAAAACATCTAGTAATTTCAGATATGCTAAGTTACAAAGGTGTATGTCTGCAAAAAAAAGAAGTGCAAACCAATCCTCGGAGACCTATCAGAATTTCAGATTATAATTTTGGCCCACATATATTAATCAAGGTAGACTAGTAGTGAGAAATTCAGCAAGCATTTTCTCCCTTCCCCTTGTGATTGACATATGTGAAAGGATGGGTTATTCTCGCTTGAGATTCAGGGTATCATTTTCCTGCCAACTCAAACTAGTAATTGTGACTTTAACTGGAAAATTACCCTGAAACTCTAAGCCATGCTTCTTCAGAAAGAAAAATCTCTCCTTGCCATGGTGCTAATAGAACACTTACTACTACTCGTTGCCGTCAAGTAGATTCTGACTCATAGTGACCCTATAGGACAGAGTAGAACTGCCCCATAGAGTCTCCAAGGGGCACCTGGTGGATTTGAACTGCTGACCTTTTGGTTAGCAGCCACAGCACTTAACCACTATGCCACCAGGGTTTCCAATAGAACACTTAAGACAAGCCCAAATAAAAAAGACTCTTCTACCGAAGGATGAAGAAAAGCAAAGATTGTTGCTACTCACACAACTGTGATCCTGAGGCATAGCAGCTTGATGGATTGAGAACTATCTCCCCTTCTAAACAGGAGCTGGAGTCACTGGGTGGTGCACATGATTGATGCACTCAGCTATTGACCAAAAGATTGCCGGTTGGAGTCTACCCAGATGTGCCCCAGAAGAATGGCCTGAAGATCTACTTCTGAAAAACCAGCCATTAAAAACCCTATGGGGCACACCTCTACTCTGACACGCATAAGGTCACCATGAGTAGACTTGAGGGCAACTGATTTTCTGGCGTTAAAGCTAGGAGTAGGATTTGGGAAACCCTTGCAAGAGGGAGGTGGGACCACTGTCAAAATGACTGTCATATAAATTTTGGAAACTAGCAGATCATGGCAGTAGGAATAGGAAATACTCCTTAAGGTCAGTTGATTCTAAGATCAGACAAGCTATTTTTAAAAATGCTTTTTAAAACCTCCATATAGTCTTACTGGGGTGTGGTGCTTATTTCCTCCTTCCTTTATCTTGGCAGGACGTCGTCATAATAGGTTTCCCACAAGGAAATGCCAAATGCTAACATCAGACAGTTATACTCAGAGCAAATAAAAATCATTCCACATTTTCCTTCACAGGTCAATCATTATTGCTATTACCCAGCATGGTTGTAAGAATGTAGCCAATAACTTCATAAATTTCTGGGCACTTCAACATATATTTTTAAAGATCTCATCTTTAGTAAGAATCCAAGTAAGGAGAGGATAGAGTTTGATAATAAAGGACACAACAAACTAGAGGGACTTCAAAGGTCACCAGGCCTTATCAGAAATGAAAGCATTTCAAGATAGAGTTCTCTTCCTGTTGTTGTTGCTGTTGTTAGGTGCCATGGAGTCGGTTCCGACTCATAGCGACCCTGTGCACAACAGAATGAAAAACTGCCAGGTCCTGAGCCATCCTCACAATTGTTGTTATGCTTGAGCTCATTGTTGCAGCCACTGTGTCAATCCACCTTGTTGAGGGTCTTCCTCTTTTACGCTGACCCTGTACTCTGCCAAGCATCATGTCCTTCTCCAGGGACTGATCCCTCCTGACAACATGTCCAAAGTATGTAAGATGCAGTCTTGCCATCCTTGCTTCTAAGCAGCATTCTGGTTGTACTTCTTCCAAGACAGATTTGTTTGTTCTTTTGGCACTCCGTGGTATATTCAATATTCTTCGCCAACAGCACAATTCAAAGGCATCAATTCTTCTCTGGTCTTCCTTATTCATTGTCCAGCTTTCACATGCATATGATGAGATTGAAAATATCATGGCTTGGGTCAGGTGCACCTTAGTCTTCAAGGTGACATCTTTGCTCTTCAACACTTTAAAGAGGTCCTTTGCGGCAGATATAACCAATGCACTGCGTCTTTTGATTTCTTGACTGCTGCTTCCATGGCTGTTGATTGTGGATCCAAGTAAAACGAAATCCTTGACAACTTCAATCTTTTCTCCATTTATCATGATGTTGCTCATTGGTCCAGTTGTGAGGATTTTTGTTTTCTTTACGTTCAGGTGCAATCCATACTGAAGGCTGTGGTCTTTGATCTTCATTAGTAAGTGCTTCAAGTCCTCTTCACTTTCACCAAGCAAGGTTGTGTCATCTGCATAGTGCAGGTTGTTAATGACTCTTCCTCCAATCCTGATGTCTCATTCTTCTTTATATAGTCCAGCTTCTCATATTATTTCCTCAGCATACAGATTGAATAGGTGCAGTGAAAGAATATAACCCTGACACACACCTTTCCTAACTTTAAGCCAATCAGTATCCTCTTGTTCTGTCGGAACAACTGCCTCTTGATCTACATACAGGTTCCTCATGAGCACAATAAACTGTTCTGGAATTTCCATTCTTCCCAATGTTATCAGTAATTTGTTATGATCCACACAGCTGAATGCCTTTGCATAGTCAATAAAACACAGGTAAACATCCTTCTGGTATTCTCCGCTTTCAACCAGGATCCATCTGACATCAGCAGTGATATTCCTGGTTCCATGCCCTCTTCTGAAACTGGCCTGAATTTCTGGCAGTTCCCTGTCGATATACTGCTACAGCCATTTTTGAATGATCTTCAGCAAAATTTTGCTTGTGGGTGATATTAATGATATTGTTCTATAATTTCCACATTCAGTTGGATCACCTTTCTTGGGAATAGGCATAAATATGGATCTCTTCCAGTCGGTGGGCCAGGAAGTTGTCTTCCATATTTGCTGGCATAGACGAGTGAGCACCTCCAGCACCGCATCTGTTTGTTGAAATATCTCAGTTGATATTCCATCAATTCCTGAAGCCTTGTTTTTTACCAGTGCCTTCAGAGCAGCTTGGACTTCTTCCTTCAGTACCATCGGTTCCTGATCGTATGCCACCTCTTGAAATGGCATACGACTAATTCTTTCTGGTATAATGACTCTGTGTATCCCTTCCATCTTCTTTTGATGCTTCTTGCATCATTTAATATTTTCCCCATGGAATCCTTCAGTATTGCATCTCAAGGCATGAATTTTTTCTTCAGTTCTTTCAGCTTGAGAAACAACGAGCGTGTTCTTCCCTTTTGGTTTTCCATCTCCAGCTCTTTGCACATGTCTTTATAATACTTTACTTTGTCTTCTCAAGACGCCCTTTGAAATCTTCTCTTCAGTTCTCTTACTTGAACAATTCTTCCTTTTGCTTTAGGTGCTCAGCTTTCAAGAGCAAGTTTCAGACTCTCCTTTGACATTCATCTTGGTCTTTTCTTTCTTTCCTGTCTTTTCAATGACCTCTTGCTTTCTTCATGGATGATGTCCTTGATGTCATTCCACACACAACTCGTTTGGTCTTTGGTCACTAGTGTTTAATGTATCAAATCTATTCTTCAGATGGCCTCTAAATTCAGGTGAGGAATACTCAAGGTCATATTTTGGCTCTGATGGACTTGCTCTGATTTTCTTCAGTTTCAGCTTGAACTTGCATATGAGCAATTGATGGTCTGTTCCACAGTCAGCCCCTGGCCTTGTTCTGACTGATGATATTGAGATTTTCCATCATCTCTTTCCACAGATGTAGTTGATTTGATTTCTGTGTGTTCCATCTGGTGAGGTCCATGTGTATAGTCACCGTTTATGTTGGTGAAAGAAGATATTTGCAATGAAGAAGTCGTTGCTCTTGCAAAATTCTATTATTTCATCTCCAGCGCTGTTTCTATCACCAAGGCCATATTTTCCAACTACTGACCCTTCTTCTTTGTTTCAAACTTTCAAATTCCAGTTGCCAGTAATTATCAATGCATCTTGATTGCATGTTCGATCAATTTCAGACTGCAGCAGCTGATAAAATCTTCTATTTCTTCATCTTTGGCCTTAGTGGTTGGTGCGTAAATTTGAATAATAGTCATATTAACTGGTCTCCCTTGTACGCATATGGATATTATCCTATCACTGACAGCTTTGTACTTCAGGATAGATCTTGAAATGTTCTTTTTGACAATGAATGCAACACCGTTCCTCTTCAAGTTGTCATTCCCAGCATAGTAGACTATATGATTGTCTGATTCAAAATGGCCAATACCAGTCCATTTCAGCTCACTAATGCCTAGGATATCGATGTTTATGCATTCCATTTCATTTTTGATGATTTCTAATTTTCCTAGATTCATACTTCATACATTCCTGGTTCTGATTATTAACAGATGTTTGCAGCTGTTTCTTCTCATTTTGAGTAGTGTCACATCAGCAAATGAAGGTCCCGAAAGCTTTACTTCATCCGCCTCATTAAGGCCGACTCTACTTTGAGGAGGCAGCTATTCCCCAGTTATCTTTTGAGTGCCTTCCAACCTGGGGGGCTTATCTTCCAGCACTATATCAGACAATGTTCCACTGCTATTCATAAGGTTTTCACTGGCTAATGCTTTTCAGAAGTAGACTGCCGGGTCCTTCTTCCTAGTCTGTCTTAGTCTGGAAGCTCAGCTGAAACCTGTCCTCCATGGGTGACCCTGCTGGTACCTGAATACTGGTGGCATAGCTTCCAGCATCACAGTGACACACAAGCCCCTGCAGTACGACAAACTGACAGACACGTGGGGGGTTCTTTTCTTATAACATCTCAAATCCAAATGGGATTTCGAGTGGGAGGAAAGGGAGGAGGTCTGGGAAAGGTCAATGTCTTGGAATGGGGAGGGTCTGTTTCAGGGTTAATCACAGTGATGAGAAGATACCTGGAAGGAAGGTGATTTTTCAAGTTGTCGGGATTCACAGTTATGTGTAACACCTCCTCTCTGCTGAGCAGGAGCCCCTAGGTGGTGAAAACGGTTAATGTGCTCGGCTGCTAACCAAAAAGTTGATGGTTCAAGTCCACCCAGAGGCACCTCAGAAGAAAGGCCTGACAATCTACTTCCCCAAAAATCAGCCATTGAAAAGCCTACGGAGCACAGTTAAGAGTCAGACTCAATGGCAACTGATTCTCTTACTAAGCAGCAGACAAAGAGCAAGTAGAGTCCTCAGTCACAAAGGTGAGCCATGAGCAGCTGGAACTTGCCTTTATCCCGCTTCCAGATCCTCAGACCAGTTAACTTTTTACCTATCTTTTAACCCTAATCCTAGGAGGTTGTTTGTGTTTTCTTTGCTAGTTAAAAAAGCAAATGGTGTGGAGAGAAAGAGTGTGATGTCTCATTAGGGGGAGAGCAACTTGGAGTATATAGCAAGGCGTATATAAATTTTTGTATGAGAGATTGACTTGATTCGTAAACTTTCACTTAAAGCAGGATAAAAATTAAACAAATAAAGCAAATGGTAAGGAAGAGCCATTTTTTCTTTAGGCTTCACCCCAAAGCACACTTTACAGTGGATACTCAAGACAGCTTTAATGACATTTTTTTTTTTTTGGTGGTAAATACGTATGTCACATCTGGTATTTCAACATTCTTCCCGCGTACATTCAGTGACGTTAATTATATTTCTCACATTGTTTAACCATCACCATTATTCATTCCCAAATACTTCCTTCACCCTTAACAGAAGCTCAAGGACTCATTACTTACAGAACACCAAACTTCTGTTAAAGGTGATGGGAAATTTAATGACTATTTATTGTCTTGGAGTTTTCTAGTTCTGTTCAAAGCAAGATGAGTCAATTAAAACATTCCCACTTGCACGTCAGTACTATCAGTGCCTTCCAGCCCCTTTGGAAGAAATAAAATTAAAGACTACCAAGATGTTGCTTTCTCTTTCTTTCACGTTCTTCCTTAAAAAAAAAAAAAAAAAAATCCAGAATACTCAAGGCATTTATAATAATAATTATTACTGTTACTATTTATGTATGAGAGAATATCTTTACTCACTAAAAAGACCCAATAGTGTGTTAAAGAGTTACGGCAATTTTCTTCAGATTTTATCCTACATTATCAAAGCCCCTAAAACCCAAAGCATGAAGTCTGACATCATTAGTGGTTTCAAAGAGCACGTTCGAAGAGATTGGTATAAGAGCCATGGGTATTTTTTTTATGACAAATCATCATTTATTTAAATCCAAGTAAGGATCGTTTACTAACCTGTGTCAAAACAAGGTGTTCATAACCTACTTGAGTCTTTAAGCAAATCACATAAAGCTTAAAGAATGCCTCCAAGGGGTTGTGCCAAAACACCTGTTTTCTTAAGGCACATATTCTATGTGAGAAATAAAATAAGTAAATAGGACATCAGCCTGTTTTAAAATTTTTGCCAAGGTAAGACCAGAAACTACCTCCTAAATTAAGGCATATGAAAACAGAAATATGGGGTAGTTTGTCTACTGGTTACTGTACATCATTAATTCAGATTATCTCTATTTGGCTCAAGCTGTTTGATTTAATCTCATTTTATAAAACGTTTGTTACTGAATTGATATCAAATCCCATTTCATGATGTACGTTAGTTTTTAATAAATGCTGGAAGAAATTCAGAGAGAAAATATAGTTTTATACATAGTTTTATTTTTAGTTTATTCATTTATAGACTATTAGAGAAAAATTACAGGAACCCAGAAAAGGCTGAATTTAAAGATTGGCACGTTTAGTACCTAACATAATGTTGATTTACTTTAAAAACACTATCCTCAAGGATCTTTGTGCTCTTAGAGTGTGTATTTCTTAACTGTTCTTTTGATTAGCTCCTGTCGTTGTTGTTAGTTGCTGTCAGTTGGTTCTAACTCTTGGCCACTCCACGTGTGCAGAGCAGGACTACTTTATAAGGTTTTCAGGGCTGTGACTTTTCAGAAGTAGATCTCCAGTCCTGTTTTCCGAGGTGCCGCTGGGTGGGTTTGAAATGCTAATCTTTCCATCTTTTAATATTCAGTTCACTATGAAGCCATTCTAGAGTTCTTCTGTCTTCCCATTTCCTTTTTTTTTTTTTTTCCAATAATATTTTATTGTGTTTTTGGTGAAAATTTACACAGCAAATTAGGTTCCCGTTAAATAATTTCTATACGCATAGTTCATTGGTTACATTTTTCACATTGTGTCAACATTCTCATTATTTCCATTCTTGTTGTTCAGTTTCCATTAATCTAGCTTCCCTGGCCACCACCCCCCACCCAACTTTCTCATCTTTAGTTTAGGGTAAATGTTGACCATTTGGTCTCATACAGATGATTTTTTAAAGAAACAGAGAACTCATGGGTGATATTGTTCATTTTATGAGCTAATCTGTTATTTAGCTGAAAGATGACCTGTGGGGGTGGTTTCAGCTCAAAGTTTAAAGAGTATCTCAGGGTGATAGTCTCAGGTGTTCCTCTGGTCTCTACGGGTCCAGTAAGTCTAGACTTTTTTAAGAATTTGAGTTTTGTTTGACATTTTTCTCCCATTCTATTCAGAACCGTGTATTATATCCCTGGTCAGAACAGTTAGTCATGGTAGCTGGCACCATCTAGTTCTTCTGGTCTCAGGATAGATGAGGCTGTGATTCCTGTGGGCTATTAGTCCTGTAGACTAGTTTTTTCTTTGAGTCTTTGGTTTCCTCTTTCTGTTGCTCCAGACGTATAGAAACCAAAAGCTGTATTTTAGATAGCCACTCACAAGCTTTTAAGACCCCAGACACTACTCACCATACAGTTGTTGTTGTTATTTGGTGCCATCGAGTCAGTTCTGACCCATAGCAACCCTATGGGACAGAGTAGAACTGCCCCATAGGTTTTCCAAGGAGCGACTGGTAGATTTAAACTCATCATCGTAGGATGTAGAAAATAATTTTATGAACCGTGTTGTGCCAGTTGTCTGAGTTGTCCCAAGACACTGTGGTCCTAAGCCTTCAAACGTATTAAACCAATCCTGCCAGGTGTTTGGTTATGTCTAGGAAGTATCCATAACTGCCCTTTGCAGTGGCATCACTAGAGGGGTGCAGGGGGTGCAGACCACACCCCCCGACACTGTCAGAGAAGTTGACACCAAAATGTCCCCAGGGTCCATGCGGCAGTGGAGGTGGCAGGCAGGCCAGCACTGCCAGAGGAGGGGCCACCAAGGCAGCTGCATCACTAGAGTTGGTGTCAACCATCACCAAGGACGATAACTCACCCCCCATCACCAGCCGGTGAGGGTGCAGGCACCGGGCTTCAGCACCTGCCATTGGGCAGAGAGGAGGGTCTCCGCCTTGGCCAACGGGAGGGGGGAGGGGCTAGGGGAGGTGCTGCGGGGGACAGGGCTGGGAGCGGCAGGGGTGACACCATGAGCTATCACACTGTGTGACACCAACTCTAGTGACTCTACTGTCCCTGTGTTCCTATTGTCTTTTGCCCTGCTCTTCTGTCACAGCAGCTGTCACACTGAATGTATGTTATTACTTGTAGACTCCTCTGATTCCTCTCCCAGATTGTCACTTCTCAATGTCCTGTTCTTTTGTGTATGCCCCATAACGCCCTACCCATAACTGCCTGCCGCATAGTACATGATCACTAAAATATTTCAGGGAACAAATGAACTAATCAATGGCCTCGTTGATTATCTAACAGCCTAGAATGGAGCCATTTTTAAATGCAATGAATAACAAAAGGGAAAATTTCCTGGACCCTAAATAGAGATAAACGTTTTTCTAGACGGGAGGCCTCCTTGCCACTATGGCCCTTTCAAAAGTCCAAAAAGAAGGCAAGATAATAACTTATAAATCATAACAGTAATTTTGTCAGATCAGCAGATTGATTAATACAATTAAAAAAAATTTTTTTTTTTTTTTTTTAAAGTAACTAGCCAGAACAAGAAAAATACATTTGGCCCCAACAATTCCAAGTGCTTGATATCCTGGCTCATGTTCTGAGATGCATGTCTTTGGTGACGCTTTGCTTGTTTTTGTTGGTACAGAAAATGTGCTGCTGTGACAAAACCGTAAAAGGCTGTGTGAGATGGAATCTGGGGTATCTAAAGGTATTTAAAAGAAACATTTCCACCCTTGAGTTAACAGTTTTCAAAACAGATGTCTTCTATCAAAGAAAAGTAGCAGATTTTTTTTTTCTTCTTAACTTGGCAGGGATATTTGTATTTTCTATACTCTTGATTCCCTGACAGAGAAGGGTTTTGTTCTTGCATTTATCGTGGTCCTGAGCTGCCCTCTCATTAAGAGGGAGAGGGACTGTGGTACCCTGGTTAAGCGCATGGGCTTCACTCAGACAAGTGTTGCTGTTAGTTGCCATCAAGTCGATTCCGACTCACGACGGCCCCATGTGTGCAAAGTAGAACTGCTCCACTGGGCTTTCAAGGCTGTGACCTTTCAGAAACAGGTCGCCAGACTTGTCTTGTGAGGTGCCTCTGAGTGGTTTCAAACTTCCAATGTTTCTGCTAGTAGTTGAACGCTTAATCGTTTGTACTGCCCAGCAACACACAGTCAGTCACTACTGACTTCCAATTCCAGATCACATCAAAAAACTGCTTACATTTGTGGAGAGATGTCCAGCTTTGGAATGTTTTTCTCTACACACGTTGTTTCATTCAATTCTCACAGCTTTAGAAAATTTATGACATAATTTTCAGGTGAGAAAACTGAGCTTTAAATCACTGAGCACATTTTTCAAGGGCACTTAGCTGCTAAGCAGAAAAACAGGATTTGAATCCAGTTCAATTTAATTCCAGAAGCCACGTTATTATCCACCATACTCTTAACCAAAAACCAAATCCGTTGCTGTAGAGTCAATTCCAACTCATAAAAAAAAAAAACTCATAACATACTCTTAAATGCCGAAGTGTAACCTCGGGCAAGTTCCGACACATGTTTGCATCTCGTCACGGTGTTGTGGAGATTATATGAATTAATATTTGTAAAACATTCAGGACAGTACCTGGTACCAAGTGAGCTCTCAATAAATTATAACTTCCAAAAATGTTTGCTTTCAACAGTTATCCTTAAAGAAATTCAGAAGGAAAAATATTTTATATTTATTCACCTATTTACACTTCCTTCACTCTTCATTCTTTCCTGTATTTCTAGATTTCCATCTGATACTATTTCCATTTTGTCTGAAGAACTCCTTTAGTCTCACTTGTGGGATAAATCTGCTGGCAACGAGTTGTCTCAACTTTTATCTGAAAATGTCTATTTTGCCTTCATTTTTGAAGAATACTTTTTTCTGAATATGGAATTCGAAAGTTACAGAATTTTTTTTTTTTTCTTTTTGCCCCTTTTTAAAGATGTCATTCCTCTTTCGTTTCTGGTGACTAACCTCTTGTAACTCTGATTGTTGTTCCCCTGTATGCAAAGTGTCTTTCTTCTCCGGCTGCTTTTAAGACTTTAACTTTGGTTTTCAGCAGTTTTACTATGATGTATCTAGGTACATAATTTATTATTTGGGGCTTGATGAGATTTTGAGGTCTGAGTGTTGATATTTTTCATTAAATTTGCAATTTTTTTTTTTTTTGGCCTAATGAGACTTTAGATATTGTTTCTGTTTCATTCCTTCCTTTTCTTTTTCTGGGACTCCAAATACATGTTTGATATCGTCACATAAGTCATTAAAGTTTTGTTAAATTTTTTCAATCATTTTTCTCTATGTGCTCCAGTTTTAATAGTTCCTGTTGATCCAACTTCAAGTTTATTGATCCTTTATTCTGCATTTTCCAATCCGCTATTGATCCCATAACATGATTTCTTAATTTTGGATACTGTATGGGGCATTTCTACTCTGTCCCATAGGATCGCTCTGAGTCGGAATCGACTCAACAGCGCTGGGCTGGTATTGTTTTTATTTCTAGAAGTTCCATTTGTTTATTTAAAAACTGTTGACTACTAGTTTCCACATCTGAATGATCAATGGGTCTGTTTTGATTGATTTTTTTTCTTGCCTATCGGTTACATTTTCCTGTTTCTTTGCACATTTAGTAATTCAAATTTTTTTTTACATTGGGCACTGTGCATGATGATACATTGTAAAGATTCTGTATTTTGCAACTTCCTATGAAGTGGTTAGGGCTTTTTTTTTTTTTTTTTTTTAAGCAGGCAATTAAACTACTGGCAGCTCACCTCGATCCTGTCAATGCTTGGATTTAGTTTGGGGTTTTGTTAAGGTAAGTCTATTTCTGTTTTGCGTTTAGTTCTGGTATGCGACTCTTAACTCCTAAGGTGTGGCCCTTCTGGGGTTTTAATGGAAAGTCCAAGATGTTCACCAAACCCTGCTAACTTAGTAAGACTTAAATGCCAGATTCTGTCTCCCCAGCATCAGCAGATGTTGAAATCTCTGCTCAGTTCTTTAGGCTTTCCTACATTTGCTTTCCACTGAATATGCTGTATTCTTGCTCCCCAGTTGTGAAGTTCAAAAGTTAGCTAAAAAATCTGTGGGTAATTTTGTGCTGATACTGGGAATCTCCTCCACTCTCTGACTGCTTTCTTTCTAGGACTTGATCTCTCAAAGTCCAGCTGGTCTGGCAGCTCTGCACTTTGACATCTGATTTCTCAGAACAAAAAGACTTCTACTTTCTGGAATCTACTTCTGATTGAACTCCAGACCCTGGATGCTGCATGGAATGGGGATTGCCCTAAAGGAAAATCCAGATAAATATGAGCCTCACTCAGTTTCTTTCTTTTACACCAAGGATCATATCCCCTCCATTTTCTGCCAGCTTTTGGTTACTCTTCAGTACTTTGAGCAGTTGTGTTTTAGATTTTGTCCAGAATTTATAATTGCTAATGGCAGAAGGATTATTCTGGCATATGCTACTCTGCCATTACCAAAAGCCAGAAGCATACATTTCCAATAATTTATGTTATAAATATTAATCACCTTTTTATCAATAGAGAACTATGGCCGTTACATTTTTGGCATAGCCCCACATCTGGCCATAAAAAGTGCTTTATAAGTTGCCATCCTTAGACGGATGACTTTGAGCTTATCAGGGGACAGCTAATGAGTAGGAGACAAGTACAGAAGAGAACATCTTAGTTCAAACAGAGCCCTACAGCAGTTTGAACTCAAGATAACCTGCTGTCGCTTGCACAGCGTTCACTGCAGCTGTCTCTGAAATTCTTCTTATAGCCAGATGTTGCTTCTGAAAAAGTCATTGCAGAGTTCATAAACTCAGAGCAAAGACTTTTAGTCCTGACCTGGTGTGACCAACAGACTGATGCTTCTACAGAAAGAGAAATCAAAGAAAAGTAAAAGACTTAGGAAATTTAGAATTAGTAGTCTGCATTGTAATGAACAAAAACTCATTGGCTCCAGATCTTATCCATATGCCCCTACTTCAGAAAAATGGGGAACGCTGTGTTGCGTAACGTGCTTACGTATCATGTGTGACACATGACCTGCTCAGAGTATCCTAGCTAGTGCTTTAAAGTGTAGTTGTCTTTAAACACAACCATGAAAATTAATACTGACTCACAAAACCACAGTCTGAAAAAAAAAATTAGCAAATATTTGTCAAATACCTACAACAAAAGAACATATATGGAAAGTACCTAAAACATTGGCTTTGTTCTAAAAACTATAAATGCAATAGAAACTCCGTGAAGAATGGGCACAGAAAATTTTTAGGAAGTGGTGCAACTTGAATGAGAGCTTGAAAAGTAGGAATAGCAAATTATGGGAAAAAAAGGATAGCATCCAGATATAGGGATAAACATAAACAAAATCTAGGAAATAAAATTGCACATGATGGAGATAAGCGAGAAGGTCAGTTAACAAAGCAATGCATACATGGATGGGAATGAGGTTGAGTTAATTGAGTTAGGTCCAATAAGCATTGCTGTTGTTAGCTGCTGTCAAGTCAGCTCCAACTCATGGCAATCTCATGCATAACAGGATGAAATATTGCCCGGTCCTGTGCCATCTTCGTGACTATTGGTATGTTTGAGTCCATTGTTGTGTGGCTATTGTAAGGGAGAGTCAAAAGTTAGGGGGAGGAGCTTGATCTTGTCAATAGGGCATTTTCCAAGTCTAGAAAATAGTAAATGGAAAATAGTATACTTTAAGAAAGTATCATTAATGCAGAAGGTATATTCATTATTGTGGTAATATTTTATATTCACTTACACTCAGTAATATTTCTGAAGTTTCTCTTAATAAAGAAGAGAAAATATAATACACTCAAGCAGCAGAGGAAAAACTGGAAGACACATCGTATATTTAATGGAAGCTCGATTACTATGGTAATAATAGGCATAAATATTATGATGAAATAGGAAGGGAAAGATTTTTTGTAGGATAGCTTCTCCTACATGCATTTACCCTATACAGGGTATATTATCCACTCTGATATAGTTAAGTAAAAAAGATCCTTTTAAAAGCCATTTTATGCAGCACATACTGAAATTGACATGAAAAAAACATCTATTTCGTGTACTCAGTTGCACAAATTCACCTTTCTTCCGTTCACCCCTTCATTTATTTATTCCTTTGTTGTTGTTGTTGTTAGGTGCCGTAGAATGGGTTCTGACTCACTGCCTGGTCCTGCACCATCCTCACAATTGTTGCTATGCTTGAACCCATTGTTGCAGCCACTGTGTCAAGCCATCTCTTCTTCTTTTTTGCTGCCCTTCTGCTTTACCAATCACGATGTTCTCCAGGAGCTGATCTCTCCTGATAACATGTCTAAAACCATTTATTATTTAGCAAACATTCATTGAGGATCTACAATGTGCACTATTGTAGGCACTACTGCAGTGGCACATCAGACCATGAGTTTCTTTCTCCACTGAGCTTACTTCTAGGAAGTGCCATTAGCTGGCTTCTTACTGTTCTCCCTCTGCCTTCATGAGTCAGCAGCCTTGCTGCCCACCTTTAATCCATCAGATAGAAACACAGTCTATCCTTTTTCAGTTTGAAACCTCAATTTCTTAGTCTTCTCCTGTCTTTCCTTCTTAGTTCAGTATAATCTTGGAGAATTTTCAGGACAAAACCTAAGCTTTGAGAGCTGCTCCTTTACATCTGGGCCTGCTGAAGGACAGTCCAAGTCAGTTTCAGCCTCCAGATCTGACCCGAATGGAACACCTTCTTAGATGCTGAGAAAAACAAGCTGTGAAAATTAATCCATTTCACTTTGAACAAACAAGTGAAGATGTTCATTAGCAAATTTTACTTTAATGCATAGTAAGGGACTTTTATATGTAGAATTTTTTTTTAATACCAGTTGCCATTGAGTTGACTCCAACTCACGGTGACCCATGTGCGTCAGAGTAGGACTGTGCTTCACAGGGTTTTCAATGGCTGATTTTTCATAAGTAGATTGCTAGGCCTTTTTTCTGAACCAAGTACTGACTGTTTGCACTGTAATGCCCCTATATTTTCCCTTGAGCCTATTCACTGAGTGCCTCCTCTTTCATGTTATTTCCTCTATTAAAATAAAGCAACAACCATAGCATGAAATTTTATTATTCTATTGTTCTTTCATAGGAGGAACAAATAATATTAAAATGAATCCTAATGTTCTTTGTCATGAGAAGAATTAAATTATTTCTTGAGATGGAATTGTTTTTTTATCTGACGCTGTATGGCACTGAATCAAGACAGATCCCAAAGCAGCAGAATCCATCATCAGTACCTGAATCTCCTTGTATTCTGTATATCAGTGATCTGCAGGTGTGGGGTCCAGAGCCATTATGAGCTACTGGAGTCCAGGGCTGAAAGTAGAGCAGGTGTCTCATGGCTTATGAGCTTTGCTCATGGTGGCTTGATTTTTAGAGGTCACTTTTTTTCTTGGGCTGAGTGTACTGATAGCCACAATTCTAAACATTTCAGTACCTCTCTTGTGGCCTTCCAGGCATATCTAGAAAATGAATTTTTGTAGTGTCCATTGATAGGACATAACATTTAGCCCACTCAGTGGATTTTTCAGTTTCAAGTAGCAAAGGAGTTTGCATGGACCAAATTGGTAGCTACGCCAGTTTAGTCCAAAACTCTTAACAAGGTCCATAAAAATATTTTAAGTGATAGTGGACATGCCAACAGAAAGATTTATGAGAATGAGAAATTATATTTTACTTTCATCCTCATTTTTTTTGAACGATTGTGTCTGCTGTAAATCAAAAGCAAATTCCAGAATAAAATGTCGATGAGTAGAATGTTGAACGTCTTCTGAACCCTAGCTAACACAAGAGCTTTCTTAAAATTTCTTTTTGGGAGGTCGGCATTATTTTCCCCTTTGTATCTAGGATCTATTAAAGAAAAGACCAGCTGAACTTAGAGTCTACTTGACTTGATCAAAATGATAAATTTGTTATTCAGTAAATGCAGTAGAAGGAGACTGAGGAGCCCTCACTATGAAAGGCCACAGGAACCTCCAACCCCCTCTTCTCTAATTTCAAGGTTCAGGCTTCCTCAGCCTTACTGCCCCTGACTGATGCCACAGGAAAGGCCACCCTGATACCAGGAACAGGGGACTATTTCAAGGCTTCCTAGTAATTCATTCTCTTTCCAGTTGATGTCGAGTCAATTCTGACTCACGGTGACCCCATGTGTGTCAGAGTAGAGCTGTGCTCCATAGAGTTTTCAATGTATGGTCTTTCAGAAGTAGATCACCAGGCCTTTTTCCTTGAGGTACTTCTGGGTAGACTAGAACCTCCAGTCTTTTGGTTAGCAGCCAAGCCCATGAACCATTTGCACCACCCAAGGGACTTCCAATAATTTGTTAGAGCAGGCTATAGCTCTCATAAGTGTGAATCCACTGGATTTAAGAATGAGAATTTAGATACATAAATATAGTGGACACCAATTGGGTTATCTGCCTGAGTTGCCCTTCTCTGGGAGCCATACTTTATACCTCGCTCTTAATTGCAGGGGCTGATTTTTTGATCCAGGGGTGGGCCGCTGAAATCAGCTAAGCCTTTCTTGACAATTTTGAATGGAGCCTAAGAGATTCCAACCTCGGTCTGGGATGGTGAAAGAAGATGTAAGCACGTACTAGAGAAAATAATCTGAAAAGAGAGAGAGGAAGAAAGAGAGTAACACATGCAATAGGAGAAACAGATAGAAAGGAAGAAAACGTTGGTGGAGATGAGGTGGACCTTTTCTCACATATAGCAAATGCCCACAATATGGTCCTTTTATTCCCTCAGAACCCATAGGGTTCCGTGGGTTTCCCAGTGTATATAATAAATCCTCCTTTTTGACTTTAGCGATCTCAAGTTGATTTATATGATTTGAACACAAAAGTCCTAGCTAATACAAGAAAAACAGTTAATCCTAAAACATAATTTCAAATACATTTAAAGTTGAAGTTGATTAGCTGTGTCCATTTTTCCTATTTATATTATGTGCCTTCCCTTTTGGTCTAACTAACTTGGGGATTTTGTGTCCTAGACTTGCTAGCTGTCTTTCTTGCCTTAACATGCCCTTCCTCTGCCTGTCATGCCTCTCCTTTCCTAACTAGCCATCAAAATCTGGGTCAAAACTCATGCGTACCTGGAAGCCATCACAACTTAACCCAGCTCATTCTGGATTCTTCTTCATTCCATTTCTAGCTTCTCTCTATAGCCCTCTGACCACCCTTTATTATTTTGCATGTGCTTATAACTTGCCTTAGGAACCCTGGTGGTGCAGTGGTTAAGCACTTGGTGGGCAGTTTGTACCCACCAGCCACTCTGTGCGAGAAAGATATGCAGACAGCCTTGGAATTCTTATAGCAGTTCTGGTCTGTCCTATAAGGTCACTATGAGTTGGAGTCAACTAGACGGCAATGGGTTTGTTTGTTTTTTGGGGGGATATATTTTCTTACAATCATTTTTTTAGATCTTTGCTTACGTGTTTTCTCCAAAGAAACAGTAAGTTCCTCAACAAAAGGGATATAATACTTTACTCCTTGTTTTGACATTTTATTTTGAATAGCCCCATACTGTGATTTGTATGCCACAGGTGCCCCATAAATATGTGTTAACTGACTACCATATCTTTACATAACCATCAAAATCCTGATTTTATAGTACTAAGGTTATATACTGGAAAACTATTTACTAAAGGAAAATAAAATGACCATCTGGAATGGCCAAAATGTTAACCATCTAAAGTTTACCTATGGCGCATTATTTCACTCATAGATTTCAATTTCTAAAAGAGAAGCTGTGTCAGAATTCTAATGCAAATTTGCTATACATAATGTATCTGGATGACTCACCACAGAGGTTCCTCCTTCTAAACGCAGCAAAGCAAAGCGCAGCTCTCCCAACAGTCCGTTGTGTTGGATTAGATTTCCCAGGTCTAACTCATCAATAAATGCAATAAATGATAAGCTTTGTAGAAAGGGTACGTGCTTGCAGAGAAAACACCAAAACTATCCAAATAACCAGTCATCCTAACCTCTGAAGAAGTATTTGAAAAAAGTGAAAGGGGAAAATATTTAGATTCTACTTTACAATTCCATTCTACTTTATAAACCTATTTCTGTTGAGTCAGTTCTGACTCATGGCAACATATTGTGTGTAGATTAAAACTGCTCCATAAGGTTTTCAAGGCTGTGACCTTTCTGAAGCATATCACTAAGCCTGTTTTCTGAGGAGCCTCTGGGTGGTTAGAACTGCCAACCCTTCAGTGAGTAGGCGAGTGAGTAACCAATTGCTCCACCCAGAGACTCGTTACAATCTATACCAAAACCATTGCTATCTAGTTGATTCCAACTCATAGTGACCCTATAAGACAGAGTAGAATTGCCCCATAGGGTTTCCAAGGCTGCAGTCTCTACAAAAGCACACTGCCACATCTTGCTTTTGTGAATTGGCTGGTGGGTTTGAACTGCTAACCAAAAGCTTTAACCACTGCACTACAAGGGTTCCTTTTACAATCTATAATAGTGGGTCATTAAAAAAAAAAAATCTCCTCTGATGAGATCATTGTTTAATTATAGATGTGTCCTAAGACACATTTTTTAAGTCATTGGCCTGTAGGGAGTGATGCAAATTGTAGCTACAAAAATTGATTAAGGGTAGGATTGCATAGCCAATTATTGCACACCTATAAAAACTTGAACTGGCAAAAGTTTTGTGACAGATATATTTACAATGACCAAAAAAAAAAAGTAGCTGCTGAGGCTGCTTATGTACAACCTAACACCTCATGAGATTTGGCTTCTTGGTTTGGAGGTTTAGAGTTATGGTTTCATGGAACATCCTAGTTAATTGGTTAATAAGGTGTTTAGTGTTTCTGTTCTATATCCTAGTTTGTTGTGTCGTGCCTGGGGTCTTAAAAGCTTGTAAGCAGAACAAGGAAATAGACTCAGAACAAAAGAAGAGACTGAAAAGGTAATAAAAAAAAACTCCCAACAACTAAAAAAAAAAAAAAGCCCTGGTCTGGATGGCTTCACTACAGAGTTCTACCAAACTTTCAGAGAAGAGTTAACACCACTACTACTAAAGGTATTTCAGACCATAGAAAAGGACAGAATACTACCAAACTCATTCTATGAAGCCACCATATCCCTGATACCAAAACCAGGTAAAGACACCACAAGAAAAGAAAATTATAGACCTATTTCCCTCATGAGGAAGCCCTGGTGGCGTAGTGGTTAAGTGCTACAGCTGCTAATGAAAGGATCAGCAGTTCGAATCTGCCAGGCACTCCCTGGAAACTCTATGGGGCAGTTCTACTCTGTCCTATAGGGTCGTTATGAGTTGGAATCGACTGATGGCACTGGGTTTTTGGTTTGGTATCCCTCATGAAGGTAGATACAAAAATCCTCAACAAAATTCTAGCCAGTAGAATTCAACAACATATCAAAAAAATAATTCACCATTACCAAGTAAGATTCATACCAGGTATGCAGGGATGGTTCAACATTAGAAAAACAATTAATGTAACCCACCACATAAATAAAACAAAAGACAAGAATCACATGATTTTATCAATTGATGCAGAAAAGGCATTTGACAAAGTTCAACACCCATTCATGATAAAAACTCTCAGCAAAATAGGAATAGAAGGAAAATTGCTCAGCATAATAAAGGGCATTTATACAAAGCCAACAGCCAACATCACCCTAAATGGAGAGAGCCTGAAAGCATTCCCATTGAGATCTGGAACCAGACAAGGATGCCCTTTATCACCGCTCTTATTCGACATTGTGTTGGAGGTCCTAGCCAGAGCAATTAGGCTAGACAAAGAAATAAAGGGCATCCAGGTTGGCAAGGAAGAAGTCAAAGCATCTCTATTTGCAGATGACATGATCTTATACACAGAAAACCCTAAGGAGTCCTCCAGAAAACTAATAGAAAAGTTCAGCAGAGTATCGGGATACAAGATAAACATACAAAAATCAGTTGGATTCTTCTACACCAACAAAAAGAACATCAAAGAGGAAATCACCAAATCAATGCCATTTACAGTAGCCCCCAAGAAGATAAAATACTTAGGAATAAATCTTACCAGAGATGTAAAAGACTTATACAAAGAAAACTACAGTACACTTCTGCAAGAAACCAAAGCAGACTTACATAAGTGGAAAAACATACCTTGCTCGTGGATAGGAAGACTTAACATTATGAAAATGTCTATTCTACCAAAAGTGATCTATACATTTAATGCCATTCTGATCCAAATCCCAACGACATTCTATAATGAGATGGAGAAACAAATCACCAACCTCATATTAAAGGTAAAGAGGCCCCGGATAAATAAGGCATTACTGAAAAAGAAGAACAAAGTGGGAGGCCTTACTTTACCTGATTTTAGAACCTATTATCCCACCACAGTAGTCAAAACAGCCTGGTACTGGTACAACAAAAGATACATGGACCAATGGAACAGAATTGAGAATCCAGACATAAATCCATCCACATATGAGCAGTTGATATTTGACAAGGGCCCCAAAACAGTTAAATGGGGAAAAGACAGTCTCTTTAACAAATGGTGCTTGCATAACTGGATATCCATCTGCAAAAAAATGAAACAAGACCCATACCTCACTCCATGCACAAAAACTAACTCAAAATGGATCGAAGACCTAAATATAAAATCCAAAATGGTGAAGATCATGGAAGAAAAAATAGGGACAACATTAGGAGCCCTAATACATGGCATAAACAGTATATACAACATTATTAAGAATGCAGAAGAAAAACTAGATAACTGGGAGCTCCTAAAAATCAAACACCTATGCTCATCCAAAGACTTCACCAAAAGAGTAAAAGACTACCTACAGACTGGGAAAAAGTTTTTAGCTATGACATTTCTGATCTCTAAAATCTACATAATACTGCAAAAAAGTCAAATAACCCAATTAAAAAAACGGGCAAAATATATGAATAGACACTTCACTGAAGAAGACATCCAGGTAGCTAACAGATACATGAGGAAATGTTCACAATCATTAGCCATTAGAGAAATGCAGATCAAAGCTACAATGAGATTTCATCTCACTCCAACAAGGCTGGCATTAATCCAAAAAACACAAAAGAATAAATGTTGGAGAGGCTGTGGAGAGATTGGAACACTTCTACACTGCTGGTGGGGATGTCAAATGATACAACCACTTTGGAAATCTATTTGACCCTTCCTTAAAAAGCTAGAAATAGATTTACCATACAATCCAGCAATCCCACTCCTTGGAATATATCCTAGAGAAATAAGAGCCTTTACATGAACAGATCTATGCACACCCATGTTTATTGCAGCACTGTTTACATAAGCAAAAAGATGGAAGCAACCAAGGTGCTTATCAACGGATGAGTGGATAAATAAATTAGGGTATATTCACACGATGGAATACTACGCATCGATGAAGAACAGTGAGGAATCTGTGAAACATCTCATAACGTGGAGGAACCTGGAAGGCATTATGCTGAGTGAAATTAGTCAGTTGCAAAAGGACAAATATTGTATAAGACCACTATTATAAGAACTTGAGAAATAGTTTAAACTGAGAAGAAAACATTCTTTTGTGATTACAAGAGGGGGGAGGGAGGGAGGGTGGGTGAGGGGCATTCACTAATTAGATAGTAGATAAGAACTACTTTAGGCGAAGGGAAAGACAGCACACAATACAGGGGAGGTCAGAACAACTGGACTAAACCAAAAGCAAAGAAGTTTCCTGAATAAACTGAATGCTTCAAAGGCCAGCGTAGCAGGGGCAGGGGTCTGGGGACTATGGTTTCAGGGAACATCTAAGTCAATCGGCATAATAAAATCTACTAAGAAAATATTCTGCATCCCATTTTGAAGAGTGGCATCTGGGGTCTTCAACGCTAGCAAGCAGCCATCTAAGATGCATCAATTGGTCTCAACCCACCTGGATCAAAGGAGAATGAAGAACATCAAGGACACAAGGCGATTACGAGCCCAAGAGACAGAAAGGGCCTCATGAACCAGTGACTACATCATCCTGAGACCAGAAGAATTAGATGGTGCCCGGCCACAACTGATGACTGCCCTGACAGGGAGCACAACAGAGAACCCCTGAGGGAGGAGGAGAGCAGTGGGATGAAGACACCAAATTCTCATAAAAAGACCTGACTCAACGGTCTGATTGAGACTTGAAGGACCTTAGTGGTCTTGGCTGCCAGACCTTCTGTTGGCCCAGGACAGGAACCATTCCCGAAGCCGACTCTTCAGACATGGACTAGACTGGACAATGGGTTGGAGAGGGATGCTGGTGAGGAGTGAGCTTCTTGGATCAGGTGGACACTTGAGACTATGTTGGCATCTCTTGCCTGGAGGGGAGATGAGAGGTTGGAGGGGGTTAGAAGCTGGCGAAATGGACATGAAAAGAGAGAGTGGAGGGAGAAAGTGGGCTGACTCATTAGGGGGAGAGTAACTGAGAGTATGTAGCAAGGTGTGTATGGGTTTTTGTGTGAGAGGCTGACTTGATTTGTAAACTTTCACTTAAAGCACAATAAAAATTATATAAAAAAAATAAAAAAGCTTGTAAGCAGCCATCCAAGTCACAACAATTGGTCTCTATTCACCCAGAGCAACAGAGGGAGAAGGAGAGTCAGGAATAGGAGAAGGATATAGAAAAAAATGTGTGGCTAAATTACCTCCATGAACAACTGGCTCCTATGCCATGAGACCAGAAGAGTGGGATGGTGCCTGGCTACCATTGCTGAACATTTTGATCAAAGATTCCATAGCAGAATCCTGGTCAAAAGGGGGAAAATGCAGAATAGAATTTCAAATTCTCATGGACTCTAGACTTTCTGGAGCCTTGGAGGGTGCATGAAACCCTGAAACTATTGCCCTGAGATAATCTTTAAAACTTAAACCAAAAATATCCCCTGAAGTCATCTTAAAACCAAACAATAGTTTAGTTCAACTAGTACAAAAGTTCTGTCTTGAGCATTATACTCTTTAAGAACTATCTATACAGAATCAAATTTACCACTCGAAAATTAGATAGAAACCTTAGGGGACAGTGAGTTTATGTTAATGAGGGAGGAACAACTTAGAAAAGGAGGGTGAGAATGGTTGCACAACTCAAAGAATGTCACTAAATTGTACATGTAGAAACTGTTGAATTGGTGTATATTTTGCTGTGTACATCTTCAACAATAATGAAATAAATAAAATTGAGAAGAAAAAAAAAGAATTCACATGACCACCAGAATGGAATTAATAAAAATGTTGACACATTGTGGAAAATGAAATCAATGTCACTGAATAATTGTGTAGATATTGTTAAATAGCAACCTAATTTGGTGTGTAAACTCTCACAGAAAATACAATAAAATATTATTTGGAAAAAAAATCCTTATCCTACTGCTTCAGAGGACCAGGAGGAAGCTATTGTGTAGGGATGAAACCCATAGAAATTTCCTCTAATGAGTCTCAATTTTTATAGTGTCACATGCCCTGAAGCTACTGGGAGAGATGAGAACATTTTTGCAAATCTAAAATAAATAACTGGAGTAGGTTTGTTACTCACAGAAAAACACAGTGTGTTTACATGAATACCTCTTCTACTTGATTCCTTTGACCTGAGAACTTGAGTGAAACTTCGAAAAAGCTGCCAAGTTACAATTGCTGGGAACAGACCCAGCCAGTATGGTTTTTCTTCTTTCCCTCTAACTACCTGGGAACATTAGCTCAAGTAGAAAGGGGTTAAACATTTACAATTTAATTTTTTAACCAATCAATATTTGTGATACTTTTGAGACTGCATATATATGTATTAATAACGACATGAAATTGTTTTTGTTTTAATCATCTGTTTAGGCATGTACAGATTTAACTCAATGAGTGTTCTTGCTTTTTCTCCCTTTTGCCACCTCTGCCTTCTCAAATCTAGTCCCCCTTGGGTTTTTATCCCATGTTCCTTTTTGTTCCAACATATTTTGCTCTGTCCAATCTACCTCTGCTGAACCCTACAGATCACCAGCCTTCCTGGCTGTGGTCCTGAAAGGATGGCATCTCTGGGCATCTCCTTGTCCAGGATCAAAAACCTTGTCCAGTTAGGAAAAGTCAGTAGGGAGCAGGCAGGGTTAGCGCCTGAGACCAGCAGAGAAGCTGTGCTGTGGGGAAGAAGGGTTCTTTTCTGCCAGGGGAAATGGCCACACCTACTCATTTGTTGTGGCTGTCCCGGAGACCCTCCAGGACTTTCTTTTCTTTCCTGTAGTCTGTCCCGAGTACTGGCTGCTTTACCCACTGGTGTGTGAACAGCTCCTTCTTTCCTTCTCACCTCAGTACATTTAGTTTTACGGCCACAAAAAGTGGACATATTTGCTGTCTGACTCAGGGTACTTGACCTCTTGTATCTGTGTATGTGCGTATGTGTATGTGAGTTTGTGTGTTTGCACGCATGCAATTCTTAGGGCTTTGCATTTTTTAATTAGTATTTTCCTCTCACATGATTACAACAATCTACAACAACATAATCTATGTAAATTAAAGCAGAACATAGACAAAAACATATTTTTATCAGCTTATTAAAGTCAAGTATTAAGGAAAGCTTCCATCCTTCTTGTATCAGCGAAAACTCCTGGCAGCCCTCAACCATCTCCTGGCATACCTGAGATTCCTGTAGCCTGTCTACTGGGCTCCTGTTGGCACAGCCTGCCCTGTTGGGCACAGTGGCTGTGGGGGTGGGGGGTGAGGGAGGGTTCCTGGATGGCACAGTCCCTGTCTGTCGGGAGAACCCACGGGGTATTTTCTTGGCTAAGCTTAATTCAGGTCTCGTATCCACCCCTCTCCACTCTGGGAGTGGAATTTATAAGTCTTATAAACAGTTCGCATTTCTCAGCTCTCCCAGCCTACCTCGTGTTCTCAAATTGCCTAAGCAAGCTTGGAGGCTGTACTCGATGCTGAGAAGTAAACATTTCCTCCTCTTTTTCCATTGGTTTTGGGAAGTGGGTTGACTACTTTTTTAAAAAACAGTGATTCTTTATCCTTTGCAAATTAGAGATCTATTGGCTAACTGGATATCCATCAAAAAGCTTGCCTGGTTCTTAGTTGACCAACTGTAAATTGGGATTTCTCCAAAGTTTCACGTGAGGAGCTAGATAGCTTTAGGCAAAACCTTTGCACTATAGTCTACGAACTCTTAGCTTGTACAGAAGTTTCTCAAAGACGCTTGCCCTAATTTCAAGGATAAAGCCCACAAATAATCAGCACTCAAATCCCCTTCCTCTTCCTTTCTCACCCTCTTTACCATAGCCTGTCTCTTGAGAAGGTTGTAAAACAATTAGACTTTTCTTATGATGTACTTTTAGTGTAAGGTCACGGTAGGATACAATGATGAACATGCAACATCATACCTTAATATAAATTCAATCAGCAAATGGTCACGTGGGCTCCATAAACAATACCTATATTCTTTTTTAGTTTCTCCTGAGACTCACACCACAGCATTATTTTTTTGTTATTGTTGGAAATATCTCCCAAATATATTGGTTTTATGGTTTCCGTATTTTGTGAATAACCTTTCTTCTCTTTCATTCTTTTTTTTGATGTATGTTAGGTTTCAATTAAAAAAAATTATTTTTAAAAATAAAATTTTGACCTTATCATGCCTGTAATAATTTTTTTCCCATGTGGGTCATTATAATAGGAAGAAATAACTTTCAGATGTAGGGAGCTATTGGGATATTGAGTCCGAGTCTTTTAGAAATTCTAATAACTTTTGGATGCAAACAAAATACAGAGACTTGCAAATGTTTGTGACTCGTAATAGAAATGTACCCTTTTATCCAAGGAAATTTTCAGCATTTAAAAAATTGAGCTTGCTTCGTCTCAACTATGACAAGGTAAAGAAACCTTTAAGGGCTTTCAAGGACATTTAGTGTCACTTCATGTTCCCTCGGTTGGATGGTGGACAGAATTAGCGTTAATTAATAAGTGCATTTTGTGTGCCAGGCTCTATGCTAGGTGCTTACAGGCATTGATATCACAGTGAATCCCTACAAGGTGGATATTTCATGAGGTGTTGAGGTTTAGAAAGACTGAGTAATTTGCCCAAGGTCACAGTGCCAGGAAATGGTACAGCCAAGTTTCAAATCCAGGTCTTTCTAGTTGAAGGGAGACAGGAGGCAAGCATCCTCTCCATTCTTGGAGGTAGGGCAGGGGGTGCCATTAGGTCCTTATATCAGCAAAAACTCATGGCAGCCCGCAACCATTTCCTGGCATACCTGAGATTCTTGTAGCCTGTCTACTGGGCTCCTGTTGGCACAGCCTGCTAAGAGCCCACCCTAGTTATAAGTAGGCAGGCTCCAGAAACCAGCAACATAGCAAAGCCTGTCTCCATCCTAAGATTCCCCTGCTGGGTGGGTTCAGCCAGGACTCACAGCTTTCTCTGTGAGGTGGTTGTGAGCGCCTGAGTCAGAGGGAAATCACAGAGGGGGAAAAAGGCTTGTGTGGAAGGCCTGCCTAGATAATCTGGCATTAATATTATATAATACAGAAACACTTGCAACCTCATTTATGATTCTCTTAGGATATTTTTATTACAATTACGGGTAACAGCCCTTGAAATGTACGTCCGCACTTCTCAATTTACCCCAGCAACTACTGTATTCTTTTCTTTACTTCTGTTCTTACATTAGGGAAAAAAAAGTTTCAGGGCTTATGTATTACCTTTGCTAATTTTGAAAGAGAAGAAAAACCTGCAGTATCAAAAGCTCAAATAGCTCACTTTAAAAGCACTTGAGAACAAGAGAAAGTTTTATGCGATTACATTAATAGCAGCGTTATGGATTGAATTTCTGTTATAGCAGCACTAGATAACTAATACAAGCAGTGACAAATGCATGGAAAACACTTAACCATGGTCGGTGATGCAAAGAGAACCCATTTAGGTGTCATTCATCTTTTTCACATTAGTACAATGAGTACTCTCAGCGTTATCTTCTCAGACAGCACTTGAATTAGAATGCTGCAGTTTCCAGAAGCAAGCCTCCGAACTTTTCTTTCGAGCGCTCTTTAATAAAAATGGTTCACACTCTGCAACCCAAAATGTAAAATAAAATATTTTTTCCTCTAATTCCATCTCTTTAAGAAAATATTTTTTGGAAACACTTTCTCTTTGAAAGAACATATTTTTTACTTTCCAGTTGGGTATCTCTAGTACTTTTCTTCCAAAGGAAATGAACTATGCAAAATAAGCTATAAACTAACCCAGGTAAAATAGACTAGGAAGAAAAGCCTGGTGATCTATTTCCGAAAAACCTGTCAATGAGAACCCTGTGGGGCACAACAGTCTGGTCAGCAGCAGCAGATCATAGGGATGGCTCAGGGGCAGAGAGCATTTCTTTTCATTGTGTGTGGGTCATTATGAGTCAGGGGCCTACTCAATGGCAGCTGCTAACAACAGCTACAACCCTCCGATAAGGTGTTTCACACTCAAAATCATGCAGAACATTAGAGAAATGGTGAAGAACATTAGAGAAATGGGACCTAGTAGAAGACAGCGATGGGGAGAAACCAGGAAGAAAGAGACAAGGGAAGAAGAGACAGAGGAATAAGAACTGGCTGCTCTGAACGTGCTCCAACACAACTTCTGTAGTCGTCGGCAAGTCGTAGACTTGTAGCACATTAAAACTTCGAGACACTTTAACAATAACCCCCTTGCTGCCCATCACCTGAGGTTTATAGATGAGAGAAACTTTATGATGTGGTGAAAAAACAAAACGTTTTATTGAGTCAGGTGACCTGCCTCTAACTACCGGCTGTCTTGGCAGGGTCACTCGACTCTTCCAACCTTCCATTTCTCCGATAGAAACAGAAGGAGTTGGACTTGGAGATTCTATTGCTCCCTTCATCTCTGGCTTATCTGAAAACCAGTCCTGGAAAAATTACTTGTGCAAAGCCATATAGCTAGTTAGAGAAAGAGCCAGGCTAGATCTAGGCTCTCCTGAGAAATCATTAAGCTTTTTATAGCTTCCTTTGGGTAAGGTCGTTTATGAAGATGTTTATCCCTCGGACCATCGCAGGCAACAGTTTTTTTCTGAGCTGCCCTGTGTTTCCCCAAACCACTTTACAGTTTTGATCTTTGTTTTCAAATTTTCTTTGGAGTGTCCAGCCAGCCTGTACAGAAGATCTCAACTCTAGCAGCCTGGTTGATTTTTACTGTGAAAATGAGACACCTAGAAAACAGCAGTCTGTTTTCCAATGGGAGCAGGGAGGCAGTGTCAGAAAGAGGAAACACAGGCAGGTAAGTGCTTCGAGGCCGGTGTGGGGTGGTGGGGGTGGAGAATCAGACTCTCCGTCTCCCCACTCCACCCGACCCCCTTCCCTCGCTGCACAGAGGGACTCAGTGAGCAGGAGGTCCACTGCTGGCTGTCTCTCCTTGCTGCCCTCCAAATACACATTTAAAGACTCCCAACGGGATTTCTTGCAAACTTGAGTTTCTGATGTGGAAGGAAATGTTTCCAGATATTAAAAAAAAAAAAACTCAAACAAGCTCTAACATCACACAAAGGAAAAGAAAGTACTTAGGTTTGAAACTCTGACAGAATATTAAATAAGAGACAGAATTTGGGTTATGCCAGATATGAATGCCAGTACTATAGGAAAGAACCTCATAAAACATATCAAGCCCAGGCAAAAATAAAACAAGCAAAAAATAGAATATCATTTGAACTATAGCAGGCCCATAAATTCAGCTCCAAAGCTTCAAGCCAACACACATACCATATTGTACTACTGAGCCTGAAACGGGGGAAATTAGAAATAAACTGAAAAGCTTTTAAAAGTAACATATTGGAGTTTAAAAATGTACACACACATACACACAAACTGCAAAGTTACCAAAATCAGAATAAATAACTGTCCAGAAAGAAACGCCAACGAAACACACGATTTTCCTTTTTAAAAAGGTCCTGGATTGCCGAGTGTGTCTGTAACATAACAGTGGATGAGTCAGTATGGGTGGGTAGGTTCAATGTGTTTGACAAATAAGCTTTGCTTCTCACCAGGACATTTGGATGCTACATAAATAGAAACCTTCTTTTCATCTCGAGAAGCATAAGGAAGTGCTTTCTCAGAGTGAATATTTTCCTCAAGTCACTTGGAAAAGAGAAAGAACATTTATTTCAATGTTTCTCACATCTTACAAACTCTATTGACCTTTGGTTGAACTTGAAAACATTGTTCTAGTACAGCCTCTCTAGAAATTCCAAACTTGCCTTTCTTTACCATCTGGCTATGGTCTTAGAAACATCATCTCTTGCGTGACTTCTCGCTTTAAAGAATGCTTTTATGTTGTGTGGGGCTGGCGTGGGTAGGGGCCCCTCTGGTGTAAATGCCAGTGTGTGAAGTTGGGAGCACGCAAGTAGAATGTGCTGCCCCCTCTGGCAAATGTCCTATGTGCACGGGGTGGTTTGTGCCGGCTAAACAGGTGATTGGGCTGAATGTAGGTCAGCATAAACTGAAGGCCTCCTTGGCAGCCGCTTGTTAAATCAAGGTGTTCTTTTACTTGGTTGAGCTTATAAAGCCCTTGAGTCAACTGCAACTCATGGTGACCCCATGTGTGTCAGAGTAGAACTGTGCTCCATCGGGTTTTCAATGGCTGATTTTTCAAAAGTAGATTGCCAGGCCTTTCTTCCGAGTCTCCTCTGGGTGGACTTAAAGCTTCAGTGGAGTGGGTTAACTGTTTGCACCACCCAGGGACTCCCGTTGAGCCTATAGCTTGCCCCTTCCTGGAAATGGAAAAAAAGGAGGATCCTTTTGGCACTTATGCGAGAGCCAAGCCTCATGGAGTGTTCAGCGTGGTGGGCTGCTGTGTTTCTGGGACGCTGACTGCACTGCCATCCATTTCCTCACCGTGCAGAAAGCAGTAGTATAGGCAGCTCAGGGCTGCGGTGTTGCCAGTCTCCTGTTGCCCAGGCCCCGTTTGTCGTGCAGGAGGTGGGGCATGTTTCTGGAAGGTGATACTCTTCTCTCCAGTTGCTGGCTGCTTCTTAACATGAAGTGTTCAGAGTGCTTCAAAATTTAACATTCGAATTTGCCATCCACATCTGGTGTTATTAGGCTTGTTTATTTCAAAAGAGGGAAAAAAAGATAAATACACGTATGTGCGTTAAGGAGCAACGGAATTCTCTGAAGGAGACAGATCAGGTGCTTGTGTTTTTTTAATTCATTTGTTCTTTGGCTGCCAGTCTCTTTGAGTTTCTCTTATTTAGTCTCCAGCCCACAGTTGGATCTATAATACAGATCGCTATCCTTAGCAGGAAACTGAATAATTAAAGGTCATTCAATATACCGTCATTCTTTTATATAACGCCAAGGGAAAGGCACGTAGGGCTAACAAAGCTGTACGGTTCAATTTTGTAAAAGCAGAATTATAATTGTAATCCTAGAATGCCAGGCTTTCTACCCAGTGTAGGCCCCGATGCTCATTCTTAAATAGTTGCCTTTATGTTTATTTGCCAGGGTATGTAATAGGGTGAACATTCTAAGGCATTCTATTTCTTCAAAGAGCTGACGTTTGAAAATATCAAAATATGTGTGTGTGTGTATTTTTCCCCTACAACAAGTTCTACTTTCAAAAAACACAACTTTTTGGTGTTTTCTTTTAGATCAAGTCTCAAGTCTAGAATACAATAGCATTTATTAATTGTTATTTACCTAGTAAATGTAAACACGTCATGAATATTGAATATTCCATGAGTATTATATCAAATATAGGCATTCCATGAATTTTGTGTGGCAACCCTTTCTTGCCTGGATATAGACATATTGGAAAGGGCAGGACATAACACATGTGTATTCCTCCTGTTGGGGGATGCCTGGTTGAAGAGAGTAGCTGGATTTCTCCACTTTACACAGGATGCGTGGGCTGAATGAGGGGGAAGCTGGGATTAAGGAGCCTTGGTGGCCTAGCTGTTAAGCACTTGGCTGCTAACCAAAAGGTTGGTGGTTCAAATCCAACCAGTGCCGCTTGGGAGAAAGACCTGGTGATCTGCTCCCATAAAGACTGAAAAAAACCCATTGCTGTCAAGTTGATTCCAATTCCATGCGGCCTTAGAGGACAGAGTAGAACTGCCCAGTAGAGTTTCTAAGGAGCAGCTGGTGGATTCAAACTGCTGACCTTTTGGTTAGCAGCTGAACTCTTAACCGCTACACCAGGAGGGTTTCCATAGCCTTGGAAACCATATGGGGCAGTTCTACTGTGCTGTATAGGGTTGCTATGAGTTGGAGCCAACTTGATGGCACTGCACGCAACAGGAAATCTAGATACTTTCAGTCTGTCATGAGCCATGCACAGTAGAAATGTTTGTTTTCACATTCTCTGTTGCTTTGGGTCTAGAGGGTTTCTCAACATTTCTCCCATGATGCTACTCATATAAAATTAAAATATTTGTACCACAAATTGGGGTAAATTCAAGGGTATTTGGAACATAGCTGAGGATCCCCCACGCAGCAGGTGAGTTGCTTGCTTGAGGACTTTGCCTACCACAGGCCCCACCGGTCTGCCCAAGAACTGAGAGCATCCTTATTTCACATTACTGATTGGAATTCCAATGCTATTTAGCAGTCCTGGTTAAGGAGAGTACAAAGCAGACAAATTTTGTCTTTTCTCCCTGACACTCACCTCACCCCAACTCGGTCAGTTTCATTCAATGCCATAAGTGTTCAGTAAAACTCTAAAACATGCTGTTACTTGGCTCTTAAATGTCCTCTATGTAATGATAAGGAGGGAAGACCCTCAACGAGTTGGATTGACACAGTGACTACAAACAACGGGCTCAGGCATAACTACGATTGTAAGGATGGCGCAGAACCAGGCAGTGTTTTGTTCTGTTGTGTGATGGGTCACTATGGGTCAGAATTGACGCAATCGCACCAAACAACAACAACATGTAATGATCAGAGCTCTTCAAAATATGAAACACAAATGTTGAAGTTGCATATCTGGGAATTATTTGTTTTAAAAATGCATCAAAAAAAAAATGGGTTATTCTTACTCTTTACATCCAATTAAGGAATCCCAGAGATAAAAAGGAAGACCCTTAACAAGATGGATTGACAATGTTTGCAACAATGGGCTCAGGCAAAGCAATGATTATGAGAATAGTGCAGGACCGGGCAGTGTTTCATTTTGTTGTACATAGGGTCGCTCTGAGTTGGAACTGACTCGACAACACTCAACAACAACAAGAACAGTTTGTGCTTCACTACTAAATGAAAGTGGTTGATTTGAACCCACCGAGTGGTGCCATGGAAGAAAGTTCTGGCAATCTGCTTCTAAAAGATTACAAACATTGAAAACCCTGTGGAGCACAATTCTACTCTGAAACACATGAGGTCGTCATGAGTTGGAATTGGTTTGCTTTTTTGGTTTATGCCCAATTTATCTACATTCTGGTTGTCTACACATCTTACCCAGGGGTTCCACAGGCAAGAAAACACCCCCTTTTTGGTTCCAGTGAACACTTCTATTGTCTGATAATTAAATCCTGTTAAGATGAGAATAAAGTTTGTTGTTGTTGTTAGGTGCCGTTGAGTTGGTCCCGACTCACAGAGACCCTATATACCACAGAACGAAACACTGCCCGGTCCTGTGCCATCCTTACAATCGTTGTTATGTTTGAGCCCATTATTGCAGCCACCGTGTCAACCCATCTGGTTGAGGGTCTTCCTGTTTTCCGCTGACCCTGTACTTTACCAAGCACGATGTCCTTAAAGTTTAACTCCATCTATTTAAGAGAGTTTGTGACCTTAAATCAATCTTTAATTATTGGATCACACAGTGGAACAGGGGGCATTCTTGATTTCCTCACAAAGTTTCGGGGGGCTCTGTTCCTCTATTTTTCCTCACTTCTCAGGGAGTAGAATACAATGAAGCAGAATTCCACTATTTGCTTTCCCCACCTCTCCTTAGTACCCACCCCCCTTTCTTCTCAGGTTCAGAAAAAAGACACAAAGTCGAGAGCCTGTGTATTGGCACAGGTAGCTGAATTCTCAAAGCTTAAATCTGAATGGAATGAGAAGTGCTTCTCCTATCACATTGTCTTAAGAGGTGTCCTTTTGGGTTAAAAAAATCTCAAAATGTCCAAAAGCTAAGACCCATGCTCAAGATTGGAGACCACCAATAAACCAGGTGCTGTTGAGTCAACCCAATTCAGGGTGACCTCAAGTGTGTCAGAGTAGAATTGTGCTTGATAGTGTTTTCAATGTCTGATTTTTCAGAAGTAGATTGCCAGGCCTTTCTTCTGAGATGCCTCTGGCTGGACTTGAACCTCTAACTTTTTGGTTAACAGCTGAGCACATTAATGGTTTGCACTACCCAGGGACTTGAGATTGGAAACAGTGGTCAGAATATCACCAAGCAAAGCAGTTTGCCTCCTGCTAATATCTGCTTCTTGATTGCCCACTGGCAGCATGGTGGTCAGAGTGAGGGTAGCTGTGCTATCTAATGAAAGAAACAGGACTTGGAAACTGAATGACCTGAGTTGGAAACTTGGCTTGGCCACTTCTCAGAGGAGTGACCTTGTGTTGTTTACTTAAGCTTTCTGAATTGTCTCTGTTTCCTCATCTGTAAACTGGGCTGTTAGTCAAAGAGGTTGCTGTGCTCAAAGACGTTGATGTCCTGGTAGAATGAGACATGAAAGTTGGTAAGTACATTGAATTCAGTCTGTAAGAACTATTCTAAATCTAGAAGAATGATACTAAGGATGACATCTTCTCTAAGGCATTTCTAAGGCCTTCTATCAGTTGGAACTCTCCAGAGAAACAGAAGCAATAGGAGCTATAGATATAGGTATACCCAGAACCCAGTGCTGTCAAGTTGATGCCGACTCATAGCGATCCTATAGGACAGATTAGAACTGCCCCGAAGAGTTTTCAAGGAGCGCCTGGCAGATTCAAACTGCCGACCTTTTGGTTAGCGGCAGTAGCACTTAACCACTATGCCACCAGGTTTTCCTATAGCTAATAGGTATAGATAGAGACATATATACAGAGATTTAAAGAATTGGCTCATGCAATTGTAGGGGCTGGCAAATTCAAAATTTGTAGAACAGGCAGGCAGGCTGAAAACTCAGCAGGAGTCGATGCTTCAGTCCTAAAACAATTTCTTCTTCTCTGGAAACCTCAGTTTTTGCTGCTAAGCCCTTTGAACTGATTGGCCTAATGAGGCCCACCCCATTATCAAGGGTAATCTCCTTTACTTAAAGTCAAATGATTGTATATGTTAACCACATCTACAAAATACCTTTATAGCAAAACCTAGATTAGTGTTTGATTAAATAATTGGGTGCTATATACCTTAGAAAACAAAAATCCTCAGAACTGGACCAATGAGCAACAACACGATAAAAGGAGAAAAGATCGAAGTTGTCAAGGATTTCGTTTTACTTGGATCCACAATCAACAGCCATGGAAGCAGCATTCAAGAAATCAAATGATGCATTGCCTTGGGCAAATCTGCTGCAAAGGACCTCTTTAAAGTGCTGAAAAGCAGCAATGTCACCTTGAAGACTAAGGTGCACCTGACCCAAGCCATGGTATTTTCAGTCGTATCATATGCATGTGAAAGCTGGACAATGAATAAGGAAAACCAAAGAATTGACGCCTTTGAATTGGGGTGTTGGCAAAGAATATTGAATACACCACGGACTGCCAAAAGAACGAACAAATCTGTCTTGGAAGAAGTACAACCAGAATGCTGCTTAGAAGCAGAGATGGCAAGACTGCGTCTTACATACTTTGCGCAGGTTGTCAGGAGGGATCAGTCCCTGGAGAAGGACACCATGCTTGGCAAAGTACAGGTTCAGCGGAAAAGAGGAAGACCCTCAACAAGTGGATTGGCACAGTGGCTGCAACAATGAGCTCAAGCATAACAGTGATTGTTAGGATGGCTCAGGACCAGGCAGTGTTTCATTCTGTTGTGCACAGGGTCACTATAAGTCTGAACTGACTCAACAGCTGCTAACAACAACAACAACAACATACCTTAGCCCGAGCTGGGCTGCTAACCACAACAACATACCTAAGGAGCTAGGCTGCTAACCAAAAGGTCAGCAGTTCGAATCCACCAACCCCTCCTTGGAAACCCTATGGGGCAGTTCTACTCTGTCCTATAGGGTCACTATGAGCCGGAATTGACTCAATGGCAACGAGTTCAGTCTGGTTTTTTTGGTATATCTCCACCAAGCTGACACATAAAATTAACCCTGACAGGCCTCCACCCTGCTACAGGGTTTTGGTTTTTCATTAGGGGAATCTAGAAGTAAATTGGCTACTCATCTATCAGTTTGTTGTGCTACGGTGGCTTGTGTGTTGCTACAATGCTGGAAGCTATGCCACTGGTATTTCAAATACTAGCAGGGTCACCCATGGACCCATGGTAGACAGCTTTCACTGGAGCTTCCAGACTAAGACAGACTAGGAAGAAATGCCTGGTGATCTACTTCCAAAAATTAGCCAATAAAAATGCCATGGATCACAGCAGAACATTGTCCGACTCGCTTGCTTTGGACATGTCATCAGAAGAGATCAATCACTAGAGAAGGACATCACTTGTGGTGAAGTGGAGGGCCAGTAAGGGTGAGGATGACCCATGATGGGATGGATTGGCACAATAGCCGCAACAGTGGACCTGAACATGCTGGCAATTATAAGGATGACGCAGGGCCTGGCAATGTTTTATTCTGCTGTACGTTCGGTCACCATGAGTCAGAGTTGACACTACATCAGTTAACAGCAACAACAAAGTGTAACTACTACTTCCACCCCTGCCTTGGGCCTGGGAAGCAGTGAATTAGGTCTCATTCTACGTTAGTCTGGCCCCAAACCTATAATATCAAGCCAGGCTTCCCTGAGGAGCCAGGATGTGTGCAGGGGCTAACTCTGCCATGCCGGAGACCTGCTGGTTCTGATGGAAAGCCTTGTGAAGACCGGATCTTGGGGACATCTTTTGTTCCCCCTTGCAGGACTAAAGTCCGTCCTAACTCCACATTAGAATTTCTTATGGAGCTTTTAAAAAATGCTCATATTAAGGCTCCAGCCCCAGAGATTCTGATTTAAATCATTTGGATTGGAGCCCGGGCATCAGTTATTTTTTAAATGCCTCACGAGATCCCGATGTGCAGCCAGAGCTAAGATCCATCACACTAGGTATTGCAGATTTAAGTGACCAGGACATGTTGGGGTCAAGGTTGTAGCTAGAGGTGTCTGATGACCCAATACTAGAGAACACTTCCTCTCTCAGGTATGAGAGCAAGAGAGAATGAACTGGGGTGATAATACCTCTTCCAAAAGGGTAGGGGTGGTGGTGGTTGTTTGCCTTCAACTCATAGCAACTCCACATGACAAAGTAAAACTGCCCTGTAGGGTTTTCTAGGCTGTAATCTTTACAAGAGAAGATAGCCAGATCTTTCTCCCACAGAACATATGGACGAGTTTGAACCACCAACCTTTTGATTAGCAGCGGAGTACTTAACCGTTACACCACCAGGGTTCCTTTCAAAAAGAATATAATCAGGAAAATGGATCTCATGTCCTTTCTCCACCTGGAGCAAGTCCTGGGCAATGATAAACACTCTTTTCTTGACTGTTTGTAGGTTCCAACTTTCCAAGTAGCTTTTGAATAACAGTATACTGCAGATTTTTAAAAAATGCAACTCCAGAAGCCTCATTTAAGCTGATACCATTATGGACTTTTAAATCTTCTGCCTACATTTAGTTCCTGTATTTCTGAATTAAGGAGTACTTTAAATGTAATGACTTACTTAGATTGCCTGTTCTCTAATGGTGGTTACATAGCCATGCTCTTAACCACTGCACACTGCACGTATTTTGATCAAGTCACAGTCAATTGCCTTAAAAAGCCCAAGTCGGAGAGAGCAATGTGAAAGCATTCAAATTATGGGAACAGAACCAAGATGTCCTCTTTATCAATTAAACCACATAATAAAACTCAGAGGGCTACTTTCCTCTCAAAATAGTGAGATGTTCATATTTTTCCTCTTTCTTTTCCTGACGAGAAGACCCCTGACCTGCCGTAATGAACAAGTTTCTTGCCAGCCTCGTCTGATGAAGCTCTTTCTCACCTAACGAAATCCAATTTCCATTTTCATTCTTGCTTATTCACACCCCAAAATAAGATGTGGGTCCTATTGCTAGATATCAGTGGAATGGCTCCTCTCTCTCTCCTTCCTAATGAACAAAGTCTTAAACTGATTAAACAGTAAAGTTAAGCCTCTTAGAGGAGCAAAAACAGTATCTACTTTGACATTGTTAAATACTTAGGAGGGATCTTAAAGACTACATAAAAACTAGATTTTAATGGAAAAATATTTCTGACTTAGACATCTGCCCAAGGAAGTGATTCATTTAGTCACGTGATCCCAAATCAAGGTCAAAGGGCTTCACTGTCCTTGTATTATCCCCAGAAGGATATTAATTTCAATTGTCAGGGTGAAAATTGATAACCATGGAGTTCTGACGTAGCCGGGATGGATTTAATTACCTGCAGTTAACTGAGGCAGGAGAGCTTAAAAATAATTGTGAAAAATAAGCAGTGACTTAATCAGAACCTGTCTCTAATCCCGAAGACAGTAGGGCTAAAGAGAAGGAAAAAATTTAGTGTCTAACATGCAGCTAGATATAGGGTCTCTGGGTGGTGCAAACCGTTTAGTGCGCTTGACTGCTAACGGGAAGGCTGCAGGATGGAGTCCATCCAGAGGTGCCTCAGATAAAAAGCCCTAGTGATCTTCTTCTGAAAAATCAGCCAGTGAAAATGCTATGGAGCACGAGTTTACTCTCATACACATGGGGTCGCCCTGAGTCAGAACTGGCTCAATGGCAACTGATGCTGGAACAGGCAGGTGGAGGCTGTCATAGGATCCACGGTGGTATTCCCATAGAAGAAAGCACTTCAGAGAGTGACCTCTCAAGTTCATTACTGGTTCACTCTATGTAGTGGATTCCTTCATTCCACAAATATTTAATGAGTGCTAGGCACTTTTAGGCACTTATTAAACATAGCACAGTGAGTTTATTGGAGGTGTAATATCTCGTTATGCAAGTGTGGTAACTCTGTTAAGTGAATCAGCTGGACCTGCTTGGGCTTAGTGTACCCTGAATTTAAAGTGGCCTCAGCATCCAGGGTCCCATACAGCCTTACAAATTATTTAAGTAAAACATCCATTGACTTCCACTTCCAACTTTCTTTTTATAGAGTTAACCAGTTGCTGATGAGTTGACTCTGACTTATGGGGGCCCCGTATTTGCAGAGTAGAACTGCATGCCATAGGATTTTCAAGGCTGTGATCTTTGGAAGAACATCACCAGGCCTGTCTTCTGATGCCCCTCTGGATGGGTTCGAACCACTTATTTTTTGGTTACTAGTCAAGCGCTTAACCATTTGCTCCCCTCAAAAGTTAGCTTCACAATATTATAACAATATTATAATTCTTTAATTTTTTCTTTCTATAGTTACTTCAGTGATATATTTCCTTGATTTTGTGCTCACTCTCTTCTTAATTATATTTGCTAAAGGCTTATCAATATGTTGTAGTGTTTATCAATATAAAAATTCGGTATATATACACAAATTATAAATACATAAAGCATGTATATTTTTATGGGAAAAAAGTAAGGTGCAGAACAGTGTATATATTATAATCTTATTTGGTTAAAAAGTATATAGTACATATATTTGTAAATGCATAGAAAATATCTGATGACATACTGAAAAAATAATCATTGGTTACCTCTTAAAAATGGGAGTAGGGTGAGTTGGGGGGACTGGAGGAGCCCTGGTGGCACAGTGATTAATAGCTCGGCGTGGTGGGTAAGTGCTACGGCTGTGAACCAAAGGCTTGGCAGTTCGAATCCACCAGGTGCTCCTTGGAAACTCTATGGGGCAGTTCTACTCTGTCCTATAGGGTCGGTATGAGTTGGAATCGACTTGATGGCACTGGGTTCTGGTTTGGTTAACCTAAAGGTTGGCAGTTCAAATCCATCAGGCTTTCCTTGGAAACCCTATGGGACAGTTCTATTCTATCTTACAGTGTCTATGAACCAAAATCGACTCAACGGCAATGGGTTTTTGGTTTTTCTGAGGGACTGGAGAAAGAAAGTCAGTCTTTATTCCCCACTTTCTATACTGTTCACATTCTAAATAACTGTTTTAAATGAATGTAAGAAAATCAAGGCCAATATCAGAACAGGGCTCAGCACCCTGGGTCCTGTTTTGAAGCACAGTGGCCTCTGTCCTGTGCATTTAGGCTTCAGTCCTACTGAACTTGATTATGCTTTTTGATAACTGGCAGTGTATGGTCAGTGTGGATTGCCAAAACACTTAGGGGAAGTCACTTGACCAACTTGCCCTTGGCACAATGGCCATTCTGAAAATAGACATACTCAAGTGAGATGAATTATACTAAGAACTTATTCCAAAAGTTAACTGTCTGCTGTTTTTTAAAAATATTTTTTAAAATTATACTAAAATATACTAGAAACTTATTCCAAAAGTTCTGTTAACTGAGTGTATGTTGTTTGTAGAGCTTTTTTTTTAACGTGGAATCGTTTTACGTTAAACTGAAAAGGCCTACCTGAATTACAGTATTTAGTTTTGAGACCTGTCTGACTATTGATCTGGAGTGCCCCTCTGGGCTGGCTCCCCCTTGCCCTTACCCATTTGAAATTTTCAAGCGCTCAGGGAACATGCCAAAGCAGGAGAAGTTCCTGTGTCTGGAATTCAGAGAAAACATGACAAACATGTAGACAAATTTGCTAACATACACACACACACACACACACACAAAACCTAGAAAAAATCTTTTTGCACAAATGTGACATACATAGGGTCACTTTCTTTTGCGTGTTCATTAAACATACACTAAGATAAACGGACTAAGTGTGTAAACCCACAGCTCTCAAATGAGGAAATACAGTTCATTCATTCATTTAAAAATTAAATTAATTAACTTAATTTTTATTGACTATTTTTTCTTTTTTTTTGAGACAGGAGCTTTGCCTATTGTCATGAGGTACCTGAGACCAACCAATGCTGGAAACCCAGGAGAAGAGCCCTTACCTCCTACACATTAGGAGCTTCTATCAATATTCCAGGGGTCCCTGGATAGTGCAGATGGTTAAGGTGCTTGGCTGCTAACACAAAGGTTGGAGGTTCAAGTTCACCCAGAGGTGCCTTAGGAGAAAGGCCTGATGATCTACTTCCAAAAAACTTAGCCATGGAAAACCTTGTGGTGCACAGTTCTACTGTGATACTCACAGGCTTGCTACGAGTCGAGTACACTCGATGGCAACTGTTTTTTTTTAAATCAATATTCCTGGGCTTGTGGCCACAGAGACCATACCCTGGACTCCAGACATACAGATTTCCTAGGACCACTGCACTGGAGTAGTGAGTGCTTAGGCTTGCTTAGTTTATAGCTTTCAGAAACAGCCAGACTCACTGTCATGGTCAATGGCACTTAACTTCAAGTCCTCCCTAGTAGCATTTCATGCCCTGCCTCTCACTTCCAGCGTGCACCATTTCCATCATACCTTACCATCCGGCTTATCCTCTCCTCAACTTCAGCTGGATAGTTACCACTCAGTAATTTAGGACATAGAGATGTGGCTAAGAGTGAGATGGTAGCAACAGGGGCACAGCTAAGCTAATAAACTCATGAAATACTTGGGAGGCTGTCTTGACAGAACTTGGCAATATACTGGATGGGGTTTTGGGGAAAGAGAAAGGGAGGAATAATGGCGGATTCCCAGGTTTTAGGTGTGAGGACCCAGGCCATTATAGTGCCAGTAACTGAAATTGGGAAATTAGAGGAGGAACAAGTATGAGAAGGACATGAATTCAGTTCTGAACATGTTGAGTTTGAGGTATCTGTGCACTGCCAAGGAAGAGATGGCGTGAAGGCATTGGTTATCCTCACCTGGAGGATCTCTCTCTGAGAGATCTGGGCTGGAGATACATATTTAGTTGTCATCTACATAAAGATGGGAATCAAGCCATTCATGGGTGTAGATGTGATTGGTTAAGATTCATTTGTAGAGTGAGGTGATACGTGGGCCCAGGCTACCCGTCCTGAGTAACACCAATATTTCAGGGACAGGTCAAGGAGGAAGAACTAATAAAACAGCCTGAGAAGTAGAAGGAAAACTGAGAATGTGTCTTTGTTCATACTCATCTCTTTCTCTGGAGTAACCTCCTATCTTCTTTGAAGGATAAAATACAGCCAATCCTTTCAGAGATCTCAAATGTCTCCTCCGGGAAGTGAAACTTTCTTGATTCATGTCCCACTTCCCCAAGTGTCATGAAAATGTCACTGCTCTTTTTTCTCTGTTTCTATAGCACATCAAACAAAAATAAAATTGTGAATGTGACCGCAGGAAACATCTCCCACCTCCCATCTCCATCATTTTCTGAGCTAATATAGAGGAAGATCACCGCAGGTGGGTTCTAATTTGTCTTTGTTTCCTGGCGCCATAGGAAACAGTCAATTGGTGTTTGTTGAATTAGTTTTGTTTGCCTGGCACTGAAAATCTTGTTCCTCATTCTGACAAAGATTTAGGCCCAGTAAGACACATTATTCAGAAAAATATCCATAGTTTTTTTTTTTTTTTAAGAACTCTTGCTTTATAATAAAATCTATTTCTTACAAAACAGAGCAAGTTAATTAATTAGTTATTATTCATGCCACACCCACTTCTAAAAAGTTTTAAGATCACTTGCAATGAGTCACATGAATAATTACATCTTTGAAAACAGGGTGAAATCACCAGGCAATGGAAAAAAGGTGATAACTTTACCTGATAAGTTAGACCAAGGAAAGCTGCTGCAATTGAGATTAAAATATAGTTTTGCAGTTCTTAGCAGACAAGGTAATATGTTCTCTTTTTGAACAGACCTGAGGTTTTTGTGGGACTTTGGGTAGGTGGGGGATAGCACATTTCTCAGACCAGCTAAAATTCTTCGGGGCTTAATTGGTTCCTCAAACTACAGGTATCCCCCATTCTGTGAAAGTTCATTTTATACCACTTCGCTTTTCCAAAAGATCTACATTAGTACCTGTTTTCAATAACTGAAAAAGTCAAAAAGCTGAAATGGCGTTCAGCATATCTGTTTTGAAGTGAGCCCTTAAAGAGGTAATGCACACCCTGAGCAGAGGGAACGGGTCGCGAAGCTCCTTTTAGTGTACCAATCCTGCTTTTACTATATGTTAGTTATATTTTAGGCCGTGATTTGGATTTGGTAGGTTATTTTGGGGGTCTGGGAATACTCAAAAAATTTTCCCATATAAATTAATGGTAATTGGTTGTTTGCTTTATGCCATTTTGGCTATGAAAGCCTTCACAGGAAAACTCTGTTTTCAGATAACAGGGTAAACCTGTATATATCTGCAAGGTCATGTATAATATTCTTTTAAGTGGCCTGTGAATTAGAACAAAAATAACAAAAAATAACTATTTCCCTTGCAAAGACACAAACGAGCCTTCCTGATCCCATGATGAAGGAGGATCCTTTTTTAAGGTAGAGACATTTCACCCTATCTCTTAATTGTGCTTTTAAAATATATTGCTTGACTTGAGGGACATCTAGCTCAATTGGCATAACGTATTTTATAAAGAAAATGTTCTACGTCCTACTTTGGTGAGTAGTGTCTTGGGTCTTAAATGCTTGTGAGTGGCCATCTAAGATACTCCACTGGTCTCACCCTGTCTGGAGCAAGGAAGAATGAAGAAAACCAGAGACACAAGGGAAAGATTAGTACAAAGGACTAATGGACCACAACTACCACAGCCTCCACCAGACTGAGTCGAGCACAACTAGATGGTGCCCGGCTACCACCACTGACTCCTCTGACAGGGATCACAATAAAGGGTCCTGGACAGAGCTGGGGAAAAAAGGAAGAACAAAATTCTAACTCACAAAAAAAGACCAGGCTTACTGGTCTGACAGAGACCAGAGAAATCCCAAGAGTATGACCCTTGGACACTCTTTTAATTAAGTACTGAAGCCACTCCTGAGGTTCCACCTTCAGTGAAAGATTAGACAGGCCCATAAAACAAACAATAATACATGTAGCTCAACCATGTGTATGAAACCAAATCGGCACATCAGTCCAGAGGCAAGGACAAGAAGGCGGGAGGGGCCAAGAAAGCTGGACGAATGGCAGTGGAGAACCCAAGGTTGAGTAGCGGAGAGTGTTAACACCTCAAAGGGTTGGCAACAGAGGCCACAAAACAATATGTATATTAATTTTTAATAAGAAACTAATTTGCTTTGTAAACCTTCATCTAAAGCACAATTTAAAAAAGGAAAAAAAATATTGCTTGAGAATATGACAAAAAAACTACCATGAATTTAGTGAACCTTCAAATTTTTTAATTTATTAAAACATAAACCTAACTAAATATATTTTTAGAGGAGATACAAATATTTGTGTAAGATTCCTTGTGTAATCTAGACACAGTGCTTAGTAAACACATGGATTTGCAACGTTTTTACCACAGCACCAGAAGTCTTCTGATCAGAGACTGGAAAATCTCTAGTCCAGATTAGTAGTTTCCAAAGTTATTATTTTGATTAGTTTGTTTATTTGGTTGTAACTGGCAAGGTAACTCTCTGTTCAAAGAACTTTTACTCTGATGATTAAGAAATCATAGCTCTGATCAAAGTTGGAACTGGAGTCTACCTCTACAGGGGCTTGGACAAGACCCTTTCAAAAAGTCAAAACTCTGATTATTATCCCACCAAAATTACGCTAAACAGAAAACCTTATTAAATATCAGCAATTTTCCTTCAAGATGATGAGTAGCTTGGCGTTTAATGTTAGATTCAGCATGTTCGTTTAAATATCTATGACTTTAAAATATGCACTGCCTTTATTTTTAAATCTCTAACATTGCAAATTTCTTCTCACTCTGAGAACTTTCTCAAAGTCCCAGAAGATTCTTTAGCTTATATATTAGTCAAACATATGGGCCTTGAAGGGGCAAAAGATACTCTATCATTACACCACTAAATCAGATGACATTCAAACTCCTCCTAAAGGAAAGGCAGCTTTGAGGTTAATTTTTTCTCTGAGTTTTTAGGTGCTTCTTGCTGTCACTGCATCACAAAGCACATATTGTGATTTTATCATGTGATAGAACTTCCCCTCTTCTCATTGTTTCTAGAATTCAGAAGAGTTGATTTTGATGTTTAATTTCCTTATATTCCCTTCATTTCTTAATGTAGGTAGAATGCAGGCAATTCAAGAATCTCTGCTGGTGTGTTTTAAACATATACACATACACATCCCCAAATCACAGCTGAAGCACATAAATGAAAGAACAAGATGATTTTCTTTTCAGAAGCCAGCACCTCTGAATTGCACTCAGTGTCATTGGGGGACATCTCCCACCTCATGGACGACTTGTGCATGACTTGACATAGATGCTGGGCCCTGAGAATTTGCTTCAACTCAGGCTCCTTGAGGGCAGAGGCAGCTTCCTGCTGATCCTCCTGCTTCTCCCAGTAATTACCATAGTTGGAATTGGGGTCTACCTCTACAGGGATCTGAGATTGCAGAATTTAATTCATTTAAATCTAAGTGTAAAGGAGAATGAGTGACTTCTTGTTGTCTTCTCCACCCTCCCAATAACACCCTCCCCACCTCCTATACGCAAACCCAACTTTAGCCTCCAAACAAAACCAAACCCCTTGCTGTCGAGTTGATTCCAACTCATAGGGACTCTATAGTTCCCTTTGGTTTTTGGGCTTTTGCCTTCGGGGTTTTGCAAATGTTGTTCCCTTTGGCTGAAATATCCTTCCCCACCTATTTGCCTGGCCAGGTCATATTCATTTTAAAGGTCTCCTCTGGGAAGGCTTTATAGCTTAACCTTCCATATGAAGGTTAAGCAGCCTTCATATGTTCCCATAACACACTATGACATAATAGCACTTATCGAACTCTATTGTAGTTGAGGGAGGGTATGTATTTCATTCACCTGTTTATTCTCAGGATTTAGCACAGTACCTGGGACTTAATAGATACTCAATAAATAACTGGATGAATAAACAAAATGATTGAATGAATTAGTGCAAAGACCAGGAATCCTTTCTCAGGAATCCCCTCTCCCGGTACCTTTTCAACAATTATAACTTCATTTTTGGCACAATGGCATTTTCTAAAGATAAAGCCCTGTCACTGTGTTCATAGGAAAAGCTGCTAAAATTGCTCATGAAGCTGGAAGTGACACAGGATCAAGTCTTGCAGCCTGTGTTCACATCACCCTGTTTGGTGTAGAAAAGGATGGCTCCCTGGTTCCTTGTCTTCAGCTGAAGGACATCAACTTGGCCTTCCTCATCCACTTCCTACTGGATGTGTATATGGGGATGTGATCATTTATTTTCATTCATTCAACAAATATTAAGGATCTCTTGCCAAAAAAAAGCCTGGTAGTTGGCATTTAGCTGCTGAAGAACCAGAATTCAGCTGAAGCATGCCATCATCTCCGTAATGATGAGCCAACAAATGCCAGGCAGAGAATGAATGGGTAAAAGGAAAACTCTTATACACCATTCTTAGGGTGCTCTTTAAGTTATAAATATGTATTGGCAAAACCCTTTGATCAAGTCTCAATACGTGCCTTTCCTGATAGTAGGGAATCATCTCCACCCTCTCTTAAAAAAAAAAACACAAAAAACAAACAGATTACGGAGCACTAAGAGCCAGCTGGAGGAAGATGCTGGCTGATTAGGGTTCAGTCTCTCTCCTTAGAGAACAGTTTACGCAAAATTACACTGAATAGCATTTCAGAATCAAACGGCTTCTTCCTTCTCCTTTTACAGTATGTACTTTACGGATGCATGGTGATTTCACTTAAGACATTTTTCTCTTTTTATTTCCTAGTCCCTTTCTGACAGAAATGCTTTTCTTTGCAGAGAAATAAGGCTTTTCTTTCATGGCCTCAATTCCCTTGATGACATGAAGTATTCAATCACAACCAATTTACAGATAATGTCGTGCTAGTTTCTTCTGTGTGTTCGTCAGTTTCATCACCTGTGCTAGATTGTCAAATGCATGCCCAAGATAACGTCAATACCTTAGTCAACAAGTTTCATCATGCTTCTAAATGAAAACGTTCTGGAAATTTTCCTCTCTGCTGCTGCTGCTACTTTAAAAAAAAAAAAAAATTGGTATCTTTTGGATGACTCTGAATTGGATTTTCTTTGCCTGGCCAGTGTCTCATCCTCTGTATGGATTCTGGTTATAGAATTAACCCTGTTGTCAGCTATTTGTTCGATCAGCCTGTGAACAAGGTGACAAATTCATTTCTTACATCACCATAGGTCATCAGCTGGGGAATGCAGAAGAGATGAAAACAAAACCAATCTTCCATCAGCAGGTCAGAAAAGTGTACAGAGGGTCTTCGATCAGTGGATGATTACCTCTGATTTCATCAGCTGAACCAAGATGCTGTTAAGATGGTCCTGATTTCTCCTACAACTGCCACCACCACGAGTTACCATGGAGTTGATTCTGACTCGTGGTGACCCTATGTGTGTCAGAGTAGAACTGCGCTTCATTGGGTTTTCAATGGTTGGTTTTTTTGGAAGCAGATTGATCACCAGGCCTTTCCCCCGCCCCCGAGGCTCCTCTAGTTGGGCCTTTCTATTAGCAGCCAGGTGCACTAACTGTTTGCACCACCCAGGGACAGGAAAGAAAAATCCAAATGCTATAAAATGCTGCAAAAAATCTAGTAATCCAATTTTTAGTGTTGTTTGGGTGACTTGATAATTTTACTTAAAAGTACAGTACTGCTCTGTTTGGGAATAATTTTGGTTTTGGTCGGAGGAAGTGCAGTGAAAGGGAAACAGTTTAGCACTAGATCTGGTGAACTCGTCAGTATTAGTCACCTAAATTACCTTGCTAAAAATAAAGCAAAAGATAAGAGGCAAGGTAGCTACAGACTACAGATTTCTAATCCCCAGATCGTTATCAATACATTCATGCAGCCAGACTCTTAATTCTCTCTCTTAGTCAACAACTGGAGCTATGAGGGTGTGCTTGTTGCCTGTCTCCCAAGAGTTCATAACCATCAAAGGAGAGTTGGCATGTCCCTAGATTGTGGCACCAAGGTGGCTAATGATCAGACAGTGGGAAGCAGCTACGGTTGTGTGACAAGAGTCAGAGGCAAAAGTACTGGGTCCCATGATCTCCACGCAGAACTGAATTCATGGGCGTGTGACCTGTGCTCTTCCAGTGCCCGGCACTTACAAGCACCCAACACTTGGTTGAATGCTCTGCTGTTGTCACCTAGACATTCTCAAATATTTTTCAAAAGGTGCCTTGCATTTTCATTTTGCATTGAGTCCCGCAAATTCTGCAGCTGGTCCTGTCTCAAAGATATATTGCTGAGCATAAAAAAGCAGTGAAGAAAAGTATGTACAGTATGTGTAAAAAATAGAGACTTCTATCTACCTATGCTTTCTCACACACATACACCTAAGCATGTATTGAGAGGCAACTTTTTGCAATAATTCAGAGTATAGACTCTGCAACTTAATTGCCCAGATTCGACACTTCACTTTCTGTGCCTCCGTGTCCTCATCTGTAACAAGGGGTATACCTCATAGGGTCACTGTTAAGTATTAAGTGACTTAATATATGGAAAGCACTTAAACCAGTGTCTGACACTTAACCATGAATCCGTTGCCATCGAGTTGATGCTGACTCACAACACTATCCTACACTTAGTAAGACTATATTATTATTAAAACCCAGTGCCGCCAAGTCGAGTCCGACTCATAGCGACCCTATAGGACAGAGTATAACCGCTCCATAGAGTTTCTAAGGGGCACCTGGTGGATTCGAGCTGCTGACCCTTTGGTTAGCAGCCGTAACACTTAAGCACTACTTCACCAGGGTTTCATATTATTATTAGTTATCATTATTAATTCAGATTATCTCTGGAAGAAAAAAAAAAGGGCATATTATAAATAGTAAAAGTGGTTCCCTCTAGGGAAGGGAATTAGAGAACAAGGGTGGGAACTGAAGTGGGTTTTGTGGTACTCAGTTATAAAAATTCAGGGCCCACTTTAAGACAAAATATATATATTAAAAATAAGACCAACATTTATTTAGAAAGAAAACATTTTTTTAAAGCTGAAGAATACCACAAACACCATGAAGTCCAAAAAAATAAAAAACAAAAGACTATCTTATTTACTAATTGCCTCACAAACCTCTAAAAACACTGTTTGCCCTAAGTTTTTGCTGCATAATCTTTGATTGACTCGTCATATGACAATACTTTTGTAATACTCTTTCCTAGTTTGAGAATAAGGAGTCCCTGGTTGGCACAGACGGTTAAACACTGAGCTATAAACTGAAAAGTCGGTAGTTCAGAAGAAAGGCCTGATGATCTATTTCCAAAAGATTATAGCCTCTGAAAACACTATGGAGTGCAGTTCTACTCTGAAACACACGAGGTCGTCATGTGTCAGAATGAACTTGATGGCAAGTTTTTTTTTTTTTTTATTGTGAGAGGAAAAGATAATTAAATTTTTTCCTTCTATATACTTTTAATGAGCTTTTTTGAGATATAATTTACATACCATAAGATACATTATTGTAAGTCAATATATTATTGATGATTTTTAATAAATTTATATAGTTGTACAACCATCATCTCTAGTTTTAGAACATTTCTGTCAACCCCAAAAGTTCCCTTTTGCCCATTTGCACTTCCATCCCTAGCCCTAGGCAACCGTTGATTAACTTTTTGTCTCTAGATTTTCCTTTTCTAGAACATTTTAAAGACTACGGTAAGCATGACCCAAGCCATAGTATTTTCAATCGCCTCATATGCATGTGAAAGCTGGATGATGAATAAGGAAGACAGAAGAATTGATACATTGGAATTATGGTGTCTGTCCAGAATATTGAATACACCATGGACTGCCAGAAGAACAAACAAATCAAATCTCTCTTGAAAGAAGTACAGCCAAATGCTCCTTAGAAGCAAGGATGGTGAGGCTTCATCTCACATACTTTGGGCATGTTATCGGGAAGGATCAGTCCCTGGACAAGGATATCATGCTTGGTAAAGTAGAGGGTCAGTGAACAACAGGAAGACCCTCAATAAAATTGATTGACACAGTATCTGCAACAATGGGCTCAAGCGTAACAACGGTCATGAGGATGGTGCAGGACTCTGCAGTGTTTCATTGTTGTACATAGGGTCGCTATGAGTCAGAACTGACTCAACGGCACCTAACAACAACAGAACATTTACGTGAATAGAGTATGCAGTATATAGTCTTTTGTATCATGTTTCTTTCTCTTAGTATAATATTTTTGAGGTCCACTCATGTTACTGAATGTATCAGTAGTTCATCCCTTTTTATTGCTGAATAAATTCCATCTTATGAATGTCCCACATTTTGTTTATCCATTTATCAGTTGATGGACATTTGGGTTGTTTCTTTTTTTTTTTTTTTTAGCTTTTAGGAATAATGCTGCTTTGAATATTTGTATGCAAGTCTTTGTGTAGACATATAATTGTATTTCTCTTGAATCTAAAACCAAACCCATCGCCATCAAGTTGATTCCGACTCACAGCGACCATATAGACTTAGAATTGCTGGGTCAAGTGCTAAGTATATAATTAACTATTTAAGAAACTATTAAGACATACAACCCAACTGAAAAATTGGCAAAGGACTTGAATAGATATTTCTCTAAGGAGAATGTACAAATGACCAAAGAGCACATGAAAAGATGCTCAGTGCTTTTAGTTATTAAGAGAATGTAAATCAGAACCACTGTGAGATACTACCTTACCCCTGCTAGAATGATTATGATTTAAAAAAAAACATAAAACAACAGGTGTTGATGAGGATGTGGAGAAATCAGAACCCTCATCCATTGCAGGTGGGAATGTAAAATGTTGCGGACACTGGAAAAAAAATTGGCAGTTTCTCAAAAAGTTAAACATAGAAGTATCATATGATCCAACAATCTCAATCGTATGTATACACCTGTCTTAGGCTGAGTTCTCTAGAGAAGCAAAACCAGTAAATTGTGTAAGTACATATATAGAGAAAGATTTATATCAAGGAAATGGCTCATGCAATTGTAGAAGCTGAAATATCCCAAGTCTGTGGGTCAGAATAGAGGCTTCTCCTGATTCACATAGCTGCAGGGGCTGGTGAGCTCAAGATTGGTGGGTCAGAGAGCAGGGCTTTTGTTTGCAAGCTGCGATAATTGACGAATTCCAAGGTCGGCAGGCAAGACCAAAGGTAAGCTGCTAGCTAAAGTCCCAAGAACTGGAGGTCAGATGAACAGGAGCCAGCTGCAGAATCCAGAAGAAGCAAAAACCCAAGAGCCTTGCCAGAATGATCACTTATATTCTATATAGGCCGCATGCTCGAGGAAACTCCCTTTCACCTGATTGGCTACTCACAGCAGACCCTATTATGGAGGTGATCACATTATATCACATCTCATCATGGAAGTGATCACAGCATCATACCACTGCCAGACCGCTGAGAATCACGACCCAGGCAAACTGACACATAACCTTACCCATCAGAATACTCAAAAGAATTGAAAGCAGAAGCAAAAACATAAAATTGTACACCAACATTCATTATAGCACTAGTCACAATAGCCCCAAAATGGAAACAATCTAAATGTCCATCAACAGATGAATGGATAAACAAAATGTGGTATATAGATAACGACAAAATATTATTCAGCTATAAAGAGAAATAAAGTCCTGATGCGTGGTACGACTTGGATGAACCTTGAAAACATTATGCTGAGTAAAATAAGTTAGTCATGAGTGACAAATAATTTATGATCCTGTTTATACAAAATAGGAAAATGATTAGAGGCCAAAGCTTATTAATGGTTATCAGGAGCGGGAGGGAAGAGGAAAGGGACAGGGGCACTGAGTTTCTGTTAATAATTTGGAAAAGTATAATGGTAGTGGTTGCACATGATGGACATAACCAATGTCCTGAATTGTACATACAAAAATTGTTGAATTGGCAAATGTTTTGTTACATATATTTTTACTGCAATTAAAAAAAAATTAATCTATTTTCCACAGCGGTTATATCATTTTACATTCCCACCAGCAATACGAAGATTCCAGTTTTTTCACGCTCTTGTCAGTGTTTGGTGTTGTTAATCTTTTGCAGTATAGCCATTCTAATGGGTGAGTAGTGGTATTACATTGTGGTATTAATTTATATTTCTTTAAAAAATAATAGTGTTGAACATCTTTTATGTACTTATTACTTACTCATATATCTTATTTGGTGAAATGGTATTCAAATCTTTTACCTGCTTTTTCAATTGGGGTGTTTGCTTATTAAGTTGTAAGAGTTCCTGATATATTTGCTATACAAGTTCATCATCAGACATACTATTTGCAATTTTTTTCTCTCAGTCTATGGCTTGTCTTTTGATTTTCTTAATGGTGTCTCTTGAAGAGAGAAGTTTTTAATTTTGATGAAGTCCAATTTATCAGTTTTTTTTTTTTTTAAATAGATTATGCTTTTGCTGTCACAACTCAAGATCACAAAGATTTTCTTCTGTTTTCTGGAAATTTTATAACATTATGTATGCTATCTGTAAGCATTTGCCACAGACTAGCTCCTGGCTCCACATAATTCATAACTTGTTTCACTTTCACCATGTATGCGTTTCCAGTGTTAGGTACCATGGCGCACCTTCCTATAATATCAGCTCTGGACTAGGTACATTTGTGTCATGAGACTAATCTATTGTGTCATGTGGCTTGGGAAAATGGGCAGTAGGATTATTATCAGAAGCCAATCCTAAACTATAACTGTCAGTAATACTGTAATTATACACAGAAGTGATTGCTAACCACATAAAACGTATCCCACTAAATCTAAGTTAAATGAATCTCCAACTCAATTTCCCTTTAGCTAAAGGGATCACTAAAATGTCTGTTGCCACTCCAATGCCAACGAAAGTAGAGAAACCATTACAGAGTAAGACTTTAAACAGACAATGTTGTTAAAACAAACTCATATTAAGCCAATAATAGAAATTGTTTGAAGCTTATTGAATATACAATTTGCAAATCGGTGTAACATTTTAACTACAGAGTCAAAAATGCTCCAAAGATGAAAGACCCTCCAAAGAATCTTATACCCCATCTTATCAATAATGCCATGAAATAAAGGCTGCAACAGAGCTAATAAAAAATTTGTGGTCAGGAAGAACAATTAAAATAATTACTGATTTACCCTAGTCTGACCTTTGGACATTCTGTGGTTGAAAAACTGCATGGAGATGATTCTTTTAAAAGAGCACAATGCCTGAAGCAAAATGGTCTTTATTATTTATCTAGACCATTATTTGACCCAAAGATGACTTTTAGAAACCAGTCTCTTCAAGGCTCAAGGTTCAAAAGAATACCTAAGGGAAATGGCCTGGGTGGCTTATCCCAACAACATGGACCCTGGAAATCTGGATTCCAGGAGAATTAAAACTGTTCCTTAGTGTTCTGTGTCCATTGTGACTCAATTATCTAACTTTTTCAAATATTATGAAACCTTTGACTTTGTGAACATATTGCTGGGCCCCCTTTAAGGGAGTTGGAAGGGGCCTATACAAGTTAGGGGACTCTGAAGCATAAGCGTTATTAGTTTCATGGTAAATTGACTTCTGGTGGAAGAAAGACAGTCCAGAAAAGTACTGGTTTCCAAATCTTGCTCTCAGCATATTGCAAGGTGTATAATTTACCTATTGAATAAGACTTCCGGGTTTAATTTTTTCTCTGAGATAACATTAGCAACAATATTTGTTGCTATTTATTAACTGCTTTCCTCATGCTAGGCACTTTAAGTGCATTATCTCAACTAATTCTCATAACTGTATGAAATAAACTTTATTGAAATTCCCATTTTACAGTTAAGGAAACAGGGTAACTTTCCTAAAACATAATAATATTTACCTCATAGCATTGTTCTGTGCAGTTAATGTGAACGTGCTTGACACACCCTATTACGCCAAGGCGTAGCTGTGAGACCAATTCCCATCAGAGAGGGCCCTTAGAGTGTGAGAAATTCATTAGCTCACGTGCAAGTCAGGAAGCTATTAAATAGCCAATCGGACTGACCAAATCAGATCCTGGAACATGGCCAGCCTACCATCATTGCTCATCAAGGTACAAGTCCAGTGGGCAGGACAATGGATGATTGCATACATTACACTATAGTGCAATGGTTTTCAAACTTCACCCAACATAAGTATCATGAAGAGGGAATTGAACTTGTTGAATGTGAAGATTACTGGAACTTATCTCCAAATATTCTGATTCAATAGGTCCAGGATGAGGCCCTGAGATCTACATTTTTTTTTTTTTTTTTTTAGCATTCGGAGAGACTTTGATGTAGGTGTTCTTGAGTCATGGATCAAGTACAAAAGACTTGGCTCTAAGCGAAGAAAGCTGCTGGCCTCCTTGGCATTCTTTCTGGGTTTTTGATATCCCCACCTTAAAGAGAGACAAAGAATGAAAGAAAGATTTGTTTGCCCCACTTGCTTGTTGATGCTTCTGGGATTTTGATCTCTTTGTTAAAATTCAAATTTCTCTGGGAGGGGTAATCTTACATTATCATGTATTACCTGTATTTTGGTTTTTGGGTTTATTTGTATTTTACCGTGAATAAGTTTCAGATGCTTTTTTGAGGATGTATCTTCATAGAAAGAGAGTATGAGGACACCAGACTGCTTTACTCGAAGGAGAAGATGCTTCTAAGGGAACAAGGGGCATGGAACTAGGAAAACAAATTTGCCTATTTATTTTACCCATGCAGAGTAATGTCAGGCAGGGCCAGAAGTGGCTTCTTACTTTTTGTGATAACTCTGGGTAGACCATGACAGTAGTTCATCCAACTTGGAATCAAGCTAAAGGATTAGAAAGACCTGAAGTTTGGGATCTATTATGAAAGCCAAAGCCTAAAAAAAGACTGAAAGGTGTCATCAGGTAGGGACTATATGTTTAGATTCCTCCAGGTTAGAGATATTGATATTTTCTGTCACACTTGTTCACAGATATTATAGTGGCCACGTTGCTGAGGTACTCTGTCCTTTGAGATGTAAATGAAATGCAGTTGGGCTATATTTCATATGAATTTAGTGAATTGAAAGTCTCTATTCCAAAAGAAAAAAAAAAATTTTTTTTTTTTTTATTCCAAAAGCAGGCGTCAGTAAAATTTATTTTGGTAAAGGGCCAAATACTAAATATTTTCAGCTTTTCAGACCATACGGTCTCTGTCATAACTACTCAGCTCTGCTGCTGAAATGCAAAAGAAGCAATACATAGATGAATGTGCATAACTGTGTTCCAATAAAACTTTATTTACAGAAAAAAGTGGCCAGATTTAGCCTATGGGCCATAGTTTGTTGACACCTATTCTAGAAGGCAGTTCTAGAAAGGCAGAGATGGCTTATGGCTTACTTCCATACTTCTGGTTCTGAGTTCCTATTTCTGTTGAATAAACTTAGTTTATTGATTATTTTGTTGTCCCATATATCGCTCCCTGTTCTATAATTTGTACTCCTAGAAATGGAATTTAGGCAGCTTGCTTGGAAGCAGATTTCCACTGAGATTCATTCAGTACCTGTGTTTGACTGTGAAGCAAGTCTTTTGTTGGTAGCTTGCTTAGTATTCTCTAAACTGTTACATAATTCTCAACTGACTCACCCATTGCTGTGAAGAAGTTGATGGCTTCTCAGCAAATTCTTGGAGTGGGGGAGACAGATGGGGCTCCATATATTACTCTGTAAACCAACAGTTGTTAAGCTACTGCCATAAATGAGGCTGGTCTGCTATCAAATTGTCTTCTCTAAAAGAAAGAAGCAAGTATTGTTCTTCTATAGCTTGTGTGCAAGAAGCAACATTTCCTCATTTTGCTAAGTCGCATTAAATACAGCTTGTGCTTTTCATTTTCCAAGATTGCTGAGAAGTCTAAGCTCAATGATTTCCAAGGCTACCCTCTCTGACCTTGGGCTATATATAAGAATTCTAGTATTTCTGGAGTTCAGGAAAGTAAAGGACAGCACCATTCCTCAAATTTTGCTTGTTTGTGACTGCCATAGCCCATGTTTTAATGGTTTGTCCAAATATGGGTAGATCTCAGAGGGTTTCATTTTTTCCAGCCATGAGTGGCTTGGGGACCTTCGCCGAAGTTTCCAAGATCACAGGACTTAATTCTCAGTTCTTCCAGTGTAAGGTACTGCGTTCTAAAGGGCTCTAACCTATGTCACTTGTTGAAACTGATCCTCTCTTCCTCCTCAATTGTAGGAATCAAGCCAATTTCAGAGGAGCTGATAGCTCCCCTTATCAAATTTTCAATCACCAAGCCTCCAAAGTCCTGTCTTTTTCAGGTAGTTGGTTTACTTTTCTTGTTGGGTCCAGAATGTCAAAATCACAAATTGTTGATCTCACATAGTGGTTTACTGTGTTTTACTTGAACTTGCATGCCTTTAAACTGGGCATGTAATCTCCAGGTTACAATCCCCACTATCCGGGTTATCTTACTCCAGCTAGCTTCATTCATTGCTATTACCTGTCTGGTGTTGAGGGGTAGTGGAATAATTACTTTTGTTTCTTTCTGAAGAGTTTACAGTAGCAAGAATGATACACTTTGCTTTCTCAATAGGGTATTCCACTACATAAGATTTTTAACAAGTGGAAAGCTGAAGAATTAGATCAAGCACTAAGTAGAAGGATAGACAGAATGAAAACAGTGGACTTGGAGATTTATGGATTGTCAGCACCCTGCCAGCCAGCCCAGCATGGCCATTTTGGGACAAACCAAACAGCATTCCTGGGTGGGGAGTACAGGGAGGCAGCTCCATGGAGGCCTCAACTGGAGGCAGACATACTATGTAAACAAACTGTAATGAAACAGGTGAGCAGGATGCAAGCAGTATCTGACCATTTGGAAGGGAAGTGCTTATTGGGTAGTGGAACCGTACAGTGACAATGAAAGTTCCCCCACACAGGCAGTCCCTATGCAGCTCTCCTTTCCTCTCACATTTAGGCAGGCTAAGCCCTGATCACCTGGTGTGGCTCTGCAGGAGTGCCTCTCCAACCATACCCAGTGACCAGCAGGATGCCCCTGTCCAGTGATCATTTGGCATGGCGAGGCAGGCACATCCCCTGACCTGCAACCACATGGCACGGCCTGGAAGGTGCTTTTCCTTCCCCTCACATTTAGGCAGGCTAAGCCCTGATCACCTGATGTGGCCTGGCAGGAGTGCCCCCTGCCCTCACCCAGTGACAAGCAGGTGCTCCCTGTACCCTCACCCAGCAACTGCCTGGCTGTGGCAACACCCATCCAACACCCCGTTCATTTCCATAGGCCAACTGTGCATGTGATGAGACTCTTTGTTCTCATACCACCTGCTGAGACCCAATACGTGCCCACACAGGGGGCCTACCCTATCCATTTAGGTAGCACTGCCTCCCTGTGGCTATGAAGATGACTTGTCCTGCTCTCCAGCAGAAGCAGTAACTCCCAGCACTGATGTGAAAGGGCCATGCTTTCCCTGAAGAGTTGAGGAGGGACCCAGGCCACCCAACATTTGACTCACATCAGGGAAGTGAACTGTTCTCATACCTCCACTCGATCCTGAAAGGGAAGACATATGCACTTAATGACAGAGGCCTCCCATGTATGTGTGACCTACCATGTCCACTAGGGAGAGGACATTACGCTCAGCCAACTGACACCACCAAAGTCATACATAGACCAGTATCAAAACAATAATTAAAATAATACAAAAGAAGAAAGGCATTCTAAAAAGAAAGTGAAGGTAAGGTCCTGATATATCAAAACAAAATTTAGGGTAAACAAACAAAAATACAACCCACAGAGATATATAAACCAAAACCAAATCCACTGCTGTCAGGTAGAATTCTGACTCATAGCAACCCTATAGGACAGAGTAGAACTGCCTCATAGGATTTCCAAGGATGTAAATCTTTATGGAAGCATACTGCCACATCTTTCTCCTGCACAATGGTTGGTGTGTTCAAACTGCTGACCTTTTGCTTAACAGCTGAGTGCTTAGCAACTGCACCACCAGGGCTCCTAGAGAAGTATAGAAACAAAATAATACCTGAATATCCTGTAGATAGCAGTCAATTACAAATCATACGAAGAAACAGGATTAGATAGCTCAAGCAAATAAGCAAAATAAAGGGACAGAAAACCATTCTGAGGAAGAACTGATGATAGAGCTACCTGACAAGGAATTCGAAACAGTAATATTTAGAGTTCTCCAAAGAGATCAAGGAAAACAGAGGAAAAAAAACCTAGAAGAAGTCAGGAAAACAACACAAGAACAAAAAACTCAGTAAGGAAATACAAATTATACAAAAACAGCAACTAGAAATCCAGAAGCTTAATAATAAAATATCAGAAATAAACTACTCAGTGGAAGGACGTGGAAGTAGAATGGAATCAATGGAAGAAATAGTCAGTGAAATAGAGGAAAAATTTCATGATACTAATTTGTTTGAGGAGCAATCAGGAAAATGACTGCAAAAAAATGAGAAAGTCTGAGGTTATGTGGGACACCATCAAGGAGTCCCAAAAAGAGAAGAGATAAAAAATAAAAGAGTACAGAGAGAATTTTTGAACATATAATGGCAGAAAACTTCCCAAAGATCATGAAAGATGAGAACATTTCCATCCAAGAAGCTCAGCAAACTGATTACAGGATAGACCCCAAAAGAAAATCATCAAGACATATCATAATCAAACTTTCCAGGACAAAAGACAAAGAATTTTGAGAACAGCTCATGAAAAGTGGAATACTACTTTCAAAGGGGCATCAATAAGACTAAGTGCTGATTTCTCATCAGAAGCCATGCAGGCAAGAAGGCAATTGAATGACATATACAAAGCCCTGAAAGAAAAGAATTGCCAACCAAGAATTATATATCCAACAAAATTGTCTTTCAAAAATGAGGGTGAAATTAGGATATTCCCAGGTAAGCAGAAATTAAGGATATTCGTAACCACCAGAACAGCCCTTCAAGAAATATTAAAGGGACCCCTTCAGATAGAAAACCAATGACATCAGACAACAACCTGAGATAAAGACACATGACAGTATCATCCAGATACCGAGCCAGGTAAAGACTTCACAGAAGTAAAATAAAGCTACAAACTGGTCACAGAGAACCAGAGATATTAAGTTGTAAAAGAAGACATCCTCAAAACAAAAGGGGGACTGAATCATATAGCTATAGAACTTCCATATGGAAAGGAAGTCAAGGTGATTTTAAGATATAACTGACTGTTTTAAGTATAGGAGGGAAAATCTAAACTTCAAGGTAACCACAAATAAAAATAATAAATCTACTCACCAAAATAAAGGGGAGGAAAATTAAAAAGACTCAGTAAACACTAAAACAACAACAACAAATGAAAGGAAAAGAAAATCAAATACAAAAGAATTAAGCACAGAAAGTAAGGAAGAAGACAAATAATCCAATTTAAAAATGGGCAAAGGATATGAACAGACACTTCATCAAAGAAGATATTCAGTTGTTAGGTGCCATCAAATTGGTTCTAACTCATAGCAACCGTATATACCACAGAATGAAACACTGCCTGGTCCTGCACTATGCTCACAATCATTGCTATGTCTGAGCCCATTGTTGCAGCCACTTGTTGAAGGTCTTCCTCTTTCCCACTGACTGTGTACTTGACCAAGCATGATGTCCTTCTGCAGGGACTGATCTCTCCTGACATGTCCAAAGTATGTAAGACACAGTCACGCCATCCTTGCTTCTAAGGAGCTTTCTGGTTGTACCTCTTCAAAGGCAGATTTGTTTGTTCTTTTGGCAGTCCATGGTATCTTCAGAATTCTTCAGCAATACCACAATTCGAAGGCATCAATTCTTCCTCAGTCTTCCTTATTCGGTGTCCAGCTTTTGAATGAGTATGATGAGATTGAAAACACCATGGCTTCGGTCAGGTACACCTTAGTTTTCAAGGTGACATCTTTGCTTTTCAGTTCTTTAAAGAGGTCTTTTGCAGCATATTTTCCCAATGCAATGTGTCATTTGATTTCTTGACTGCTGTTTCCGTAGGTGTTGATTGTGGATCCAAGTAAAATGAAATCCTGACAACTTCAATTTTTTCTCCATTTATCATGATGTTGCTCATTGGTCCAATTGTGAGGATTTTTGTTTTCTTTATGTAGAGGTGCAATCCATACTGAAGGCTGTGGTCTTTGATCTTCATCATTAATTGCTTCAAGTCCTCTTCACTTTCAGCAAGCAAGGTTGTGTCATCTGCATGACGCATGTTGTTAATGAGTCTTCCTCCAATCCTGATGTCCCATTCTTCTACATATAGTCCAGCTTCTCAGATTATTTGCTCAGCATACAGATTGAATAGGTATGGTGAAAGGACACAACCCTGACACACACCGTTCCTGACTTTAAACCAAGTAGTATTCCCTTGTTCTGTCCAAACAACTGCCTCTTGATCTACATACAGGTTCCTCATGAGCACAATTAGGTGCTCAACTAATTAGCCATTAGAGAGATGCGAATCAAAACTGCAATGAGATACCATCTCACCCTTGAGAAAAAAGCAGCAATTAAAAAAAAAGCTAGAAAACAGCAAATGCAGGTAAGGCTACTGGGAGATAGGAATATTTATTCACTGCCAGTGGTTCTGTAAAATGGTACAACCAACTATGGAGAAAGGTATGGTGCTTCCTCAAAATACTAGAAATAAAAACACCTTATGATTCAGCAATACCACTTCTAGGCAAATATCCTACAGATATAAGAGCAGATGCCCACCTATGCTCATTGCAGCATTATTCACTATAGTAAAAAGATTGAAACAACCCTATAGGACAGCATAGAACCATCCCAAGGAGGGGCTGGTGGATTCGAATTGCTGACCTTTTGGTTAGCAGCTGAACTCTTGACCGCTGCGCTACCAGGGCTCTGTGGTACATAACATCCAATGGAATACTGTGCAACTATAAAGAATAATGATGATTTCATGAAACATAACATGGATGAACCTGGAGGACATTATGCTGAGTGAAATAAGTCAATCACAAAAGGACAAATATTGTATGATCTCTCTTTTATAAAATGACAAGGATAAGTATACATACAGAAATGAAAATTCATTGGTGGTTACCGGGGATGGGAGGAGGAATCACTGTCTAGATAGTAGGCACTTATTATTTTTGGTAACAGGAACAGCAACACTGAATGTGGATGAAGCATTTACCGAGGTAAATTATGACACTAAGAAATACACAAGATCAGCCAATATCATGATAAAAGCTGTGTATAAATTCTTGATTGGGGAACATATTTGCTCTGTAAACTATTGCCTAAACAACAATAAAATGTTCAAAAAGAAATAAACAAGAGTAAGGGAGGTTTTTGGTAAATGCTATAATCTTGCAACAACAGCAGTAACAACCAAAACATACATGTGTGGCTACGTAGGTAGATATGTATGCATATATGTGTATAGAATGGTATATGTGTATATATACACGTGCAGGTATACATGCATCTGTAGACATATGTATATACATGTATGTGTTTGCTGCATATATATTCATACATAGATAATAAAGCACATGGGGAAACAATTACAGGTACTTCCTAGACATAACCAAACACCTTGTGGGCCAGGTGTACTGGGTTTGAAGGCATTGGACCACAGTCTTGTGGAATAACTTGGTCAATTTGCATAACATAGTTCACAAAGTTTATGATCACATCTTGGGTGAGTAGCGTCTGGGTCTTAAAAACTTGCAAGTGGCCATCTAAAATACAAGTACTGGTCTTTCCTTATCTGGACCAAAAGAGAAAGAAGGAAACCAAAGACTCAAAGAAGAAACTAATCTACAAAACTAATAGTCTACATGAACCACAATTTCATCTACCTTGAGACCAAAAGAACTAGATGGTGCCAGGCTACCACTACTGACCATTCGGACCAGGGACACCACAGATGATCCCAAATAGAACGGTAGAAAAATGTAGAATGAAATTCAAATTCTTAAAAAAGGCCAGACTTACTGGACTGGTAGAGACTAGGGGATCCCCCTAGACTATTGCCCTGAGATATTCTTTAAACTTTGAACTGAAACCACTCCCAGAAGTCACCCTTCAGTTAAATAACAGATAGGCTCATAAAATAAACAATATCACCTGGGAGTACTGTCCTTCTTTTAAAAATCATCTATATGAGACCAAATTGTCAACATTTTCCTTAAAGCAAAGATGAGAAGGTAAAGGGGGGCAGGGAAGCTAGATTACTGGAAATGGAAAAATTAGAATGAAAATAACGAGAATGTTGACATAATGTGAAAAATGTAACCATTGTCACTGAACAATTTATATAGAAATGGTTAAATGGGAACCTAATGTGCTATGTAAACTTCCACCAAAAACACAACAAAATATTAAGGAAAAAAAATAAAAGATTTACCAGGACATAAAAAAACTCCGTAATCCAGACAAAAGATGTTTTAATGCAACTTCTTCTACAAGTTAAAATTAAAGCAAGAATATTTATGATGTACAAAACAACATTTTTTGAAATTTTATTCTGTTTTAGGTGAAAGTTTACAGTGCAGATTAGTTTTTCATTAAAAAATTTATATACAAATTGTTTTTTGACATTGGTTGCAATTTCCACAATGTGCCAGCACTCTTTTCTTTTCCCTTTTCACCCTGGTTCCTCTGTGTCCATTATTACAGTCTTCCTGTCCCTTCCTGCCTTCTCATCTTTGCTTTTGGGCAAGTGTTACCTATTTGGTTTTGAATACTTGACTGAACTAAGAAGCACGTTCCTCACGTAGGCTATTGTTTGTTTTATAGATCTGTCTAATCTTTGGCTGAGTGGTGGACTTCAGGAGTGACTTCGGTTCTGAGTTAGAAGGGTGTCCGGGGACCATAGTCTTGGGAGTTCCTCCAGTCTCTGTTAGAGGAGTAAGTCTGGCCTTTTTGTGTGGATTTCAATTTTGTTCTATGTTTACTCCCACTCTGTCAGGGACCCTCTAACATGATCCCTGTCAGAGCATTTGGTGATGGTAGCCGGGCACCATCTAGCTCTTCTGGGCTCAGGCTAGTGGAGCCTGTGGTTCATGTGGTCCATTAGTTCTTTGGACTAACATATTCTTTGTGTCTATGGTTTTCTTTATTCTCCTTTGCTCTGAATGTGATGGGACCAATAGCTGTATCTTAGCTGGCTGCTCACCAGCTTTTAAAACCTCAGATGCTACTCACCGAATTACGATGTAGAACGTTTTCTTTACAAACTATGCTATGTCAATTGACACAGATGTCACCTGAGATCATGGTCCCCACCCCTCAGCGCCAGTAACTTGGTCTTCCAAGGCATTTGGATGAGTCTAGGATCCATTTACTGATGTCAGATGAATCCTGGCTGAAACCAGAGAATATCATAAAGATGTTTACCTGAGTTTTATTGACTATGCAAAGGCATTTGACTGTGTGGATCATAACAAATTACGGATAACATTGAGAAGAATGGGAATTCCAGAACTCTTAATTGAACTCATGAGGAACCTGTACACCGATCAAGAGGCAGTCATTCGAATACAACAAGGGAATGCTTCATGGTTTAAAGTCAGGAAAGGTGTGCATCAGGGTTGTATACTCTCCCCATACGTATTCAATCTGTATGTTCAGCAAATAATCCAAGAAGCTGGACTATATGAAGAAGAACGGGACATCAGGATTGGAGGAAGACTCATTAACAACATGCGATAAGCAAATGACACAACCTCGCTTGCTGAAAGTGAAGAGGGCTTGAAGCACTTACTAATGAAGATCAAAGACCACAGCCCTTGGTATGGATTGCGCCTTGACATAAAGAAAACAAAAATCCTCACAACTGGACCAGTGAGCAACATCCTGATAAATGGAGAAAAAATTGAAGTTGTCAGGATTTCATTTTACTTGGATCTGCAATCAACACCCATGGAAGCAGTAGTCAAGAAATCAAAAGGCGCATTGCACTGGGAAAATCTGCTGCAAAAGACCTTCTTAAACTGTTGAAAAGCAAAGATGTCACCTTGAAGACTAAGGTGCACCTGATTCAAGCCATGGTGTTTTCAATCGCTTCATATGCATGTGAAAGCTGGGTAATGAAAAAGGAAGACCAAAGAAGAATTGATGCCTTTGAATTTGTAGTGTTAGTGAAGAATATTGAATATACGATGGACTTCCCAAAGAATGAACAAATCTGTCTTGGAAGAAGTACAGGCATCCTTAGAAGCAAGGATGGTGAGACTATGTCTCACATACGTTGGAGATGTCAGGAGAGATCAGTCCCTGAAAAAGGACATTGTGCTTGGTAAAGTCAAGGGTCAGCAAAAAAGAGAAAGACCCTCAACAAGATGGATTGACACAGTGGCTGCAACAATGGGCTCAAGCATAATAACGATTGTGAGGGTGGTGCAGAACTGGGCAGTGTTTTGTTCTGTTGTACATAGGGTCACTGTGAGCCAGAACCAACCCAATGGTACCTAAAAGCAGCAACAGGAAGCTCCTGTGACTTAGTTTTATTAGAATAGTGCTGACTTCTCCTATTTGTGTGTTGTCTTTCCATTCACCAAAGTTAACGTTTGTCTACTATCTAGTTAGTGGCTTCCCCTCCCACTCCTCCCCTCCCTTGTATCCATAAAGATTGTTTTTTTCTGTATAAACCTTTTCTTTTTTATAATAGTGGTTTCATACAATATTTGTCCTTTTGTGAATGACTTATTTCACTCAGCATAATGCCCTCCAGATTCATCCATGTTGTGAGATGTTTCGTGGATTTGTCATTGTTCTTTATCCTTCCATAGTATTCCACTGTGTGTGTACCATAATTTGTTTATCCATTCATCTGTTGATGGGCACTTAGATTGTTTCCATTTTTTTTTGCTATTGTGAATAATGCTGCAATGAACATAGGTGTGCATATGTCTATTCATGTGATGGCTCTTATTTATCTAGGATATATTCCTAGAAGTGGAATTTCTATTTCTAGCTTTTTAAGGAGGCATTATATAGTTTTCCTTAGTGGTTATACCACTTTACGTTTGCACCAGCGGTGAGTAAGATTTCCAATCTCCCCAAAAACTCTCCAACATTTGTTTATTTTCTCTCTCTCTTTTTTTTAATTATTAGTGCCAGTACTGTTGGCTGAGATAGTATCTCATTGTAGTTTTGATTTGCATTTCTCCAGTGTCTAATGATTGCAGGCGTTTCCTTGTGTGTGTTAGCTGACTGAATATCTTTGTTGGTAAAGTGTCTGTTCATATCCTTTGCCCATTTTTAATTGGATTATTTGTCTTTTTGTTATTGAGGTGTTGAAGTATTCTATAGATTTTAGAAATTAGGCCCTTGTTGGATATATCATAGCCGATTTTTTTTCCCCAGTCAGTAGGTTCTCATTTTACACTTTTGGTGAAGTCGAGCATAAGGGTTTAATTTTTAGGAGCTCCCAGTTATCAAGTTCATCTTCCAGTGTTTGCTTCTTGTTAGTTATGGTTTATGTTGTGTTTATGCCATGTCTTTGGGCCCCTGGGGTTGTCTGTATTTTTCCTTCCATGATTTTTATCATTTTAGGTTTTATATTTAGGTCTTTGGTCCATTTTAAGTTAGTTTCTGAGTATGGGGTGAGGTTAGGGTCCTGTTTCGTTTTTTACAGATGGACATCCAGTTTTGCCAGCACCGTTTGTTGAAAAGACTGTCTTTTCCCTAGTTAACGGACTTTGGTCTTTTGTCAAAGATCAGCTGACCATAGGTGGATGGATTTGCATCTGCGTTCTTGATTCTGTTCCATTGGTCTATGTGTCTGTCGTTGTACCAGAACCAGCCTGTTTCGACTACGGTGGCTGTAAGGTATGTTCCGAGATCAGGTGTGGCCTCCTGCTTTGTTCTTTTTCTTCAATAATGCTTTGCTTATCTGAGGCCTCTTTCCTTTCCATTGTATTTTCACCTTGTTAATGAATGCTCTTGGTATTTTGGATTGGAATTACATTATACCTGTAGATGGCTTCCAATCTATGAGCATGGTATGTTTTTCCATTTATGTAGGTCTTTTTTGTTTTCTTGCAATAGTGTTTTGTAGTTTTCTTTTGTATAGGTTCTTACATCCCTGTTTAGATTTATTCCTAAGTATTTTATCTTTTTAGGGGCTATTATAAGTGGTATTGTTTTCCTGATTTCCTTTTTGAAGTCTTATTTGTTGGTGTATAGGAATCCAACTGATTTTTGTATGTTGATCTTGTATCTTGCTAATCTGCTGAATCTTCCTATTAGTTCCAGTAGTTTTCTTGTGGAGCCTTTGGGGTTCTTTATGTATAGAATCATACCTTCCATGAATAGGGATAGTTTTACATCTTCTTTTCCAATTTAGATGCCCTTTATTTCTTTTTCTTGCCTTATTGCTCTAGCTAGAATTTCCAGCACAATGTTAAATAGGAGTAGTGATAAAGGTCATCCTTGTGTTGTTTCCATTCTCATGGGGAATGATTTCAGCCTCTCTGTGTTGAGAATGATGTTGGCTATTGGTTTTGTATTGATGCCTTTTGTTATGTTGAGGATTTTCCCTTCTATTCCTATTTAATTGAGAGTTTTAACCAGGAATGAGTGTTGGATTTTATCAAATGCCTTTTCTGCAAAGGATGAGATGACCATTTGATTCTTTTCTTTTGTTCTATTTATGTGGTGAATTACGCTGGTTGTCTAATGTTGAAATATCCCTGCATATCTTGTATGAATCCCACTTGGTCATGGTGTATTATTTTTTGATATGATGCTGAATTTTATTGGCTAGAATTTTGTTGAAAATTTTTGCATCTGTAGTCATGAGAAATATTGGTACATAATTTTCTTTTTTTGTGGTGTCTTTCGCTTTTGTATCAGGGTTATGCTGGCTTCATAGGATGAATTTGGGAGTATTCCCTTCTTTTCTATACTCTGAAATAAACTGAGTAGCTCTGGTGTGAGCTCTTCTCAGAACATGTGGTAGATTCTCCAATGAAGCCATCTAGGTTAGGGTTTTTTTTTGTTGTTGAGAGGTTTTTTTGTTTGTTTGTTTTGTTTTAACCTCATCAATCTCTCTCGTTATGGATCTGTTCATATTTTCTACCTCAGTTTGTGTTAGTTTAGGTAGGTAGTGTGTTTCTAGAAATTTGTCCATTTCCTCTAGGTTCTCAAATTTGTTGGGGTTCAATTTTTCATAATATTCTGTTATGATCCCTTTTATTTCAGTTGGGCCTGTTGTAATGTCCCTCATCTCTTTTCTTATGTGGGTCCTTTGTTTCCTCTTCTGTTTTTCTTTTGTCACTTTGGCCAGTGGTTTGTCAATTTAGTTGATCTTTTCAAAGAACAAACTTTTGGTCTTGATGATTCTTTCTTTCTTTCTTTTTTTTGTCTCTATTTCTTATATTTCTCCTGTAATCTTTATTATTTCCTTTTTTCTGGTGGCTGCCAGCTTCTTTTGCTATTATTCTCTTTCTATTTACTCTAGTTTGCCTTTGTTGTGTTCCAAAGGTTTTGGTATAATGTGTTTTCACTCTTATTCGATTCTAGGAGTTTTTTGATTTTCTCTTTGATTTCTTCTCTCCCCCAGTTATTTTTAGGCAAGAAATTATTCAGTTTCCTTGTATGTGATTTTTTTTTCTTTTCTTGCTCTTCCTGTTATTGGTCTCCATTTTTATGGCATTGTGATCAAAGAACGCTTTGTAGTCTTTCAATGTTTTTTATTTTATTGAGGGTTGCTTTGTGGCAAAAAAAAAAAGTGTACTTTGGAAAAAAATGTATACTTTGCTACTTTTGCCAGAGTGTTCTAAAAATGCCTATGAGGTCCAATTTGTTGATTTTGGCCGTAGATCTTCTGAATCTTTGTTGAGTTTCTTTCTAGGTGTCCTGTCCTTTACTGAGAGTGGTAAGTTGAAGCCTCCTACTTTTTTTTTTTTTTTAATAATTTTTATTGAGCTTTAAGTGAACGTTTACAAATCAAGTCAGTCTGTCACATATAAGCTTATATACACCTTACTCCATATTCCCACTTACTCTCCCCCTAATGAATCAGCCCACTCCCTGCTTCCAGTCTCTCCTTTTGTGATAATTTTGCCAGTTTCTAACCCTCTCTACCCTCCTATCTCCCCTCCAGGCAGGAGATGCCAACACAGTCTCAAGTGTCCACCTGATACAAGTAGCTCACTCTTCGTCAGCATCTCTCTCCAACCCATTGTCCAGCCCCTTCCGTGTCTGATGAGTTGTCTTCGGGAATCGTTCCTGCCCTGGGCCAACAGAAGGTTTGGGGACCATGACCGCCGGGATTCCTCTAGTCTCAGTCAGACCATTAAGTCTGGTCTTTTTATGAGAATTTGGGGTCTGCATCCCACTGATCTCCTGCTCCCTCAGGGGTTCTCTGTTGTGCTCCCTGTCAGGGCAGTCATCGGTTGTGGCCGGGCACCATCTAGTTCTTTTGGGCTCAGGATGGTGTAAGTCTCTGGTTCATGGGGCCCTTTCTGTCTCTTGGGCTCATAGTTATCGTGTGACCTTGGTGTTCTTCATTCTCCTTTGATCCAGATGGGTTGAGACCAATTGATGCATCTTAAATGGCCGCTTGTTAGCGTTTGAGACCCCAGAAGCCACATTTCAAAGTGGGATGCAGAATGTTTTCATAATAGAATTATTTTGCCAATTGACTTAGAAGTCCCCTTAAGCCATAGTCCCCAAACCCCTGCCCTTGCTCCACTGACCTTTGAAGCATTCATTTTATCCCGGAAACTTCTTTGTTTTTGGTCCAGTCCAGTCAAGCTGACCTTCCATGTATTGAGTATTGTCCTTCTCTTCACCTAAAGTAGTTCTTATCTACTAACTAATCAGTAAATAACCCTCTCCCACCCTCCCTTCCTTCCCCCCTTGTAACCACAAAAGTATGTGTTTTCCTCAGTTTATACTATTTCTCAAGATCTTATAATAGTGGTCTTATACAATATTTGTCCTTTTGCCTCTGACTAATTTCGCTCAGCCTAATGCCTTCCAGGTTCCTCCATGTTATGAAATGTTTCACAGATTCGTCACTGTTCTGTATCAATGGGTAGTATTCCATTGTGTGAATACACCATAATTTATTTACCCATTCATCCGTTGATGGATACCTTGGTTGCTTCCAGCTTTTTGCTGTTGTAAACAGAGCTGCAATAAACATGGGCGTGCATATATCTGTTTGTGTGAAGGCTCTTATTTCTCTAGGGTATATTCCGAGGAGTGGGATTTCTGGGTTGTATGGTAGTTCTATTTCTAACTTTTTAAGAAAACGCCAGATAGATTTCCAAAGTGGTTGTACCATTTTACATTCCCACCAGCAGTGTATAAGAGTTCCAGTTGCTTCGCAGCCTCTCCAACATTTATTATTTTGTGTTTTTTGGATTAATGCCAGCCTTGTTGGAGTGAGGTGGAATCTCATCGTAGTTTTAATTTGCATTTCTCTAATGGCTAATGATCGAGAGCATTTTCTCATGTATCTGTTAGCTGCCTGAATATCTTCTTTAGTGAAGTGAGTGTTCATATCCTTTGCCCACTTCTTGATTGGGTTGTTTGTCTTTTTGTGGTTGAGTTTTAACAGAATCATATAGATTTTAGAGATCAGGCGCTGGTCGGAGATGTCATAGCTGAAAATTCTTTCCCAATCTGTAGGTGGTCTTTTTATTCTTTTGGTGAGGTCTTTAGATGAGCATAGGTGTTTGATTTTTAGGAGCTCCCAGTTATCTGGTTTCTCTTCGTCATTTTTGGTAATGTTTTGTATTCTGTTTATGCCTTATATTAGGGCTCCTAACGTTGTCCCTATTTTTTCTTCCATGATCTTTATCGTTTTAGTCTTTATGTTTAGGTCTTTGATCCACTTGGAGTTAGTTTTTGTGCATGGTGTGAGGTATGTGTCCTGTTTCATTTTTTTGCAAATGGATATCCAGTTATGCCAGCACCATTTGTTAAAAAGACTATCTTTTCCCCAATTAACTGACACTGGTCCTTTGTCAAATATCAGCTGCTCATATGTGGATGGATTTATATCTGGGTTCTCAATTCTGTTCCATTGGTCTATGTGCCTGTTGTTGTACCAGTACCAGGCTGTTTTGACTACTGTGAAGCCTCCTACTCTTACTGTGCAACTGTCTATTTCTCTTTTCAGTGTTGTTACAGTTTGTTTTATGTATTTTCAGTCCCTGTTGTTGGGTGTGTAGACATTTATTAAGGTTATGTCTTCTTGATGGATTGTCCTTTTAATCATTATATAATGTCTTTCCTTGCCTTTCATGGTTGATTTTGCCTTTAAGTCTATTTTATCTGGGATCACTTTTGCCACTCCTGCCTTTTTTTTGTAAACTTTTGCCTGATATATCTATCTCTCTCTCTCTCTATGTACAGATATATATCCATTTTGCCATTCTCTGTCTCTTTACACACGGATTTAAGCCATTTACATTCACTGCGGTTATCAATATGTATGTGTTTATTGCTGTCGTATTGTGTTTTTTTTTTTTCTGGTGCTGACAGTTTCTTTGTTCCTCTTGCTTTCCTGTGTTGAGTTCTCTTTTTTGTGGATTTTCTTTTCTTTTGTTTCATTAGTATAGATTTTGTGTTTACTGAGACTTATGTTTTTCTTTTTTATTTTCATGAGTAGGTTTATTAACTTTCTTTGTGGTTACCTTGAAATTACCCTTATCTTCCTAAGTTTGAATTAGTCCTTTATTATTTGATATCATCTTGACGTCCTCTCCATTTTAAAGTTCTAAACTTACAGTGTTTATTCCCTATTTTATTGGTTTGATGTTGTCATCATTTACAGATTTATGTCTCTGTTTCCCTGTTTTAAGTCCTTTAACTTTGTTTTATTATTGAGAGTTATTTACCCTGATTAGTATCTGGCTGATGCTCTCCTATGTCCTAGACTCTGGTTGTGTCTGATGTTTTGTAGTTCTCTAACTGAAGGACTTCCTTTAGTTTTTCTTTTAAGTTTGGTTTGGTTCTTAAGAATTCTCTTAACTTCTGTTTATCTGGAAATGTCCTAATTTTGCCATTGTATTTGAGAGAGAGTTTTGCAGGATGTGTTTATTTTTCTTTGCTGGCAGTTTTTTTCTGTCAAGGTTTTATATATGTCATCGCATTGCCTTCTTGTTTAGATAGCTTCTGCTGAGTAATCACAGATTAGTCTGATTGTTTTCCCTTTGTAAGTGACTTTTCTTTTTTCTTGAGCTGCTCTCAGGATTCTTTATTTGTTTTTGGTTTTGGCAAGTGTGGTTATTATATGTCTTGGTGACATTCTTTTGGGGTCTATCCTATTGGGATTTGTTGAACTTCTTGAATGGTCAGCTTTTCGTCATTCATGATATTTGGGAAGTTTTCTGCCAGCAAATTTTCAACAATCTTCTTTGTGTTTTCCATTTCCTTCCCCTGTTCTGGACCTCTGATCATACGCAAATTTTTGCTCTTGATTGCATCCCACATAATTCTTAGGTTTTCTTCATTTTTTTTTCTTGCTGATTCTGTCTTCCACTGTTTTGAATTTGTTCCTAAAGCCTTCTATTAAGTTGTTCATTTCTGAAATTTTGTTGTTCAATTTTTAGATTTCTAGTTACTGTTTTTGTATGACTTCTAATTGTCTATTTTGACATTTTGTTCTTGTATAATTTTTCTGAATTCTTCTATTGCTTTGTGTGTGTTTTTCTTGATTTTTGTTATTTGTTGGGTTTTTTTTCTGTGTTTTCCGTTATCTCTTTCCTAATGTATTGGAAAGCAATAAATATTAGTATTCTGAATTCCATATCAGGTAATTTCACTGCCTTTTCTTCTGATTCTTTATTTTGGTCACTTTCCAGAGCCATCTTGTCCTGCCTTTTATATATATATATATTCTTTGATAATATCAGCTGTCTCTGAGTCATTAAGGTATTATTTCCTTTATTTATTGATTGTATGCTCTTTAGTTTCATCCTGATTCTTTGTTTTGTTTTGATGTCTCAGGGCAGATGGGCCAGACATGCTCTGCTGCTTGGTCATCTGTGGGAAAAATAGTTCTCTCCATCTTGTCTGGTTGGGCAGGGCAGCAGCAAGGAGGATGAGCCCACTTCACTGTATATTGGTTTGGTGATGTGTCTTTCTGATATTGACCCAGTGGCATGAGAGCATTCACAGCCCCTGTCAGATAGGCATGAGTTTCAGATGGGGAGTGGTACAGGCTTGCTTCCCATTGTTCAGCAGTTGATTGAGCAGCAGGAGGGGAGGGGCAGTGCAGGCCCAGTGTGGTGATGTGCCTGAGCTTCGAGGATGCTCTATCCATGGCAGCATAGTGCAGGCCAGTGGGAAGAGGGTGTGTAGTATGGGGCTAGGTGGGAGATATAAAGAAAAGAATGGAAAAACAAAAAAAGAACAAAAAAATAAATAAATAGAGTAGAGAGTTAGGTGGGATGGAGACAAAAAGGAAGAAATGTGGAAAAAGTGGCATGGCCAGAGCCTGCACTGGGGGGGGGGGGGGGGGCAGGCCCAGGCTGGCTGCTGGCCAGTGGCACTCTAGCCAAGGTGGTGAGGCGTGGTATGGTGGGAAGGGGTTGAGGGGTGGGAAAGCATGTTTCTCTGGTTACTGGGTGCGCTGTCTCCTGTTGGGAGCTCTATGAAGTTGCCTTCCTTTACTCCTTATCTGGGGTCATTGCTGGCTGTGCTCTGAGATGGCAACACTGTGCTGTGTTAGTTGTCAGGTCACCTACATTTCATACCTCTCCTTGTTCTGTTTTCCTTCAGATTCTTTCTCCATTTGGTGTTCAATCTATTTCTTTATCCCTTCATTTGATTCCTACATTTCCAGGACTCATGTTTGTATCTGTTTTGCTTAGTTTTTTTGGTCTTTGCTGCAGAAGGACAGCATGATGCATCCGTCCAGGCTGCTATGTTGGCTCCACCTCCAAAGCAAAATATTTTACAAAGGTAAGATCAGTACTTTGTCATGGCAAAGCCACATTGGAGCTTGAGGCAAAAGGCAAAATTGGTAATAGTGGTCTTTTTTTTTTTTTTAATATTTTGTTCATCAAAGATATTTTTGCATTAATTTTTAAAGTATACATCATTAAATTATTATTTATTTTGATTACTGAAACTTTTGGAGCATGGTTAAGTTTTGTGCCCAAGGTGAGTGTGTTACTCACCCCAACCTACTCCTAGTCTTGGTCTGCAGATTTCCAAACTCCTGAGGGTTTGAGAATAAAGATTTCTACTATGCCTCACATATAAAAACAATTCTTGAGAAATGAAGCCCCAATATATGCTACAATATGAATTAACCTAAATAAACATTATGTTGAGTAAAATAAATCAGTCATAAAATGACAAATATAGTATTATCCCACTTACATGAAATATTTAAAATTAACAAATATATGCAGACCAAAGTTCATTAATGGTTATCAGGGGCAGGCTGGAGGAGGAAAGAGGGAGTCATTGCTTAGGGAGCACTGAGCTTCTGTTAAGGGTAATGGAGATATTTGGAAATGGAAAGTGGTAATGGTTGTACAACATGATGAATAATTAATATCACTGAATTGTGCATCTAAAAATGTTGAAATGGTAAATATTTTTGTATATATTTGTGTGTGTATATATATCACAATAAAAATAAAATGAAAAATGCAAACACATTTCTCTTAATGAGGTGCCTCTTACTCTCCTCTGTTCTCAGAAGTCTCTGATGATTATGGAGCCAGCAGGCAGGAAAGAAAATCATTTATATGGAATGATTTGAGAAGTGCTAGAAGGTCACCTGATCTATTAATCTCATCTTCTTTTGTTTTAGTTTATTACAGCATAGCTGATACTTTGGTCATTAAGTAGATGTATGTGGGAGACATGGAGAAGTCTTTAATCTCATAGGTTTTTATTGGATCAGCAAGTGATAGAGCTCCTGGAGAGCATATTATCAAAAGATAGAGGATTGATCAAATGAAAGGGAGGAGCCCAAAAGTGAGGAAAGGGACCACCGCTTGCCCGGGGCTGATCACCATCTGCTCATCATCTCTTTAGCAATTTTCTACTCAGTGTATACGAAACAATGGAGAATCTTAAACGTGCTCAAATACTGCTTCAAAATTAGCCTGTAGATGAATCATGTGCGCGTATTTATCTACTCCAAATAGGCTGGATTGCAGTTTTGATTTCAGGGATCATGCTTTCTTTTTTTGTATCCTACGCTAAGAAGCAAGGATGGCAAGACTATGTCTCATGTACTTTGGATATGTTATCAGGAGGAGTCAGTCCCTGGAGAAGGACACCATGCTTGGTAGAGGGTCAGCAAAAAAGAAGAAGACCCTCAAGGAGCTGGAATAACACAGTAGCTGCAACAATGGGCTCAAGCATAACAATGATTGTGAGGATGGCATAGGGTTGGGCAGTGTTTCAGTCTGTTGTACATAGGGTCGCTATGAGGTGAAACTGACTCAACAACACCTGACCTGATGTGCTTTGAATGGAGCCCTGGTGGTGCAGTGGTTAAGAGCTACAGCTGCTAACCAAAAGGTCGGCAGTTCAAATCCACCAGCTGCTTCTTGGAAACACTATGGGGCAGTTCTACTCTGTCCTATAGGGTTGTTGTGAGTCAGAATCAACTCAAAGGCAATGGGTTTTGTTTTTATTACATTGTTGTTGTTGTTAGTTGCCATCAAATTACCTCCACCTCATGGTGACCTTACATATAACAGAACAAAACGTTGCCCGGCCCTGTCCCATCTTCATGACAGTTTATATGTTGGAGTCCACTGTTGCAGCTATTGTGTCAATATATCTCATTGAGCTTTTCCTGTGCCTTCATTGGCTCACTGCTTAATCAAATACATCCTTTTCTAGCAATTGGTCTTTCCTGGTGACATGTCCAAATGAAGCAAGTCAAAATCTCACTATCCTCGCTCTGAAGGAATATTCTTATTGTACTTCCTCTAAGACTGATTTGAATATTATCGGAAAAGTTGAGCAGCCATTCCAGAAGCACCATCTATGCTACATTTAACTGAACTTATTCAGTCTTTTATTTATTCCATTCACAATCCCTTTGTGATCAAATAGAATTGAGGAGATATCACTGAATTCAGCAACTTCAACATTAAAATGTCAAAAGCCTAGCTGACTTCAGTGTCTACCAATTGCTGAGTTACATGGAGATGACCTTAACTTCTGTGGACGTACACAAATAATAGTACATACAAAATAACTCACAACATTAAATCAGGGTATCAAAGCCAATTGACAGTTAAATCATATGCTTAAGGAATAGCAGTATTTCTTTTATACGTTTCCAAGCAAAATGTTTCATACGTCAACAGCCAAACTCATCAGCCTTTGAAGATGCAAGCATTCTGAGCACAAATTCACCCTTCATGCAAAAATTCCAAAATCCAGGCCACAAACATGCCCTTCATAAATCACCAAATAGTTTCTCCAGTTGTAATATTGTATGAATTAAAACTGTCAGAGTGGATTTCTTTTATAGCCATTGAGTCAGTATCTTTTAAAGGCCTTCAAGCTGTCAGATTTCCACAGTTTGAACTCCAGTAAATAAACTTATAATTTTCTTCATATGTAGAGGCTTATAACATAGAATTTCAAGCTCCAACCTGTTTAAAATGTTACCTTAGTAGGTTGAGACTTTATTATTATGATAACTTAACAAGATAGAGGTCTTAACAGTAAATTTTTCTGGAGACTTTCAGGTGATTTTGGCATTTATGACTTGAAATCACTGTCTTATACAGTACAAAAAAAAAAAATTGGGGATATTACTTTTAGATGGAGCATTTATTTTTATAGTCTTGTACCTTCTTGAATGAATTTATAAGGGTAGTAAACAGAGCCTGAGTATCTTTTGGAAGATTTTTGGCCTAATGAAAAGTTGTTCCTCTTTTGTGGGGCTTTGAGCCATCAAGTCAGCTAATATGCCAATTCCCTCTTGCCCGGCTAAGCAACAGACAAGGAGAAAATTGTGTGATGATTTAGTTAGTATAGAGCTGCTGAGAAGCCACACAAGATACCAGCAATTGATGGAAAAAAGCAACTCTCCAAGTCACTGCAAGTCCCAGAGACTTTCCGTAACATGATGTCCCATTTCCCAGTTCATTGGGACATGTGGTAGGTACAGAGACCTCACAAGAGCTGACCTCCAAATCTGGGAAGGGTAGGTGCGTGGGTGTACAGATGAAGAAAACATTATCTCTGTCAGGCTCAGCAAAATCGTATCTGAGTGTCAGACACGAGGAAGGCCTCACAACGGTTATTACGCATCTACTTTTCAAGACTAAGAAGCCCATAACTTGGATACCCTCTAATGGCAATACTGTCTTCCTGGAGAACATTTCGAGTGACTACAGGAAGAAGCCACGGCCTTCACATACCATTTTGCTCTGCACTGTATATACATAGGAGTCCCTGGGTGGTGCAAACGGTTAACATGCTCAGCTGCTATTGGAAAAGTTGGAGGTTTGAGTCTACCCAGAGGCACCTTAGAAGAAAATCCTGGTATCTGTGTCTAAAAAATCAGCCCTTAAAAATCCTGTGGAACATAGTTCTACTCTGACACACGTGGGGCCGCCATGAGTTGGAACCCACTCAACGGCAACTGGGCTTTGTTTTGTTTTGTTTTAAATATATAAATAAATAAATAAATAAATCACAAGGCAACTTATAGTGGTATAAAGTTAACAGGGACTTTCAATTTTAAGAATTTTAGTACTATCAAGCAGAAATGGGAGAGAAAAATTAAAGTCTGTCTCTCTGTGTATTTTGCTTTGCTCTCAGCTATTTCTCTGAATGTCATTCTTCCAGGGTTTGTATGCTCCTACAATACTTGCTGAGCATGAGTCAATTCCTTTTCAGTTGAAAATAATTTGCAGCCGCATTAGCATGTCTAATGGGAACAAAAAGCAGCCAGAAAGACTTCCTGAGGGGAGCTAGCACATGCAAATGTGAGGCTGCTCATTTCAATTTTGGTTGTCATGACATTTCCTCAATTACCTCATGGACCTGAACCACACTTCCTTACACTACTTTCAGCTGTACTATCTGGAAGATACGGACTTATTTTCTTATTTGAATAGCTCAAAGAAAAACCATGAACAAGTCTGGATGTTACGGTTCTCTCAAATCTTGGACAAAAGCTGGCAATGTCATTTGAAGCTACCAAGTGTTTAAAAGAAAAAGACTGCCAGTCAAATATTCACTGGGTTTATTTCTTTGCCAAAGAGCCATTAGTTGGATGACATTTTCATTTTACAAATTGAGAAAAATATGTTCATAACCCCAAGTGTCTGTCAGTTTGTTGCACTGTGGAGGCTTGCGTGTTGCTGTAATGTTTGAAGCCAGGCCACCAGTATTTCAAATACCAGCAGGGTCACCAATGGTGGACAGGTTTCTAAGACAGTCTAGGAGAAAGGAACCTTCTGAATAGCAGCACAACATTGTCTGATATAATGGCAAAAGATGAGTGCCTTAGGTTGGAAGGCACTCAAAATACAACTGGGGAAAAGTTGCCTCCTCATAGAGTCGACTTTAATGATGTGGATGGAGTCAAGCTTTCAGGACCTTCATTTGCTGATGTGGCATGACTCAAAATGAGAAGAAACAGCTACAAACATCCATTAATAATCAGAGCTTGGATGTATGAAGTATGAATTTAGGAAAACTGGAAATCATCAAAAATGAAATAGAATGTATAACATTGATATTCTAGGCATTAGTGAGCTGAAATGGACTGGTACTGGCCAATTTGAATCTGACAATATATGGTCTACTATACCAAAAATGACAAATTGAAGAGGAATGGCATTGCATCCATCATTGAAAAGACTATTTCAAGATCTATCCTAAAGTACAATGCTGTTAGTGATAGGATAATATTCATATCCATATAAGGAAAACCAGTTAATACCACTATTAATCAAATTTACGCACCAACCACTAAGGCCAAAGATGAAGAAATCGAAATTTTTTACCAATTTCTGCAGTCTGAAATTGATCAAATGTGTATTGAAGATGCATTGATAATTACTAGTAACTGGGATGAGAAAGTTGGAAACAAAGAAGGAATAGTAGTTGGAAAATATGGCCTTTGTGACAGAAACGACTCCAGAGGTTGCATGATGGAATTTGCAAAACCAAAAACTTGTTTATTACAATTAACTTTTTCACCATCATAAATGGCAACTATGCAAGTGGATCTCACCAGGTAGAATACACAGGAATCAAATAGACTACATCTGTGGAAAGACGATGGAAAAACTCAATATCAAGACCAAGAGCAGACTGTGGAATTACTCACATGCAAGTTCAAGTTGAAGCTGAAGAAAGTCAGAACGAGTTCACAGGATCCAGAGTATATCCCACCTGAATTTAGACCATTTCAAGAATAGATTTGACTCATCGAACACTAATGACCAAAGACCAGACGCGTTGTGGAATTAAAAAGATAGGAAAGAAAAGGCCAAAATTGATGTCAAAAGAGACTGAAACTTGCTCTTGAACACAGAGTACCTAAAATGAAAGGACAAAATGAAGTAAAAGAGGTGAACAGAAGATTTCAAAGGGCAGCTCTAGAAGACAAAGTATTATAATGAAATGAACAAAGGCCTAGAATTAGAAAGCCCAAAGGGAACAACATGCTCTGCATTTCTGAAGCTGAAAGAGCTGAAGAGAAAATTCAAGACTCCCGTTGCAATATTTAAAGATTCTACAGGGAAGATGTTAAACGACCCAGAAAGCATCAAAAGAAAATGGAAGGAATACACAGAGTCACTAAACCAAAAAGAATCAGTTGACGTCCTAACATTTCAGGAGGTAGCATATGATCAAGAATGAATGGTACTGAAGGAAGAAGTCCAAGTTGCACTGAAGGCATTGGCAAAAAACAAGCCTCCAGGAATTGACAGAGTATCAACTGAGATGTTTCAACAAACAGATGCAGCACCAGAAGTGCTCACTCATCTATGCCCAAAAATTCTGAAGACAGATACCTGGCCAACTGACTGGAAGAGATCCATATTTGTGCCCATTCCAAAGAAAGGCGATCCAACAGAATGTGGAACAATACCATTAATATTACACGCAAGTGAAATTTTGTTCAAGATCATTCAAAAGTGGTTGCAACAGTACATTGACAGGGAACTGCCAGAAATTGAAGCCTGGTTCAGAAGAGGACATGGACCAAGGGATATCATTGCTGATGTCAGATAGATCATGGCTGAAAGCAGAGAATACCAGAAAGATGTTCACCTGTGTTTCATTGAGTATGCAAAAGGCATTCGACTGTGTGGATCATAACAAATTATGGATAACATTGCAAAGAATAGGAATTCCAGAACACTTAAGTGTGCTTATAAGGAACCTGTATATAGATCAAGGGGCAGTTGTTTGGACAGAATAAGGGGATCCTGCATGGTTTAAAATCAGGAAAGGTGTGTGTCAAGGTTGTATTCCTTCGCCATACTTATTCGATCTGTATGCTGAGCAAATAAATCTAAGAATCTGAATTATAAGAAGAACAAAGCATCAGGATTAATGGAAGACTCATTAACAACCTGTGTTATGCAGATGCACAGCCTTGCTTGCTGAAAGTGAAGAGGACTTGAAGCACTTACTGATGAAGGTCAAAGTCTACAGCCTCAGTATGGATTACACCTCAACATAAAGGAAACAAAAATTCTCACAACTGGACTAATAAGCAACATCATTATAAACGGAGAAAAGACTGAAGTTCTCGAGGATTTCATTTAACTTGGATCCACAATCAATGCCCATGGAAGCAGCAGTCAAGAAATCGAATGACGTATTTCAACAGGTAAATCTGCTGCGAAAGACATTTTTAAAGTGTAAAAAGCAAAAATATCACTTAAAGAACTAAGGTGCATCTGACCCAAGCCATGGTATTTTCAATTGCCTCATATGCATGCGAAAGCTGGACAATGAATAAGAAGACCAAAGAAAAATTGATGCCTTTAAATTATGTTGTTGGCAAAGAATATTGAATATACCACGGACTGCCAGAAGAACAAGTCTGTCTTGGAAGTATAGCCAGAGTGTTCCTTAGAAGCAAGGATGACGTGGCTTCATCTCACATACATTGGACATGTTATCAGGAGGGACAAAGTCCTTGGTGACAGAAAAAGGGCAAGACCCTTAACGAGATAAACTGACACAGTGGCTGCAACAATGACCTCAAGCATAACAAATGTGAGGCTACGGAAGACCTTGCAGTGTTTCTTTCTGGTGTACATAGGGTTGCTGTGAGTTGGAATCAACTTCAGGACATCTAACAACAACAAGCTCATAAACAATAAATGTGGAGGGTCCAAAGCACAGATGGCTCAGAGAAATAATAAAATATAAAGATATTCATGTGAAATCAATTGGAAGACATGGCTAGGGATTTATATATGTTCTGTAAATCACATAGCCCCATTTCTCTGGGTCAGTACCTAAGAAATGCCATTTATCAGCCTCACTGTAGCTGGGGTTATAGGGTCAATGATAGTTATCAATGTGTTTCAAAACACAGAGTAAAAAATTATTGGTCGAATCTTTGAAATCGCTATAATTTGTCCTTAGAAGGATAATTAGTATCTATCCTAATTTTTGTTTTGATGATATATATCAAAGGTTTTAGTACACATTAGACAAAAACATTAACCAATAGCTGACACATAAACAAATATATAAAAAAAAAACTTAAAAATGTAAAAGTTGTTCTCATCTCAAGAGATACGGCGTTGTTTTCAGTAACTGAAGAAGAAACAAGTAGCCCAATTTTATAAAATTTGGCTTTCAGGGAGGTCTAATGGCAAAATAAATGGAATCAATGATTACATTAATTATTATCTGCTTATATTAAGAAGGGATATGAATTTTTCTTTCTTATTAGCTGTTTTCCACAGTGCATTGCTAATGAACAGAATTTGCTAAACAAGTTGGTGGTGGAGAGGTGAATAAATACAAGTGGCACATGATGTCCATTTTAATCACGTCCAATGTATAAAAAATTCTGACTGGTCTTTCCCAGAAGCGGCGAGGGTTCACTGTGTCTGAGATCAAATGGTCAGGTGCTCAGTCTTTGTGAATAAGCGTGTTCTGCTAATATTTACCAAAGACCACAAGTTCCTGTAGTGGGAAGATCTCGGATCTAGCCTATTGTTTGAGCAAGCTGAAAGTTGCTTTGGAAAACCTTGGCAATGGGAAGTGCATTTGCGTACTTACTTATAACAACTGTCATCCATTTTTTCTCTGTCAGGAAAAATACGTCTTTAATTTCCTATTGAACTTGTTCAGTTGACAGAATTTTTTTTTTTTTTCAAACAGACTCCCATATAAAACATGAAGGGGGATCAAACTACCAGTGCTATATGGAAATCTGAAAGAAAGATCGTTTGAGTTTGAATCATTTACACTGAAAACACAAAAATGACCTTGGAGAAAGCAGTGCTGCATGAAGTGAGTGGCTGAAACCACTTTCAAGTGTCATCTCTGTAGGATCTAGATAATACAGTAGTAAATTGGAGCAGGCACATGGTAATAAGTTTAGGAATGGGCTTACTACCAAATTATGACAAATAACATTTTTTTCCTAGCTTCCCCTAGTGTGATATTTTCCATATATCGTAGAATACTAGAAAACTCATTGTAGAGATATACAACCTACATTATCTTCATGACTTTTAGTAGCTCCCACGCAGCTACCAGTATACATATTTCCCAGACTGTCTTGGCACTTCAGTGATGCCGTAAGGTAACACTCCTGCTCACATGGAGATGGGATCTGAGGAAGGAATTAGATTATCAGAGCATTCTATCCTCTGCCTAGGGTTTAGAAGTTACCAACCCCCCCTTTTTTTTTTTCAGAATCCTCGTCGTTTGCTTTACAGAACACAGCTTGACCTTTGGACTCCGTGATTACTCTTTTAAAGTTTTACTTTAAACTGGAGACCTCTGAATAAACCTATAGCCTCTAAAATGAACCCAAGTTTTCTGAGCAGGTCTTGGCTAGCCTTAGCAGCAGTGTAAAAATTATCTGAGAACAAAACAAATAAGATACTTTGCCAGGGTATTAGCTTTCTGATCACTGACAGAAAATTTTCAGTTTCTATGCATTCCTTCTCCCCGCAATTTAGTCTTCATTTAGCCATAGTATGGCAGAGGACATACCTGTGTCTTAGCTTAGGTGGGTAAATATATAGTCAATCAACAAATATTTTAATTGAGCATCTTTTAATGCTAAACACTGTGTGAGGCAGAAGATTCAGTCCTTAATTCCAGGTTTACAATTCAGCTGATAAGACCAAACTTAGTTATCTAGTACAGAAACATCACAAGTGGGTGGCTTTAACAAACAAAGAAGTTTATTCTTTCACAGTTTAGGAAGCTAGAAAACCAAATTCAGAGCACCAGCCCCCAGGGAAGTCTTTCTCTCTCTGTAGGATTTGGAGAAATGTCCTTATCATCAATCTTCCCCTGGCCTAGGAGCTTCTCAGTGTAGGGACCTTGGGTCCAAAGGACACGGTCCGCTCCTGGCACTTCTTTCTTGGTGGAATGAGGTCCCTCTCTTCTCTTCTCCCTTCTCTCTTTTAAATCTCAAAAGAAACTGACTTCAGATACAACCTAATCCTACAGATCGATAACTGCCTCATTAAGTCTGCCTCATTAATATCATAGAGGTTAGGATTTACAACATGTAGGATAATCACATCAGATCACAAAATGGTGGACAAACACATAATGTTGGGAATCATGGCCTAGGCAAATTGATACATATTTTGGAGGGATATAATTCAATCCATAACACCAACCAAGAAGCCAAAAAAAGTAATGTATTACTAAAATATATAGTACTGATTTTAGCATGAGGGGATTTCACAGAATAACAGATATTCCAGAGACTCTGGGAGGCGCAAACGGTTTGTGCTCGACTACTAACCTAAAGGTTGGCAGTGTGAACCGACCCAGCATGCCGCAGAAGAATGGCCAGGCAGTCTGCTTCTGTAAAGATTCGAAACCAAACCTGTTGTCATCGGGTCAATTTCAACTCATACTGACCCTACAGAACAGAGTAGAACTGCCCCATAGGTTTTCCAAGGTTGTAATCTTTACTGAGGCAGACTGCCACATCTTTCTCCTGTGGAGCAGCTGGAGGGTTTGAAACATTGACCTTTAGGTTAACAGCTGAGCACTTAATCATTGCACCATCAAGGCTCCTCTATAAAGATTACAGCCAAGAAAACCGAATGGAGCAGTTCTACTCCGTCACATGAGGTTGCCATGGGTCAGAATCAACTTGATGGCCACAGGTATGTAAGAGCTGGGTTGGACGATGTTCAATGAATGGTTACACTGGAGCTGTTTATTGAAAGATGGTCTTGACAGTCAAAAAGGTGGTGGGACAGCCTTCCAGAAGGAGACAAGAACATTTAGCAAATGCCTCAAAATATGATGAGTATCATAAAATCCCAGAGACTAGGAGGAGACCTATTGCACTTTTATTCCACATTTGTAAACATGAAAGATAAATCATTCTTTTTTTCAGACAATTTATTGTAAGACTTAATCATTTAATTTCCTTCCAAAGCAATGCATTATTCCAGATATAAAATGATTACTTGAAAGAGAAAGAATCCCTTCTTCGTTTTTCTGGAATGTAAGTCCTGTTTATATCCTGAAGGCCAGTAAATCTGTGAGTTAAATATGCTAAATTTTCTTCTTCATGCTGTTAAGCAGGGTGAGATTAGAGGGGGTAATCTTAACTAATTAGAACCCAATACTTATTAACTTATTACACCACGTTTTAAACGTCATCATGAAAAGTATCACACACTTACTATGCCTGTGGATTGGCATAGCTTTGGTAAAGCTCTGGCTACCTTCCTATGGCCAGAAATGAGTTTTCTGCCCAGGAGCATACCCAAACATGTTTAAAAGCCTGGCTTTTTCACAGCTGCCAAAGTCTTGTGAAATGTCACTAGGGTTCCCATTCCTGGTGATTCCATGTGTTCCAGAGTAGAATTGTGCTCCATGGGGTGTCCAATAGCTGATTTTTTACAAGTAGGTTGCTAGGCCTTTCTTCCGAGGCACCTCCAGGGATATTATAGTGTCACTGAATTCAGAGTTTGAAGGAACCAGAGGTCTACAACCAGCCCTTTCAGATTAACAGTAAAGAAAGTAAAGCTATATTAGAAGTATCACCTCATCTCTACTTTGCTGTAGACTCCAACTAAACTGTACCTCTGGACTCCCATGTGAACTTCTTAGTTGTAAAAATCCTTCAGTCCTCACCGTAATGCTTGGAGTGCTTCTGGATCCTGCCAGGGTGCCGCAGGAGCTCTGGGATCTTGGGAACCTTCTCTGTCCCTAATGACACTAGGCACAGAGTGGAGACCACAGGGCTTCCAGGTAGTCAACTGTGAGGGAGCAGCTTAAGTAAATGCATGAGGGGAAGTGAACCACAGGTGGTGGCCATGAGACCAGAGGAAGATCCTGCTGTATTGCCTTTCCAGGTTAAATCCAATGATTTGACTAAAATTAGGATTAAGAACAAAACAAATAAAACCTCAATGAATATGTTGTTGTTGTCTTGTGCCACCAAGTCAATTCTGACTTGTGGCAACCCCGTGTGTTACAGAGTAGAATTATGCCGCTGGGTGGATTTGAACCACAAATTCTGGTTACCAGTTGAGCGCAAATCGTTTGCACAATACAGGGGCCTTCGATGAATATACCAAACCAAACCTGTTACTGTTGAGTCGACTCCACCTCATGGTGACCCCATAGGATAGAATAGAACTGCCCCGTAGGGTTTCCAAGGAGTGCCTGGTAGATTTGAATTGCTGCTCTTAACCACTGCACTACCGAGGATGTGGGGAAAAAAACTGTGGTTTATAAGTTGTAAGCTCTGTTCTGTCTTTATTTAGAGCGAGAAGCCCAAATTCATGCTTAGAGCAAGCTGGAGGAAACCTCATAAGAGGTGTTTGTTGTTATGTAAAAGATAAAGCAGTCCATCCTAGTTGTTAAGTGGAAACTTGAATATAATGTAATAAACTAAATGTAGATGTTTCAGACTAAGAAGTTAAGTTCTGTTTGTTAATGTAAATTGAATGTGTGTTTCAGCAGTTGCCTCCATGGGGCCAATGTTTCTTTTCCTTGTGCTCCATTGGAATGTCCTGTTGTTGCTGTTGTGAGGTATTGCCAAGTCTTCCTGTTTATTATTGAGTGGCCTTGAAGAGTGATTTCTTGCCTGAGTCTTTTTATTGTTATTTTTTCCATAAGAAAGTTAGGACCATATCAGTGATCTTGACTTTATCCTAAGGAAGGCAAGAAACTCTTGGAATTTGCTGGTATACAACCTGGACTGAGAAGTTGGTGTCTATTTAAAATGAAATAAGTAACATTTGGGGAAATATATTAAAGTTGTAGTGTTCTGTGTATACCAGGTTGAGGCTATAGGGCCAGACCACACCTGTAAAGGAGAAAAGTGGGGCTTCTCCTAAAATTACTAGATGTTCCACCATCAAATATTCTGGGAAGAGACAATCATGAGACTATAAATGAAAACTCAGAATTACAGGTTTTAGAGTAAAAGTTTGGGAGAGGGTTTGGAGAATTTTTCTCCTTTTTCTGAAACCTCAAGGGAACAAGTAGACACTCTAGAAGGCATGCTGTGGAAAGCATATTGGCTGTCCCCTTTTCAAATGGCAACAGACTGGGCAGAAGCATCCTTTAGGGGCTCCCTAAAGAGAGTTGTGCTGGCCTTGGCGCTGAGTGCTCTGAACACATCTATGTATAACTTGTAATTTTTTCTGTATTAGGATAGTCCCTTGTGTTATCCATGAACTTTCAATAAAGCCTAATTAGAAGTTACTACCTGATCTCTGCTTTGCTGTAGGGCAATAGCAGAGTGCCCTCTCGGAGGCCACAGGCTCAGCGTATTTGTGGTCATCAGCAGAGGATAGCCGTGTCCAGTACAGAGAGCATCTGACAAGGGTTATTAGGACAATGCCTGCACGGTGCAGCCATGATAAGTAAATGGGTAGAGAAGAACGTGAAGAAACTTATCCTGAGCAAGTGTGAGAGAGAATCATTATCTCCTCTCAGAAACAGCCCAAAGACACTTTGAGGATGACTCATTTATGGCAAACAAGTAGGTAGAACTCATTCTATCATTTTGGGAACTTTGAAAGGAAATGTGGTCTTATTTATATTGACATGCATCTGAGCCTTGAATATTTAACTATACATATTTGCATAATAAGTACCAGAGAATGTTCCCATCTTTTTTGTTGATGAACATAGTAAACCACCATGCAACCGACCATTTTCCAGAATCTCTTGAATAGTTTCCTTAGTTAAATAAGCACGAGCAGACTGGACAGCCTCTACTTAAGGACCTTTTGTATAATAGGGATCTTTTGTGGCCTGACCAAGGCTAGCTGCTCATCATACCTCTTAATCTGCAGAGCTGGTCATTAGGAAGCCACCTTTTCAACTTTTTTTTTTTTTTTTTCAACTTACATGAGGAACCCAGGGACCTTAGAGAGAAAGAGATGCCAGGCCCTGCTCATCTGTTGGGGTAAACCAGGATGGCTATGACCAAGGTGTGCTGCAGGAAGGACATCCGAAGCCCTCAAAGGGAAAAACACCAAAAAGAAATGGGTATTAGAGATGATGACCCTTGGTCTACACCAGGGGAGGATTGTTTTGAAAATTAAAAAAAAAAAAAAATGTGGCTGAGATTGGAATCCCCTCAGGATCTAGCTACCCCAGCACTTTGCTGTGGCTTGCAGAATGAAGGCTGAGTGTTACAATGTGAGGCACTCTTTGGTTCAGTATGAGGGTGTCATTGCACGGTGGACATGATTTCAGGGCATGATGCAGAACTAGTTTTCGGTAAAGACATTCAACAGTAGCAAAAAGCAGAACAAGAATGAAAGATCAAGCTCTTTTGCCCATCGGACTGAGTAGGCCTTGAGCTTTTTAAAGTGTCTGTATGTGTGTGGGAAAACCCTGGTGGTGTAGCAGTTAAGTACTACAGCTGCTAACCAAAGATCAGCAGTTCGATCCATCAGTCACTCCTTGGAAACCCTATGGGGCAGTTCTACTGTGTCCTGTAGTGTCGCTGTGAGTCGAAATTGACTAGATGGGAATGGGCTTGTTTGTTTGTTTTTTGGTAAGTGTGTGGGAGGGGAATGCATTCAGAGGAGGTCTCAAGGGTGAGATGCTAGACTTCTAACTAACAAGTCATGTGGATGTTCATTGGAAAAATAAAAGAATAAGACTGCTTTGTGTCCCCCAGGGTTAATATATCGGGACAGGCTTGTAAGGAGAAAATACAATGTTACCTTGTGTAAAGTAATCCCAATCACAATACATACTGTGTTTTTTTCCTTCACATTTCCTAATTTAAATGAGAGGTCGGGGGAATCTCAGATTAGCAGAAACTCTAGAAACCTCAAAGATTTTGCTTCTTCTGGGATGTCTATTAGGGCACATTGCAGCACAGAAATTCCTTAGTATGGCTGACTACAGACCAATTTCTAACTCCCCCCCTTTTATTGATTACAATGGAAATCTGAAAGACTATAAATAAATATTGGCTAATCTGTCAACCTTTGGTTTCTTATTATATAGTTGATACAATATGTTAGTTGGTGCATTTATATAACTTCATAATTTAGAAAGCACTTTTACATGCATTGTTTTATTTTTGCCTCACAACAACGCTGACTGACGTGTACAGCAGTGATTATTAACCTCAGTTAAGACATGAGGGCACTGAGACTCAAAGAGATTAAATGACATAACTAATGAGTGGAAGAAGGTTTAAATGCAAAGAATAAATACTTAAAAATTGCAGAGGGCAGCACAGTAACTTTACAGTAGAGAAGCCTGGAAGATGCCACTTTAACCAAATGATGATGGCGTGAGCATGACACATAATGGGACATATCGACATCACACATCTCCTGATATGTGATTATTCACTGAGAAGGGCATCTCTTCTGTAGCATTCTCGTCAAAACTTCATAAATTGAATCATAAGAAAACATCAGACAAACCAAAATTTAAGGACATTCTACCAAACAATTGACTCAAAAACCCACCAAACAACTGACCAGCACTACTCAAAAGTATCAAGGTCATTAAAGATAAAGAAAGACTGGAGAATTGTCTCAGATTGGAAAAGGCTAAGAAAAGGCCACGACTTAAGGCAATTTTAAATTCTGGATTCTGCATCTGAAAAAAAGGACTTTAAGGGGACTATTTGTAAAATGGGAATAAGATTCGTAGCTTAGTTAATAATATTGGTTCCCATGTTAATTTCCCGATTTTGCTAATTGTACTGTGGTTGTGTAAGATGACAACACTTGGGAAAACTGAGTGAAAAGTGTACAGGGACTCTGTGTACTGTTTTTGCAACTTTTTTGTAAGTCTGAAATTATTTCAAAATGAACGGGTAAAGTAAATAAATAAATAGGTTTTCCCCTGCAGCTAAACCAATTTTTATCTTCAAAGACAATTTACATAAACTTCAAGACTCAATGGCTAATTTAAATAATAATGGGCCATCTTTGCATTATTTATACCCACTAATGCTCCTATGGGGCTCTTGTATGTTCTAATGTAGAATTATGGGGAGATGTAGAATATGGTGCTAAAGACTGTAGGCCTTGGATTTGGATAGACCAGTTTTCCAATCCCTACAGTGCCATTTTCTGTGTGAGCTTCACTTTTCCCATCTGAAAACTGGGGACAAATAATGGTACCAAAGAATTTTGTGGAATTGAAGGCGCATGTTCAAACTTTTGAGTTATAACTGAATTTAAATAAAAGGGTGGGGAAAGATAGCCTCATAGGCCATTTACCAGTTTTTGTCAGATTGGCTACATCTTTGGTTGATACTTCTCAAATTTAAATGACTGCACTTAAAGCATGGTCAATCAGAGGGGTAACTAAGGTATGGCAGGTAGGGCACATGCTCTGGGCTCTGCTTGAGGAGGGGCGCTAATGAGAAGTTTCCTTGTCCAGCACAGTTTCCATCACCAGCTGTGAGAGATCATTCAGCAATTTAAAACTAATTGCCATAGGTGCTATTTTCCATAGATAGACCCCTGTTCACTACTAATATGAAAGGCAAAGTATATTTATTTATACCAATTCCCCCAGGGATATTTTGAAAATGATAAGCGAATTGCAGCTAAAACTTGTGGTGGGAAGATCTCAGCTGTCACCACTGCAGACGTCCTCAGCTGGATAGCATCACTGGAGGAAAGAGTGGAAAGAAGAGGCTGTGCCCACAGCTTCTGTGTCCTTAAGAGAGAGAATGGAAGAAACCATGGCGTTCCGGAGTCCATGAAAGCCTGCCCCGAGTGGGTGGACAAGGCTTTAAACAACTTGGAAAGACTTTTCAAAGAACAATTAAAAACAACCTCCCATGGTGGGAGGTGAATCTGGCTGGGAAACTCCTGCTTTCTTTCCCCAGGGTAGAGTTCCCAGGCTTCTGGATCCTGGTGGAGCTCCTTGGCAGTGGACACTGGAGTATGTTCCTTTTTTCACTTTCCTGGAGCTCAGAGTGGTGGTTTTGAGTACACAGGGTAAAGAACATCTGGCTTTTCTGAAGCTAAAAGAGATTTGCAATCAGCAGGTGGGGGTTGGAGGTTTATGAAAATAGTGAGGTGAAGTTCATTTTGTGGACAACTCTTGGCCATGGGTGTTATTTATTTCAAATTTTATACTGCTGAGCTCCTGTGGGCTTATTACAGATCGATTCATAAACAAACACATGCTAAACTGTGTCCTGGGGATAAATGATGAGTTTATGTGACTTTGCGGTTGTGCATTAGAGTTAAGAGGGGAGCCACAGCTGAGGACTCGCTGTAATAAACTGAAATTCCAGGCTACACCCCTATTTGGGTAAAAGACTGAAGAAAAGTCCATGAACTATATGCACATTTTTATGGACTGAATTAATGTCTTTAACATTTCTAAAGAGAATTACTGTGGACTAAAGACAACAAATAACCCTGCAGAGCATCTAACTTTAAGAGTGTACGAAAAGATGAAATAAATGTCTTGGAGACCTCACATGTTCCATAAAATAACTTTAATCCAAAATCATAACTTCTTCATTCACTTCACAAGTATCTACTGTCTATTATATGCCAGAGATATGTGAGCCAAGATTCTAAATAATTTAAGGTAGATATATTCTTGATGACTTATAGCTTCCCTTTCACCAGTCTTCTTCATCAGATAGTTTCCCCTTCATAAGAAGACTTCTACTTTTTGATGTAATGAGCATAGAGAGACTCCTTTCCCAACTGAAAATAAACCCACCTCATGGCAATTATGTGCACAGCCAGAAGGTTACCTTTGTGTGTTTAAAGTGGTGGTAACTCATTGAATGAAAAGATATGGCATCATGAAGTGACATGACAGGATGCTATATGGCTGCCCTGTCCAAGCAGAGGAATAGTAGAAAGGGGAGGCTGCTGATACACATGGTAGCTGTGGTAGTTCAGTGGTAGAAGCTTTGCCTTCCATGATTCAATTCCCAACCAGTGTACCATCTGTCACTGGAGCCTTGCATGTTGTTATGATGCTGTACAGGTTTCAGCAAAGCTTCCAGACTAAAATGGACTAGGCAGAAAGGAAGGCCTGGCAATCCACTTCTGAAAATCAGTCAACTCATCACGAGGATGGTGCAGGACCAGGCAGTGTTTCGTTCCATTGTGCATTGGGTCACCATGAGCTGGCTCTATGACAGCTAACAACAACAATAACAGCCCGTATGCACATTCTTCATGAAACAAAAAGAGGTCATTTCTCACTATGAGGTCAATCTCAAGTAGTTCCGGGAAGAAAAGTCATCATTAAAGAGAAAGTCATAAAGATCCCATGAGATCATTTAGCCTGCAAATTCAGTCTCCAATGGGGTCTTGCAACACAAAGAAGTCACAGGCAGGCAGAGATATAATCAAAAGGAAAGAATGAGTGGAAAATGAGAAAAAAAAATATTTTGGAGAAGGAGTGAATCAGACAGAAGATAGACTGAGAGATTAAAACTAAGCAGAAAAAGAAAAGTGGATGCCCATGGGAACGGCAGAGAAGTACTGTAGCATTTCCTGCCTCCTGACCCCCTGCCCCGCTTCCTGCTCCTTTGAAGTGTGACTCAGTTGTGTTTGCAGCATAAGACACCCTCCCGCTTTATTGCATCTCTCATCCTCAAGAGCTCTTCCAACAGAATGGCCAGATGCTCTAGATAGCATACAACTCCAAAATTTGATGACCAGGTCAAGGAAAGACCACTCTATGAATTTGACTCTAGATGAACAACAATATATATTAGATAGCTTTGTTGTCTGTGCAGTAACCCATACTGGAAATTGCTTTATAACTAAGTTGCTGATAGGATCAGCACATTTCTCATTCTAATTAATGGAACTCTGCATTGTATTGTGACGTGTTCAGCAAGAGGTAATAGTGATTTTGGTAAGTAGTAAAACAGTAATTGAACATTACAGAAATTGTTAGTGTTCTCTGTTAGTGTCTATTCAGTCCAGTCCATAGGAAAGAGGCACTCCATTTGGCAAAAACAGTCATTTCAAACGTTACACCACTACCTGTCTGTTTGTGGTACGTACTGTGGTGGCTTTTGTGTTGGTATGATCCTGGAAGCTATGTCACTGGTATTTCACACACCAGCAGGATCACCCATGGTGGGCAAGTTTCCGTGGAGTTTTCTAGACTAAGACAGGTTATGAAGAAAGCCTGGTGTTCTAATTCTGAAAATTAGCCAATGAAAACCCTACGGATCACAGAATATTGTCTGAGAATATTCAACTTCCTGACTTTGGCTGTGTCATCAGGAGGGACCAATTCCTGGAGAAGGACATGTTTTGTAAAGTGGAGGGCCTGTAAAGGTGAGGGAAACCCTCAAAACAGTATTGACAGAATAGCTACAATAATGGACTCAAACATATCAACCATCATGGAAATGCAGCAGGATCAAGCAAAGTTTCGTCCTGTTGTACATAAATAAGGTCACCATACCTTGGAGCCAACTTGATGAAACCAAAAACCACCACCATCACCACTCCAAGAATGGATTTCTTCCTTCCTTCCTTCCTTCCTTCCTTCCTTCCTTCCTTCCTTCCTTCCTTCCTTCCTTCCTTCCTTCCTTCCTTCCTTCCTTCCTTCCTTCCCTCCCTCCCTCCCTCCCTCCCTCCCTCCCTCCCTCCCTCCTCCCTCCCTCCCTCCCTTCCTTCCTCCCTTCCTTCTTCCTCCCTCCCTCCCTCTCTCCCTCCTTCCTCCCTCCCTCCCTTCTTTCATTCCTTCCTCTCTTTCTGTTTCTTTCTTTTTGCCTCCCTCCCTCCCTCCCTTCCTTCCTTTTTTCTTTCTTCCTTCCCTTCCTTCTTTCTTCCTTCCTTCACATCCTGCATAGCAAAGAAAAATGTACTCCATTTTCTCTTGCCACTACAAATCTGGTGTTTTCATCATAAGTTGGGTTCTCAGTGTTCCCTGACAATCATTTTCCTTGCTATGTTGCAGTTCATCACAGAAGTTTATTATTCTCACCACCTTCATTAAGACATCGTTGTTCTTTTTTGTATTACAATAGTTGCTTTATTTATCTTTTAAAATTGTATTTCGTCATGTTTTTGGTGAGAGTTTACACAGGAGATTGGGTTCCCATTTAACAATTTCTACACAAATTATTCAGTGACATTGATTACATTTTTCTTTTCATTAATTCTGTTCGGGTTGTTCCATTTCCAGTAATAATCTATTTTCCCTGCCCCTTACCTTCTCATCTTTGCTTTAGGGTAATTATTGGAAGGTTCTGGATCATCTGGATTATCTCTGGGAATGAGTATGGCATTTCTAGTGAGAAAACTAGTGGAAGTTCTCAGTATGGTTCTTTTTTTCTTCAAATATTTTTCGGTACCATCTCACTGCTTCCGAAATCTGCCTATGGAATTTAGCGAAGCAGTCAGCATTTGGTTCCATGTTTTGAAGACCCTGATTTAGTTTGGAAAATACTTCAGCTAATCCTTTCACTGTAAAATTTTTTGACAACTTCTCTCATTCCTCTTTCTCATTATTTCTTTCTTCTTCAGTATTTCTTTCCTCCTCAAAATCCATTAGGTCCTGATCTGTCAATTCCCCTTCTTCATGATTTATGATCTGCTCCACATCGGTGATATCAAGTTCTAAATACAGCATTTTTGCCACCTGTATGATTTTTCTACTGATCTCTTTCATCATATTATCCTGATCAAATGGTGAGAGTGTGTTGACATAACTCAGCAATTTTTTCCATATCCCCTGCAGACTTTTTTCCCATCACTTCCTCCCAGGAAGATGCAATGTTCCAGATACACTGAAGAATATTATAATTCTTCCAGAAATCATTTAATGTTACCTTACCTCCATCTGTTGCTGCTATGGCCTGAGCAAAGGTAGTCCAGAGGTAGTGTGCCTTGAGGGTGGTGATTGCACCTTGAGCCATTGGATAACCACAGCTGTCGTACTGGGAGGTAGGTACACCACTTTCACATCTTGATCTAGATCACCTGTGTGAGAAGATGTCTGGGGCATTATCAAGTAGCAGTAGAATCTTTTCAAGGCAGTAGGCATGCACTTCCAGGGTTAAACAATTTTAAAACCAGTTTTTGACTAACTCAATCGTCATCCCAGGCCTTAGAGTTACTCTTGTAGTAGACTGGCAGCTTATTTTGTCAATGTTTTTGAATGCTGTGGGGCTTTCAGAACGGTAAGCAAGGAAAAGTTTTAATTTAAATCCAGCAGCATTTTTCTCCAAGTAGCAGCGTGATTCTGTCTTTAAATGCCTTGAAACCAGGCATAGACTTCACCTCTTTGTGAGAATGATGACTCCAGCAAATTACGTGCTGCAACACTGCATGTAATGTATATTACTAACGGTAAGATATACAAACAACAACAGCAAAAAAGTGTGGTTCATTGTCGCAAGAATATGTCCGTAAATCAGGGACTACCTGTAGATACGCCTACGGTATATGTGTATATAAGGAGCCCTGGTGGTACAGTAGTTAAGTGGTTGGCTGCTAACTGAAAGGTCAGTGGTTCCATAAAGGTTCCAGACTAAAAAACTCTACGGGGCAGTTCTACTCAGTAGTATAGGGTCTCTGTGCGTCAGAATTGACTCGATGGCACACAACAACAATAACAACATACGTATATACATACGTGCACACATATATATACCATGAACACCCATACACATACATACATATATTATGTAAACACATTTTTTTGGTTGTTGTTGGTGTTGTTGCAAAATTATATTGCTATTTTTGAACTATCCATTCTCTCTGTTCAGGAACACTCTCTCTAACTCCTTAGCCCAGGATAGAAGGCCTCAGCCCAGCCTAGTTTCCTCTCATCACTGCAGGTGAACATTTACATCTGAATAGGCAAGGTAAGTAAAACAAAACTGAAAACATACCCTAATTTTCCTCCTAAACATGCTCCTACCACCTTTCTTTGCAATCCAGGCCCAAAGTGCTGCCCCCTCCTTACATTCAAACCTTTACTTCCTTAACATTTCCCAAATCTGTCTTCTCAGGTTCCACTTAACTTCTAAGCCTCAGTACAAACCCGTTACCTTTTTTTTTTTTGGAGAACGTCAAGTTTCTTCACTGGTTTTTCTGACTCTAATCTTGCACACAGCTAATTGATTATCCACACCTCAGCCAGAATAATTATTTAAAAATCCAAATCTAACTAAATGACTCCTCTACATAAAACCCTTCAGTGGCTCCTCATTGCTTAATGGCCCCCAATGCTCTTAGCATGGCGTGTAAGGCCTGATGTAGCTTGCCCTCTGCCTAACTCCCAACCTCTCTTCTCCCCAGGCCACAGTAGATGTTCCAGCCACTGCCTAACAGAAAAGTGGTGACCTGACCACTGGAGCAGAAGATACTGCAAGTTTTTATCAAGTCTGAAAAGATGGTCTTAAATGGCCTAAGTAATTAGGCTCGATATTTTATCTGCCTGCATCATCACACACTCAGGTTTTTGTTGAATTTTATCATTACTAGATGTTTCTTTCCTAGCGTTGAATCTCCTTATCTGTAATGGTTGTAGAGGGCCCATGTGTGGGTCTCACACTATGTCTGATATTTGCCCTCCATTGAGTAAAGAACCAGGCTTCGTATTCTAAGAAAAAAAACCCGAACATGTAGCATCAGATTGCTAGGATCTCAGAATTTCTAGCAACAGCGTATGTCATCAATTTCAACTTTTGGTAATCCAAGAAGTATGGAAATTCCCACCACCTACTCTTGTAGGGTTCTCAGCTCCGCCAAGTTTTGTAGCTCATCAGTACATTTACAAGCTAATTTTCAGCTGTGGAAAAAAGAAACGTTAATATCTTTGGTTAGAAGTTTACAAACAGCATTCAAATAGGCAGTGTGATGAGGAAAGCAAAACATTGTATTCCATTTCCAGCTTTTCCAGGAACAAGGGGTATGACCATGGATATGTTACTAAACCTTTCTGGGACTCAGTTTCCTCATTTCTTAAATGAGAGGCTTGACTGATCTCTAATATTCCTCTCAAAACTAAGACAAAACAAATCAAAAAAGCTCTATTTTTTTTCAAATCCCTGCCCAATTAGGTGACCAGAATATTTCCTTAATGAGAAAGAGAAGCAAAAAGAGGCTTTTGTGTTTTTCAAAACTAAGTGGTTTTTAATGTCTTCTACCTGTTTGTAAAGCAAAATCAGATTTTCAGCTGGGCAAAAAATACCCCAGGACTTTTGCTACCCTGAAGTTAGCACATAAATATGGATTTAAAAAATAATTGCAACAGTTAATGACTAACCCTGATGAATAAGGAGTCAGGATCAGGATGAAGAGTGGAAGAAAGGAGGACTCACTAATTGAAAGGGGTGATTTTTGTATACAGGGTGTGTATCATGTCGCTTCAACATCCTTCAGCCTTCAACACTTCCACAGAAGAATACAGGATTTTTCTCTTTCATTTCAGAAACTCAACAGACTGTAATGTTTGGGCTAGAGCCAAGCTGAAACAGTCACCAGTTTCAGTGTTCTCTGATTGAAACCAAAAACCCCATTGCTGTAGAGTCGATTCCTACTCGTAGTGACACTATAGGACAGAGTAGAGGGGCTGGTGGATCTGAACTACCAACCTTTTGGTTAGTAGCTGAGCTCTTAATCACAATTAAATTATAAATCAGTTATGAAAAGATAACTGAAAAAAAGATGCATTTGGAAATTAGCATGTATAACATATATATACACATATGAAATCATAATGTAAATGAGAAAATGCTAAGAACTGAAATGTTAAAAATTACTACATATAAAAATTTGTGAGATGCAACAGAAACAGTAATGAAAGAAAATTTTAGCTTTAAATGCTACAGAAAAGAAGATTGAAAGTTGACTTATGCAGTCAACTCAGGAAATCAGAAAAAATACAACTGAGTAAACCCCAAGAAAAAAGAAGAGAAGAAACAGTAAAAAAGCAAAAATCAGTGAAAAAATATCTAATGCCTTAGAGAGGAACAACCAATAATTTTTTCTCTGAAGAGGCAATAAAAGAGAATAAATTTTGGTGAGACTTCTCAAGAAAAAAAATAAAGAAGGAACAATAAACAATGTTAGAAATGAAAAACCCAGGCATATCTACAAACCCAGCCTAGTAAGAAAATAATAAGAAAATACTATCAAGAATTTTGGGCTAATGGATTTGCATACTTGAATTGAATGGACAATTTCCTAGGAAAAAACATATCTTATCAAAAATGACTCAAGGAAAAAAAAATACACCTCAACACACACACAAACACATAACAGTGCCCACATTACTTTGCAAATAAGTTCCACCAAATATTCATGAATCCGATAATCCTTATCATACCCAACTATTCCAGGGAACACTGAAAGCGAGATAGCTCCCCAACTCTTTATACAGGGTCATAATCTTGATTCCTAAATCAGAGAAAATGATAATAGGAGAAAGAAAAAGTATGTATCACCCTCATTTATCTTCACAAATATGAAATTTCTTTTGAATAGAGTAGGCCCAAGCCTAGTAAAGCATTTATTTAACTACATCTCACCACATTAACAGATTAAAAAAAAAAGTCATATGACTATTTTAACAGATGCAGAAAAAAAATTGGTAAAATCTATCGACTTCTTATCGGATAAATACTCTTAGTCAACTACGAATAAGAGTAACTTCCTCATCCTTATATAGAATGTCTTTCAAAAAACCTATAACAAACATCATATATTCTAGGAAATTTTAAAAATATTCCCATAAAATCTGGAGCAGGAAAAGGATTCTCACTCTCACCACTTCAACTGAAACTCTCAGTCAGTAGAAAAAAAAAAGTTAGAAAAGAAGAAAATATCTGTCATTATTTACAGATGATGTGATTATCAACATAGAATCTGCAGAAAAATCAGAATGCTTAAGGAAGTTGGATCAGCGAGGTTATAGGATAAATGGTTATTATTCAAAAAGCAATAACTTCTCTTTGTACTATCCACAAACAGAAAATATAATTTAAAAAGTATAATGTAAACATGATGATAAAAATATACGGAATAAATCTAACAACAGTGTACAAGTTCTTTTTAGAAAAAATTATAAAATTATTGAATGACATTGTTGCTACAAGTCAGAATTGGCTCTATGGCGGTGGGTTTGGGTTTGGTTTTTAGCATCTCGTGGTAAAATGCCCTGGTGTTGCAGTGGTTAAGCGCTTGACAGAAAGGTTAGTGGTTCAAACCCATCAGCCACTCCAAGGGAGAAAAGACCTGGTGATCCGCTCTCTTAAAGATTACAGGTTAGGAGACCCTGTGGAGAAATTCTACTCTGTCCTATAGGGTTCCTTTGAGTGTGAATCTACTCCAAGGCAAACAGGTTTGGTTTATATTGTTTGTTTGTTTATTTGTAACTATGTGGTAAGGAGTCTATCTTAGCCATCTAGTGCTGCTATAACAGAAATACCACAAGTGGATGGCTTTAACAAAGAGAAATTTGTTCTCTCAGAGTCTAGTAGGCTACAAGTCCAGATTCAGGGCACCAGCTCCAGGTGAAGGCTTTCTCTCTCTGTAGGCTCTGGAGGAAGGTCCTTGTCATCAACCTATCCCTGGCTGAGGAGCTTCTCCGGTGCAGGGACCCCGGGTCCAAAGGATACACTCTGTTCACAGCGCTGCTTTCTTAGTGATATGAGATCCCCCACTCTCTCCTTGCTTCCTGCTTCCCTTTCCTTTTGTCTCTTGTAAGATAAAAGGTGGTGCAGGCCATACCCCAGGGAAACAAACTCCCTTTACATTAGATTAGGGATGTGACCTTAGTAAGGGTGTTGCAATCCCACCCTAATCCTCTTTAACATAAAACCACAACCACAAACTGAAGGACAACCGCACAATACTGGGAATCATGGCCTAACCAAGTTGAGACATATTTTTGGGGTACACAATTCAATCAATTGTATTTTGAATCACACCATATGCACGTGAAAACTGGACAACGAATAAGGAAGACCAAAGGAGAACTGACGCCTTTGAATTGTGGTGTTGGTGAAGAATATTGAATATACCATAGACTACCAAAAGAACGAACAAATCTGTCTTGGAAGAACTACAACCAGAATGCTCCTTAGAAGCAAGGATGGTGAGACTGAGTCTTACATACTTTGGACATGTTGTCAGGAGGGATCAGTCCCTGGAGAATGACATCATGCTTGGCAAAGTACAGGGTCAGCAGAAAAGAGGAAGACCCTCAACAAGGTGGGTTGACACAGTGGCTGCAAGAATGAGCTCAAGCGTAACAACAATTGTGAGGATGGTGCAGGGCTGGGCAGTGTTTCATTCTGTTGTGCATGGGGTCCTTATGAGTCGGAACTGACTCAATAGCACGTAACAACAACAACAAATTCAACCCATGACAGAATCCCTGGTTGGGTGGTAAAGCACTCTAAGCCCATTGCTATCAAGCTGATTCTGACTCATAACGACCCTATAGGACATAATAGAACTGCCCCATAAGGTTTCCAAGGCTGTAAATTTTTACAGAAGCTGACTGCCACATCTTTCTCCCCTGGATCAACTTGTGAGTTCCAATCACCCACCTTTCAGTTACCAGCAGAGCGCTTTAATCACTATGCCACCAGGGTTCCTTTTCTTTAGAGATATAACGTGGCTGAAATTATGAGTAAATGCTCTACAACCAGTCAAAAAGTTAGTATTTTGAACCCACCCAGAGATGACTCAGGAGACAGGCCTGGTGATCTGCTTCTGAAAGGTCACAGCCTTGAAAACCCTATGGGGCAGTTCCACTCTGCACACAAGGGGTTAATATGAGTCAGAATCAACTCCTCATCAACTAACAATAAAAACTATGTAGTGAGACATACTGCGTCCAGAGGTAGGAGAATCAATCTTAAAAATGATGGCAATTTTCTCGCAATGCAATCACACCATTATGCCAAGCATGGCCCATTATCTGATTCATTACATTACAAACCTGAGGTAGGCCCTCTAAAAGATCAACAACCAATGTGCCAAATGCTTACTTTGTTCTGTTTTACATTTAAAATAGTATTAATCAGAACCAAGCCCTTCATTGCCTACAAATCAAATTATGCCAATGTTTAAGGAGTTACTGAAAAACCGAGGGCATTTATTTTGCTTACCAACTGACAGTGCTGCTAACACCATTTCACAAACACTAATGGTATACTGCAGAGCCGGAAGAGAACAGATAGCACTCTTTAAGGAAAGTAAGTTTTCATTCAGGGTTTTTATTAGTTAGGAAAGAGTCTTGATGGGCAATTAGGATGATGAAGTTCCCTTTACTTTTTTGCTCATTCTCCTGCTCTGATCTGCCCAGTACCCATTCCTCCTCTGCTCTCAAAGCCGGATTAAGAGGCAGAGACACATTTTGTCTGTTATGCTATGTAATCATGGAAGCTGAAGATTACCTACTCATCTGGTTGGGGCTGGCTTTCAACCTACCTTCTAGCTAGGCATGCTCTTCTTTGGCTCAAGCCCATTAGTATAGAGAACCCTGTACATTCCTTAAATCTCCCAAATGAAGCCGTGGGTCAAAGTTAAGATGGTAACAGGCCAGGGATAGGCTTCCTGGATAGTTAATGAATTGAGCTTTCTGCTAGGCTCACAGACATCAACTGGAAAGCAGTCCTCTGAATTAAGACATGTCCTCTTATTAAAAGGTTTATGCTAGTATCGTCAATTGGCCATGGCAACAACAGACATTTTATCCTGGTACGCAACACTGGGAGAGAGAGTGTTGTGAGCATTTAATGCCATCTCTCTCATTAAATAAGGTGTTGGTGTTTAAGTTGTTGAATTCTTGCCTTCCAGGCAGAAGACCTGGGTTTGATTCTTAGCCAACATACGTCATGCGCAGCTACCACCCACCTGTTAGTGGTAGCTTGTGTGTTGCTATGATGCTGAACAGGTTTCAGTGGAGCTTCCAGACTAAGATGGACTAGAAAGAAAGACCCAGCAATTTACTTCTGAAAATGAGGCGTGTGGATCACGATGGTCTGGTCCACAACCAATCAGTGAGGATGGCACAGGACTGAGTAACATTTCTTTTGCTTGTGCTTAGGGTCCCCATGAGTCAGGGGCAGACTCCACAGCAGCTAATACAGCACAGCGCTCACGGAAGCCTGCCTTCTACTTTTAGACATCCTTTCTTTCCCTCTGTCTATAGCCCTTTTTTCTCTCATTTTTTTTTCCATAAAATATCTTTTCTGTGATTTTCACTCTTTCATTATTTCTTTTTTTCTCTTTTCTCTCTTGGTATCACCCATGTGCTCTTTTTCTATCCTCTTCTACCTCACTGTCCCATCTCCCCCAGTTTCTGGGTAGATCCTTGTGCCTCCAGCAATTCCCTAGGTTCTCTTGCTCCTTGGCCCTATTCCCAAGGCCTTTCAGCATTCGCTTCTCTAAAACGTTTCTACTTATCACCTCAGGGCGATCTGTGGGCCACCATTTTATCATAAAGAAATAGCAAAGCCCCGATGCACCAGATGTGCATTAATAAAACGACAATATCATCCAGATGAGGGGTCTGCACTCCGTTTACCTCCAAGCCTCCTCCTCTCTTGGCAAGCGAGTTTCTTCATTTTCTTTTTTGTGTAGGCAGATAATATTTTGGATAATACCCCAGGGGCTAATTGTCATGAATTAATCCAATTCAATTTTTACTGCTGCATCTTTTTATTTATTTTGTAGTTAAAATTGGCTTAATTAAGAATCCCGAAACTCTCCTAGAGCTCTATACCTAAGATATTTTATCAACAAGAGTATTAAACAAATAACAGGATATTCACATATGCTTATGAAAATTGTAATTATGTATGTGTGACTTGAGAAATAACAGGCCAACGATGAGCTGGTATTTCAGAGGGAAACACTGTCGTGGCTGATTGATTTGGAGAATCATTTTCATCTTTGTAGCCTCAGTACCTCACATGGTTTCTGATGTGTTGAAACAAATACTGGATCCCATCCAATATATCCTCTGGGGATCTCTGACGACATAACTGTAAGGGTCTTATATGATTATATATTACCACTCCTCCAACAAATAACAGAAGTCGCATGTAAAAGATTAGCGTGACTGAGTTGTTTCTTGGCACTTGAGCAGACATTTACAATTGCAAGCCACTTGGTAGTTTTTATGAACAGGCTATTCGTCATAATAACGCTATGGAAGAAGGATTTTTACAAATTAACTGATGGAAAGCCCAAAGAAGAAAAACGTATGTACATGCTCAAAAGGCGCAGTTTTCACCCTAGTTTAAAACAAATGGTGAAGCATAATTACCTGTTAGACAGCTAGTGCAAACCTAGCTTTTCTGAGTAAAGAAAGAATGGGAAGGAATGATTTGAGCAGGAAAAAAATATTAAAGCCACCCCAAATGACCTCAAGAAGTCTCTTTGGGCTTGCTCAATTGACTTGACCACCCAGCTTTCTCCCTATGTCCCTCTCAATATCTAAAGATAGAGTGACTTAACAGCAAAGCCCAATACAGGGTAACCCAGTGGTTAATGTTAGCACATGTTGGGAGCACCAGCACAACAGAAACACAGAAATAATTTTTTTTAATTGTATTTCAAAAAGAGTTTTAAAATAAGCATCCCAGGAATCAATCTATCTATCTATCTATCTATCTATCTGTCTGTCTGTCTGTCTGTCTGTCTGGCTGGCTGTCTGTCTTTATCTATCTATCTATCTATCTATCTATCTATCTATCTATCTATCTATCTATCTATCTATCTATCTATCTATCTATCTATCTATCTATCTAATCTATCTACCTACCTATCTACCTACCTATCTACCTACCTATCTATCATCCATCTATCTGTCTATCTATCTGTCTATCTGTCTGTCTACCTGTCTACCTATCTATCTATCATCCATCTGTCTATCTATCATCTATCTATCTATCTATCTATCTATCTATCTATCTATCTATCTATCTATCTATCTATCTATCTATCTATCTATCTAATCTATCTATCTACCTACCTATCTACCTACCTATCTACCTACCTATCTATCATCCATCTATCTGTCTATCTGTCTGTCTACCTGTCTACCTGTCTACCTATCTATCTATCATCCATCTGTCTGTCTATCTATCTATCTATCTATCTATCTATCTATCTATCTATCTATCTATCTATCTAATCTATCTATCTACCTACCTATCTACCTACCTATCTACCTACCTATCTATCATCCATCTATCTGTCTATCTATCTGTCTGTCTACCTGTCTACCTGTCTACCTATCTATCATCCATCTGTCTGTCTATCTATCTATCTATCTATCTATCTATCTATCTATCTATCTATCTATCTATCTATCTATCTAATCTATCTATCTACCTATCTACCTACCTATCTATCATCCATCTATCCATCCATCTATCTATCTATCTATCTATCTATCTGTCTATCTGTCTATCTGTCTACCTGTCTACCTGTCTACCTATCTATCTATCATCCATCTATCTATCTATCATCTATCTATCTATCTATCTATCAATTATCTATCTATCATCTATCATCTATCTATCTATCTATCTATCTATCTATCTATCTATCTATCTATCTATCTATCTATCTATCTACCTATCTATCTATCTATCTAATTTGGTCATTGTTTCTGTTAGTTTGTAGTTTAGGGATTTTTAAAAATTCTGATTTATACGTGGCAGGTGTTGAGGAGGTGCACAGGGTGATGGTTAGGCCCGCTAAAAAACCAGCCCAAGCAGGACCAAGTTATAAGACTTGGCCATTGATTCTCCTTTAGAGTTTTTACTAAGTTTTTTGTGCTTTGAGCAGACAATCATGTACATGAGCAAAAATGAACAGGCCGTACTCTCATAAAGAAAGTAATCAAATAAAACTGTCCAAAAAAATCATCTGAATCATTCCCAGGTTTATATCCAAGAGACTTGAAAGCAGTGACACAAGCAAACACGTATGCACCAATATTCATTACAGCACAATTCACAATAGCCAAAAGGTGGAAACAACCTAAATGTCCATCAACGGATGAATGGATAAACAAAATGTGGTGCATATGGAATATTGCTCAGCCATAAAGAGAAATGAAGTTCTGGTGAACCCTGAAAACATTATATGGAGTGAAATAAGTCAGTCACAAAAGGCCATATGTTGTATGATCTCACTTATATGAAATAACAAGAATAGGCAAATGTATAAAGACCAAAGTTTATTAGTTACCAATGGCAGGAGGGATGGGGGAAGGGGGAATCATTGTTTAGGAAGCAGTGAGCTTCTGTTTATGGCGATGGGAAATTTGGTATGAGTGACGGTTTTACATGATTAATAAATTGATATCACTAAATTGTACACTTGAAAAATGTTGAATTGGCAAATGTTGTGTTATATATATTTTTACAATAAAAAAAGAAAACCTTACCGAGTGCAATTCTATTCTGATACACATGGGATCATCACAAGCTGGAACTGATCAATCACAGCTTGTAATTGGTGTATACACACAATGGAATATTATTCAGCCATAAGAATGAATGAAGTTCTACATTTTGATCAAGGATCCAACAAATGAACTCTGATCAAAAGGAGGAAAAGCATGGAACAGAACTTCAAACTCGTATGGAAACCAGACTTACTGGATCCATTGAGACAGGGCAAACCCTTGAATCTAACGCCTGGAAATAATCTTTAAACTTGGAACAGAAAATATTCCATGAAGCCATCTTTAAACTAAACAACAGTCCAATTAATAAAGAACATTTGCCTCAAGCATAGCACACTTACAGAAAATGATCTATATGAGTGTAAACTCACAACAGTTAATCTAAAACACAGATGAGAACTTTAAGGGGCAGAGAGCCTAAGTTAATGGTGATAAAACAATGTGGGTAAAGATAACATGGTGACACAATGTAAAGTGTGTAACCAATGTTATTGAAATTTCATGTAGAAATTGTAAATGGATGTACGTTTGGTCGTGTATATTTACCACCAAAAATAAATAGGATATTTAAAAAAAAAAAGGAGTGAAGTTCTAATACATACTACACGGAAGAATTTTGAAAATGTGTTAACTGAATTAACCCATTTGAACCTGTTGCTGTTGATTCTGACTTACAGAGACCCTATAGGACAGAGTAGAACTGCCCCACAGGGTTTCCAAGGCTGTAAATCTTTAAGGAAGCAGACTGCCACATCTTTCTACTGCGAAGTGAAATAAGTCAGACACAAAAGGACAAATATTATATGATTCCACTTACATGAAATATCAGAATAGGCAAATTCATAGAGACTGAAAGCATATGAGGGCCCCCAGGGGCTGGGGAGAGGGAGAAATGTGGGGTTATTAAGGAGTACAGAGTTTCTGTTTGGGGTGACGAAAAAGTTTTGGAAGAGGTGATGGTTATAATTAATGCCATTGAATTGTACACTTAAAAGTGGTTAAAATGGACAATTTTATGTTAAAAATATTTTTTCCACAATGAAAAAAAGAAAAAATGTATTCTGAACCATACTGAATAATACATAGAATCATTACAGCATTATTAAAAGCATTGTGTGTAGGGAGTATGAGAGGTTGGTGGAGTCCAAAACCAACTTTGTTCACAGTTATGCTCAGACTGATGGCATTTCTGCTCCTTGGCCCCCTCTTCCCCATTCTGCCACTCTGGGACTGATACTGAAGATTTGTCAGCTAAGGCTGATCCTGGGTTTGTCACTGGACCAGGATGGCTGCAAGGTAGGGATCAGGACAGAGCAGTGAAGAAGAGAGGTCTGAGGGTTCAGATAGCCCTCATTTTGAGTCCTGGCTCTTTCGCTTGTTACCTGGAAGAACTCAGGCAAGTTTCTTAAAGTTCCAGTTCTTAAAATAAAGACAATAATGCCAACCTCATAAAATTGTTAGGAAGATTAGAGATGTACGATGTGTGAAGACCTAGAAAATAAGTGAAAGTACACTGAGTAGGTACTCAATAAATGGTAGCTGCCTCGCAGCATCACAGCTCAGTCACCTAGACAAAAACTGACTCATGTCTTCAACCAATTCAACCAGGAGTCCATGGGTGGGGCAATCGATTAAGCATGTGGCTGCTCATTGAAGGGCTGGCAGTTCAAGTCTACCCAGAGATGCACTGGAAGAAGGTCCTGGTAGTCTGCTAGCAAAAAATCAACTACTGAAATCTGATGGAGCACAGTTCTGCTCTGATACTCATGGGGTTGCCATGAATGGAGTTGCCTCGAGGGTACTTTGTTGGTGTGGGCCGACATGCTCCATTAGGTGCTGCAGTGGAATATAAACTGTTCCTGAGGTAGGGGGAAACATGAATTGGAAACTGGGATTGAGGAGAAAGAAATAGACTGCAATGGGAAGTTGCTCTGAGCCTCTTGGCAGATCATTTATGGAGTCCCAAAGGGCCAGATATTCCTGCTTCTACAGGACAATTTGTCAAAAACCAGAAAGTCTGTACAATTGATGAGCCTAAGCCCAGGCAAAGTTGAAACAGGTATTTTCATTTCATGCATGGTTTCCTTGTTTTAAGCCCCTCCTCTCAGGGGCGAGTTAGCGCCAGTCATTCAGATGTGAAAGCCAGGACTCTACCAAGGTTGCTTGAACCTAAGCTCCAAACAAAACTGGCTCGGTAGGGAAGGGAAAGCAAAGTGGTTCCTGCCCCTCCCGATACCAGGGGTCTACAAAGTTTATTTTCTCCCTCCTCCTTCTACATTATGAGGTAAAGCACTCAGAAGAAAACAATCTATTGTAGTTGAAACCAAGAATTATATATATATTTATACTTACTACAGCAGAAATCCTACCTTTTAGAAATTCTTTTAAAGTTTATAACTCAATGCCGCAAGAAACTATAGACTTGAGCAGCTATTACAACCTCAATGTGAATTTATTTCACTTATTTCTCTGTAATTCTCTTAGTCAACAACTCAGTGAGTGGGAGTTTTGGGGTGGATGACAGGCTTTAATTCTCCCATAACCCATTTCCGATGAGTCGATTCCAACTCATAGCGACTCTATAGGCAGAGTAGAACTGCCCCATAGGATTTCCCAGGAGTGGCTGCTGGATTCAAACTGCTGACCTTTTGGTTAGCAGCCAAACCTGAAAGCTCTGGCTATCTGGGTAACTGGTGTGGTGGGCAGGAGAGTGGCCCCCAAGGATGTCTATCTATGTCCCAGTCCCTGGAACCTGTGAATATGTTATCGTACGTAGCAAAAGGGACTTTGCAAATATATGAACCTGAGATGGAAAGATTATCCAGGATTACTGGGTGGGCCCAAGCTAATCCCAGGAGTGATTAGCTTAAAAGCAGATAACTTTTCTAGGTTGTGGTCAGAGAAAGAGATATGATGACAAAACCAGCTTCAGAGAGATGCCACATTTCTGGTCTTGAAGGTCGTGGAAGGGGACATGAGTGAAGGAAAGTGTTGGGCCTCTAAAAGCGGGAAATGGAGATAAAATGGATTTTCTCCTTGGAGGCTCTAGAAAGAAGGTAGCTCTGCTGACACCTTGATTTTAGTACAATGACACCAGTGTTGGACTTCTGGCCTACAGAAGTGTAAGATAATAAATTTGCGTAAGTTTGTTCTAACTTGTTACAAAAACAACAGGAAACTAAGACACAGGAGGACAAGAAAATGAGGTCTCTAGTCTAGGCAAGGAGAGAGAAAGAAGCAGGATTAAGGCAGAGAAAAGGGAGGTGAACTTGAGCCAATCCCCTTTTTTGGTCTAGAGATTATTCAGCAGGAGCACCGCGCTGGCCGATTACAGACAAAAAAACCGAAGCTGACTGGGCACTGAAATACAATAAGTCATGTACACATGTTTGCTCACAGTAATTCTATGTTAGCACAGTGGTTAAGCATTTGACTACTAACCAAAATGTTGGCAGTTCAAATACGCCAGCCACACCTTCTCTATGGGGCTGTTCTACTCTGTCCCATATGTCGCTCTGAGTCAGAATCAACTGTACAGCAATGGGTTTGGTTTGTTTTTTTATTCTCTATCCAAAAGTATTTCTTCTGCAATGATCTCTCCTTCTGTTGTATTCACTACTGATGTTTATTACCTTTCTAGGCTTTCTTATGAGGAGTCGCTATATTATTTCTTTTCTAGTTTACTTATGTAACTCTTTATCCTACATCAGAATATAAGCTCCCTTATTCCACATTGTCTTTTTTTGTCTCGGTATTCCACATGGGTATTCCACATTAGCCCACAAGCTCTATGAGCAAAAGGGCTATGTGTGTCTATTCGTCATTCACTGCACAATAATGGGGCATTTTACATCTGTCTTCAGAGCCTGTGTAGTGGGTTCAAGAGAATTTGGGGCTGATCAAGGAAAAAGATATGACCAAGAGATAGCTTTTCATAGCAAGCTATTTACTGGGGCTGGTGCACTAATAGCCATAAGCAGGGGGCAGTGCCCCAAGTAGGATGTCTACCAGAAGCAAGCGCAAGGAGCTCACAGAAGGAGAAGGGAGACATGAAAAACCCTGGAGAAGAGAAGAAAGGCGAAGGTGGAACTATGTGCACCTTAGACAAGGTCCTCCTGCAGCAAGGTAGGGAGCCTTTGGGTCAGGAACTTCAAAGGCAGCAGCACCTTAGGGTCATTATAACTATAGGATTTTGTCTTATTTAGGGCTACCAGATATAGGGTGTACTTTTGCAGGGTCTGTAAAGCAGACAGGCTGTTGTTTTTGTTGTTAGGTGCTGTAAAGTGGACTTCAACTCATAGCAACCCAATGTGACAGAGTAGAACTGCCCCATCAGGCTTTCTAGGCTGTAATCTTAATGGGAGCAGATTGCCAGGTCTTTCTCCCAAAGAGCCACTACCAAAAAAAAAAAAAACCCACTGCCGTTGAGTCGACTCCGACTCGTAGCGAAAGAGCCACTAAAAAAGAGCCAGTAGGTGGGTTCAAATTGACAGCCTTTTGGTTAGCAGCTGACTGCTTAACAGTTGTACAACCAGGGCTCTTTAGACAGGCTGTAAGTGGCTAAAAATCTGCTTATTTGTTTATTTTTAAAATAATTGGGTATGTACAAATTTGAGTTTGGTGCCAACAGGTTTTTGTAGGCTAAAGGGCCTCAGCGTGCTATGAGGAAGTAAACAACTTGGGGTCAATACACACAGGCCATTTATATAACAGCCTGCCGCCTCCCTCCAGGCATCTACTGTCCTTTTAGCCTGCACAATCTACCATGGAATTCTAAGGAAGTTAGGTGTGAACAAAGAAGGAAGTTTGTCCTTCAGTATTTCATGGGTGAGCCATTGATTTATTTATAGCAGATAAATCATTTATTAAAGTTCATTTCGCTTCGTCCTTCTGGGTTAACCTCAATTTTTAGGCATGTGAACCATTGAGTATTAATTTTTAATATGATCATGGAACAATCTTGAGGATCAAAACACTCAAAAAGTCACCATACAAGAGCAAGAAAATATCTGATTTTATTCAGGGAATCAACTTGTTATACAGAGTCCTTGAAAATTACAAAGAAATTGATCCTAAGGGGAGCCAAAGGCCAGTAGATTGGACCAGCCAAAGGTCATATACAAAAAGACTGGGTGGAGTTGGAAAAAAATCTAGACCTCATGATTTTCAGTTTAAAGAGGTTATTTTTTTCTTGTTCTCATTATGCACCATCTTTCCCCAGCAGGCCTATCAGAAAACTAGGTGGGACCCATATAAATCCTGTTTTTTTTTCCCCCCAGCATCTCTATCCCACCCCTCCAAAAGTATTTCCAAACTAGTAAAATCTGGTGGAAGAGTTACAGGCCTCCTTTCTTTCTTGATTACCAGTTGGTCAGGGTGGAGAAGTGGCAAGCATGGCTCTTTCCTCCACCAATCTTGTGCACATGCCATAAGGTCCCTTGAAGCATTTCCCAAGAGCCCATGTTTGGCTTAGAAGATGCCCAAGACAGTCAGACTCACCCACAGGCATTAAGTTTATTGCACTTTCCTGCTTCCTCCCTTCTCCCCATATCCAGCCTGCCTTCTTACTGGTGTCTCCTGTTCGCCCTGAGACTGTGGTTCTCCTACATCCTCTAATTCAGCTCTTGGGGTTTCTCTGATCTGACATCTAGAAACTGATTCTGGCCTTGCTGAGCTACTCCGCCCTTGCTTTCCAGACAGCACTGGATGTTCATTTCTGACTCCCAGGCCAACGATGGCTTGCTCCAGGTTTCAGTCCCATTAACTCTACATGTGACAAGCTCCCTGTGCTAGGGACAGCACTCTGTTTATTAGTGTTTTCTGTTTTTCATTTGCTTGGTAATTAATGGATGAAATACTCATGATAGAAATCTCTTTCCTTTTTAAGGTGCTTTTCATGATCTCTGTTATTTACGTTTTTGGGTATTGAAGTGGTTGCCAAATTTAATCAAATGCTTATTAACTGGAATTCTTTTAGAAATAAAATTTACCAAATGGACTTTTCTCTGGGTTTGCCTAAATCACTGTTTCTCACTTCACAGGGCCAATCCCAAGAATATGGAAGTACTAATTCCACATATATTAATCAAGCACCTATTATTGGGCAAGCACTAGTAGGAATGCAAAGATGAGTTACACAAAAATTCTTACCTACTGAGGTTTGTGTTCCTAAAGTAATAGGAACAATGGTAATAAAGCTTCCATTTATTATGCTTTCTCTGTGTCTGGAACTATACTATATGTTTTATGTAATTCACTTTTATTCTTTTAACAACCATATGATGTAGGCAATTTTCCTCCAATTTTGTAGTCTTTTATTACCAGAACACAAGAAAAACCCATTGCCATCGAGTCAATTCTGACTCATAGTGACCCTATAGGACAGAGTAGAACTGCTCTATAGGGTTTCCAACGAGTGCCTGCTGGATTCCAACTGCCGACCTTTTGGGAACAGCCGTAGCAGCTCTTAACACTACACCACCAGGGTTTCCAGTCTTTTATTAGAGATCATAAATACCCAGATGAAAAGGAAAATGAAATTAAAATCTATCAAAAATGGGATTAGTGTATATATTAATATCTGTGTGCCAAGCAGAGCGCTAAAGACTCTTACACATGGCGTTTTATTCCCATTTTACAGATATGGAAATTGAGACTCAGCCAGGTTAAGAAAATTGCCAAAGTTCACTTAGTTCATAAGACACAGAGATGGTGTTTGAAAATGAATTCTGACTGATTCCCAAGGCTGCAGGAATCTTTCTACCATACCATGCAGCCTTCCTATATAGCAATAATACAAGTTGGAAAGTGGCTAAGTGAGTTAAGAATTCTACATCAAGTGATGTAGGAAACTAGGGAAGAAATTTACCTCTAGCTGGAGCCCTGGCGGTGCACTGGTTAAGCATTTGGCTTCTAACTGAAGGGTCGAAAGTCCAAATCCACCAGCCACTCCTTAGAAACCCTATGGGACAGTGCTACTCTGTCCTATGGGGTCGCTATGAGTCGGAATCGACTCGACAGCAACGGAGTTTTACTTGGTTTGGAGTTGGCAAGATGAGAAAAATAATCTAAGGAGGAACAACAAAAGCAAAGGAGCAGAATGAGGAAAGGAGGATTTTTGTGTAGTAAACACAAGTAGAATTGTGTTTACTACAAGGAGTAAGGTCAGGTTGGAAAGCCATAAGTTCCTCAGGTCAATAAAGAGGTTTGGCCTTCATCATCTGCGTAGTGGGGAACCATTAAGATTTTGTGAACACTGGTATTAATGGATCCAGAGCTCTGCTTTAGGTGCATTCATCTAGCAGAAGTATATGGGATAAATGGCGGAAGGGTTGGGAAGATGAAAAAAACTAGCTAAACTCCTTCTCTCTCCTATGCCTCTCTCTTCTTAGGGTAACATTGGCCCTGACACTGGAAACATGTCCTGAATGAGATCTAGGATTCAATAGTGTATTTGCCTGAAACTACTTTTTTTTTTTTTAATGAATTAAACCTGATTTTTTTTTTCAACTTTCCCCCCTAAAAGTCCGTAGGTTTAAAACATAATTTGAAGTTCATTTTCCAGGGAGGAATCCAATTTGGCTTTTGTTGTTTCTGGTCAGATATTATATGATTTTTTTTTTTTTTTTTAATTCTTATTGTGAGCCTTTAGAATGGTTCACAGATGTTGCTGCTAAAATATATCCTCCTGGAACTATTTGGTTTGAGAGAATCCCTGTCGCCATGGATTAAATTAACAGATACTTGTTTAAAATCCAAGGTTATTCAAATATTAGGAAACACTAGTATTTTCATAAATTCACGTAAGGCAGTATGGTGACAAGTGATATTCGGAATGTGAACCCGGGGTCCATATCATTGCACTTAAGATTGAGTTACGTTGTGTTCATATGAAAGACCATCTCTCCCAAGAAGAGAGGCATCAACCAGGTTAATGTTTTTATAAACTAGGAAATTTACGCTCCTACTTGGATAGCCTTACTGAAGAGATATAGTTATTCTAAGAATATCTATGGCTTCTCCCTTAAATAATCAACTATATGAGATCAAACAGTCAACATTTACCCTAAAGCATAGATGAGAAGGTAAGGAGCGGCAGGGAAAGTAGATCAATGGAAACAGAACAAACAGAATGGAACTAATCAGAATGCTGACACACTGTGAATAATGTAATCAACGTCATGGAACAATTCGTACAAAAAATTGTTAATGGGAGCCTAATTTGCTGTGTAAACTTTCACCTAAAATACAATAAAATAAAACATAATAATAAAAAGAAGGATAATTATGGTTTAAATTATACTATACCATAGACCAAACCCATTACCATTGAGTCGATTCTTTCTCATAGCAACCCTATAGGACACAGTAGAATGGCCCATTAGGGCTTCCAAGGAGTGGCTGGTGAATTCAAACTACTGACCTTTTAGTTAGCACCCAAGCTCTTAAGCACTACCTCACCAGGAGTTCAAATTATACTACGAATGTACTGAAATGTAGCAGATGATTCACCGTTAGGAATAATACAATAAAATATTATCAAATTTAAATATCAACTAAACGTCAGCTGGGTCTTGCACAAACTGACGTTGCATGTAGGCAGCACCCAAAATGTATCCTTGGAAATATCAGTTCAAAGGACTAATGGACCACATGAACGCCAGTCTCCACTAGGCTGAGCCCAGAAGAACTAGATGGTGCCTGGCTACCACCATCAACTGCTCTGACAGGGAACACAATAGAGGGTTCCTGACAGAGGTGGAGAAAAATGTAGAACAAAATTCGAATTCACAAAAAAAGATCAAACTTACTGGTCTGACAGAGACTGGAGGAACCCCCGAGACTATGGCCTCTGAACACCCTGCTAACTCAGACCTGAAGCCACTCCCTAAGTCCACCTTTCAGCCAAAGATTAGACAGACCAATAAAAAAATAATAACACACGTTAGGAACATACTTTGTTCAATCAAGTATACAAGACCTAATGGGCAACACTTACCCAAAAGCAAAGATGAAAAGACAGGGAGGGATAGGAAACTTGGACAAATGGACAGGAGAACCTTGGGTGGAAAGGGAAAGAAGAAGAGTGCTGACATATTGCAGGGATTGCAACCAAGGTCACAAAACAATTTGTGTATCAATTTTTGAAAGAGAAACTAATTTGTGCTGTAAACTCACCTAAAACACACACAATGTATTCCTGGGTTCTCTCTTTCACCTCTCCTATTGGCAAGCTCAGTCATTCCCACTAAGCTCTAGTCTTTGTTGTCACTCACATTTGAGGGACTTGTACATCTATCTACATCTCCAGTTCTGACCCATCCCTCAAGAACCATATTTACAGCATTCTACTACTATGCATCTTCCCATCAGGCATCTGACACTCAAGATGTCCAAATGAAACATTGTATCCATAACCCTGTTGTTCCTATATCTGGTGCCCACAGTAGAAACTCTACATCAGCATTTTCCAGATAGTATTCCAGGAACACTATCCCCCAAAAGCTTAAACTGGAAAAAAAAAAGAGAATTATGGTCAAATAAGTTTGGGAAATTCTGCATACTCTATCACATTTTCTTGGAGATTCATATTAAAGTGTAAACTGTTAAAGGCTCTTAGGTTTCCTATGATAGAAAACATATTTTGTTTAGCCCAGTATTTCATCTGATGTTGGACACCTTCCTTGCATAGCATCTACTAGTATTCTGAAAAACTAATGTTTACAAAACACACTTTGAGAACAGCCACTCCAGACCGTTTTTGACTCTTCCTATCCACTAACAGAGTCCTGGTGGTGCAGTGGTTTAAGAGCTCACTGCTAATCAAAAGGTCAGCAGTTCAAATCCACCAGCTACTTCTTGGAAACCCCATGGGGCAGTACTTTCCTGTCCTATAGGATGGCTGAGTTGGAATTGACTCAATGGCAATGGGTTTGGTCTTTTTGATATTCCCTAACAGGAGCCCTTGTGGCACAGTGGTTAAGCACTTGACTGCTAACTGAAAGTTTGGTGGTTTGAACCCACTAGCCACTCCTTGAGAGAAAGAAGTGGCAGTCTCCTTCCGTAAAAAGAGTATGGGACAGTTCTAATCTGTCCTATAAGGTCACTAGGTGTTGGAATCGACCCAATGGCAGTGCGTTTGGGTTTGGTTTTTATGCCCTAACCACTATATCAAACTTGTCACCTCCTCTTATAGTTAGTTATACCTGAGAGTGCATCTTTGTAGCTAAAACCAAAAGTCTTAGAACCAGACTATTTGAATTCATTTCCTGACTTCACCACTTATCAGGTGTGAGACCTGGGAAGGTTATTTAATCTGTCTTTGTTCAGTTTCTAGGTCTTTCAAATGATTGACCCTTCTTAAAAAAATGTAAGGAATAAGTTAAGTAAAACATGCAAAACACTCAGTACCTAATACAAGTATTTGCTCAAATGTTCACTTTTATTATCATTATTGTTACTTCTAAAATGTTCCATGAATATTTGCTGTTTTCTATTTGCTTTGGCATTTCCATAGTTTAGGTACTCATCTTTATCCTGGACCATAATAACAATAGCAATTTGCACTTAGTTTAGTTCTTTATCAATTTACTTGATGTTTTCATGCACACTATCCAAGTAACCTAGTAAGTACTTCATTTACTCTGTCCACAAACTCCCTGCTTTGAGATTTATTCACCATGCTACCGTTTAATTTTTTTAAAAGAAAAATCTAATTATGCCATTTCTATACTCAATAACAATCAATGATTCTCTATTATCTATGTAATAAAGAGAAGAAACAACTCTTCATCATGTTGGACACATCCCTGACTTCACACTCTCCACCATATAAATTTATACTCCAGACACACTGCACCACTCCTAGAGTTTAAGATATACAATACACCATCTGTCCTGGGTGGTGTTCCTTTTTGTTTTGTCTTTAGTACCCTTCCTTGCTTTTTGCACTTGTCAAAAATTCTACTCGTTTTTCAAGGTCCACCTCAAATTTTACCTACTCCATGAAATATTTCTCAATTTTATCCAGTGTCTTAGTTATCTAGTGCTGCTACAACAGAAATACTGTAAGTAGATGACTATAACAAACTGTAATTTATATTCTTACAGTTTAGGAGGCTAGAGGTCCAAATTCATGGTGTTGGCTCTAGGGGAAGGATTTCTTTCACAGTCAGCTCTGGTGGAAGGCTCTTGTCTCTTTTGAGCTTCTGCTTTTGGGCAATCTTCATGTGCCTTGCCGTCTGTCTTCTCCCATGTCCGCTGCTTACTTTCTTGGTTAATCCCTTTTATATCTCAAAAGAGATTGGCTCAAGACACACCCTACACTAATCCTGTCTCATTAACATAGCAATGACAGCCCATTTCCAAATGCTATTATAACCACAGGCATAGAGGATAGGATTTACAACACATATTTTTTGTGGACACAACTCAGTCCATAACATTCCACACCTTGACCACCAAAAATTCATGTCCTTCCTACATGCAAAACTCATTCAACCCATCTCAACATCCCAAAAGTCTTAAATCAACTCCAAGTCCAAAATCTCATCTTCTGAATCACCTCGATCAAATATTGGTGAGGCTTAAGGTCTATTCCATCTGGGGCAAAATTCCTCTTCAGCTGTAAACCTATGAAATCTAGACTACAAGTTATCTGTTCCCAAAGTACAGTGGTGGAAGAGGCACAAGGTAGATGTTTCCACCACAAAGGAGAGACATCAGAGGGTAAGAAGAGATAACAGGCACCCGGCAAGCCCAAAACTTAACAGAACAAATAACATTAGCTTTCAAGAGTTGAAAACATTCCCCTGTTCTCTGAGACCATCTGGACAATTGCCCTGTCCTCCAGACTTTGGGTGTTGATTGTGCTTTCTGGGTTCTGGGTAGAGGTTCCTCAGCTCTGGGCTTCAGCTCCATGTTGCCACTGGGAAGGCAACTCTGCTCCCCCAACTTTGGGTGGCCCCATTCTCCTAGTTCATCTGAGTGGTGACCCCACCCCCTTGGCCCCACAGGCCATGTTCTTCTGCCTCTTGGTGTGGCAGCTCTGGTCTCTCAGCTTTGGGCAGCAGCCCCAACCTACTGGCACTTGTGAATGGCAGCCTCAGCCTCTGGAATCCAGTTGGTGAAGATCTGACTCTTTTAAACCTAGGAGTCTGTTATTCTACCCTTTGAAACCAATGCAGCCCTGCTTCCCATGCTCCTTACAACAGTTCTGCTAGTCTCCAAACTACTCCAGGAATGGTCTTTTTCCTTTTTTGGAGGACAACCAAAGTAGCTCCTTTGGCCTGTTTCCTGGCTGTAGAATTCCAAGAGGCAGATAGCATTATTTCATCTCATTCTTTCTCTATCCCCTTTGGACATGGCCGATGGGTTTTCTGCTGTGGTAGTTGGTTAGATCCATCAGCCACAGGCTTAATCTCTTTAACAAAAGGGTGTGTAGTCACATCTTTGGGGAACATTCTAGGACATGTGTCCTTGGTTTGTACAATGGAATGTTCCAAATTCTTAAGTTCTGTTTTCATTTTGCACAGTTTATTTTTAAGTCCATCTCTTTTCTCTCACATTTTACTATAAATGGCAAGGAGAAACCACTAGGACCCTTTAAGATCTTGCTTAGAAATCTCATTATCCAGGTATCCAAGTTCATCACTTACAAGTTCTACCTTCCACCAAACATTTGAACATAATTCAGACAAAATCTTTGCCACTGCATAAAAATCATCATCCTCTCTTCATTGTCCAGTTACATGTTCATCATTTCCTTTTAAAGCCTCACCAGAAAGCACATTTAACAACCACATTTCTAGTCACATTTTGTTGCTGGCACTCTATGTATTCTCTAAGACAGTGGAGACTTTCTCTATAGCTCTCCTCACTTCCTTCTGAACCCTCACCAGAATGACTTTGACGTCTATAATTCCCCCAACAGTCTCTTCAAGACAATCTAGGCATTTACTATTAGGCGCTTTAAGACCCTTCCAGCCTCCATCCATTACCCAATTCCAAAACCACTTCTACTTTGCAGTTATTTTTTAGAGCAGCACACCATTCCCAGTACTAAATTCTGTCTCAGGTATCTAGCTCTGCTACAACAGCAATACCACAAGTGGATGGCTGTAACAAACAGAAATTTATTTTCTCAGAGCTTTTTTTTTTTAGTAGGCTAGAAGTCTGAATTCAGGGTGCTGGCTATAGGGAAATGTTTTCTTTCCGTCAGCTCAGCAGGAAGATCCTTGTCTCTTCTGCTCCTGGGTGATCTTCATGTGGCTTGGCATCTCTCTTCCTTCATCTCTGCACCCTTGCTTGCTTGTTTAATTTCTTAATGTCTCAAAAGTGATTGACTCAAGACATACCCTTACATTAATCCTATCTTATTAATTTAGCAAAGACAACCCATCCACAAATGGGGTTATAACCATGGGCATACAGGTTAGGATTTACAACACATATTTTGGGGGGACACAATTCAATCCATAACACCCAGTTAGCATTCTCTACATTTAAAAATATATGACTTATTAGTATTATTCTTCAACTCACATGGTAATTAACTGTATAGAGTCTATTTCCACATTAAATCACGAGCCCAATGAGAGGTGATGTCTTATTCATTCTTTCCTACAAACCAAACACAAGGCCTCACACATAGTAGGGGCTTATACAAATATTTGTTGTCTGAATATTCCTATGTACAGACCTACTTACTACCCATTAGTATACACCACACCTTAAGCAAATATCACACTTAAAAGCATCAATTGATTGGTAATTTTTTCCTTGCAAAAGTTTCTTCTCTTTACAAAAGAATTCACAATGGGATGTCTTTAATAGGGAAGTAAGCCAATATCTTTAAATAAAAACACAATCACATGGAGCTTTTGTAAAACACGCCTACAACACACACCTGTATCTACCAACCTTCCTAGGATTTTGACTTATTGGGTTATTACCATGTTTTTGTTGGAATTCCTTGGAAAAAATATAAAGGCCAACTAATAAACCAGCCTTACAATAATATCATATCTTCATTTTTCCGGTGGAGACTTCCTGGTTGGCTCTCAGAGAGGTGATCTAATCTGTAGTCTTACTCCCTAATCTAAGTTCACTTTCAAGTCAGATGTCCCTAGCTTGTTTCTGAGTCAGTGACCTCATCGCCTTCAAGAGAGTTACTCTTTGTTCAACAGGCTGCTATTGGAAAATCATGCTGGAGACTTACCTACTACAGAGACAAATTTTCCAGATCCCAAATACAGCATTCCCAGCTGTGCATTGTTCTAATTAACCTTCCATTTTCCTACAAGTGCATTTAATTAATCTGTTTCCCCAAAAAGTTTAAATGCTTATGCTCGAAAATCATATTTTCAATTTTTTTACTACTTTATGACTGACACAGGACTCATGTGTCAAGTTTAAGTAGGTCTATGTGACATGAAGAAGTTCGAGGCCAGCATTATGCATAATGTTCTCTTTATTTGTCCTAATTTTTACTAGTCCGTGCCTGTTATGAACCACCACTGCCCAGACCCCTTACTTAATATTGCTTCCTATGACTTGGATAGCTTGATTCCATTTGTTTGGTTAATAATAAACTATTATCTATCCCTGCTGCATGTCTGCCAAGAGCTTTTTTCCAGAAACTACTTTATAGATATTATCTAATCTTTATAAAACCATGGAGGAAGTTTTCCCATCTAACAGACGGTAAATGATTAAGGAGCAGATAGTTAAAGAACTGGCTCAAGGTGACACGGTAATTCAATGATGGACTAATACTGAGTGTTCCCAATGCCCCTTCCAATTGTTCACTTTCCACAGTTCAGTCTGCAAACCTCATAATATTATCTCTGTTTAAGTTTATTTTCAGTGTCTTACAAATCACTGAGCGGCTAAATAAAATGAGAGGATGCATATGAAGGTAGGATATAAAGTTAAGAGTACTTCATAGATAATTATATTCTGATTCTATTATTGTTGCTCAGCAACTCTAGCTGGTATTCATGTATTTATTGAAATAATTGCTTGATTACGAAAGCAGTTACAATCATAAGCTGTGATTAAATACATGAAGCTATTAAGGCTTTTCCTGGCAATTATGCAAATTAACAAAATAATTTTGAAGAATTTATTTTACATTGTTTTTATTAAAGAGATTTTTTTTTCCAAATATTTTTCCTAGAATATATTTGTGTTCATTTCAGTGGCATGCTCTGTTGTTGTTGTCAGGTGCTGTCGAGTTGGTTCAGGACTCATAGTGACCCTATGGACAGCAGAATGAAACGCTGCTCAGTCCTGTGCCATCTGCATAATCCTTGTTATGCTTGAGCCCATTTTTCTCAATCTATTTCTTTGAGGGTCTTCTTTTTTGCCAAACCTTTATTTTACCAAGCATGAGGTCCTTCTCCAGGAACTGGTCACTCCTGATAACATGTCCAAATTATGTGAGAGAAGTCTTGCCATCTGAGATCATTAACCTTGGGTGTCAGCTGGCTGGGCCATGATTCTCAATGGCTTGGCAGTGATAATGTAGTTTGGCAGTCTTATGATGATGTGATCACTTCCATGATAAGATTTGATATAATGTGATCACCTCTGTGTCGGGATCTGCTGTGAGTAGCCAAGCAGTTGAAAGGAGTTTCCTTGGGGCTGCATCTAATATAAGTGGACTTTCTGGTAAGGCTTACTGGCTTTTGCTTGCTCTGGATCCTGCAGGTGGCTCCTGTTCATCTGACCTCTGGTTCCTGGAACTTGAGTTAGCAGCTTACCTGCAGCCTTGCCTGCCAATTGTTGGACTCATCATCTTTGCAACCTGTGAGCAAAAGCCTTGCTGTCTGACCTGTCAATCCTGGGTTCGCCAGCCCCTGTAGCTATGTGAATCAGGAGAAGCCCCCAGCCTGACCTATGGATTTGGGACATTCTAGCCTCTACAACTGTATGAGCCATGTCCTTGATATAAATCTCTTTTTGTACGTATTTATACACTTTACTGGTTTTGCTTCTCTAGAGAACTCAGCCTAAGATGCCATCCTTGCTTCTAAGGACCATTCGGGCTGTACTTCTTCAAAGACAGGTTAGTTCATTCTTCTGGAAGTCCGTGGTATAGTCTTTGTCAACACTATAATTCAAAGGAATCAATTCTTTGGTCTTCCTTATTCCTTGCCCAGCTTTCGCTTACATATGAGGCAATTGAAAACACCATGGCTTGGGTCAGGTGCACTTTAATCCTTAAAGTGACATCTTTGTTTTTTAACCCTTTAAAGAGGTCTTTTGCAGGAGATTTGCCCAGGGCATTGTGTCATTTGATTTCTTGACTCCTCCTTCCAATATAGGTGGACTTTCTGGCCAGGTTCATGGGCTTTTCCTTACTCTGGATCCTACAGCTAGCTCCTGTGGTTGCATGCTCTGCCTTTTACTAATAATTATAAGTTATTATTGAGTATTAACTGGATTTGGTCACTACTCCTGTAGAAGAGAATAATGGAGATATCTCACAGTTAATAGAAATTTTTCACACCCAAGTAATTCATTCCCCCACGTGTCTGTCAGTTTGTTGTACTGTGGGGGCTTGTGTGTTGCTGTGATGCTGGAAGCTATGCCACTGGTATTCAGATACCAGCAGGGTCACCCATGGAGGACAGGTTTCAGCTGAGCTTCCAGACTAAGACAGACTAGGAAGAAGGACCCGGTAGTCTACTTCTGAAAAGCATTAACCAGTGAAAACCTTATGAATAGCAGCAGAACATTGCCTGATATAGTGCTGAAAGATGAGCCCCCCAGGTTGGAAGGCACTCAAAAGATGACTGGGGAAGAGCTGCCTCCTCAAAGTAGAGTCGACCTTAATGACGTGGATGGAGTAAAGCTTTCGGGACCTTCATTTGCTGATGTGGCACGACTCAAAATGAGAAGAAACAGCTGCAAACATCCATTAATAATCGGAACCTGGAATGTACAAAGTATGAATCTAGGAAAATTGGAAATTGCCAAAAATGAAATGGAATGCATAAACATCAATATCCTAGGCATTAGTGAGCTGAAATGGACTGGTATTGGCCATTTTGAATTGGACAATCACATAGTCTACTATGCTGGGAATGACAACATAAAGAGGAATGGTGTTGCATTCATTGTCAAAAAGAACGTTTCAAAATCTATCTTGAAGTACAACGCTGTCAGTGATAGGATAATATCCATAAGCCTACAAAGAAGACCAGTTAATACGACCATTATTCAAATTTACACACCAACAACTAGGGCCAAAGATGAAGAAATAGAAGATTCTGCAGCTGCAGTCTAAAATTGGTTGAACATGCAATCAAGATGCATTGATAGTTGCTGGTGATTGGAATGCAAAAGTTGGAAACAAAGATGAAGGACCAGTAGTTAGAAAATATGGCCTTGGTGATAGAAACAATGCTGGAGATTGAATGATAGAATTTTGCAAGACCAATGACTTCATTGCAAATACCTTCTTTCACCAACATAAACGGTGACTATACACATGGACCTCGCCAGATGGAACACACAGAAATCAAATTGACTACATCTGTGGAAAGAGATGACGGAAAAGCTCAATATCATCAGTCAGAACAAGGCCAGGGGCTGACTGTGGAACAGACCATCAATTGCTCATATGCAAGTTCAAGCTGAAACTGAAGAAAATCAGAGCAAGCCCACAAGAGCTAAAATATGACCTTGAATATATCCCACCTGAATTTATAGACCATCTCAAGAATAGATTTGATGCATTGAACACTAGTGACCGAAGACCAGACGAGTTGTGGAATGACATCAAGGACATCATCCATGAAGAAAGCAAGAGGTCACTGAAAAGACAGAAAAGAAAGAAAAGACCAAGGTGGATGCAGAGGAGACTCTGAAACTTGCTCTTGAGCGTTGAGCAGCTAAAGCAAAAGGAAGAAGTGAAGAAGTAAAAGAACTGAACAGAAGATTTCAAAGGGCGTCTTGAGAAGACAAAGTATTATAATGACATGTGCAAAGAGCCAGAGATGGAAAACCAAAAGGGAAGAACATGCTTGGCGTTTCTCAAGCTGAAAGAACTGAAGAAAAAATTCAAGCCTCGAGTTGCAATAGTGAAGGATTCCATGGGGAAAATATTAAATGATGCAGGAAGCATCAAAAGAAGATGGAAGGAATACACAGAGTCATTATACCAAAAAGAATTAGTAAATATTCAACCATTTCAAGAGGTAGCATATGATCAGGAACCGATGGTACTGAAGGAAGAAGTCCAAGCTGCTCTGAAGGCACTGGCGAAAAACAAGGCTCCAGGAATTGATGGAATATCAATTGAGATGTTTCAACAAACAGATGCAGCTCTGGAAGTGCTCACTCATCTATGCCAAGAAATATGGAAGACAGCTTCCTGGCCAACTGATTGGAAGAGATCCATATTTATGCCTATTCCCAAGAAAGGTGATCCAACCAAATGTGAAAATTGACTTGACGACACTGGGTTTTTAGTTATCATTAATATCACATGCAAGCAAAATTCTGCTGAAGATCATTCAAAAACGTCTGCAGCAGTATATCGACAGGGAACTGGCAGAAATTCAGGCTGGTTTCAGAAGAGGACGTGGAACCGGGGATATCACTGCTCATGTCAGATGGATCCTGGCTGAAAGCAGAGAATACCAGAAGGATGTTTACCTGCGTTTTCTTGATTATGCAAAGGCATTTGACTGTGTGGATCACAACAAACTATGGATAACACTGTGAAGAATGGGAATTCCAGAACACTTAATTGTGCTCATGAGGAACCTTTACGAAGATCAAGAGGCAGTTGTTTGGACAGAACAAGGGGACACTGATTGTTTCAAAGCCAGGAAATGTGTGCGGCAGGGTTGTATTCTTTCACCATACCTATTTAATCTGTATGCTGAACAAATAATACAAGAAGCTGGACTATATGAAGAAGAACGGGGCATCAGGATTGGAGGAAGACTCATTAACAACCTGTGTTATGCAGATGGCACAACCTTGCTTGCTGAAAGTGAAGAGGACTTGAAGCACTTACTAATAAAGAGCAAAGACCACAGCCTTCAGTATGGATTACACCTCAACATAAAGAAAACAAAAATCCTCACAACTGGACCAATGAGCAACATCGTGATAAACGGAGAAAAGATTGAAGTTGTCAAGGATTTCATTTTACTTGGATCCACAATCAACAGCCATGGAAGCAGCAGTCAAGAAATCAAAAGACACATTGCATTGGGCAAATCTGCTGCCAAGGACCTCTTCAAAGTGTTGAAGAGCAAAGATGTCACCCTGAAGACTAAGATGTGCCTGACCCAAGCCATGGTATTTTCAATTGCATCATACACATGTGAAAGCTGGATAATGAATAAGGAAGACCAAAGAAGAGTTGACAACTTTAAATTGTGGTGTTGGTGAAGAATATTGAATAAACCATGGACTGCCAAAAGAATGAACAAATCTGTCTTAGAAGAAGTACAACCAGAATGGTAATTAGAAGCAAGGATGGTGAGACTGCGTCTTAGATACTTTGGACATGTTGTCAGGAGGGATCAGTCCCTGGAGAAGGACATCACGCTTGGCAGAGTACAGGGTCAGCAGAAAAGAGGAAGACCCTCAACGAGGTGGATTGACACAGTGGCTGCAACGATGGGCTCAAGCATAACAATTGTGAGGATGGTGCAGGACTGGGCAGTGTTTCGTTCTGTTGTGCATAGGGTCGCTATGAGTCAGAACTGACTCGACGGCACCTAACAACAAAAACAACAGTAATTCATTCAACTAAATTTTATGAAATTGGTATCAAAGTGAGTCAATGTGATATGAAACAGGAGGAAAAATAAAAGAGTAAAATGCACAATCTGGAGCTCTTTTAACATTTCTAGCAATACTTTGTGCCTACTGAATACATGTTTTGTATTTTAACTTTTTTTCTTTTGCAAATTTCATTTTATCAGATCCAAAATGCTCTTTCTTTAAAGAAATATTTTATCGTGTTTTAGGTGCAAGTTTACAGAGTAAATTAATGCCCCGTTCAACAAATTGTACACAAAGTGTTCCATGACATTGGTTTCAATCCTCACAGTGTGTCAACACTCTCCCCATTTTCACCCTGGGTTCCTCATTTCCTTTCGTGTGGTTTTCCTACCCCTTCCTGCCTTCTCATCTATGCTTTTGGGCATACGCTGCCTTTTGGTCTCATGTAATTTTATGTTCTATGGTGCATGTTTCTTTTGGATGTTATTGTTTATTTTATAGGTTTGTCTATTCCTTGGCTGGAAGGTGGTTTCCAGGAATGGCTGCAGTTCCAAGCCAGAGGGATATCTTAGAGCCATAGTCTTGGGAGTTCCTGCAGTTTCTATCAGGCCAGTAAGTCTGGTCTTTTTTTATGAACTGGATTTTTTTGTTCTACGTTTTCTCCTGCTCTGTCCAGTAGCCTTTATTGTGATCTCGGTCAGAGTAGTCGGTAGTGGTAGTTGGGCACCATCTAGTTCTTCTTGTCTTTTGGGGTCGTGTAGACTGTGGTGCACGTGGTCCCAATATGTCCTCTTCCCTAGCAGATTAAAGAACCTAAAATTACCTTGCATTTTACAGTTTCTAAATAAAAAAAAATTTTTTTTTTTTTTTTTATTAATTCAGTTCCTTCCCGTTCTGAAAGTGTTTATAAAGTTTAAACATTGGGCTAGATACTAGGCGTAATCCCACCAGAATGTAAATCTCACAATAGAATGTAGCCTACATCATCAAAGGGATTTGGTCATTCCTGATGGATCTCCAGTATCTAAAACAGTGCCTAGAATATAGTAGGCACTCAATAAATATTTGATGAATAAATGAGTAATATTCTGGGATGGAAAAGATGGATAAAAGCTGCATATGATGCCTTTTCCATTTCTACGTGGTCTAAGGAGCATTTGGAGACAGATCTACTTTTGATATTAGAGATCCAGTCAATTTTTAAAATAAATATTTCATTCTACCTTTTTTTTTTTTCAAACTGACAACATTTTGGTGTGTGTGATTGTCTCATAAATAAGGTGTATGAATTTATTTTAGTTTTAAGACACCCTAATGAAAACATACATGATGACAATAGGAATATTTAAGCTATTTTGAGATGCATTTCTATATCTTGTGAATCTTGTTGCTCTAGAGCTTCCCACCCTATGCAGCAAGCCACTTCCCTGCTTTAGGGGACCCACTTGAGCAATAAGGTCATTGCTCAGTTTTGAGTGCCAAAATAGATTTTAAAAAACTCACCATGAGAAAATGGGCTTGGAGGATGATCACTGCCAAGAAAGACAGGCTTTTCTCAATTATTTTAATTCACGTATATTATATCAACAGCTTGGCCAGACTGATCTGATTACAGAGTGTGTTGACCACTCCTCACCAGTAATTGTGTTCTTTTCTTTTTCCTGAGTATCAGAGAGATTATTTTCCCAACATTCCTTGCAGTGAAGTATGACCATGTGGCTGGGCTTTAGCCAATGGAATGCAAGTTGAAGTACTGGTACCACTTCCAAGTCAGGTTCAAAAATGTCCCACCTGTGCTCCATCTCTCTTCCAGTTGACTGGGATGAAGAAAATCTTCAGAAGACCTTAGAGACTATATGTTGAAAATGGCAGAACAACTGCCAGACTGAGTCCCTGAATGACTGAATGGTACAGATATTGTTTCTAAAATGGCCAACATCAGTTTCTTCTGTACCTATATATAAATGCCATCTTCCATAAAGAGATGATGTCTATCCCTTCACTTCTTTTAAATCTAGACTGGCTGCTCCTTTTAAATCTAGACTGGCCTTATTGACTTATTTATTGAATAGAATGAAGAGTCATTCTGAGACTGTCTTGAAGTTTTTACCTAGGCCTCTTGGGACCCCACTTTTAGAACCCAGCTACCATAGTATTAGAAAACCTAAGCAGTCCCTTTGAGATGCCCCTAAAAACCAGCACCAATTTGCCAGCCATATGCATAAATCATGTTGCCCCAGGTGAGCTGATACATTGTACAGCAGAGATGAACCACCCAGCAGAGCCTTTCCTAAATTATGAACCCACAAAATCATGAAATACAATAAAAATGAATGATATCTTAAGATGCTAAGTTTTGGGGTAATTTATTATGTATCAATAGAAAACTGAAACACTACCTTACCTCCACCCACAATTTCTACCTACAACACAACCCTAGAGTTTATATGTGCAAAAAATAAGCTTCTGTTATTTTGTGTCACTACATATTTAGTTTTAATTGTCATTACAGGATGAAGGAGAAGCATGTCTTCTTATTCTAAGGTATTGTGAGAAAAGTAGAGAGAGCAAAAGGAGATAGAGAGACAAGCTGTTCTGATCTCTCCTCTTTAGATTGAAGTTCAAGAGGTGAGAGAAAGCACTTTAAATATACCAAGGAAAATTCTCAGAGAGAAAAGGCTTACCATTTAGGATTCTGAGAGGAAATCCCCTTGCAGGCTGCCTTTGCAACCTGGGGCACAACGTAGTATGGTTACGCAAGGAGCAAGCTGGTTCATATACAAGATATTCTCAGTCCCATATACAGAACCCACGAGCTTCCACTTGTCCTCAGAGTGGGGTGGGGATAGCTAGTTAATGACATTTGAGATGGAGAACTTTGGTTACAGTTGCCCTGTGGGGCAAATTGGTGCCAAAGACAAGAGTTGTAGAGTTGACAGGGACAGTGTGGGTGTCACAGTCATACCACAAAGGAGATGAGAGGAACCTTGTCCTTGGAAAGGATGACCAGGCCCTGTCAGCCTGAGAGATCAGCCCACAATTACACCAGCCACAGACCTCAACAGGTGATCCCAGTGAACTATGAAGGGACAAGGATCAGTATCGATCAGGTAGTATCTCTCTTGGGTCCAGGAGCAGCCCAGAACAACTGAGGACCCAGTCCCCCTTTGCCATCATGAAGTCACTTGAATCATACTTTTCCAAGTGCCCAAATACCATCCCGAAGAGGAGAAAAGCTTGGAAAAATAGTACTCTAGGCAATTTATCCAAAAGAGACTGAGAATGTACATAGAGAAGCTATTTAAATTATTGAATCAGACATTTACTTAACTTGTCTGTAATATAATGCTGTCCCCTGCTAATACCTAGCACTGTGGGAACTTACAAAGGAAATCCAATCAGTCATAACAAAAATAAAAACAGCACATTTTCTCTACACATTGGAGTGCAGTTTGAGTTCATCTGTGATCTCACTGGATATATTTAGTCATTTCTAATTTATAGATGAGCAAATCGTTAAAGTCAGAACTATATCCATGATACAGCATACATTAATCCTCAGTCCAGTGTTTTTTCTGTAGACTCTGCTGCCTATTGTCACCATACTCTATATTTATTATCACGCTTCTAGTGCTCTTAGACCTCAGAAGTACACCTCGGGCTTCATTTTGGGTTCCAGACATAATTGTAATGTAATAGGGGACGAAGTGAAAGAGTAAATGGTGTTTCAATGGGCGCACCACAATACACACACACACATACACACTCACATAGGTCTGAATAGTAAGTATTTTCTACGGATTTACACACTCACACACACAGGAAATAATGCAGTGTGTGTGTGTGTGTGTGTGTGTGAACATGCACGCACATGCATGCACAAAGTTGTGTCATAGGGCATAAAGATTTTATTTTGCATACCTATCCTGTGGTACTATGGGGTATCTAGAGATTTTTCTTAGGCTTAAGGTACTTGTTGTTCCTGTGCCCTATGGAGGAATGTCTGAAGAGGAATGTGGCTTGTTTGCCAAATACTCTAGCCACCTGAGGTCCACCACTCCTAGGAGAAAGTGAAGGGCCCTACATTGCCTTGCCTTGCAGGGGTACCCTTGGGAAGTATAAAAGCTCACTCTCAATTAAAAGAGGGTTAGGGAATCTATGATATACGGCCTCTGGGATTAATAGAAGAGTGTTAAATAACATTAAAAGTGTGATATCTTGTGGTACCTTGTAGATTTTTTTTCTCCAAAGTAACTTTATAAGGCTGTAGACAGTCTTTGTAAGGATTATATTCTTGGTGGGCTCATCAGAGTAAGGGTGGCTCTGTTCATGTGGCGCTGTCATATCTACAGAGGGTTCCAGCAGTTCTTGGCTGTTTGAGGAGGTGAGAAACAGTGGGATCCGGCAGGAGATTTGGACTGCTGGGAAGCACTACTGTCAACCGTTACTGAAAGGGGCCCGTAGAGAGAGGAACAGCTGCTACAGGAGCCCAAGAGCGGAGCCATAATGAGAACCACAGAAAGGGGTTGTGCTAGAGAGGGTTTTTTATTTATTGCTCTCTTTCAAAATGTGTTTCTCTTAAAGGAAGTCAATTCATGTTTCTACTTATCATCATATGGAGAAAAAAAGTCAAGTTTCCTATTTGAAAATCTGTTGGAAATTTCTGGAGTTGGAATCCCAGAAGCTCCGAGTTAGAGTTTATTCCAACTCAAAGGCTCCACCCACAGCTTCTCAAACTTGAGGGCTGACTCAGGGAAAGAGCGCTACACAAATATAAGGTAGTTAGTGGTAAACAACTGCTCTTGTAACCTTATACTGAAATCAACAGAATTTCAGTTAACACTCCTTTTCTTCTCTATTTGAGGTACAAACTGGAAAACTGTTGGGCTTGGAGGGCTATCTTAAATTGCTAGCACCTGTGAAAAAAATTTTTTTTCTTTTAACAATATCAGTCTTGAGACAAAGCTGAAGAGCAGCAGACTCCCCAGTCTTTCAACTCTTTTATTATTATTGGATTAATGGTATACTAGCCAGTTTTTGGAGCCCTGGCGGTGCAGAGGTTAAGAGCTCGGGTGTGAATCAAAAGGTCAGCAGTTTCAATCTACCAGCCGCTCCTTGAAAATCTCACAGAGCAGTTCTACTCTGTACTATAGGGTTGCTATGAGTTGGAATTGACAAGATTGCAATGGATTTTTTTTACAGGGCCACTTTTTATGCCTCTGGACCTCAGAGGTAAGGCGCTATTCCAGTTATAGTGCATTTAGCATCAGGGTGGATCCTTTTTGAAATGCATGAAGCTCAATCAACTGGAGTAGAGGCTCATTGTTGTGTAGGTTGAGTATTCTATTAGGTGGTGCTTCCTGGATGTGTTAGCTTTGTAAACTTTTTCCTTTATTTCTGTGAGATAAGGCTTGCAAGCATGATTATGGCTTTCCTGGTGGCGTAGTTCTACGGGGCAGTTCTACTCTGTCCTATAGGGTCACTATGAGTCGGAATCGACTCAACGGCACTGGGTTGGTGTGGGTTGTGTGATAGTTAGGGAGCCCTCATGGGTTTTTTTTTGGTTTTTCTGTGTCATATTTGGAAAGCCAGGGGTTCCCCATGTAACCTAATGGAAAGGTACCTGCAATAAATTATCTATATAGCTCTCATTGTTGCATTGTCACACCACAGATCGGTTGTGTCATAGTGCCACTTGCCGCATTGGTAGCTTGTATTAAAAAAAAAAAAAAAATTTTTTTTTTTTTTTACCAGATCATATTTCTTAAAATCCACATTGTTGTTGTTAGGTGCCATCGAGTCAATTCCGACTCACAGTGACCCTATGTACAATAGAACTAAGCACTACTCGGTCCTGTGCCATCCTCACAATAGTTGTTATGCTTGAGCCCACTGTTGCAGTCACTGTGTAAATCCATCTTTTTGAGGTTCTTCCTCTTTTTTGCTGACACTCTCTCTACTAAGCGTGGTGTCCTTCTTCAGGGAATGGTATCTCCTGATAACATGTCCAAAGTATGTGAGACAAAGTCTTACCATCCTTGGTTCTAATGAGCGCTTCGGGTTTACTTCTTCCAAGGCAGATTTGTTCATTCTTCAGGCAGTACATTATATACCCAATACTCTTTGCCAACACCATAATTCAAATGACCGTATTACCAACCAAAAATTTAAACACACTCAATTAGTAAGCATGCATTCCAATACTGAAAACACATGCCACCAAAAAAAAAAAAAAAAGTTAAGGAGAAAAAAATGTAGTAAAGCAAGAATTTTAAAGAGCTCCAACAATCCTGAAGAAAGAGATCTGCAATATGAGAGAGGAGTGTTCAGTTAATCTATTGGGTCTTCTTTGACTTCTAATGTTTAAATAGGTATGAAATTAATCTACCAGAAATACACTATGACCCAGTCTGTGTTCTTAACTCTCCAATTACACTGAATCTATGTTCTCTAATTTATCCATTTTGCTATTTTGAACGTTGAGTTAGTCATGCCTTCGTATCCCTTCTTCAGATACACACTGTTCAGTTGTTCATTTCACTTATAACTGTCTGAGAAGGTGATACGTTCATGCTTAGCACAGCTGTGCTTTTACCACTTGATAGGCAGGCTGATCGCTTGGCAAGTTATTTTTTAACCCAGTAGATTGATTTTAGAATGACAGCTTGACTTAAAAAGAAATCTATGAAATCTATGAGCAAGAGCGCTGTCCTTTTTGGAGTGCCTTAATCACAGAGAAAGCAAAGAATCAGATCTAGCAGATTTCTTTATTTTTATTACAGAATATCTTCAGTCAAATAAACTCTTGTTCATTTTTCTTTTAATGAAAAAAAATAAACTGGAAGCAGCAGCTTTTTTGGGCTATGATGTCGGGATTTGTTGAGAGGTTCAATGCTATGATTATAGTGGCTCTTAAGCCCCAGAGATGGTGACCTTCATAGTGTGTCATCTAAGGGGAATGTTCTCTAGAGAGATTTTTTTAGTTAGAAAAGAGCAAGCGAGCTGATCTGTGCATACCCATTGATGAGCTATGCGTAGAGTGGACGTGTACTTGATCCAATCGAATAGTTCAATTGACTTTTTACTCCTCAGTGGTCAAGGGAGAAATTGAGAATATTGCTCATTTATTCTGTTATATATGATAACAAGGCTATATAATATGGATACAAAATAGAGAAAGGCAGGCTATAGAACTAAATGATAGAAAGGCCCTTTTAGGATCTACTGGAAACAAGAAGAGGCAGTTTGACCTAGATCCCCCCAGTGCTGTGGAAATGTAAATGGAAGAATAGATAAAATATGGAAAACAATGGGGAGAGGGTTTAGGTTTTCCTTCACTCTGGTAACTTTAGAGGCTTTGGTGGAAAGTAAAACTACATGGGCAAGAGCCACTATGCAATCTATGATTTCCCAAAAGGAAAGTGAACTTAAAGAAGATTCCTGATCACTTCTAAGGCTTAGTGGATGCAGTTTGTTCTCAGGAAGACAGAACACAGAAGTCATATGCTTGTTTGAGGAAACAAATAAAATGTTTTTGAGAATGGTGAATGCATTTTGAAGACTGAGATTTCTCAGGAATTCTCATTATTTGTATGTAGCCTATCCATTTAATGACTGTATGTTAGTTAAAAAGAGATGAATAGCTAAAATTGTCAACAAAGCCAAATTAAATATACATTCATTTATTTATTCAAGAAAAAATATATCCTGATACCTTCCTACATGCCTGTTGTAAGCACTTGGGATTCAGCACGATTTGTTCTTTCACGTATCTTATTCTTGTGGGGAAAGACAGACAATTAACCAAAATAAAGTATGCAATATATAAGTTAGTGATAAGTGTTCTGGAGGAAAACAAAGCTGTCATAAACGTTCTCACTCATAAAGTGATATATGAGCTCAGAATTGAAGAAGGTGAAGGAGCAGTGCCTGGGAATAAATGAGAAAAAAAAAAGTTTCAGCAGATAAAAGTGTAAAGTCCTAAGGCAGGGGAATACGTGACACACTGAAACAAAGAGTTCAGAGTAGAATAAGTGACAGGAAAAGTATAATAAATGAGATCAAAATGTAACTGGGAGTCACATTATGAAGGATGTTATAGATCACTTATATCAGTTATCTGTTTCTACATAACACACCCAGTGACTTAAGACTACACTAATCACTTATTTTGCTCACAAGTCTGCAATTTAGGCAGGGCTTTGTGGAAATGGTTCATCTCTACTCCACATAGCATCAGATGCATCAGCTTGACTGGGGGCTGGAGTATCCACTTACATGATGGCTTATTCACATGACTGGCAATTTGGTGCTGGCTGTCATATGGTAGCTCAGCCAGAATCATGAGCCATGGGCCTCATTTCTTCTCTTGATGGTCTCTCTACAGGCATCTTGTGCTTCCTCACAGCATGGTGGCTGGGTTACAAGTGCGAGTTCCCCAAGAGAGCAAAGAGGAAGTACATGGTATTTATATTACCATGGAAGTCACAGGAATCATGGCTGCTGTACTCTATTGGCCAAGTCAGCAATAAAGACCTGTCGAGGTTTGATGGAAAGGGATAAAGACTCTATAAAAAAAAAAAATTGATAGGGGAATGGAAAAGTTCTAGAAAAGTATGTAGAACAGTATATATCATGTGGCCGTCTTTGGAAAATGCTATCTGCCACAACATGATAAAAGGCTTAGAATTTATTCTGAGTGAAATAGCCATTGCAGTATTGTGAGCAGAAGAGTGACTTAAATTTTCAATAGATCGTTCAGGATTCTGTGTTAAAAATAGACCATAGTGGGCAAGGCCTGAAATAAGGCAAATAATAAAAAGATTGTTAAATCTCTCTAACAAGGTGAGAGATTAAGGTGGGTTGGATCAGGGTTATAGGAGTAGAGATGGTAAAAAACGGGGACACTCTATATTTTAAAGCTAGAGCCAACAAGATTTGCTTAGAAATTAGTAGTGAGGTGTATGAGAAAGAAAGGAATCAAGAATGACTCCAAGGAGGACTGTCCCTTAGCTATAAATGACTCTGGTGGAGTAGTTGTTAAGTGCTACAACTGCTAACCAAAGGGTCGGCAGTTTGAATCCGCCAGGTGCTCCCTGGAAACTCTATGGGGCAGTTCTACTCTGTCCTATAGCGTCGCTATGAGTTGGAATCGACTCAACGGCACTGGGTTTGGTTTGATTTTGGTTATAAATGACTAGTTTTTATCAGACAAGTTTTCTTCCAAAGAACAATTAGAAAATGGAATAAAAACAAAACAAAAAAACAAGCATGTTTGAAGGCAGGAGAACCCTTTCAACACAACCAGAACTTGGCAATCCAAGGTACCAAAGAGAAGGGAAGCACATGAAGGTAAGCCCAACATTCCATGCTCCTTTTCCCTTCGAGTTATTTGCTGGTTTATAATTGGGGCATGTCTGAGAGCTGAGAAGCTAAACAGAAATATGAAGCTAACTGACAAAGAAGCTGAATGGAACTAAAGAGACAAAAATTTAAGTTCAAGTCTATAGAGGCAGCGAAGATTAGAAGCAACATTAAAACAATAAAATTACATCAGATTTCTTGGTAGAAATGATGGAATCCAGAAGACAATGAAGTAACATCTTTGCTGAAACAATGTAACTGCAATCTAGAATTCTATACTCATGGAAATTATTCTTTAAAAATAATGAAGGTGAAATAAAGATACTTTCAGAAAAACTAAACCGATGTCATATTAACAGTTAAAAACACATTCCCCTAAATTAAAATCCCTTACTGCTGTTACGGTAATTCTAACCCACTGCAAAGTGTATGTGTTTTTTTTTTGTGCAAAGTGCCCTATCCAAGTATTTATGAGAGACTGAGAGGTAATTGAATTGCGTTATGGAACATGTCTGCTCCATTCTTTTGTTTCATAAAGTCCAGTGCCAGCCAGATCCTTGATTCTAGTGCCCATACTGTCTCCCCTGCCGATGGCTGCCATCTGTGTTTTCTTCAGAGGCATAGAATTTCATGTAATGGGGAAAATGGTCATATCCAAAAATTTGCTTTTTATTTTGTCACTTGGGCCTTAAAGTAGCAATGCTAGTGTTCACCTTCATAAAGCTTCTCATGGAAATAGCTCCATTAAAATCTAACTCTATTCTTCTTTCCAGTAGGGCTCTGAACAGTCCGAAGGAGCCAGGTGCCACCATTTCCACTCCTTTAACTCTCTTACATCCAGATACCTGTGTACTGATCTATTCCTGTTCCTCCAGCTCAAACCAAAGTTCTTTTACCAAACCCCAAACTGAACTGCTGCTGAGTTGAGTCTGGCTCGTAGCGATCCTGTAGAACAGAGTAGGACTGCCCCGTAAGATTTCCAAGGCTGTAAATCTTTATGGAAGCAGACTGCCACATCTTTCTCCTGAGGAGCGGCTGCATCACCAGGGCTCCTTAAAGGTCTTACACATACCGATAAAAGCCAATGTACAAGGAGGAAGTAGAGAGAGATGGAATCATCAAGCCCTCTTAGGCTCAGAGAATGTTTGTGTTGTGTGTGTGTGTGCCTGTAGTTTTACCAAGTTGCAATTAAACTGTACAATATTTTATAATCTCCATTTTTTATTTACTATATCATGAACATCTTTCCAAGTCACCGAATACTCTTCTACAGCACATATTTTGATGACTGGATAGTAATGTATTTACTGTAAATTGATGTGACCAAGTCTCTCCTGATGAACGCTTAGGTTATAGAGTATTAAGCATTAGAAAGGCTGCTATGATAAGCATATTCACACATATATCTTTGCAACTTTTTCTGGCTATTTCCTTAGGATGAGTTTCTAGAAGGGTATCACTGTGTCAAAGTTATGCCTATTTTAAGGTTTTTGGAATGTATTTCAGAATTAACTTCTGGTAAAGGTGTATTTATTTACAGTCTACAAATGATATAGGAGGATGTTTGTTTTGTTGCTTTCACTATCACAGGTAATGATCAGATTTTGATCTTGACTAATTTCAGAAATAAAATATTATTTCAATGTCATTTCAATTTATATTGATTTGATAAATAATAAGGATTTTTTTTTTCATTCTTTCTATATCCTATTTGGTTGTCCTTTCAAGTACCCCTGCGTCTAACAATTCTTCAAGCCTTACACGGTTTTGTTGACTATTATTACTGGCACAGACAAAAGCCCCTCACTGTGTTGTCATTATTTTGTATCTGACCTCTTTCCTGAGCTTTATTATTAAATCTGGAAGTTTTTAGTTGATTCTCTTGGGTTTTCCAGGTAACAAATCTTATAGTCTGTAAGTAATAATAATTTCACATACCTAAGAGATATGCACCTATTTCTTTTTCTTGCTGTTTTTCATTAGGTGGACCTCCAGAATAATATTGGAAAATAGTAAGCATAATTACATTGTAAATTTCTTTATTTTTCACCATTAATAAAATAATGCTGGCTTTAGTTTGTGATAAAAATGCTTTGTCCTGTTATAGAAATATCTTCTTTTTCTACTTTTCTGAGAGTTTCTTTCTTTCTTTTTATAAGAATGTTAAATTTTATCAAAGGAATTTTTGACATTTGTTGAAATGTATTTTTTTCACTTTTGTCCTATCAATGCAGTAAATCATATTAATACATTTCATAGTGTTGAACTATCATAGCATCTCTAAAATAAATGTTATTTTTCAAACCTGTATTCTTTTTAAATGCCCTGATGTATTTGCTAGTTTTTATTTATGATTCTGTATCCTACAACTCTATTTCTGTTTGCTCTGTTCATCAGGTTTTAATAGTAGACTATGCTAGCCACACGTAATGGGTGAACTACAATGTCCATAGGTTTGTGTGCTCTGTAACTGGTTTCATTAGCCTAAGAACAAAATATAAGAAAAAAAAATTTTTTTTTCAGAAATGTAGCATAAGACATACAGGGACGTAGGGATAAGGGGGTAATTCTTTGACAGCTCTGTTGGTTTCTTTTGTGGTTATTTGTTCCTTTGTTTTTTTTTAACTCCTTCCTGTGTCCATTTTTTAAGTTTATATATTTCCTGGAAAAATCATATGTTCCATCAGGTTTTTCAAATGGACTAGCTAATAATTGTTGACGATATTCTCTCATAGTTTTTAATTTCCTATGGGTGAATAGTTACATAATCTTCCTTATTTATAATGTGGTATTTAATTTTTTCCTATGTTTTTCTTGATTAAACAGCCAAATTTTGTCTCTACTTTTCACTGAAACTGCTCTTAGATTATTTATAAATCCTATTTACTTGCATTTTCTAATGCATTATTTTCTGCTTTTACTTTTTTGAATTCCTTTCTCCTGCTTTTTCTAGGTTTATTTTGTCGCTATTTTTCTACCTTCTTGTGTTGAAAGTTTAATTCATTTAATTTTATTCTTTCTTGTTTATTAAATAAGACATTTAAATTTCTAAATGCAGATATCTTGGCTGCACCCTATAAGCATCCATCTTTTATACAGGAATTCACAAGCAAAGAACAGCTTCAAATGTCAGTTTTTGAAAAATGGATCTAAAAGTCCATGTCGAAAGGATATGAATATGCAAGGAAGTGTGCCTGACTTGAGAAGTACAGTGAAATGTCAATTAGTTATAACTGACTAACTGAACCATCCAGTTAGGTCTGTGTGTTCTGTTCTGTTTGTAAAGGCAAACTGTAAGGGGGAGAAAAAGCTCATACAAAATATATATATTAAAATTTTAAAAATACTTAAGGGGATTACTTGGGGCAGTGCATATTGATCCTAAATTCCCATACCTTTTCCAGTTGTTTATAATGATCAGTCGTGTTCAGAAGGATGTCCTGAGGCATTTCAAGGTTGTCACCAGATGTTACATTGTCGTTACTACGCTAGTCTCAGGAAATATCATGAGTACATTTTGTTATTATTATTGTAAAACATAAATCACAAAACATTTGCCATCTCAGCCATTTTTTCCATGTATAATTCAGTGATATTAATTACACTCAACATGCTGCGTCATCACCACCACTATCCATTTCCAAAATTTTCCATCATCCTTAACAGAATTTCAGTACCCCTTAAGCAATAACCCCCATAAGTATATTTTTAGTGTTATATTTACAAGGATTTTGACAAAAAAGAAGTTTCCATTTAATTCTTGGTCATTTACAAAATACTTCATACTCTGAATATTTAAATTAAACATGATTTTATAGTATTTATGATATACCATTAATAATAATTATTCCTACATTTACTGAACACTTATATATTTGACTTGATGACACTGGTTTGGGTATATATGCCAATTAATTTTCTACAATTTTATGTGTATTATCTTACTTAATCTTCACAACAACATAACAACAAAGGCAGTGATGAGGCCCAGAGCGGTAAATTACACGGCTGGTAAGTGGTAAAGCCAGGACTCAAATCCAGAGCCCAGATTCTTAACTGTACTATTCTATCCACCAATGGGTTGAAAATTGCAAGGCCGCTAAACCACAAGGGAAATCCCTGGTAAATTTACTGTTGGCTGGGATGCGGCAGGATAACATGACCCAGCAATAGGCAATACAGCAGCATACCTCTTTTCAAAGCTACCGCACCACCGTGGGTGACAGAGTGGCTCCCCCAGGGCAGAGAGGCCAACCCTTAAAAAAGTGGCTCCCCCAGGGCAGAGAGGCCAACCCTCCATCCCAGCAAAGAATTATGTCCGTTATAGGATTAACATCAAGACTGCTTCTGAATTATTTTCCAAATTGTATATAAATTTTCCCACTCAAAAGAATCTTATTTAAAGGAGCCCTCCTTTCAGTATGATGCCACACCCAATTGAAGTATGCAGTTTTATTTGTCTGTGGCATCAGCGTTGGGAACCAGGTGCAATGTCCCTACCAGATCACAGATGTGCCGTCAACACAAGCCACCTTCAAAGTATGTTTTTGTTCACGTCCATATGTTCTTTCCAACTTGGCACAGGAGGGCCTCTTTGGGTTTACTTCTGGAGCATTCTTTGTTTTTAAAAAGCTAATATCTATTTCCTCATTTTCCTTGGCGAAAAATACAACAACAGTGATAGTTATAACACTTGGCAGTAACAGTGAGAACCCAGACAGAGATTAAAAGTAGCAACTAATTAAGCCACTCCACTGTCTAGCTGCATTGAAGAGGACACTGAGAAAATTTACTTAAACCGTCAATCCACATGTCATCTCAAACTTCCATTTTCATATATTTGTCACCATTTCACTGTACTTTAGTAAAAAACTGGACAAAAGATGATGATCTTACTGACTCTTATCCTGGATGACCTGTTAGGTCTTTGACCTAGCACAAGCCTTCCTTTGCAAGCGACCAAGTGTATGTCACTTTTATTGTGCTTTCTACCCTACCTGCCAACTGCTTATGAGTTTCTCTTAGTTCTTGTGCTTACACAGTCACGCAATGTCTTCTTTAAAAGGAAAAATAAAAGGGCTTGAATAAAACAAACAGTTGATATTGATCTAAGCTCACTACAAAGGAAAGTAATTAAAGGACAGATCATTATTTCTCTGATGCAATTTTTAATCATCACCTCAATAAATTCTCCACCCTGCTTATCCCGCTACATTCAGAGATTTGCACCATTGTGTTCCAGGTCTCATGCACTAGAGTTCAATGGAATTATCTCATGAATGTGATCAAGGCAGGTTTATTTGCTTCTTGTTTTAGTAAGTACTGTCTTAGTCATAAGGTTTTTTGTTTCGTTTTGTTTTTAAGGACCCTGGACAAATAGCTTCAATAATGAAAATAAGTTTACAGAAATGTAACTGTGTCAACAAGAAATGAGTTTCCATTGATGGTTAGTCCAATTGTGTCTTGTATTTACTGCATTGAATTCAAATTTTAGGGAACAAAGCCTTCACATGATGCTGTATCTTTCACCACTTTCCTACATCCTATAGAGTAGAAGAAAATGGAACACTTCAAGTTCTTGTTGAAAGGAAATTAATTTTATTCCAATATGACGAATCTTCAGGGCATAATCCTCATTGAAGAAAAATGTGTACGAATTGTTGTTTTCATTACATCGTTTTCCTACTTATTGCTGTCTCCTCTAAAGATTTAGTCATAATTTTGGAATAATGGCACTAGATATTGTAATACAGCATTTTGTATTTAGCTTGGTTTCACCTCTCTCTCTTTCATGTGAAAGTCTTTTCTTTGATCTTTATCACTAAATTGCTTCATTCCTATTCATAGTATGGCCATGCTCTGCCATCTATATTGTAAATATGTTTTGCCCCTCAATTAGACTGTAATACCCTTGCAGAAAGGGCCCTATCCTTCCCTCTTGGTGGTTTTACCATCTTGCCCAGTCCCCTAAATTCAGTTGTTAAGTATAAAATGTTTATTTTGGATTTTGCTTAATGAAAGTTATTTTAGAAAAAGAAGGAAGAAAACATTAATGTAATACATGCGAAATAGTATTAAAACAAAAAGGTACCAATATTTTTTAAGCATGTACAATATTCCAGGCACTATATCTATGCATTGGAGCCCCTGGGTGGTGCAAATGGTTAACGTGCTTGGCTGCTAATCAAAAATTAGAGGTTTGAGTCCACCCAGAGGCACTTAGAAAGGCAGGCCTGGTGATTTGCTTCTGAAATATCACAGCCTTGAAAACACTATGCAACAGTTTTACTCTGCACGTATGGGATCTCCATGAGTGGGAATTGAGTTGATGGCAACTGTTTTTTTATATATGCTTCTAATTTAACCCTTAGGATAATTATCAATTAGTTCCACTTTTCAAATGAGGAGATGGGGGCTCACTGAGATTCAGTTCAAGAACTTGGCCAGAGCCAAACAACTTAAGATCTGCAGAGCCGGGATTCAAACTCAGGTCTGGCTGACTCCAAAGCACAGCCTCTTTCCACTGTACCATGAGGCCTTCAATGAAAACATTAAAACACAACCACTCTACAAAACTTGATCTCATATTTGGTCTGCAATAATCAAATGGTTTCGTTTTTTTTAATTTTTTGCTTTCAAAGACGGTGTTTTCTTCTCTTCTTCCATTGAAAGTCAGAGGGGAAAGCAACTTGTCACCGTACTATGCAAAGTTAGGCATGCAATGTAGATTTGAGCTCCACTGCTAACCTAAGGGTTGGTGGTTAGAACCCACCCAATGGTTCCATGAAAGAAGAGGCATGGTGAACTGCTCCTCTTAAAATAACAGCCAAGAAAATCCTATGAAGCAGTCCTACTCTATAACACATGGGGTCTCCATGAATCAGAATTGACTCCATGGCAACTAACAACAGCATAGGTTGTCAAAGATGGATTTAAAAAATGGAGAGAAAATAAACTTCTGATACCATAATCAGAGAATTTGAATGGAAAAATAACTCAGTAGGGAGAGAATATTCTCAGCAAAGGAACTGTGGCAGTGAGGAAGAAAACATGATGGTATAGAAAGAAACTGGTGTGATGTCACTCCTCAGGTTAAAAAAGAAGAGAGGAGAAGGGGTATATATGAGTATGTATAGACTATTTCTGGAGGCATCCTCAAGTGAATATTGGTTGCAGCCAAAGAAGGATGCTGAGCCTTGGGAGACTGAGAAGTGGGAAAGAGACTTTTCCCTATATAACCTTGTTATGATTTGAATTTTGGAAAATGTGAATTGTTAAAAATAGATAAATAAAAGCTTTTTAATAAAAATTATCTATGAGATCAAAGGGGCAAAAGTAACTCTAAAGCATAGATGAGAAGTTTAGGGGACAGCAAGTCTAAATTAATGGGGGTGAAACAGCTAGAGCAGAAATAACGAGAAAGTTGATACAATGTGAAAAATGTAACCAATGTCACTGCACAATATATGCAGGAATTGTTGAATAAGAGCATGTTTTGATGTGTGTATTTTCACCAAAATACAATTATAGTAAATTTAAAATATAAATAAATACATAAATTAGAACTAAGTAAATGAAGCGACTAACATGGTTTCATAAATATCTGTGAAACTCAGAACTAAAAGGATATTTCTGATAATTACAGAGAAAGACTCTCAATGAGATGCATTGACACAGTGGCTGCAATAATGAGCTCAAACATAGCAACAATTGTGAGGATGACACAGGACTGGGCAGTGTTTCCTTCTGTTATGCATAGGGTCGCTACATTTAGGAACCGACATGATGGCACCTAACAACAGTAATTACTGTAGTACAATAATAAGAGTATTTTGCATGTATCTGAAATATGTAATTTACAAAGTACTTTTGCATATATTATGTAACTTAACTATAATTTCATAGTAGCTTCCCTTGTAAGGTGGGGTATTTTTTAGCTCCTTTTTAAAGAGGTAAAGAGACTTAGATTAAGCAACTTGATCAAGGTCATACAATTAATAAATGGCACCCTAATTTTTGACTCTCTGTTCAATGCTTCCATCCTACAAAAGACAGCAGGAGAGACTGCTACTCCAGAAAAATACAGAAGAGTGCTTCTAATCTGTAATAATGGAATAAAAAGAGAGAACCTCAGATGAAGACAAGGCTAAAATTTAAAAGACCACAGATTTAAATATATTCGTAATAAGAGCAAGAATTTCATAAACTCACTGCTTGTGCAGGATGACAGAAAGAAGACGGATTTGCTCATGTTCTAATTTGCTTTTATCGTGTCTGTCAACATGATTGGCTGAGAAGAGAAAACACACTTGAGAAGAGGCATCTGAAGCCTGAGATTGGTGAGAGAATAAAAAGAGAATATGTAATTACCTTAATGAGTTTGAATTTTATGTCCCATACAAATTACATCCTGGGCCACAAAAAAAGCTTGTGCTAGTGATCTGTGGAGGACAAAAAAGGTACTGAAGAGCTAAATGCTCAATTGTTAAAGGGGTGAAGAGACTAGATCTTGCAAACCACATACCGTAAACTGAATTTGCTGCTGATTCCAGATGCAATTCTAGATAGGGTTAACAAATAAACATCTTAGAGACTCTTAAAAGTGCCCGAGTCACAGAGTGGAGTCAATGTTCTAATTAGGTTAGTTTAGATTTTTTTTTCCTTTTATTGATGATACAGCCAAACAGAAGACAAGCAAAGATCATTGGTTTTCAACCAAGGTGGAGGAGTGGCATATTAGAATCAACTGAAGCATTTTTCCAAATAATATATTCTCTGTCCCCATTTCCCACATTGAGATTCTGATTCTTTAAAGTCCTCCCTCCCCCTGACCCAGTCAAGAGCTACCATTATAAATTTAAAAAGCTACCATTTACTGAAAACTTATTTTGTATCAGGTATTGTGCTTTGTATGGATTATGTTACCTAACTCTCATGAATATCCTATAAGAAAAACCTATAAGATATTAATATTATCCCCATTTTATGGGTGAGATATCTGAGGCACAGAGAGGTTAATAACTTGCACAAAACTAATAAATTGCACAGTCAAGATTCAAAATCAGGATACCTGGTTCTAGCACCCATGCTCTTAACCTCTGTCATCATGGTGTATCTGAATTTCAGCAAGGCCTATCAGTAAAATTCTCTTAATAGTTTCATGAACAAAATGATATAATGGGTAAGTAGGTCCATAACTTACTGAATGACTGTTCCTAAAGAACATTAGCTAGTAGATGGACTACAATTACAAAGAGCCATGCCACAGGATTCTCTCCTTGGTCTCGACCTATTCTTTATTTAAAATCAATGAATTACATAAGAACATAAATAACAAGATTATCAAATTCACATATGAGGTTGAACTAGAAAGGATGGAAAATATTTGTATTTCAGAATTAGGATTCATATTTCAGTTCTGTGTGAGGTAATGCTCAAATGTGTACATTCTTTTAAGGGCTGAGGCCAATTGGATGGGGATAATTTAGCCTGTGGCTTCTCAGAAGCGTTACAAAGGGAGGCCCTTGCACTGCCTTGATTTCATTTTTGAGCCCTCCTGGTGGAAGGGTCAAGAAGAACATGTCATTGAGTCAGAAGGAAGAAATATGGAAGAAGTGACTTGGTGGGACCCAACGTAGTAAAGAGGGGTAGGATCATGTTCCACCTCACTCATGGGGCCCACGATTATGAACCAAAGATCTTAACTGTAAGACTTCTGAAGTTTGAACCCTTCCCATGTTTGCTATTGCTTTAAAATATTGTTCATTTACTGCCCTGACAGGGAACACAACAGAGAACCCCTGAGGGAGCAGGAGAACAGTGGGATGCAGACCCCAAATTCTCATAAAAAGACCAGACTTAACGGTCTGACTGAGACTAGAGGAATCCCGGCGGTCATGGTCCCCAAACCTTCTGTTGGCCCAGGGCAGGAACCATTCCCGAAGACAACTCATCAGACACGGAAGGGGGTGGACAATGGGTTGGAGAGAGATGCTGATGAAGAGTGAGCTACTTGTATCAGGTGGACACTTGAGACTGTGTTGGCATCTCCTTTCTGAAGGGGAGATAGGAGGGTAGAGAGGGTTAGAAACTGACAAAATTGTCATGAAAGGAGAGACTGGAAGGAGGGAGCTGGCTGACTCATTAGGGGGAGAGTAAGTGGGAGTATGGAGTAAGGTGTATATAAGCTTATATGTGAGAGACAGACTTGATTTGTAAACTTTCACTTAAAGCACAATAAAAATTATTAAAAAAAAAATATTGTTCATTTCCCTGTAACCATTAGCAGGAACATTTCTCAAATCCTTGTAACACAAAGAACCTACACGATAACCTTAGAAAAGAGCAAGTAAAGGGGAACCAAGGTCATGCATGCATGGTTCCTTGCTCCTCAAACTTGGGGGCAAGGCTAGGGAGCAGATCCCAGTGAACAGAGTGATGTGTGACAGAGGCCAAGTGTCTGAGATCTGCCTGCACGCAAGAAAAGAGAATGCATGCATTGTCTAGGGCTGGGAAGGGGCCTCAGGTCATAAAGACAGAAAAGCCTGATAGAGACCTCTAATAACTGGAGTTATTCAGTAAATGGACAGGGGACTTTTTAAGGTGGAGTCCCTGGGTGGTACAAATGGTTAACACACTCACTGCTAACTGAAATGTTGGAGGTTTGAGTTCCCTCAGAGGATTCTCAGTAGAAAGGCCCGGTGATCTAATTCTGGAAAACCAGCTACTGAAAACCCTATGGAGCACAGTTCTACTCTGACACATGTGAGTAACTGTCTTAGTTGTCTAGTGCTGCTGTAACAGAAATATCACAAACGGATGGCTTTAACAAAGAGAAATTTATTCTTTCACAGTCTAGGAGGCTAGAAGTTCGAATTCAGGGCATCTGCTCCAGGTGAATGTTTCTCTCTCTGTTGGCTCTGGAGGAAAGTCCTTGTTATCAATCTTCTCCTGGACTAGGAGCTTCTCAGTGCAGAGACCCTGGGTCCAAAGGATGAGCTCTGCTCCTGGCGCTGCTTTCTTGATGGTATGAGGTCCTATGTCTCTCTGCTCACTTCTCTCTTTTATATCTCAAAAGAGATTGGTTTAAGACACAATGGAATCTTGTAACTGAGTCCTGCCTCGTTAACATAACTGTCTCTAATCCCACCTCATTAACATCACAGAGGTAAGATTTGCCACACATAGGAGAGTCACATCAGATGACAAAATGGTGGACGATCACACAATACTGGGAATCATGGACTAGCCAAGTTGACACACATTTTGGGGGGTCACAATTCAATCCATAACAGTAATCCTGAGTCAGAATTGGCTTAAGGGCAACAAGTTTGGCGTTCTTTTTAAGGTAATGAGTTCCCAGCAGAGAATGGATAGAGTTGTAGAGGGGATTTGTGCTGTGGGTAAGAAGTTGTTCTAGATACTCTTATGAATCTATTGATTCTATTATGTATAATTTTATTATCAGTGAGATATGTTAATTCTCAAAATGAATGGATTCATCATTCTAAATGGTAGTTCCAAGTCCAGAGCATATGCCTGAGATTATATGCTGATAAAAGTCTGCTGTGTGTTTTACTTACATAACTCTTTACAGCATGCAAAGTGTTTTTGCAGACTTTATATCCAACATTTACATTATCTCCTTTAATTATTCACTTGTCAAATCATTCCAAACTAGCTTCTACTTTCACCACCCTCCAGAAATGTTTTTACAAAGTGACCTATTACTTTCGACATAAGATCAATATTTTTTCATCTTTATCTCACCAGACTCAAAACTCTTTCTGCTTCTGCTTTCCATATGGCATACAGTTCCAGTTATCTTCCTATCTCTCTGACTTTTTCCTTCTTGATCTCCTATAGCTATTGCAGGTTCTTCTTGCACCATTCAAAGCTGGGGCTCCTTGAGGTTCTGTCCTTGCTCCTGCTTACTTCTCAAGCTCTGTATCTTCCTTGGACAATGACATCTAAACCCATGGCCTCAATTACCAACTAGTAATTAATGTTTCCCAAGTCATCACTTCTGTACTTCAAATCAGTTTTTCCAAATACAGTATACACTGAACATCTTCACTTGGACACCCCAGAAGATTTTCAGATTTGACATGTCTAAAACAGAAAGAGTCACCTGCCCCCCTAACTTCTTCCTCTCTCTTGTTTCTGGCATTACTGGATTGCAACATTATTTCCTCAACTTGCAAGCCATTAGCCTGGGAATTGTTCTAGATATTTCCTTGTTTCACATTCACAATCAGTCACCAAAATCTGCCATTTCCTAATTATCTCTTAAACATGTTCCCTTTTTCACCTTCTTTGTTGTTGCCGCAATTCCAGCAATTATCATCTCCTGCTGGACAACTGTAATAACCTCCTCTTGCCAGTCTTAGATTTCATCAGTCCAGCCTTCATGCCATAGCCCAGGAGATCTTTCAAAAACACAGTCTCATCCTGTCATTACCCTACCATGACTGTTCACCATTGACTTCAGGATTAACAAAAAAACTTTACAGCTCAGCATGGAGTACATTCTGGCACATGCCTATACTTGCAGCCTTACCAACCATCCTTCCTTCTCAACACAACATGTGCAGGTCACATTACGCTCCGGGTAATTTCCTATCATTTCATACTTGAACACGCCTCTGTACGCATATTGTTCCCTCTGCCTTGACCATTTTTCTCAGTCTCTTTTCTGCTTATCTTAGACATCATTTCCTTTCTGACGGCTTTCCTAATCACTCTTTTCCCCTGAAGAGTTAGGAATCTCATCCTGTGGCACTCTGTGCAAAGGTCTGTATCTGTACTTATTCTGTATTTTAATAGCCCATGTATGTATCTATCTCCTTCAAAGACGTAAACTCCTTAAGGAGACGTTGTACACTAATACAAAACACATACTGCTCAGCAAAAACAAACAACAGAAATATGTGCATGTGTGTGCATGCCAAAATTAAAAAAAAAAAAAACCAGTAGGGTAAACTCACATAAAGTCATTGATTTACATTGCAAATACATGAATGTTAACATAGTTCATACATCTATGATAGGCATGCCTAGCTTGCTGGAGAATTTGACCTCCTAAAGTTCTGGTGGAGTCCCTGGGCAGTGCAAATGGTAATATGCTTGGCTGCTAACTGAAATGTTGGTGGTTTGAGTCCACCCAGAGGTGCCTCAGAAGAAAGGTCTGCTGATCTACTTTCAGAAATATCAGCCATCAAAAACCCTGTGGAGCAGAGTTCTACTCTGACACACATGGGGTCGCTATGAGTTGGAATCAACTCCACGGCAACTTTTTTTTAAGTTTTGGCACTGCTTTTGCCTACTGTGGTAACCAGGACTCCAAGAGGAAAGAAACAAATGAAGCCTGCGTTGGTTTCTTGCCATTTTATCATCACCTGGGTTATATCCAATGCCCTCAACCAAACTCCTAGATACCCCAATCTCCACCCTCATAGGCTTTCACAAGAAATAGTAGAGAGGACACGGAATGTCTTAGTCATCTAGTGCTGCTATAACAGAAATACCACAAGTGGATGGCTTTAACAAACAGAAGTTTATTCTCTTATAGTCTAGTAGGCTAGGAGTCCAAATGGAGGGCGCCAGCTCCAGGGGAAGGCTTTCTGTGTCAGCTCTGGAGGAAGGTCCTTGTTATCAACCTTCCCCTGGATTAGGAGCTTCTCTGCACTGGAACCCCAGGCCCAAAGGACATACTCTGCTCCCAAAGCTACTTTCTTGGTGGTAAGAGGTTCCCAACTCTCTGCTCCCTTCCCTTTCCTTTTATCTCTTGAAAGATGAAAGGTGGTGTAGGCCACACCCCAGGGAAACTCCCTTTACATTGGATCAGGGATGTGACTTGAGCGAGGGTGTTACAAAAAAAAAAAATAAACCAAACCTGTTGCCGCTGAGTCAATTCCGACTCATAGTGACCCTATAGGACAGAGTAGAACTGCCCCATAGACCTTCCAAGGAGTGTCTGGTGGATTCGAACTGCTGACCGTTTGGTTAGCAGCCCTAATCCTCTTTAACATAATCCAATCGTGCCTCGTTAGCCACAGGCAGAGATTAGGATTTACAATATATAGGAAAATCAATCACAAAATGGAGGCCAACCATGCAATACTGGGAATCATGGCCTAGCCAAGTTGACAGATATTTTGGGGGGACACAATTCAATCCACGACAGGGGATAAAAAGGGAGCAAGGGAGTGAAAGGATGTGGGGAGGTCTGAGATCAGCAAACAGGCAATAGAATTCAGCTCTCCAGAGCAGAACTGGAGCCTCACGCCTACAGCTCCCAGCTGCAATGGGAGCCTCAAATGCTTCACAAATGGAAGCCAAAAATCCAGAAATGCGCCAAAAGGGAGCTACAGCACATCAGCTGGCAGGGCAAGAAACTCAGAGACAAAAGGTGGCATCTCTCACCTGAAAGTGGATAATTTGTCATTAAAGAAAACTGCCACACAGGCAACACGGGGCAGGTCGAAAGCCTGCTGGAAGGCAAGAGCAAGTTGATGCTGCAGCATTGTCAGCTGGATAGTTGCTGTCACATTCTTTCTTGTGGACAAATTGGTGTCCTAAGTCAAAGGCTGGCAAACTATGGCCTGTAGGACAAATCCAACCTGTGGCCTATTTTTGTACAGCCCATGAGATAAGACTGATTTTTACATTTTTGAAAAGACTGTAAAAATTAACAAAGCATGTAGCAGAGACCACATGTGGCCCATAAAGCCTAAAACATTTCCTATCTGGTATTTTTTACAGAAAAAAATGTTGCTAATCCCTGTACAGACCCTTTCTGAACAGCTCAGGCTCATATCCACTCACTACTAGAAGTGTGTATAGAAATGTGCTTGCTGGGGTGAGATTGCTTTTGAAAATCGTGCTGTTATTACACTTTTATGGGCGACTTGGATTTCTCCATGTTCAAGATCAAAAAGTAGACTTTATTATCTTGCTTGTTAAGTTGATCTCTATTGATAGAGAGTCTCTGTATTCTAGTGGGGAAAAACACATGACGGGATTAGGCGATCTCATTCCCAGTGACACCACCATGAGGACTGGTGGAGGATCCCAGGCAGCCCACTTTACATGGCTGCATGCCAGTTTTACAACAGGGATAATGTCAGCCTCACTGCCCTCACATGGGTGTTGTAAGGATACAGTGAGATGATTGATGTAGCATGCTTTGCAAAGTTGAAAGGGATATACAAATAGAGGTATTATTATAGATGGTGACACCAGCAACCTTTAATTACAGCGACTTTGGGGGAAGATGAAAGACATGGATGAATTAAGTTGTTAGTTATTAATGCAACTTGGAGCTCCTTTATTTATTTATTTAACCTCTTTTCTCATTAAACCTTTAGCACAATGAACAAGTGTCCGGATTGATTGAGTTTAACGTTTTTATTCCTCCATTCAATGTTTATATTTGTGGATTATGTGCTCAGTGCCTTTAAAAACCAAATCCATTGCTGTCAAGTCGATTCCAACTCATAGCAACCCTATAGGAGAGAGTAAAGCTGCCCCAAAGGGTTTCCAAGGAGTGGCTAGTGGATTCAAACTGCTGACCTTTTGGTTAGCAGCCGTAGCTCTTAACCACTGTGCCATGTCTTTGGAGGGAGGTAAAACAAGCAGTGAATGGCTAAAAGGCAGTCCTTAGAGGAGGAAGGAAGCAAGAAACTTAGAAAAATTAAAACAAAATGAACAAACTGTATTACCAAAGCCCATTTCTTGAAAGCTGGGAATTGTTTCCATTCCATGTATTATGTAGCTAGAAATAATTACTGAGCATACAATATCACTAATTCATAACAGATTCTGCATGGGAAAAATCCTATTTCCTAATATAGCAAGGGTTGCAAACAGACACCACCACTCAAATGTACCAAGAAAATGTAGCATGCTTATACCCTATAACTAGTCTAATTTCCCCCCATCCTACTGTGCAGCAGGGGTGAGCTTAAATTTGAAAAGTACCTCAGTCTCCTCTGATGTAGACAGTCTGTTGTGGGTAACTCAGTTTATGTCCTCTACCTCCATCGGCTCCTTCTCAAGGTGATATTGGCTGAATGGTGGAAGACTACTTGGCATCAGAGGATGAGAGTCTTGGATCTGTACTACCTCCTGGCTCCTCTGGCCTGGGTGGAATTGTGTTGTGCCTTCCTGACCACTGGGTGCTCTGCTGACATCCACAGCTGAAGTCTTTGGACAAGAACATTGAAGTCTATTCACTTGGCTTGATCAGGGTCTGGTCCCTTACTCATGTGGCCCCTGACCTTGGCTTTCAATGGTTGGGTCCATCTCGTGAATCTCACCCATATACTCCACCTGGCCTCTAGATAATCTGTAGCAGCATGGCCTCAGAGAAATAAGAGTCATGTTTCTCTTACTTTTTACAGGTTGCTAGCAATGCAAGAGCTTCTAGGTGCATGCCACCCCACTCAGGTGCAAAGGGAGTCTCAGGAATGCTAACTCCAGTCTTCTCTACCTAACTGTATCATGCCAACTTTTTTATTTCCCAATAGTCACCCAACATAGATGGATGGGGCTAGATGCTGCCTCAGAAACTCTTCCTTCCCAGAATTCTAACTGGGAAGGCAGGCAAAAACCTCGATACTGTTATTGATCTTCTCAGTCCAACTCTAATCCTTAAATGTCTGGTAGCCTATAAGATGGTCCCCAATGATAATCATTTCCTGCTAGTCATATTTTTGTGTAATCTTCCCCCTTTGAGTGTGGGCTGGTCCTAATGACTTCCTTCTAACAAATAAACCAAGCAAATCCAGGAGCCATTGAGTTAATTCCAACTCATGGTGACCCATGTGTGTCAGAGTACTCCATAGGGTTTTTACAGCTGTGATTTTTCAGAAACAGATCACCAGGCCTTTCTTCCAAGGCACCTCTGGGAGAGTTCAAACCGCCAATCTCTCAGCTAATAGTTGAGTGCTTAACCATCTTTGCCATCCAGGGACATCTTCTAACAAATAGAATATACCAAATGTGATAGGATATCACTTCCGTGATTAAGTTTTGTGGTACAATGAATCATTATGTGGTCTTTCTAGCCATGGTCTTATAACTCACACAAAATGATTGGCTAGGTCACAATCATGCTAGGGGATTGGTTGATTTACTAAGCAAACAACAGGCTTGAAAATCCATCCAATAAGACTGAGCTCCTTGTCATCCAGCTTGGAGACTTGTCAGTTTTGCCATCTTACTAGGCTTATATAAGGCCAATCCCAGAGGTTGTGGGGACCTCACTACCATGAAGAAGAGTACAGAGCAGAACGTCTCCTCTGGATCTAGAGTACCTGTACTGACTACCATCTAGATTCAGAAGAAAAAGCTGTAATAGAGATGATGGGCCACCAAGAGAGAGAGTGGCAGTAGGCTAGTTGGCCCACAGAGAAAGAGACAGCTGCAGAGGGCTTGCTGGCCCACAGATAGAAAGCTGGGAGGTCACTGGCAGAGTTTGCCTGCTGCTAAAGAGTTGTAACACTTGAACGTGCACGGCAGAGGCCTAAGTGTGCCCTGTGCAACACTACTCCCCCACAACCCTGGAGCACAGTGGGAACCATTCAGGCCCTTGGGCAGCATGGGTCCAGGCAGCATAGTGGCAAGAGAGAGAACCATGCAGACTTGGGTAGAGTGGCAGGAGCCAACAAGCCACAGGCAGATTAACCAGTATGCATGGTATGCACCATCTTACAGTAAGCAAGGTACACACAAGCTTAATTATGTTTACTTACTTTTTTTTTTTTTACCACATGAGTTTCACCACATCGCTGATAAAAGTAAGCACAATTAAACCTGTATGTACCTTGCTTATTGGGTAATCCGTCCTTGCCAGCAACAGAGGCCTAGAAGGGCCTAGAAGGGCAGAGGCTCAGGAGATCTGGTGCAAGGGTCTTCCCGCAGCGTGGTGGTAGTCAGAGGCAGCAGTGACATGAACACAGCACCTGACCAGAACCTCAGTGCACCTGCCCAGCAACATAATAATGGACGTAGGTATTTTGGGAAAGGGTAATCAGTTCATCATTTGCTTTCTATAAAGAATAATAATGCCTTTCACTTTGTCAACACCGTGTAAGTGTCTCATGTGTCTGGCTTAAGCACAGATGAATGTAGCACCCATGGAATTGTTGATGCCAGTGGGTGCGTGTGTTTCATTCCTAGCAGTCTTATGGCTGCCTGGAAGTTTGAGGCACAGCCTGTCTGCATGTGCAGTGCAGACTGACAGACAGGCACACAGGTTTACAGAATGATTGCGGTTTCTATCATGTGCTTTCTCTGGCTCTCTCACTTGCCCACTCTGATGGAAACCAGCTACCACGTTGTGAACTGCCCTATGGAAAGGCCCATGTGGCGGGCAGCTTCCTGCCAGCAGCAGGCAAGAAACAAAGGCCTTCAATCTAACTGCTCAGGAGGAACTGAATCCTTCCAATAACCACGTAAGTGAGGTTGGAAGTGAATCCTCCCTCAGTCAAGCCTTCAGAAGAGACCACAGCCTTGGCCAATACCTTAATGGTAGCTTTTTGAGAGACCCTGAGCCAAAGAATCTAGCTAAGAAATGCCCACATTCCTAACCCATAGAAAGAAGCTTGCTGTTTTAAGTCACTAAGTTTCAGGGTAATTTGTTACACAGCTATAGATCACTAAGACACCCTGCAAGCTTCTGGCCCTTAGGGGAAAGCATTTGCACATTGCTTTTTTCCCCCTACGTGCATCCCCCTTTACTCACTAACTCCTGGGAGAAAGGGTGTGAGGTTTCAACTTCTTCTTTCTGAGCACTCAGACCTCCTTTCATGTCAAAGTCTTTTTTCCCCAAGGCAGTGAGCCTCCTGGCCAAGCTAACACAGGTAGGAAGAAAAACTTCTCTACATAATGGCAGAAACTATATGTAATATAGTCAAAACAACTATGAATTACAGAGTACTGAGTCAGAATCGACTCGATGGCAATGGGTTTTTAGTGGGGGAAAAAAGAGAATGGTTTAAGAGCCCTAAAATATTATTTTTATTATATCAGGAAATAGGACTTAGAATAAGTACTAGTCTGTCCATGAATATACTCAAAAGTAGTAATGCAGTTCTGCCCATGGAGAAAATATGAGCCAAATTTTCTGACTCAGAAAATGATGCATTTATTCTTTTTTGTAATTACTTATTGTTTCCTTCTATGTGCCAGACAGTGGATTAGGCACTGTGGATCAAATAATAAATAAGAACAAGTCAACACCCTCAAAGAGCTTGTCATCTTGTGGTAAAAACACACATAAACAGTTACATTGTAGAGGGATATATCAGAGCTGTAATATAACCAGGGACAGGTAGTACACAGAGGGGGAGCTAATCTACTCTGCAGTCCAGGGAGACTTCCTGGAGGATGTGATCTCTTAGCCTAGCCTTAAAGGATGAGTGGGAATAAATCAGGTAAAACTATGAGGACAGTGTACCACATGCAAAGTCCAGAAGGTTAGAGAATGCTTGACAAGCTTAGGGAAATACAACCAATTCAGCAAATTAAGATATGAAGAGATGGAAAGTGTTGAGAGATGGGCTGGAAGACTCAGCTGGGAATTTTCAAGAGGTACCTTATACACTATGACAGGGACTTTGAGATCTATTCTGAGTAAAGAACATCTTTGAAGAATCTTAAGTAGCTTAAATGGCTTATAAATTTAAAGATAGAGATGTGAATGGAAAACTCAAGCCTAAGAAACAGACAAAAACTAAATTAGGAAAATATTTTCATGATACCAGGGACAAGGCTTGTGGAGATGAGTGGTAAAAGGATGATCATAAATAAGATCTGAAAAGACCAAACCAAAAGGAAACAAACTGGTGGATTCGATTACACCAAAACTGAAGATTTCTACTCAGTGAAGGATCCCATAGGCAAAATTAATGAATGGGGTCGCGGACAACAAGGCAATTAAAATGAGAAATGCAGGAAACCCGATAGAAATGGGGAAAGGATAAAAATGGGCAATTCAAAGAAGAACATACTGAATGGCTCAGCCTCACTAGTAACTAGAGAGTTACAAGTTGAAACAACAAGATACCTCTCTTCACAATCAGATGGGCACAATTTAGAAAGTTGGAAAATATCAAGTGTTAAAAGTACATGTGAAAAGTGGAAATTCTTAGCTGCTGCTGGTCAGAGTGTGGGTTGGTGCTGCCATTCTGCACAGCTGACTGGCACATAGGGCATTAAATATATTAACACCCTATGATACAGCAAGGGTGTCCTATTTCTCATATATGTCCCAGAGAATTCTGTGCAAGTCCATAGGAGACATGGATGAAGTTGATGACTGCCAAACATCTTAGGGTTGTCTAGAGGAGCAAAACCCGTGAAACATATATATAGAGAGAGAGAGAGGAATTTACTTCAAGAAAATGGCTCACTCGTTTGTGGGGACTGGCAAGTCCCAAATCAGTGAGTCAGGTGTGGGCTGGAGACCTCTGTTGGCTCATGGGATTGAGGGGGCTGGCAAATCCAAAATCTGCAGGTCAGGTGGCAGGTCAGAGACTTTTGCAGGTTTATGTCCCAAGAGCCAGACATCAGGCAATGGACAAGAAGAGTGCAGGGTTGAGCGGGCTTTGCCAAATAATCCACTTAAATACTGGAGGCAGGCCACACCCTCTTCCAACTCATTGGCTGATCACATGAATCACATAATGGAAAGTGATTCCATTATATTCCATTATGGAAAAGCAACCAGTCCACTGTCTGCCAAACCACTGAGAATCATAACCTAGCCAGGGTGACACATAACATTAACAACCACACCATGTATGGTGATTTGTGGTAATAAACAGATGGAAGTAACCTAGTTGTCCATTACCAGGACATACACGCATATAATGTGATGGAATATGTAACAGTGAGAAGAAATCAACTAAATGTGTACATATTAACATGGAGGATCACCAACAAAAAAAAATGAATGAATCAGGTATGACATAGAATGATGCTTATAGCACAAAACCATTTATTTCCACTCAAAAAAATCATTCATATAAACTTAAAAGCAACACTGCATTTTCAAGGGTGCACATGTACCTACACAAAGTGGAACAGAAGAACATATGTTAAATATAATTAAAGGTGCTATATATAGGGATGGAAACCTTGGTGGCATTGTGGTTAAGAGCTATGGCTCCTAACCAAAAGGTCAGCAGTTTGAATTCATCAGGTGTTCCTTGGAAACTCTATGAGGCAGTTCTACTCTGTCCTATATGGGTTCTAAGAGTCAGAATCGACTCGACGGCAACGGATTTGGTTCGGTTTTATGTATAGGGATAAGAAGCCCTGCTGGCGCAGTGGTTAAGCACTTGGCAGCTAACTAAAATGTAGGTGGTTCAAACTCACCAGCTGCTCTGCAGGAGAAAGATGTGACAATATGCTTCCATAAAGATTACAGCCTTGGAAACCATATGGGGCAGTTCTACTCTGTTCAATAGGGTCACTACAACTCAGGATCGACTCGACAGCAATAAGATTGGTTTAGTATATGTACGGATGAGGGAGAATGGGAGGAGGAATAAAGGGAAAACAATAAATAAATAATGAAACAAGATGAAAATAAAAAAGGTCCCCGATTGGACCCATGAGAATGGCCATGAGCTGATGTATATACACCTGAGTTACTTGAAGAAAGGAAAGAAGGAAGGAAGGCAAGCAGGCAGGCTACGGTGAAATTCTTTTTTATTCTGGAATTTGTTAACAATATTAACACCCATACAAGAAGCCAATGCTGTGTTATCTGTTATGGATTGAATTGTGTCCCACAGAAATACGTGTTGTAAATCCTACTCCCTATGTCTGTGGTTATAATCCCATTTGAGAATGGGTCATCTTTGTTATGTTAATGAGACCGGATTAGTGTAAGGTGTTTTAAGTCAATCTCTTTTAGATATCGAAGAGATTAATAAGCAAATGAACAGCAGAGCTAGGGGAAAAGAGATGCCAAGCCACATGAAGATTGCCCAGGATCAGAAACTCAGAAGAGACAAAGACCTTCCTCCAGAGACGACAGAGAGAAGGCCTTCCCCTAGAGCTGGCATCTTGAATTCAGACTTCTAACCTCCTAAACTACGAGAAAATAAATTTCTGTTTGTTAAAGTTACTCATTTGTGGTAATTGTGTTATAGCAGCACTAGATAACTAAGACACTATCTAAGACTATCACTGTACAGAATTGTTTTTGCCAAGGAGCCCTGGTGATGCAATGGTTAAGCCCTTGGCTGCTAACCGAAAAGTTGGCAGTTCAAACCCACACCTAGCAGCTCTGTAGGAGAAAGGCCTGGTGATCTACTTCCAGAAAAATCACAGCCAAGAAAATCCTATGTAGCAGTTCCACCCACGTCACGTGGGGTTGCTGGGAGTAGGAATAGACTCCATGGTACACAACAACAAAGTTGTTTAATTAAGAGTCCCTGGGTGACGTAAGGGTTAAGCTCTCTACTATTAGCCAAAAGGTTGGCAGTCTGAACCCACTCAGAGGCTCTTCAGAAGACAGGCCTGGCAATCTTCTTCAGAAAGGTCACAGCCTTGAAAATCCTGTAGAGCAGTTCTACTTTGCACACACAGGGTAGACATGAGTCCAAATCAAATCGAGGGCAACTAACAACAACATTGTTTAATTTAGGAAGTCCCAGGTGGCACAAATAGCTGAGCGCTCTACTCTCAGCCAGAAGGTTGGCAGTGTGAACCTACCCAGAGGTGCCTCCAAAGACAGGCCTGGCGTTCTGCTTCTGAAAGGTCACAGCTTTGAGAGCAGTTCTGTTCCATACACCCGGGGTCGCCAGGGGTCGGAATTGATGCAACAGCAACTAGCAGCAACAACAACCTGGTTTCATTTATGCTACCTCTCTGGTTGTGTAACAGCCCACTGTCATAGAACGGAATCCCTCCTGTATTTAGAAACATAGCCAAACTTGTTCAACAGAAGTATGAGTAGAAAAAAAATGCTTAGACAAACTTGTGTCATTCATTTTTATGAGAGGTTCTAAGTTCCCTACTAATGAACTTTATCCTGAGAATGGAAATGAGAAATTTTGTCAAGGAACAAATCATTGGAACTGGCCCCAAGCCTCACTTAAATTTTGGCTTGAGGATGGATAAGTGGCCATCTCAGATTCTACCCTCAAATCTGACTCGTTCATTAAAAAAAAAAGGGGGGGGGGACAGAAATTGCCCTAGAATTGATGGTTTAAGCGTTGTCTTTGAAAGTTAATATTAATTTAACTTAAAGGGTGCACCTTCATGACTGAGTTAACTGTACCTGTTAACACTCACAGCTGTCCCTCCCCTCCCTGTTGACAACCCTTTCCAGGGTCTTTCTTGGTCTGTTTCTGACTGAGGTGTCTATTTAAGGATCTTAGCCACATCAGAAATAATCTCAGGAAGTATTTTCTAAAACAGTGGTTCTCGGTTTAAATGCTCATAAGACTTATCTGGGTGCTCATACCTCAGGCTCATTTCCCATTCCTCAGGCTCATTTCCCATTACCCCTATACCCCTAGTCTCAGTAGCTAAACTTGGGCCAAAGAGATTTGCATTCTTTTTAACAAATAAAATATCTCAGGACATTCTAATGCAAGTTTTCCAACAATACTCTGAGAAACAGTTTTCTAGATTTTCACACTTCAGTGTGCCTACAACTCATGTGGAGCTTTGTTAAAATGCAGATTGGTGGTGCAAACGGTTAAGCCTCTGGCTGCTAATCGAAAGGTTGGAGGTTCAGGTCCACCCAGAGGTGCCTCAGAGGAAAGGCCTGGCAATCTATTTCTGAAAAAAATCGACCCTGAAACCCATTGCCATTGAGTCAATTCGAACTCATGGTGACCCCATGTGTAACAGAGTGGGACTGTTTCATAGGGGTTTCTTGGCCAAAAACTGTATTCGGCACAGTTCTACTCTGACATACATATGGTCGCCATGAGTCAGAGTCAAGCCATTGACAACTGGTTTTAGGGTAGGCCTTGAGATACAGCTTTTCTAACACTCTCCCGGGGGTACGGGTGCTGCTTGTCCACTGACAACACTTGTGTCAGAAGCTTTTAAATTCCAGGTGCCGAGGAAGCACTGCAGACCAGTGAATTCAGAATCTCTGTGGGTGGTACCTGGGCATGAGTGGTTGTCTAAAGTTCCTAGGCGATTCTAATGTGCAGGTTGGTAATAGGCCTACAATTCCAGTAGCCACATCCAGGTGGCAAGTCTAACTCAGAGACTTTCTGCAGGTATTGATAACAGAAAACTGATATCTCAAAGGAAGAAATGAATTACTTCAAAGAAGTGAAAATTAAGAAAAGTAAAGCCTTGGTACAACTACCAATTTTTGTTCACTTTGATCTGCTTCATTTTAAGAATTACTCTTAAATATATATTATTTCTAGCCAATTAAAAACTGACAATGGTGGATAGGCCTTATTATTTCTTGTCCTTTGAGAGTTAGAATTTGTGATATTTTTCTCTTTTGCGTCTGGATTTACTCCCGATTTGTGAGTCTCTTAATATCCTGGGTAAGCTGCTGGGTTGTGATTCAGACACCTAGCTGGAAAGCCGCATAGATAAAACCTCGTGTTGACCAACAACGGTTAGACCGTAAAAAAACAATTAAGCAGTCACATACCTAGCTTCCAAACGCCCCCAACTGGGTACTCACCTGTGGTCAGGAGCTGTCTCTGGCAGCAGATATACTGATTGTTTGTTCTGCCCAAACCTGGAATCCCGGTTCCAACTATTTTTTTCCTTCTTGGTGACATTTTCCTTTCATCAAAATGCCTAATTCACAAAGAAACAATTTATGTAATTAAACTCTGTTTTCTATAATCTCTACCTGCTCTGTGGCAGCTACAAAAGAACTTCTTTCAGGACATTGGCTTACAGGGGCCAACCTTCTTCTCTTCAGTTCCCGATCATTAAAGGGGATAATGCATCTGGAAAGTACTTTGTGAACTGTACTGTACTAGAACCTTTGATGTTACCCAAAAAACCAACTCATGGCAACCCCATGGGTTATAGAGGAGAACTGTTCCACAGAGTTTTCTTGGCTGTAATCTTTACAGAAGCAGGTTGCTAGGCCTTTCTTTTGCGGAGCTGCTGGGTGGGTTTGAACTGCCAACCTTTAGGTTAGTAGTCACACCCAAACTGTTTTCAGGACCCAGGGACCTCTTATTGCTAGTAGTAGTAATAATTCCAAAGAAGCCTTCCTAACTGAGGTGATCAGGAATAACATTTGGTCAGATCATTAAAACATTTGTTTTAAACAAGGAATCACTTAAAAGTGATGTAAATACATCAAACATTGTATTTTAAACTCAAACAGTAGTAGCCTGACATTTAGCCAGCATACACTGGCATAGCTGTACAATTAAGTTTGAGCATCCTTTCTGATGAGACAGGTATTTTTCTGATTGGTTGGTATCAACGCCATACCAGTTATTAAAATATTCGCATATAACCCCCATATTTTCATCAATCTTTTGACATAGGATCAAGGTCATTGCTTTGCGTAAGAGTCCCCTGGTGGGAATTCTGAATCTTTCTTCCATAAATCACACCCAGAACACATCATCCTTTATTTCCAGTTTCAATGTCCTTACTGTGTATTGATAATTAAAAATCATTTTGTAATGACAGGCCATAGACTTCTGTTTTTAAGATTCCCCTCCTCAGTCTTTTAGAGTATCTCACCCATACCTCAACAGCTATTCTAAATCACACCATGAGTCATACTAAAGCATTCAACCCAGTCTTCATAGAAACAACGACTTTCTTTTCATACTTGTATTTACATAACATCTGATTAAATTATGCAATGATAGGGAAAAGGACAACTGTCATAAAATGTTTGGAAACAAAGACAATTGACTGTGGCATACATACAATTGAATTCATGGTACTGAAAGTTTACAGGCTTGCTAGAATTCAGTTTATTTGCCCCAAGGCTTCCATCTACAAGAGGCATTGATATTAGGTGGAAACATACGCAAAAGCAGATATTCAATCATTTTCTTAACTTCCAACCAGTACTTTAATATGCTTCAGCCACTATGTTTTACAGAAGTGATGAAAAGCGGGTCTGGCGAGTTAGTTAACGCAGGTAATGTAAGGCAGCTTCTATTATGATATGGGAAGAACAGAGCTACTTTTCACCACCGTGCTTCCTCATTAAGGGTTTTACACTTACTAATGGCACGTATTTTTCTGCCAGGGCTTTCCCAAAATAGCTTTCCTCTGACCCCAAAAGAAAAAAAAAATGTTAAAACAAAAAAACCCGCTATGGTTAAATAAGTTTGGAAACACCATCTTCCATACCTTCCGAGACAGTCAAACATTCATTAGCATACTAAAGGATCTGATAGGTCCCTTAGCAAACGACTTTAACTTTGCTTACCTTAGGGTTTCATAAATTTATTGGACAAAAGTAGGCTGTTTCATGTAACATCGAACCCTGAAGAGCTAATGTTTAACAAAACAAACACACGTTGGTAAACGCTACCCAACCAATGCTAAGGAAAGTATTATTCTGACTTTGCTGTACATTAAACAAATACCATCTTAATATCTGCTAGAAACAGCACAATTTGTGCAGGTGTCTCAAAGCACTACACACATTTCATTTAGTGGTAATGTTCCCGCCTCGACAAACAGAGAAAGGTGGAAAGAAGCATTAGGTTGCTTGCCAGAATACACACAAGATAGAGACAAAACTGGAACCAAAGAGCACATGTCCTAACAATATTTTATAAGCTCCATTTACAAACAGAGCCAAATTGCAAATTGTAACCACTCACCATTTCCAACTGGATTGTCTGTTTAAGTTCTGCCTTGATAATTGTATTTCCAACTAATGAATTTTAATTAAACACGCTCGTAAAATTCAAACACAAGCTAATTTTTAATATTTTTCCCCAGCATATTTGCCTCTTTAAGGATAGTCAAGTAGCCCCGATGGCACCACGGTTAAGCACTCAGCTACTAACTGAAAAGGTTGGTGGTTTAAACCCCCACCCAGCAGCTCCGTGGGAGAAAGATCTGGCACTCTGCTTTTGTAAAGATTACAGTCTAGAAATCCCTATGGGGCAGTTCTACTCTTTCACTTGGGTCACTATGAGGCAACTGACTTGACAACACTCAACAACAAAAAAGGTAGTCAACACTTTCTCCCTTTTGTTAACTGAGTGGTGAAGAGGGTGAAAGCGACCCTTTCCCTCTCATTTTGACATGTCTTATTGGACAGTAGATAATATTTCTTTATGCTATTTTACATTAAATCAATTCAAAATCAGACAGAAGATATAAAGTGCACACCTTTAACCAGAAATAGAGGATGAGACTTCTGAGCTCGTGAAGCAGAGTAACATTGACCTGTGTGTTTGATTGCTGGTGACTTCCATCAATAATTGAGATCAGGAACTCTGTGAAATCTCCAACAGTTGCAGGGCTTCAAGGATCTACAGTCTTAGCTCAGAAGCTCATTGTGAAAATAAGACATGAATATATGGCTCTCTGTTGGTGAGATTCCGACCTTGAGAGAATGAATCTCAGCCATTTTTAAGGTTAAATAGATTTATGTGTTCTGAAGCTTGTCAGAATAATGAGTGTTTCCCAGCATTTTGGAGTTGAATGCTACATGACAGGGGAATAACTTCTAGAGCATACCTGCCCACCCCTTCTGCCAGGGGCCTGGGGGGCGGTGATGTGTGACTTAAGAATCAGATTTATAGACCTCCTTGCTCCATATACGTTATCTTCGAATACTCTGCCACACCACAGGGCCTCATTGATGCTGTCACAAACAATATCTGTAATTTCAGAACACTGCAATGCCTTACCTCAAGGCCAAGTGAGAGTTGTCAAATAGAGATGAAGAGCCTTTTGGCAAAAAAAGTGCTCTTAAAATGTTTACCTTCTCATACCTAATGGCTTTAGATCATATCTTATTAGCCTAGAAGACCATTATATAAAGTACAATTAAGATCTCCTTGACATTTTCTAGGAGTTCCAATTCAGCTTTGCTAATGGTTATAACTTCATTGCTTTTTTTTTTAAATGCCACACAATGTTATAAATGCAGTTTACAATGTGGGCTACCCAGGGTGCACTTGGAGTAATTACACGGAATGTCAACAGCCTCTCAAGCTGGTTCCTGGGTTGATTGCTTCTCATGACATTCTCATTCGCAATCTGTTGGAATGACACCTCCATCTATAGGCTCCTGCCCCTACAAAACTGTTCAAAAAGTATTCTCCAAATTTGCAGTTTTATCCCTTTCATTGAGTTTAATATTCCCTGGATTACAGGAATAAATTAGAGCTTGGCCTAAAATAAGATAATTACTCCTAAGGCCAGCAATACACCCCAATTCTGCCAACAACATTCATTCAAGAAACATCTACTGAGCATCTATTACATAGTCGGTCCTATTCTAGGCACTAAAGACACAAAAATGAATACACTCCTTTCTTGCCCTCATAGAGTTCAAAGTCTTACTGTTATGTGTTGAAATTGGAGAGGTGAGAAACATTTTTCCTTTCACAGAAGAATTCCTGCACAGAAAAAAATCTCACAAGAGTAAGCCATAGGGCTCTAATCCATACTTTTTTTCCTTGACATTTTCACTCCATGGGCTCATGTTATCCAGACCTCTGGATATGCTATCATTGAGCTTCCTGTGGTAAATACATAACAGCTAACATTTATGTAGTGCCCACTCTGTACTGCGCTCTGTTATCATCTCTTACATATGTCAACTGCCATAATTCTCACAATAAATCCAGACAGCATTTATTATTATTATATCTATTAAACAGTTTAGGAAACTGAGGTGGAGAGAAAGTACATGTCACACAGCTAGTGAGTGCAGAACCTGAAGGTTGAACCTTGTTTATTTACAGTCAAAGAGGCTGAGGTTGCTCTGCCACGAGGAGGGAAGTCCTGATACAGGATCAGTATGGCCAATTAAACAATATAGTTCCCCCAAAATGATCAGTGAATGTCATAAAACCAGGATGACAGAAAATAAGAGGATCTGGATAGGAATAGAACAATCCCTTTGTAAAAAAAAAAAAAAAAAGGATAGGAGTTAAAGTAAAAACAGGCCTTTATGGGATTTGTAATTTGTTTTAAATACACGAATGATTAGGTTAACTGTTCAGTGTACCATATAATTTATCCAATAAAACAAACAAACAAACAAGTCCAAACCAGCTGCCGTCAAATCGACTCGGACTCATGGAGATCTCATGTACCTCAGAGCAGAACTATGCTCCATAGGATTTTCAATGACTGATTTTTTAGAAATAGATCATCAGGACTTTCTTCTGAAACACTCCTGGATGGACTTCAACCACTAAGCTTTCATTTAGCAGCCAAGCACTTCACCATTTGTACCACCCAAAGTAAACAAAAAACCAAACCTGTTGCTGTGGAGTTGAGTCCAGCTTACAGCGACTCTGTAGAGGATCCCGATTTACCCCGTATGAGAGTCTACTTAGTGGAACTCACTGATTTAACTCTATTTACAAAGTCCTGAAATAAAGAAGCTTCTTCCAGTGTTATTAGCATAGCAGCTTGAGCAGGTGAGGTGCACCCCACCTCACAGCTGCTGTCAGAGTCCTGGTGAGTGAAGCTGGCAGACCAGAAAGCCGCACCTCTTACAGAATTGACTGAACAAGACTTTTTCAGGAGTAGAAGCACTCCGTTCATATGTGCTATGAACTATCTTCATAAAATTAAAAGTAGGGAGCCAGAAAAGGGTCCACATTACATTCTGTTCCCAGTAGAATAAGGAGAGGAAGCACCTTCAGAAATGCCTGTCAGCAATTATTCCCGGGACACTCACTAGCTCTCAGCCCAATATGAATCAGGAAAGGAGTGAGTAGGCAAGTAGGTTAATTGCTCAGGTTAACACTGGACTTCAGAAAGTGTTAAACCAGGCATTTCGAAGCATTAAACCATTGATCAAAGTGATGCTTTGCCTGTTGTCCAAAACTCGTGGTCATTCTCAGTCTAAAACCTGAGTTAGGTTTTCTTTTTATAGTATTTCTCATATTTTCCACTCGCATGACCGGTTAAAGAACAGGTTTGGTCCTGTCAGTAGATTTCTTCAGGGTTAAAATGTGAAAGAATCGTACAACAATCGTGCGTATTTGAACGGGCTTCTGTTTTGTTCTCATTGTCTTTTTATAAAAATTTATTATGTACCATTATGTTCCCTTTAAGTTGCTTGGTTATCTTTTTTTTCTGACTACAAATTCATTTCCAACTGGCTAAAATAAGCTTCAAGTGCTGTTTCTGATTCTCTTGGCCACTGAGCTAGACACTTTTGTCGTGTTCTAGATGTCGTCATGTTCCAAGTTACTGGTTATAAAATGTTTGTACACTTTTATAATCGTGTTGGCTATAAAACTTACTAATGCTCTATGAGTATATTTGAGGAAGTTATAGATATACAGAAAGAAAACATACCGAAAAGGAGAAGTTTTTTATTTATTTAATTTTGCCATGTATTCCAGAGGAGAGGCTTTTTTACTATGTTTCATTATACTTACTTATTGCTGGCTTTACAATGTCAGGTCTATGCTGAATACTGAGCTTACAAAGTTTTTATGCAATCTCCAAACTTTCCATAAATTAATATAATATGAATAAAAACCACAAACCAAACCCGTTGCCTTCCAGTTGATTCAGACTAATAGCGACCCTATAGGATTTCCAAGGAGTGGCTAGTGGATTCAAACTTCAAACCTTTTGGTTAGCAGCTGAACTCTTAACCACTGTACCACCAGAGTGTCATAATATGAATGGAATTAAAACAATAAAGAATTAAAATATGAAGTCTTATTACAGATGAATCAGGAAAAATAATACACTAATTTCAATTAAAGCATTTATTCATGTGAGAAGGATTAACTGATACGTTAAATTACTGCCTTTTACTCTTGAATAAACTATACTGTATGTGGGACAAATAAACACAGAATACAAGAAAAAACAAAAAGATAATGTAAGAAAAAGAAAATACGATATCATGACATCGCTAAGATGTACACTAATGGTACGCATGCTAAGAATATGGCAATTAAAAGATACTACCTATCTCAAGAGAAATGGGTCTCGTATTGCATGCCAAAAGCTATACGCTTGTTATGTTTGCCAAAACTCATTGAGCTATACAATCAAGATCTTTATATTTTACTATATGTAAATTATTCCTCAAAAAATTAAAAACATTGTTTAGAAACTTATGAAATGGTGGGTAAAAGCACATTGGTGAGGATTTTAGTGAAATTGTTTTATTTTTAAATTAATATTCAGTAAAATTGACTATTTGGCATATAATTCTATTAATTTCAATGCACGGATTAAGAAAAAAGTTGATGCTGACTCATGGTGACTCTGTGTATCAGAGTAGAACTGTGCTCCATAGCATTTTCAATGGTTGATTTGGGGGGAAATAAATCACCAGGACTTCTTCATAGGCATCCTAGATGGACTTGAGCTGCCAACGACTTGCTTAGCAGTCAAGGGTGTTAACTGCTTGCACCACCCAGGAACTCTAACATATGGATATATTCATGGACTCAGTATCCCAATCAGCGTATAAAACAGTTCCATTGCTCCAAAAAACTCCCTCATGCTGTCCATTCATTGTCACACTTCCCCACACTCTTAGCCCCTAGTAACCACTGATCTGTTCTTTGTTCCTATGGTTTTATCTTTTGGAGAATATCATATAAATGGAATCATATAGCATGCAACCTTTTGAAACTGACTTCTTTTGCTCAATATACTGTCTTTGAGATTCATCCAGGTTAGTCTGTGTTTCTACTTCTTTTTATTGCCAAGTAGTATTACATTATATGGTCACACCATACTTTATCTGTTCAAAGACTGAAGAACATTTGGGTGGATTACAGTTTGGGACAATTATGTCCAAAAAAAAAAAAAAACAAATTCTTTGCTGTCGAGTTGATTCCGACTCATAGCGACCCTGCAGAACAGAATAGGACGGCCCCACATAGTTTCCAAGGAGCACCTGGCAGATTCAAACTGCTGACCTTTTGGTTAGCAGCCGTAGCACTTAAGCACTACGCTACCAGGGTTTCCAGTTATGTCTAGAGAGGTAATAAATACTCATGTACAGGTTTTTTTGTGAATATAAGGTTCTAGTTCCATTTTTATTATCTGTTTAAGCATATCCCATATTAGAGAAAAAGAGAGAGGAATACTTTTTTATTTTTTAATTGTGCTTTAGATGCAATTTTACAGAGCAAATTAGTTTCTCATAAACAATTAATACACATATTGTTTTGTGACATTGATTGCCAACCTCATGACACGTCAACACTCTCCTCTGCTTAACCTTGGGTTCTCCATTACCAGCTTTCCTGTCCCCTCCTGCCTTCTTGTCCCTCCTCCTGGCTTGGTGTGCCCATTTAATCTCGTTTTGTTTTATAGCCCTGTCCATAATCTTTGGCTGAAGTGTGAACCTTAGGAGTGACTTCAGTTCTGAGTTAAAAGGGTTTCCAAGGGCCACGCTCACAGGGTTTCTCCAGTATCTGTCAGGCCTGTAAGTCTGGTCTTTTTTTGTGAGTTGGAATTTTGTTCTACATTTTTCTCCAACTCTGTCCAGGATCCTCTATTGGGATTCCTGTCAGAGCAGTCTGTGGTGGTAGTCAGGCACCATACAGTTGTGCTGGATTCAGTCTGGTGGAGGATGTGGTAGTTGTGGTCCATTAGTCCTTTGAACTAATCTTTCCTTTATGTCTTTGATTTTCTCCATTCTGCCTTGCTCCAGATGGGGTGGGACCAGTGGAGTATCTTAGACGGCTGCTTACAAACTTTTAAGACCCCAGATGCTACTCACCAAAGTAGGATGTAGAAGATTATCTTTATATATGTTATGCCAATTGAGCTAGTATTCTCCTGAGACCATGGTCCCCACAGCCCTCAGCCCAGTAACTTGGTCCCTCTGGGAGTTTGGATGTGCCTATGAAGTGTCCACGACCTTGTCTTCATCAAGTTGTGCTGTCTTCTCCAATATTCTCTGCTGGCTTATCCTTCACCAAAGTTACCACTTACTTATTGTCTTTGTTGCTGTTAGGTGGTTCCAACTCATAGCGACCCCACGCACAACAGAATGAAATACTGCCCAGTCCTGCATCATCCTCACAATCATTGTTGTGCTGAGCCCATTTTTGCAGCCACAGTGTCAATCCATCTCGCTGAGGGTTTCCCTCTTCTTCGCCGATCCTCTACTCTACCAAGCATGATGTCCTTCCCTAGAAACTGATCCCTCCTGATAACCTGTCCAAAGTACATGAGAGGTAATCTCACCATCCTTGCTGATGAAGATCAAAGACCACAGCCTCATTAACATAATCAGAAGACACATTGCATTGAGCAATTGTAAGGAGCAATCAAAATTTTATCCTTTCACATACTTATTCAATCTGTATGCTGAGCAAATAATCCACAAATCTGGACTATATGAAGAAGAACAAGGCATCAGGATTGGAGGAAGACTCATTAACAACCTTTGATATGCAGATGACAGAATGGTGGACAATCACACAATACTGGGAATTATAGACTAGCCAAGTAGACACACATTTTGGAGGGTCATAA